>NC_060144.1:61906482-62533432 GCF_021461385.2 Schistocerca piceifrons | reverse complement strand
TGTACTCTCCGGTAGTTACTCCCAGTGTCCATTGCATGCTTATCTATATAATTTGACATGTGAGACCGATCAGTGGAATGACTCAGCAGTGTGTTCTCTACTAGGGTGTCATTCTTCCACCCACCGTAGCCAGTCTCATCTACACGCAAATTCTAGTTAATCTCGTCTTTCACCTGTTATATCGGTAACATTGTGCAGCTTCGACAAATTCAGCGACTTATCAATCGTTTTCACGGCCATCTTCTTTTATAGCAGCCTTGTACTCTCGGTAGTTACTCCCAGTGTCCATTGCATGCTTATCTATATAATTTGACATGTGAGACCGATCAGTGGAATGACTCAGCAGTGTGTTCTCTACTAGGGTGTCATTCTTCCACCCACCGTAGCCAGTCTCATCTACACGCAAATTCTAGTTAATCTCGTCTTTCACCTGTTATATCGGTAACATTGTGCAGCTTCGACAAATTCAGCGACTTATCAATCGTTTTCACGGCCATCTTCTTTTTATAGCAGCCTTGTACTCTCGGTAGTTACTCCCAGTGTCCATTGCATGCTTATCTATATAATTTGACATGTGAGACCGATCAGTGGAATGACTCAGCAGTGTGTTCTCTACTAGGGTGTCATTCTTCCACCCACCGTAGCCAGTCTCATCTACACGCAAATTCTAGTTAATCTCGTCTTTCACCTGTTATATCGGTAACATTGTGCAGCTTCGACAAATTCAGCGACTTATCAATCGTTTTCACGGCCATCTCTTTTTTATAGCAGCCTTGTACTCTCGGTAGTTACTCCCAGTGTCCATTGCATGCTTATCTATAATTTGACATGTGAGACCGATCAGTGGAATGACTCAGCAGTGTGTTCTCTACTAGGGTGTCATTCTTCCACCCACCGTAGCCAGTCTCATCTACACGCAAATTCTAGTTAATCTCGTCTTTCACCTGTTATATCGGTAACATTGTGCAGCTTCGACAATTCAGCGACTTATCAATCGTTTTCACGGCCATCTTCTTTTTATAGCAGCCTTGTACTCTCGGTAGTTACTCCCAGTGTCCATTGCATGCTTATCTATATAATTTGACATGTGAGACCGATCAGTGGAATGACTCAGCAGTGTGTTCTCTACTAGGGTGTCATTCTTCCACCCACCGTAGCCAGTCTCATCTACACGCAAATTCTAGTTAATCTCGTCTTTCACCTGTTATATCGGTAACATTGTGCAGCTTCGACAAATTCAGCGACTTATCAATCGTTTTCACGGCCATCTTCTTTTTATAGCAGCCTTGTACTCTCGGTAGTTACTCCCAGTGTCCATTGCATGCTTATCTATAATTTGACACGTGAGACCGATCAGTGGAATGATTCAGCAGTGTGTTCTCTACTAGGGTGTCATTCTTCCACCCACCGTAGCCAGTCTCATCTACACGCAAATTCTAGTTAATCTCGTCTTTCACCTGTTATATCGGTAACATTGTGCAGCTTCGACAAATTCAGCGACTTATCAATCGTTTTCACGGCCATCTTCTTTTTATAGCAGCCTTGTACTCTCGGTAGTTACTCCCAGTGTCCATTGCATGCTTATCTATATAATTTGACATGTGAGACCGATCAGTGGAATGACTCAGCAGTGTGTTCTCTACTAGGGTGTCATTCTTCCACCCACCGTAGCCAGTCTCATCTACACGCAAATTCTAGTTAATCTCGTCTTTCACCTGTTATATCGGTAACATTGTGCAGCTTCGACAAATTCAGCGACTTATCAATCGTTTTCACGGCCATCTTCTTTTTATAGCAGCCTTGTACTCTCGGTAGTTACTCCCAGTGTCCATTGCATGCTTATCTATAATTTGACACGTGAGACCGATCAGTGGAATGATTCAGCAGTGTGTTCTCTACTAGGGTGTCATTCTTCCACCCACCGTAGCCAGTCTCATCTACACGCAAATTCTAGTTAATCTCGTCTTTCACCTGTTATATCGGTAACATTGTGCAGCTTCGACAAATTCAGCGACTTATCAATCGTTTTCACGGCCATCTTCTTTTTATAGCAGCCTTGTACTCTCGGTAGTTACTCCCAGTGTCCATTGCATGCTTATCTATATAATTTGACATGTGAGACCGATCAGTGGAATGACTCAGCAGTGTGTTCTCTACTAGGGTGTCATTCTTCCACCCACCGTAGCCAGTCTCATCTACACGCAAATTCTAGTTAATCTCGTCTTTCACCTGTTATATCGGTAACATTGTGCAGCTTCGACAAATTCAGCGACTTATCAATCGTTTTCACGGCCATCTTCTTTTTATAGCAGCCTTGTACTCTCGGTAGTTACTCCCAGTGTCCATTGCATGCTTATCTATATAATTTGACATGTGAGACCGATCAGTGGAATGACTCAGCAGTGTGTTCTCTACTAGGGTGTCATTCTTCACCCACCGTAGCCAGTCTCATCTACACGCAAATTCTAGTTAATCTCGTCTTTCACCTGTTATATCGGTAACATTGTGCAGCTTCGACAAATTCAGCGACTTATCAATCGTTTTCACGGCCATCTTCTTTTTATAGCAGCCTTGTACTCTCGGTAGTTACTCCCAGTGTCCATTGCATGCTTATCTATATAATTTGACATGTGAGACCGATCAGTGGAATGACTCAGCAGTGTGTTCTCTACTAGGGTGTCATTCTTCCACCCACCGTAGCCAGTCTCATCTACACGCAAATTCTAGTTAATCTCGTCTTTCACCTGTTATATCGGTAACATTGTGCAGCTTCGACAAATTCAGCGACTTATCAATCGTTTTCACGGCCATCTTCTTTTTATAGCAGCCTTGTACTCTCGGTAGTTACTCCCAGTGTCCATTGCATGCTTATCTATATAATTTGACATGTGAGACCGATCAGTGGAATGACTCAGCAGTGTGTTCTCTACTAGGGTGTCATTCTTCCACCCACCGTAGCCAGTCTCATCTACACGCAAATTCTAGTTAATCTCGTCTTTCACCTGTTATATCGGTAACATTGTGCAGCTTCGACAAATTCAGCGACTTATCAATCGTTTTTCACGGCCATCTTCTTTTTATAGCAGCCTTGTACTCTCGGTAGTTACTCCCAGTGTCCATTGCATGCTTATCTATAATTTGACACGTGAGACCGATCAGTGGAATGATTCAGCAGTGTGTTCTCTACTAGGGTGTCATTCTTCCACCCACCGTAGCCAGTCTCATCTACACGCAAATTCTAGTTAATCTCGTCTTTCACCTGTTATATCGGTAACATTGTGCAGCTTCGACAAATTCAGCGACTTATCAATCGTTTTCACGGCCATCTTCTTTTTATAGCAGCCTTGTACTCTCGGTAGTTACTCCCAGTGTCCATTGCATGCTTATCTATATAATTTGACATGTGAGACCGATCAGTGGAATGACTCAGCAGTGTGTTCTCTACTAGGGTGTCATTCTTCCACCCACCGTAGCCAGTCTCATCTACACGCAAATTCTAGTTAATCTCGTCTTTCACCTGTTATATCGGTAACATTGTGCAGCTTCGACAAATTCAGCGACTTATCAATCGTTTTCACGGCCATCTTCTTTTTATAGCAGCCTTGTACTCTCGGTAGTTACTCCCAGTGTCCATTGCATGCTTATCTATAATTTGACATGTGAGACCGATCAGTGGAATGACTCAGCAGTGTGTTCTCTACTAGGGTGTCATTCTTCCACCCACCGTAGCCAGTCTCATCTACACGCAAATTCTAGTTAATCTCGTCTTTCACCTGTTATATCGGTAACATTGTGCAGCTTCGACAAATTCAGCGACTTATCAATCGTTTTCACGGCCATCTTCTTTTTATAGCAGCCTTGTACTCTCGGTAGTTACTCCCAGTGTCCATTGCATGCTTATCTATATAATTTGACATGTGAGACCGATCAGTGGAATGACTCAGCAGTGTGTTCTCTACTAGGGTGTCATTCTTCCACCCACCGTAGCCAGTCTCATCTACACGCAAATTCTAGTTAATCTCGTCTTTCACCTGTTATATCGGTAACATTGTGCAGCTTCGACAAATTCAGCGACTTATCAATCGTTTTCACGGCCATCTTCTTTTTATAGCAGCCTTGTACTCTCGGTAGTTACTCCCAGTGTCCATTGCATGCTTATCTATATAATTTGACATGTGAGACCGATCAGTGGAATGACTCAGCAGTGTGTTCTCTACTAGGGTGTCATTCTTCCACCCACCGTAGCCAGTCTCATCTACACGCAAATTCTAGTTAATCTCGTCTTTCACCTGTTATATCGGTAACATTGTGCAGCTTCGACAAATTCAGCGACTTATCAATCGTTTTCACGGCCATCTTCTTTTTATAGCAGCCTTGTACTCTCGGTAGTTACTCCCAGTGTCCATTGCATGCTTATCTATATAATTTGACATGTGAGACCGATCAGTGGAATGACTCAGCAGTGTGTTCTCTACTAGGGTGTCATTCTTCCACCCACCGTAGCCAGTCTCATCTACACGCAAATTCTAGTTAATCTCGTCTTTCACCTGTTATATCGGTAACATTGTGCAGCTTCGACAAATTCAGCGACTTATCAATCGTTTTCACGGCCATCTTCTTTTTATAGCAGCCTTGTACTCTCGGTAGTTACTCCCAGTGTCCATTGCATGCTTATCTATATAATTTGACATGTGAGACCGATCAGTGGAATGACTCAGCAGTGTGTTCTCTACTAGGGTGTCATTCTTCCACCCACCGTAGCCAGTCTCATCTACACGCAAATTCTAGTTAATCTCGTCTTTCACCTGTTATATCGGTAACATTGTGCAGCTTCGACAAATTCAGCGACTTATCAATCGTTTTCACGGCCATCTTCTTTTTATAGCAGCCTTGTACTCTCGGTAGTTACTCCCAGTGTCCATTGCATGCTTATCTATATAATTTGACATGTGAGACCGATCAGTGGAATGACTCAGCAGTGTGTTCTCTACTAGGGTGTCATTCTTCCACCCACCGTAGCCAGTCTCATCTACACGCAAATTCTAGTTAATCTCGTCTTTCACCTGTTATATCGGTAACATTGTGCAGCTTCGACAAATTCAGCGACTTATCAATCGTTTTCACGGCCATCTTCTTTTTATAGCAGCCTTGTACTCTCGGTAGTTACTCCCAGTGTCCATTGCATGCTTATCTATATAATTTGACATGTGAGACCGATCAGTGGAATGACTCAGCAGTGTGTTCTCTACTAGGGTGTCATTCTTCCACCCACCGTAGCCAGTCTCATCTACACGCAAATTCTAGTTAATCTCGTCTTTCACCTGTTATATCGGTAACATTGTGCAGCTTCGACAAATTCAGCGACTTATCAATCGTTTTCACGGCCATCTTCTTTTTATAGCAGCCTTGTACTCTCGGTAGTTACTCCCAGTGTCCATTGCATGCTTAGCTATAATTTGACATGTGAGACCGATCAGTGGAATGATTCAGCAGTGTGTTCTCTACTAGGGTGTCATTCTTCCACCCACCGTAGCCAGTCTCATCTACACGCAAATTCTAGTTAATCTCGTCTTTCACCTGTTATATCGGTAACATTGTGCAGCTTCGACAAATTCAGCGACTTATCAATCGTTTTCACGGCCATCTTCTTTTTATAGCAGCCTTGTACTCTCGGTAGTTACTCCCAGTGTCCATTGCATGCTTATCTATAATTTGACACGTGAGACCGATCAGTGGAATGATTCAGCAGTGTGTTCTCTACTAGGGTGTCATTCTTCCACCCACCGTAGCCAGTCTCATCTACACGCAAATTCTAGTTAATCTCGTCTTTCACCTGTTATATCGGTAACATTGTGCAGCTTCGACAAATTCAGCGACTTATCAATCGTTTTCACGGCCATCTTCTTTTTATAGCAGCCTTGTACTCTCGGTAGTTACTCCCAGTGTCCATTGCATGCTTATCTATATAATTTGACATGTGAGACCGATCAGTGGAATGATTCAGCAGTGTGTTCTCTACTAGGGTGTCATTCTTCCACCCACCGTAGCCAGTCTCATCTACACGCAAATTCTAGTTAATCTCGTCTTTCACCTGTTATATCGGTAACATTGTGCAGCTTCGACAAATTCAGCGACTTATCAATCGTTTTCACGGCCATCTTCTTTTTATAGCAGCCTTGTACTCTCGGTAGTTACTCCCAGTGTCCATTGCATGCTTATCTATAATTTGACACGTGAGACCGATCAGTGGAATGATTCAGCAGTGTGTTCTCTACTAGGGTGTCATTCTTCCACCCACCGTAGCCAGTCTCATCTACACGCAAATTCTAGTTAATCTCGTCTTTCACCTGTTATATCGGTAACATTGTGCAGCTTCGACAAATTCAGCGACTTATCAATCGTTTTCACGGCCATCTTCTTCTTATAGCAGCCTTGTACTCTCGGTAGTTACTCCCAGTGTCCATTGCATGCTTATCTATATAATTTGACATGTGAGACCGATCAGTGGAATGATTCAGCAGTGTGTTCTCTACTAGGGTGTCATTCTTCCACCCACCGTAGCCAGTCTCATCTACACGCAAATTCTAGTTAATCTCGTCTTTCACCTGTTATATCGGTAACATTGTGCAGCTTCGACAAATTCAGCGACTTATCAATCGTTTTCACGGCCATCTTCTTTTTATAGCAGCCTTGTACTCTCGGTAGTTACTCCCAGTGTCCATTGCATGCTTATCTATATAATTTGACATGTGAGACCGATCAGTGGAATGATTCAGCAGTGTGTTCTCTACTAGGGTGTCATTCTTCCACCCACCGTAGCCAGTCTCATCTACACGCAAATTCTAGTTAATCTCGTCTTTCACCTGTTATATCGGTAACATTGTGCAGCTTCGACAAATTCAGCGACTTATCAATCGTTTTCACGGCCATCTTCTTTTTATAGCAGCCTTGTACTCTCGGTAGTTACTCCCAGTGTCCATTGCATGCTTATCTATATAATTTGACATGTGAGACCGATCAGTGGAATGATTCAGCAGTGTGTTCTCTACTAGGGTGTCATTCTTCCACCCACCGTAGCCAGTCTCATCTACACGCAAATTCTAGTTAATCTCGTCTTTCACCTGTTATATCGGTAACATTGTGCAGCTTCGACAAATTCAGCGACTTATCAATCGTTTTCACGGCCATCTTCTTTTTATAGCAGCCTTGTACTCTCGGTAGTTACTCCCAGTGTCCATTGCATGCTTATCTATAATTTGACACGTGAGACCGATCAGTGGAATGATTCAGCAGTGTGTTCTCTACTAGGGTGTCATTCTTCCACCCACCGTAGCCAGTCTCATCTACACGCAAATTCTAGTTAATCTCGTCTTTCACCTGTTATATCGGTAACATTGTGCAGCTTCGACAAATTCAGCGACTTATCAATCGTTTTCACGGCCATCTTCTTTTTATAGCAGCCTTGTACTCTCGGTAGTTACTCCCAGTGTCCATTGCATGCTTATCTATATAATTTGACATGTGAGACCGATCAGTGGAATGATTCAGCAGTGTGTTCTCTACTAGGGTGTCATTCTTCCACCCACCGTAGCCAGTCTCATCTACACGCAAATTCTAGTTAATCTCGTCTTTCACCTGTTATATCGGTAACATTGTGCAGCTTCGACAAATTCAGCGACTTATCAATCGTTTTCACGGCCATCTTCTTTTTATAGCAGCCTTGTACTCTCGGTAGTTACTCCCAGTGTCCATTGCATGCTTATCTATATAATTTGACACGTGAGACCGATCAGTGGAATGATTCAGCAGTGTGTTCTCTACTAGGGTGTCATTCTTCCACCCACCGTAGCCAGTCTCATCTACACGCAAATTCTAGTTAATCTCGTCTTTCACCTGTTATATCGGTAACATTGTGCAGCTTCGACAAATTCAGCGACTTATCAATCGTTTTCACGGCCATCTTCTTTTTATAGCAGCCTTGTACTCTCGGTAGTTACTCCCAGTGTCCATTGCATGCTTATCTATATAATTTGACATGTGAGACCGATCAGTGGAATGATTCAGCAGTGTGTTCTCTACTAGGGTGTCATTCTTCCACCCACCGTAGCCAGTCTCATCTACACGCAAATTCTAGTTAATCTCGTCTTTCACCTGTTATATCGGTAACATTGTGCAGCTTCGACAAATTCAGCGACTTATCAATCGTTTTCACGGCCATCTTCTTTTTATAGCAGCCTTGTACTCTCGGTAGTTACTCCCAGTGTCCATTGCATGCTTATCTATAATTTGACACGTGAGACCGATCAGTGGAATGATTCAGCAGTGTGTTCTCTACTAGGGTGTCATTCTTCCACCCACCGTAGCCAGTCTCATCTACACGCAAATTCTAGTTAATCTCGTCTTTCACCTGTTATATCGGTAACATTGTGCAGCTTCGACAAATTCAGCGACTTATCAATCGTTTTCACGGCCATCTTCTTCTTATAGCAGCCTTGTACTCTCGGTAGTTACTCCCAGTGTCCATTGCATGCTTATCTATATAATTTGACATGTGAGACCGATCAGTGGAATGATTCAGCAGTGTGTTCTCTACTAGGGTGTCATTCTTCCACCCACCGTAGCCAGTCTCATCTACACGCAAATTCTAGTTAATCTCGTCTTTCACCTGTTATATCGGTAACATTGTGCAGCTTCGACAAATTCAGCGACTTATCAATCGTTTTCACGGCCATCTTCTTTTTATAGCAGCCTTGTACTCTCGGTAGTTACTCCCAGTGTCCATTGCATGCTTATCTATATAATTTGACATGTGAGACCGATCAGTGGAATGACTCAGCAGTGTGTTCTCTACTAGGGTGTCATTCTTCCACCCACCGTAGCCAGTCTCATCTACACGCAAATTCTAGTTAATCTCGTCTTTCACCTGTTATATCGGTAACATTGTGCAGCTTCGACAAATTCAGCGACTTATCAATCGTTTTCACGGCCATCTTCTTTTTATAGCAGCCTTGTACTCTCGGTAGTTACTCCCAGTGTCCATTGCATGCTTATCTATATAATTTGACATGTGAGACCGATCAGTGGAATGATTCAGCAGTGTGTTCTCTACTAGGGTGTCATTCTTCCACCCACCGTAGCCAGTCTCATCTACACGCAAATTCTAGTTAATCTCGTCTTTCACCTGTTATATCGGTAACATTGTGCAGCTTCGACAAATTCAGCGACTTATCAATCGTTTTCACGGCCATCTTCTTTTTATAGCAGCCTTGTACTCTCGGTAGTTACTCCCAGTGTCCATTGCATGCTTAGCTATAATTTGACATGTGAGACCGATCAGTGGAATGATTCAGCAGTGTGTTCTCTACTAGGGTGTCATTCTTCCACCCACCGTAGCCAGTCTCATCTACACGCAAATTCTAGTTAATCTCGTCTTTCACCTGTTATATCGGTAACATTGTGCAGCTTCGACAAATTCAGCGACTTATCAATCGTTTTCACGGCCATCTTCTTTTTATAGCAGCCTTGTACTCTCGGTAGTTACTCCCAGTGTCCATTGCATGCTTATCTATATAATTTGACATGTGAGACCGATCAGTGGAATGACTCAGCAGTGTGTTCTCTACTAGGGTGTCATTCTTCCACCCACCGTAGCCAGTCTCATCTACACGCAAATTCTAGTTAATCTCGTCTTTCACCTGTTATATCGGTAACATTGTGCAGCTTCGACAAATTCAGCGACTTATCAATCGTTTTCACGGCCATCTTCTTTTTATAGCAGCCTTGTACTCTCGGTAGTTACTCCCAGTGTCCATTGCATGCTTATCTATATAATTTGACATGTGAGACCGATCAGTGGAATGATTCAGCAGTGTGTTCTCTACTAGGGTGTCATTCTTCCACCCACCGTAGCCAGTCTCATCTACACGCAAATTCTAGTTAATCTCGTCTTTCACCTGTTATATCGGTAACATTGTGCAGCTTCGACAAATTCAGCGACTTATCAATCGTTTTCACGGCCATCTTCTTTTTATAGCAGCCTTGTACTCTCGGTAGTTACTCCCAGTGTCCATTGCATGCTTATCTATATAATTTGACATGTGAGACCGATCAGTGGAATGATTCAGCAGTGTGTTCTCTACTAGGGTGTCATTCTTCCACCCACCGTAGCCAGTCTCATCTACACGCAAATTCTAGTTAATCTCGTCTTTCACCTGTTATATCGGTAACATTGTGCAGCTTCGACAAATTCAGCGACTTATCAATCGTTTTCACGGCCATCTTCTTTTTATAGCAGCCTTGTACTCTCGGTAGTTACTCCCAGTGTCCATTGCATGCTTATCTATATAATTTGACATGTGAGACCGATCAGTGGAATGATTCAGCAGTGTGTTCTCTACTAGGGTGTCATTCTTCCACCCACCGTAGCCAGTCTCATCTACACGCAAATTCTAGTTAATCTCGTCTTTCACCTGTTATATCGGTAACATTGTGCAGCTTCGACAAATTCAGCGACTTATCAATCGTTTTCACGGCCATCTTCTTTTTATAGCAGCCTTGTACTCTCGGTAGTTACTCCCAGTGTCCATTGCATGCTTATCTATATAATTTGACATGTGAGACCGATCAGTGGAATGATTCAGCAGTGTGTTCTCTACTAGGGTGTCATTCTTCCACCCACCGTAGCCAGTCTCATCTACACGCAAATTCTAGTTAATCTCGTCTTTCACCTGTTATATCGGTAACATTGTGCAGCTTCGACAAATTCAGCGACTTATCAATCGTTTTCACGGCCATCTTCTTTTTATAGCAGCCTTGTACTCTCGGTAGTTACTCCCAGTGTCCATTGCATGCTTATCTATATAATTTGACATGTGAGACCGATCAGTGGAATGACTCAGCAGTGTGTTCTCTACTAGGGTGTCATTCTTCCACCCACCGTAGCCAGTCTCATCTACACGCAAATTCTAGTTAATCTCGTCTTTCACCTGTTATATCGGTAACATTGTGCAGCTTCGACAAATTCAGCGACTTATCAATCGTTTTCACGGCCATCTTCTTTTTATAGCAGCCTTGTACTCTCGGTAGTTACTCCCAGTGTCCATTGCATGCTTATCTATATAATTTGACATGTGAGACCGATCAGTGGAATGATTCAGCAGTGTGTTCTCTACTAGGGTGTCATTCTTCCACCCACCGTAGCCAGTCTCATCTACACGCAAATTCTAGTTAATCTCGTCTTTCACCTGTTATATCGGTAACATTGTGCAGCTTCGACAAATTCAGCGACTTATCAATCGTTTTCACGGCCATCTTCTTTTTATAGCAGCCTTGTACTCTCGGTAGTTACTCCCAGTGTCCATTGCATGCTTATCTATATAATTTGACATGTGAGACCGATCAGTGGAATGATTCAGCAGTGTGTTCTCTACTAGGGTGTCATTCTTCCACCCACCGTAGCCAGTCTCATCTACACGCAAATTCTAGTTAATCTCGTCTTTCACCTGTTATATCGGTAACATTGTGCAGCTTCGACAAATTCAGCGACTTATCAATCGTTTTCACGGCCATCTTCTTCTTATAGCAGCCTTGTACTCTCGGTAGTTACTCCCAGTGTCCATTGCATGCTTATCTATATAATTTGACATGTGAGACCGATCAGTGGAATGATTCAGCAGTGTGTTCTCTACTAGGGTGTCATTCTTCCACCCACCGTAGCCAGTCTCATCTACACGCAAATTCTAGTTAATCTCGTCTTTCACCTGTTATATCGGTAACATTGTGCAGCTTCGACAAATTCAGCGACTTATCAATCGTTTTCACGGCCATCTTCTTCTTATAGCAGCCTTGTACTCTCGGTAGTTACTCCCAGTGTCCATTGCATGCTTATCTATATAATTTGACATGTGAGACCGATCAGTGGAATGACTCAGCAGTGTGTTCTCTACTAGGGTGTCATTCTTCCACCCACCGTAGCCAGTCTCATCTACACGCAAATTCTAGTTAATCTCGTCTTTGACCTGTTATATCGGTAACATTGTGCAGCTTCGACAAATTCAGCGACTTATCAATCGTTTTCACGGCCATCTTCTTTTTATAGCAGCCTTGTACTCTCGGTAGTTACTCCCAGTGTCCATTGCATGCTTATCTATATAATTTGACATGTGAGACCGATCAGTGGAATGACTCAGCAGTGTGTTCTCTACTAGGGTGTCATTCTTCCACCCACCGTAGCCAGTCTCATCTACACGCAAATTCTAGTTAATCTCGTCTTTCACCTGTTATATCGGTAACATTGTGCAGCTTCGACAAATTCAGCGACTTATCAATCGTTTTCACGGCCATCTTCTTTTTATAGCAGCCTTGTACTCTCGGTAGTTACTCCCAGTGTCCATTGCATGCTTATCTATATAATTTGACATGTGAGACCGATCAGTGGAATGACTCAGCAGTGTGTTCTCTACTAGGGTGTCATTCTTCCACCCACCGTAGCCAGTCTCATCTACACGCAAATTCTAGTTAATCTCGTCTTTCACCTGTTATATCGGTAACATTGTGCAGCTTCGACAAATTCAGCGACTTATCAATCGTTTTCACGGCCATCTTCTTCTTATAGCAGCCTTGTACTCTCGGTAGTTACTCCCAGTGTCCATTGCATGCTTAGCTATAATTTGACATGTGAGACCGATCAGTGGAATGACTCAGCAGTGTGTTCTCTACTAGGGTGTCATTCTTCCACCCGCCGTAGCCAGTCTCATCTACACGCAAATTCTAGTTAATCTCGTCTTTCACCTGTTATATCGGTAACATTGTGCAGCTTCGACAAATTCAGCGACTTATCAATCGTTTTCACGGCCATCTTCTTTTTATAGCAGCCTTGTACTCTCGGTAGTTACTCCCAGTGTCCATTGCATGCTTATCTATATAATTTGACATGTGAGACCGATCAGTGGAATGATTCAGCAGTGTGTTCTCTACTAGGGTGTCATTCTTCCACCCACCGTAGCCAGTCTCATCTACACGCAAATTCTAGTTAATCTCGTCTTTCACCTGTTATATCGGTAACATTGTGCAGCTTCGACAAATTCAGCGACTTATCAATCGTTTTCACGGCCATCTTCTTTTTATAGCAGCCTTGTACTCTCGGTAGTTACTCCCAGTGTCCATTGCATGCTTATCTATATAATTTGACATGTGAGACCGATCAGTGGAATGATTCAGCAGTGTGTTCTCTACTAGGGTGTCATTCTTCCACCCACCGTAGCCAGTCTCATCTACACGCAAATTCTAGTTAGGTTCCCCAAGTCTATTCCCAACCAACCTGACTTCGTGTTAATGAAATGTTATACAGTTGAAGTTTCTGTTTATGTGTTTGTCCTCTCTTGACCTTGATATTAGTTGATAAATCTCTTTGTGATGGCGTAGGTCCTTGTTATCAATTTTTCAACAGCACCCATTCTCATTCCCTATTATGTCATTTATTTTGTTGTGGGTTTGAAGGAATTAGGGGTGATCCACACTGGGGTCACTAGCAGATTTCCTTGCGTTATTGATAAACTTGGCCCCTCTTGGGTGTGGTGGTTACGACTTTTTAGTCATTTGGAAGACGGAGAACTACCGCCACCATAGTCTAGCTTGCAAAATACGAGCTATGAGTTGATGAGACGTTTGGTGCTACCTATTTCTAAGTCTTTTTTTTTTATATAGAATGATGAAGCGGTTATAAGTACATCGCGAGTGAAACCTACAAGTTCTTCTCAGAAAAGAAAGTGAGAGTAGACACTTGTTACAAAACATGCTTCCTCTACATCACTCATCTTCCGAGTGCCCCTTGCTTCGCCCACAAGGTGCACCTCCATTTAAATCAGCCAAGTAAAATGTGTGCACTATACTTAGTGTTTGTAAAGTACTTAATTGCTGGACTCGTTACTTCTGAAATGGCAGAAATTAGATGACTTCAGCCAGCCAAGCCATTGTGTCTCGCCACTGTGTGAGGTAGCAGGTTAATAATGAGGAGGCGGCGCGTGAGCTGGCGTTTGACTGACGCGGACTGTATGATAGCTGGATGCCAAGTGGTGAGATTATTTTCCAATTTTGTGGCGAGCAATTGACTTGGATTACTAGAAGTCCAGGTGAAAGACCAGTTATCAGGAACTTGCCATAGAGGTCGCCTCTGAGCTGCTCATAGTGCTGTTTATGATAGAGACTTTATTATTATTATTATTATCATAAATATTACTGTGTTGTGTTTGTGAAATTTTCTTAAATATAGTTCAATCAGTTTTTTATTTATAATTGTACTTCCTGACTCTGCTAAGTGAACAAAAGAAGGATGTAGACTTGCAGACTGGAAAGAATGTTCTCCATCGCTTT
The DNA here is from genome assembly GCF_021461385.2 of Schistocerca piceifrons. NCBI lineage: Eukaryota > Metazoa > Arthropoda > Insecta > Orthoptera > Acrididae > Schistocerca > Schistocerca piceifrons. The sequence continues at coordinate 62,519,062 of NC_060144.1, read as the reverse complement.
CTGGCTGACCACAAAATTAGTTTCCAGCAGATTGTAGAAGACGGTGAACAATATTTCTTACTTCTTATTACTAACCGGCCGCCCCACAACTGCTATTAATAATAGTAATAGTAATACACCGTTAGCAGTGTTGTAGCCATTACAAAGTAACTGTTGTCTTGTGCAGTAAATCATTTTGTTCGTTGTTGTGGAGTGAATAATGAAGCAATTTCTGGTCTATTGCTGGAACTACATACAACTCCCAGAAGGCATTTTCATAATCTATTTAAGCATATGTTATATATATGCATCAATTTTACTGTCATGCTGAGAAAGATGTTCATATATTCTCGTTGTAAGCTATACCATCCACCATGTTTTGTCACACCTTAATGTTAATATTTAAAAGATATAATTATTGGTAATTTATGTTGAGAGAGGACAAATTAGTCTCTCATCTATTTTTCATATACACAAAATTATTAAAGATTTATTACAACCTGACACATCTTGAGCGGGACTCTAGATAATTAACAGCCAGAGCATATTTTGAGGGAGCCTGGTAGGGCGCTAAAAGCATGAGGTATTTTTATGGTTCTTGGCTCATAGAAACGGCATGTTGGGAGTTGGAAGCAATTGGCGGCGAGCTCATCCCTCAGTAAATCTTGCCGGACAGTCCCACAGCTGTAGAGGGCAGACAGAGCAGCCCATTGTCGAGACAGGGCTCCAGCAGAACAATGCCACTATACCTGCATTGGCACCAACTGACGGCTGGGTTTGGGGCAATGGACTGAAGGGACGCATCCACACGGTGTCCAGACAGTTGCCACGCCGGACATTTGCCACGGTTTTACCTGCTCCGAAGGGTCGGTTCCCTTGTCTCCCCCCCCCCCCCCCGTCCTCCTCCTCCTCCTCCTCCTCACCCGCCCGCCCAGTTTGCTTTCGAAGTTCTTAACGTGACCATCAGTATGGAAGTTATTGCAACGAACAAGGGCAGGCATCCTGCTAATTAGAAAGGTTACGCGTAACTTAAACAGGGGGAATCTAAAGAAGGTGTTGTTTCATGGATGAGCTTACACCGAAAAGCGGATCATTGCAAGGGAAAGCTGCTTTTGAGGAACGGAGAAGTGTTGAGTGTATTAGAACATCTCTGTGGACCACCTGACGATGCAGCTCTGAAAGTGAGAAAGCAAGTGGAAAGAGTGAAGAGAAGGTCTTGAGAAGAAACTACACAGTTATCGGAGATATACGCGGATGAAATGGGAAATCTACATAATAAAGTTTATGACTTTGTTACAGTGATGCCTAATTCACTCTATGAAGAGAACCATGCGTCGCGGATGGAGTTAAGAGTGGGGGAACCAACAAGAGCCTAAGAACTCTTATGAAATTGATCTTCATGAAGATCTATTAAAAATGGGAGATGGCAGTAGTTTTCTTCTGGAAGGCGATAGATTAGAGGTGAGAATAATGATTTTTAGTGGAAGCAAAGAAAAAGAAAGTTTAAAAACATGTTCCCATTTTTTTATGGATGGAATATTTAAGAGATGCAGCAAGCAGTTTGCACAGATCTACACCATACACGTAGACTTAGGAGTCCCGATTAAAGAAACAAACATTATTCCTACTGTATTTTTACTGCTGCCTAATAAGAAGAAAGACACATATGTTCGTCTGTTTCGTCTGATAAAACAGGCAGTCTGTGAGTGGTGTCCTAAACAAGTAAAGGTGGACTTTGAGGCAGCTGCGATATCGGCCATTCGTCAAGTTTTCCCACAACTGAAATAAATGGATTCTATTTCCATATAAAGAAGAGTTTATGGAGAAGAATTCGAGTTCTCGGTCTAACTGAGGAGTACCGCTAGAACGAGGATTTAAAACTTTACGTCACAGCATGTGTGCAGCGCTGGCAGTTGTAAAACAGAAGGACGTAAGCAATGGATGGATTGAGATTCATGCAGAAGCTCCTGATAACGGAAGGTTCTCCCAATTTTTTGACTACTTTGTGGATAACTGGCTAGAGAATGAGGATATTGCAATAGAAATGTGGGACTGTTACGGAAAAAGGCACCGAACGACGAATTCTATTGAAGGGTGGCACAACAAAATAAATAGTATTATTGGAAACCCTCACCCTAAATCACCTATTTGGTGGGGTGCTTGAAAAAGGAAGCAGAGCTCACAAACTGCATGTACATGAAATTGGAAATGAATCTTGAAGGTAAGAAAAGGAAGAAGAAGTACTTGAAGCTGGACGACAGGATAGAGAGAATCGTAAAGAATTATGAAGAGACTGGTAACATTAGGCCTTGCTTGAAAGCCATTGCCCATATTCAGAAACTGGACTATAATACGTTAAAAATGATGTATTTAAAACTATGAAGACCACTGAGTCCTCGCAGGTTACTGAGATAAAATTATTAAAACATTGAAGCAGCATTATCGGAACTAATATTAAGTTGTAGTTGTAAATAGAGTGTACATTAGTTCAGCGTGTTTAGGCTGATTTTACACACGCCAGAATGGTAGATGGTCATTTATCATTTTCACGGTCCAAAGCCCGTCCAAAGTGTGATGCAAGTCAGCCTTTAATGTAAAAATTAAGAAGTGTTTCAAGCCTCGCAAAAGTATCCCTATTATTTTCACGTTAAGATAACTTTTTTCTACCTTCCAGTATTATGGCCATACTATTAAATAATTGTGAGTTCTAAAATAGTTTTCTGAAGCTTCAGAATCGCAATATCACCTAAAATATCATGGTTTGTTAAACTGATAGTATACGCTTTTGTAAAAGAAAATGGGAACTGAACCTTTGAATTGCACCTAAAATTGACATCCCAAAACTGATCTGATCCTAAGGTTGACAATTTTGGCACCTCAAATATTTTTTATTTAAGTTTAGCTGCAAACATTTGTAGTAGATGTAAATCTACTTAAGTACATTTAGATATAGTCCATTAAAAATTAAAATTTCTTACTAAATTGTTGATTATCTTTAAACAGGTCAGTAAAGGCAAGGAGCTTACGACTGAAAATTGTTACTAAAGAACATCAGAAACAAATGTATTAGACCTACTTTTCTTATACATTAGAGACTTTTTGAAAATGATCATTTCCTCTGTCACTGACAGTGTAATTTCAATTGCTTTGCAACACCACGGATATCTACTTCTAAATTATGTGTGCAGCTGTTCCCATTGCGAATTCTGGAATATTTAATTCGTCTTCTTTGGTGAAGGAATTTCGGAAAATGCATTTACTGAATGGTTCAAATGGCTCTGAGCACTATGGGACGTAACATCCATGGTCATCAGTCCGCTAGAACTTAGAACTACTTAAACCTAACTAACCTATGGACAGCACACAACACCCAGTCATCACGAGGCAGAGAAAATCCCTGGCCCCGCCGGGAATCGAACCCGGGAACTGCATTTACTAACTCCACTTTAGTGGCACTGTCATCAGTAACATTACCGTCGCTGTCGCGCGTTAAAGGTACTTATTGATCCTTTCCGCTGGTTTCCTTAACATGGGACCAGTACCTCTTTGGATTTTCCGCCACATTTCTAGAGCGAGTTTCGTTGTGGAAACTATTAAATGCATCTCGCATTGAAATCCGCACCAAATTTTGAGCCTCAGTAAAACTTCACCAATCTTGGAGATTTTGCGTTCGCCTAAATTATACATGCCTTTTGCGGTGCTCCTGCAATGTCTTTCTGTCGTGTTTTGTGTACCATGGGGAATCAGTTCCGTCTCTTATTAATTTATTTGGTATGAATATTTCGAGTGCTGTTGATACTATTTCTTTGAACTTAAGCCACATATGGTCTTCTTTTACATAGTTTGGAAGGATTGGAGACTATCTCTTAGAAAGACGTCACCCGAATTTTTAGCTGCTTTTATAAATAGATATATTTCGCATAATCAGTAAACACTTCCGGGCTAAGTTGCCGTGGTCGATCTGTAGAACTTCTTCTCCCTGAAGTTCTACAGATCGACCACGGCAACTTAGCCCGGAAGTGTTTACTGATGAAGACGCCGGCCGTGAAAGCCTGCCTACATGGGATGAGATATATTTCGCGTTTAGTTTTGGCGAATTTCTTTGTTACGGGAGTGAGCCTCGCTACGACTGCGTGTTCACTAATCCCTGTATCCGTCGTGATGCTCAGGATTATTTGTGGCTAAGAGGTCAAATGTGTTTTCGTAACCATTTACAATTTGAAAGGCCTCGTCAACTGTTAAAAATAATTTAAAAAAAGCATTTATAACAATTACGGAAGTTGTTTTCTATTTTCAATAGGGTATGAAAATGTAGAAGGTAGACTGAAGTAACTGCCAACTATAATTGTATGAGTAGGGTACCTATTTGTGATGAGGCTCAAGTTTTCATTTCTTTGAACTGTTCAGCAACTGTTTCATCTGAGACAGGGGGTCGGTAAAAGGAGCTAGTTATTAATTTATTCCGGTTGTCGAATATAACTTCTGCCCATACTAAGTCACAGGAACTATTTACTTCAAAGTCGATTGTGAGCTTACATTATTTTTCCTTAAGTTGTCCTTCTTGTTTCTGTTGTAGTGCAGATTATTACAATTACTGCTTTTCCCTCCAGAACCAAAGATGCTTTCTCTGTGAGCCTGTAAATACCAGAGCTAAACAATGTAGAACAACAACGTACGTTACAAGCGTAGCATTCTGTATTACTTCATTTCCTTATTTCTAACATTTTAAAATTGTAAGTCGACTTTAGATGACATGTCAATCATAGATGTTCTTATCCCTACTTACTGAACGTGTTTTCAGTTATGTTTTGAACATTGTCCCGCTACACTTCATTAACTAATGTTTTTAGAGAGTAAATTAATATGGAGTATGTCGTTCTTCTTTTTAAACATTCACAAACCCATTTATTCTTTCCCTATTGTCTTTTGGGTATGCAGTTGTAGTAATTAAAGTAGGCACAAATGCAGTGATCAAATAGTAATGATTAGCGTACATTCACATTCTCGTTTCATCGTTCCTTTCTTGTTGCTCCCACGCCGGCGGACTGTTTCTATCACAATCAGTAAGTGTGAAAGGAAGCTACCGTACAGACAGAGGAATCTATATTTATACTTGGCAGAACTAATTACATACTGACATAATCGTCGGTATTGCTTTCGTTTCCCAAAAGTTATAAATATTTCGATTTCGGAAAAGAAGCTCTGTATTTCGTCAAGATATCGACGAAGAAGGTCCCTTAGGTACTGGTTGTATCGAGTAAGATGTGGAGACGGCGGTTTGAAAGCGGACAGAGGTAGTACGGGGAAGGGCGTCCCTTACCTGAGGGATCGCTACTCAAGCTACCTGGCGAAGGGGCAAGTGTGGCAAATGTCCGGCGTGGCAAATGTCCGGCGTGGCAAATTTCCGGCATTCCATCTACACAGTGGAGTCATAAACCGGCCATTGTGTGCAAAGCCACGCGTAATAAAAATTCACAAGTTCTCGTGTTCACCGATACTGCAAATAGGCCTGTGTCCACATCCATCGCCCGCCTCGGTTGTACGAGGGTCGGTCAAAAAGTAATGCCTCCCATTTTTTTTCTACTTAAAGAAATTAAGTTAAGTGAAAAATTTGAATTTGGCGCCATTCCTCAAACCTTCTTCTGCAATCCACTGCAGTAGTAACTTTCTGTGTCAACAGGTGGCAGCACAGCAGAAGTTTGTAAGATGGCCGACATCGATGTTCGTTTGAGACAGCGTTGTGTGATTGAATTCTTGAATGCAGAAGGTGAAACGCCCATACGCATTCATGAAAGACTGAAGAAGGTGTATGGTGTTGTGACAGTGGATGTCAGCACTGTTAGACGATGGGTTCGTCGTTGTAAGGAAGCTGAAGGGCAAACACCGTTGACTGACGAAAAGCGGAGCGGCAGGCCGGTGAGTGCAGTGACTCCACACAACATTCAGCAAGTTGATGACATCATTCGTGGTGACCGTCGGGTGACTGCAGATGAAGTGTGTCGCATTATTTCTCTTAGTAAAGGCAGTGTGATCACGATTATTAAACAATTGGGGTACTCAAAAGTTTGTGCACGGTGGGTTCCAAGAATGTTAACCGATCAGAATAAAGAGGCAAGGAAAACAATAGCCTCCCAACACTTGCAGCGCTTCCGTTTGGAGGGAGATGAGTTTCTGAAAAAAATTGTGACCGGGGACGAAACATGGGTGCATTTTTTTGAACCCGAATCAAAGAGGCAGTCAATGGAGTGGCGTCACACAAGCTCGCCGAGGAAGAAAAAATTCAAAACTGTGCGATCGGCAGGGAAAGTTATGGCAACAGTTTTCTGGGATACAGAGGGTGTGATTCTGGTTGATTTTTTTGAGCAGGGATGCACAATAAATTCTGTTCAATACGTCACAACCCTCAACAAACTTAAAGCACGTCTTCAGCGAGTTCGCCCAACAAAATCAATGGCAGATGTTCTTCTTTTGCATGACAATGCAAGACCACACACCAGTCGTCACACCTCTGACGAGATTGTCAAAATTGGATGGGAAGTTTTGCCTCATCCCCCATACAGCCCTGACCTGGCACCATCAGACTTCCATCTGTTCGGGCCACTAAAAGAAGCTCATCGTGGGATTCATTTTGAAGATGAGGAGGCCATCAAAACATCAGTGCGTCAATGGCTTAGGAAGCAGAGCTGTGATTTTTACCGTGCTGGGATACATGCCCTTGTTCAAAGATGGACCAAAACTGTAGAGATGGGCGGAGATTACATTGAAAAATGACAAAATGATCCTCAATGTTGTGGTTTTCAACCTATGTAATTGCATTTAAATTTCCTGACAATTAAACGTAGAAAAAAAAAATAGGAGGCATTACTTTTTGACTGACCCTCGTATAACAAACTCCGGCATCTGAGAAACGTTCAGAGATACAATCATTATTACACCTCATAGGTAAGACTGACAAGCTCCAAGCCACAGGCGATTTAGATAATTATCTTTAAGATTGTATCTGTTAGCTAGTTGCCGTGGGAAGTGACGCGACTTCGGAGAAAAACATCTTCCCCCTTTGTGAAAACTTAAAAAAAGTCAGTAATTGGCGGTTTCTTCTTTTTCCAGATACGCAGGTTTCTTAACTCTTGCCCTGGTTCGACAGGAGTTTGTGCTGTCGTGTGGGAGGGGAGATTTAACGCCTCTAGAACCCTATGATTGGCTCATGACGGCGAGAAAATGGTGTCGTCCGTGCACCTTGCGGGAAAACGGATTTTTTTTTTTTTTTTTTTCTTCCGGAGGAGGTGTGAAGCACTCGGGTGCTGGACTTTGGTCTGGTATGAGGATTTCTAGTCGACGCTCTGGCATGTGTGGTTGATGCTTGGGACCTGTCCTGAGACGGACTTCGCTTGCAAGTAATTTAGACTGGGGAGCCTGTGGTGAAGTTCTTACTGTAGTAACAGTGTGACTTCAAATGTTTCGGACTACTCATTTGCCAAGGGCACACTTATTCGTTTTTGGTTTACGAGTCTTGACGTTTGGTATCCTTGCGACTGTCGTATAAATAAGCCAAATTGGTCTTTGGAATGACCAACGAATGGGTGTGCCACACACTGAAGTCTACCGTGATTTCAGGGCTCTGGTAGAGAGTAAATAGCGAGCCGTCTGCCTGGTCGCTAGACCGTGAGATTTTTGCATTTCTTTCATGGTGGCGATCGATTCACAGGTGCCGCCTCACGTCTCGCCTCCACCACACACATCTCGCCAGCTGCGAAGTCTGGTCTGGAACCGCAAGACCGCTACGGTCGCAGGTTCGAATCCTGCCTCGGGCATGAATGTTTGTGATGTCCTTAGGTTAGTTAGGTTTAACTAGTTCTCAGTTCTAGGGGACTAATGACCTGAGCAGTTGAGTCCGATAGTGCTCAGAGCTGCGAAGTTACATCGCTGCACGAAGCAAACAGGGGAACATATTGCCGCTCTGGCCTTGTCACATTGCACAGATCTCAACTGCCACTTGCTCTCAGCTGCTCCTATATAGAGAAAATTCTGTAGATTTATCAATCAAGTCTGCTCAGTGTCAGATCAATTCAGATTGCGTTGCCCACATTTTTAGGGACAGAGTACTTGACTCACTTCTGCCACCCAGGATTCTTGTCCACTGCGGTTTTAAACCAACTGTTAGTTGTTTACGGTATTCAACCAAAACTTGTTTAGTATAATTTATGTCTGTCTTTGTTTTGGGAAAATAAATGTTGTCAGTAAACTAGATTTTGCACACGTTCTCGATCATTTTGTATAGTCAGCCCCACAGTTTAACTTCCATTATGGTGTCGCCTGCCGGGATATCAAATTGATAGCACCTTCTGTGATCGTCAGATCGGGTTGCCTAGCATAGTCATTCAGTTTGACGTCCCTTGCGCAGAAATTTCAACTGATGGCACCTTCTGTGACCGTCAGATCGTGGATATTGTTGCCTAGTGAAGTTTCTGTTCCCCATGTTTAATGTGGTGCACTGGATAGAATATATTCGTGTTGCTGGCGCCTAGGCATAGTACTAATATTTCCAGAATGAGATTTTCACTCTGCAGCGGAGTGTGCACTGATGTGAAACTTCTGGAAACATCCCCCAGGCTGTGGCTAAGCCATGTCTCCGCAATATCCTTTCTTCCAGGAGTGCTAGTTCTGCAAGGTTCACAGAAGAGCTTCTGTGAAGTTTGGAAGGTAGGAGACGAGGTACTGGCAGAATTGAAGCTGTGAGGAGGGGTCGTGAGTTGTGCTTGGGTAGCTCAGTCGGTAGAGCACTTGCCTGCGAAAGGCAAAGGTCCCGAGTTCGAGTCTCGGTCTGGCACACAGTTTTAATCTGCCAGGAAGTTTCAGTACTAATATTTAATTATTGTATGTGTGTTTTGGTTGTGACTTCTGTGTCACTTGATTGTTTCTGTCCGCAGCTCGTGGTCGTGCGGTAGCGTTCTCGCTTCCCACGCCCGTGTTCCCGGGTTCGATTCCCGGCGGGGTCAGGGATTTTCTCTGCCTCGTGATGACTGGGTGTTGTGTGATGTGCTTAGGTTAGTTAGGTTTAAGTAGTTCTAAGTTCTAGGGGACTGATGCCCATAGATGTTAAGTCCCATAGTGCTCAGAGCCATTTGAACCAGCCATTTTTTTGATTGTTTCTGACGGCGAACGGCCTTGTGCTGATTTGTTAGGATGGATTGAGATTTTCATTTGTGAGCATAGACAAACGTGCTGTTATTGGAATTCGTTGTCAGGAACTAGGAATCAGTAGCTCACGGGAGCGTAATTTAGAGCAGAATCTGCATGGCATAGGAATGTGTAGTGATTACATTCGTTTGGGTCAGAATTAGAGTGCATGCTTACAAGAAGCAAGGAACGTTTGCTACAGAGTTGCGCTCTGAATGTCGAGATGACTGGATACAGTCGAGTACAGTGCTATATTACGCCTCCCGATCAGTGCATTTCGGTTAGGTGTTGGCAGTTGTGCTACATTTACAAGCAGTTTTAGAACACAGAACGAAAGGTTATGTCGTGATCGCATGGATAGATCGGACATAAAATCGATAGAATTTTGAAAAATGACGAGTGATTAGGTATAAATCGACCGAATATATACCGAAACGCGGGGAAATTGAGGAAGTATTTTTGTATCTTCTGGTTCGTGCCAAACAATTTGTACATGGGAACGAGTATGCGGCAATAAGAGGAATCCGAGAAAACGTCGACATCGAAAAGAAGGGAATCAGAGAGGCAGTCAATTTTTTTCCGACGAGGCAGCATTATACTGTACGTATATTGAGGTACTAGTGATACACGCGCATTGACTACTGTATTTGATGCTTTTCAGGAGGACGGAGAACCATTCACCTCTAAACTCACTTGCATCTGCGTTAAAGGATAACAGAGAGTGGACGGGGTGATCGATTCAGATGGAGCTGTAACGAGGTACGAAATGATTGACTGATGCATTCTAGAGAAGGAGAAGTTGCTGCAGATCAATTTTTCCAGTGTCAGTGTTCTGTCCTGATGCATCAGTCGCGTGACATAGCCTGCGTTCTACTCGCATGCAGCCACGTGTTCTGTGTGTAGTTTAAGGCACTGTCTACTTGCGATCTTTAACGGTAAACCTGTCGGTCATCAGAGGACTTCCACCTCATGTGTGGTGAAACGTGACACATTTCTCTAAACGAACTTTGATTTATGCGATGTACTCCATCCACCGCCCCCCCCCCCCCTCCCCCGCCCCTGTCACATCTTGGGTGTAAAATCGAGACTTCAGCGTCATAAATAAGTTAGCGATAGGAGCTTGTCAGGCGCTGCAATCCACGTGTACACATTTGCCCGACAGATGTGCTGTTTACAGAGTTAGTGACGGAACGACTTGTAATTTTCACATGTCGGACGCTGCTGCTATGAGTTTATCTGTTCCCTTGTAGGAGTATCCCCCGCTACTAACTATCATTTTATATAGGCCTGATGCAGGCATCGTATAATTTCTAAACTGTGATCGGATGTGAACAGTGGACACTATATGTCTCCGGAAAGCTATATTGTGCTCGTATCACGCAAAGCAAATGTTTTGCGGAAGTAGTTTTTTTCGTTTTACGGTTCGATAACATAGTTTATCGTAGAGAAACCGGGAAGAAGGATGTATGTCATGCGCTTGAAATATATTTCTCGCAATGGAATATTAACAACTCTACATTCCATACGGCCGGTAGGTCGGAAACGCAGGCGATCTAACATTATGGCCTGTTTTAAGTGCAGAACGTTGTAGCCTTAGGAGTGCGTGTGTTTATGTTCTCTCTTACCGATACCTTCCAGGTATTGATCCTAGGCTCTAGAACACTACTTTAGAGTTGATAGCGTGACTGATTTACGTAACAATGCGTCGAACTCCATCCGTCTGGAGCTCCATCGCGCATAAGAATCATTCGTTTCTTGTTCTTCGTAACTGCCTGCTATTACATCATGGCACTTTGAAACCTGTTACTATACATCGATAAGGACTGCTAAGCTCCTCGACATGGACGCACCTCGAGATGGGTGAGGACTCGGAAAGCTCCATTCATTCAGGATACGTTGAGTGTAGCGGTCTTCTTCTGGTCGATTGCAGATTAATTCGCTAACAGTGCTGCAGGGTGGGTTGGTCAATGACAGTGTGAGGAGAGTCTTTCAGTCTCTAAATTTACCCTAAGACAGCGAAAATGCTCTGTGACTCCCCTACGCAGAGAGGTAGATCGTAAATTAAACACTATGCTTGAGGTGACAGAAATATGTGAAGCGCTCTCTGGTATACTATGATGATTTATGTGTTCGAGAATTAACAATGAATTGACGTACTGTACAGTCATCTATCCATGATCGAAGTGATACTCGCAAAGTGGAGAAGGGGTGGTTCAGTTATCATACTGAAATTGGGGAAACACGCTCTCACATCATTGGCCAGCGTTGAAGTTACTGTAAAATTGCTAAAATTGTTCACGCTATCAACTGTGAGGCTTATTATTAGAGTACATCGGTGGTGTCTTTTCCATCCCATCCGTGCACTGGCACGCTGTTGGTTACCACATAATGATTGACTGATATCGCTTGTTTGAGTTGGGGAAAGAGTTTTGGTGGATGGACAGCACCTTCTGGGGTGGATAGCACCAAAACACTGATCGCATACATGAGTGCAATATGAGGAATCAGTCGAAAGGGAACGCAGAGCCATCAGCCATTTCATCAGTGTGAGAGACGACTCTAAATGTAGAGCTCGTGAATCACCTTCAGACTGTAGTTTGGAAACCTACGCCAATGCCGTAAAACTCTTCCAGTTCGCTTATGTTGTAACTGTCTTCTATTTAAAATCAACCGATGTGTGGCGTGTTATGCTATCTGCCGTAAGAACATGATTTACACTGTGCAACATCTAGTTTCCTATGAAAGACCACGGATCAGAACTTCTTAATGTCATTTTAGAACTTAGCATAGGTCTCGAAGTCGTGGCAAAAAAAAAAAAAAAAAAAAAAAAACAGAATTTATGTCATTGTACAAAATCGTGTTGGAAAACTGTGTTTCAAACAACTAAACAGGACCAGAGGGAGCGTCTCCTGCAATTTAGTATAGTCTGTGGGACACGATCATTCACCTAGAGTAAAGGTGATCAAACTTTAAAGTGGCCTCTGCAGTGCCTGTATATTTAATAGGGTCGTGCCACAAGGCAGTAGTAGCAGCAGCAGTCTGAGCTTTAAATTCAGTGAGGGGCGGGGCATACCGTTAGGAATGCTTGGAGGGCTGCAAGCTGCGCTATTCTGGGAAGCATTGTGAAATCTCCCTCTGCACACTGGAGCCCCACCGCAGCTTTGCGTGGTTGCGCCAGCATCGGTGCCTGGGTGACTTCTGTATAGAATGAAGTTAGTGAAGCTTTTATAGTTCGTAATTTTTCTCTGTTGGGGGGTAGAGAATAACGATGATAGCATATTGGACTGATTGATTTGAATGCACGCAGGTCTGCTCCGGACTGTAGGATCTGTATCTAGTTTGGAGACGTACCACCTTGCGAACATTTCCACCGAATGGTCAAAACATGGTCATGTTGCAGTAACTCAGGTCGTTCTGTTTCTACATGGGTTGCAGAAGGTGGTGGACATGTCTTTCCCCGACTTCTGCTCAGTTCCGACTTAAATTGGAACGATCACATGTGGAAGGTTGTAGAAATGGGAGCAGTTGCAAGATGCGTATGGGGTGACTAAAACCACATTGGAATTTTACTGTAGCTGCTAGGTTCGGGAAAGGTGACTCGTTTCGAGATATGAGAGTGCCAGAAATATGACTGAGCAGTGATTGTAATCATTAAAGCAATTGTCAATAGGATCCTGCTTGAATGGAACGACCTGATTCCAATCATGGACATCATTTCCAGCAGATAGCGTAACAATAGAGATTAAGAAGCTAGTGTACATTTATTCTCTTACGACATCAATCAGCATATCATCTACTACTGCTGTTTGTGTCCCTTCTTAATCAGCCATCGTCTATAGCTCAGTGAATATATCGCAGAACCTCTGATATGGTATCGAGACAGAATACGCTACAAATACTGTAGAATTATCTAGCTGGGGTGGTGTGAAGGAGTCGCAAATACCACTTACATACCATGTTCCTTAGCTGAATCACTTTTAAAATGCGGTAATTTTATCACGTCGGCTACATGTTGGTCTGAAAATATACATTCCTATGATCACCGTCACAGTATTTGTCCAGAAACAACCACCTTATTCAGAGGTAATGTCGTACCTCGATTTGTAAAGCAGGTATAGCTTTTAACATGGATACTTGTGTGCACCTGTAAAACCAAGATCGCTTGTGACAGAAACATACAGTAGTTGTTGCGATTTTTTTTTTTTTTTTTTTTTTTTACATCTGGCCGATTACGTCTCTCTTTCTAAGACACAGTGGTAGCATTCGCAATAAAAACCTAAGAGACATGCCCACCCATCGTTGATTTTCGATCAGTATTATTTTGCATTGTGTGGAATCACTTATTGGTCAAGTATTATACTTAGTAATAGTGGGAGGGGGAAGGGGTGCGTGATATGTTCGCATTTGAGTATCAGGCTTATAACGTATGTGTTTGTGTTCTGACATGAATAAGGCAAATGACTATGTCCAGTCGTAAGGAAGGTACAGGTATTTCCATTTCCAGAGCTTCAGTAGGGTGTATTTCCGATACTTCGCTCATTGTCGAATGCCGTTCAATTGAGACCACGATCGTAACGTTTAATTGTAAATCAGAGGCCTGTTCGAGTGTAGTAATGCATCTGAGTTAACTTTGCCGTTCTCTAGACGACAGAATAGCGAACTAATATTTAGTATCTGTTGGACTGCTTTCGTGATCAAGTGGAAATTTTAGAAGATTGTCTAAGGATGTGCATTTGCGCTGGACCGTTATTCCCTTCCACGTAAATTGTTTGGTTGACTGCTTCTGCACATTTCGCGCCTTTAGTTAGTTGAGAGAAGATCGATTCTGGTGTGTGCATCTAGCATGTGGAAGACACGTTTGCCTTTTCTCTAGAAATGGGAAAGACCTTAGTTGACTTGTAAATTATAGGGATGATTTGAAAACTGTTACATCACCGACATCGGTGTTCGAGAGTCGAAATATCAGTTTCCTCTATTTGTATCTAGTTACTCAGTGGTTTACAGCATGCTGCAGTTCGCTTAAGTCTGGGGTTTGTAGAGAAATAAATTCCAGTCTATATCTTGGGAATTACATTGCGCTAGCGATCGGTAGGATGTTGCCTAGTGCTTGATATCGAGAAGTACCGCGTAAATGGTATAATATTATGGCGAACCATGCGAAAAAATACATGTGTTCATGTAATCCCCAGTCTGGAGATGTGTGTAGAAAAGAAAGCAAGAAAGCAGGTTCGTAGCAGAAACATTACCGTATTTGTGCTGATGGGAAATAATCCCGAATTTGTAGAACAGTTCTGAGAGCGACTTCGGTCCGCTGAGGGTTCTCTGCTAACGCGTTGGGGGGGGGGGGGGGGGGGGGAGGAGGGTGATTTCTTCTGATCGTCAGCTGCAGGAAAATATCTAGTGCTAAGAGGAGTGTACAGGGTGGTCCATTGATCGTGACTGGGCCAAATACGAAATAAGCGTCAAACGAAAAAACTACAAACAACGAAACTTGTCTAGCTTGAAGGGGGAAATCAGATGGCGCTATGATTGGCCAGCCAGATGGCACTGCCATAGGTCAAGCGGATATCAACTGCGTTTTTTAAAATAGGAACCCCCATTTTTATTACATATTCGTGTAGTACATAAAGAAATATGAATGTTTTAGTTGGACCACTTTTTTTGCTTTGTGAAAGATGGCGCTGTAAAAGTCACAAACACATGGCTCACAATTTTAGACGAACATTTGGTAACAGGTAGGTTTCTTTAAATTAAAATACAGAATGTAGGTACGATTGAACATTTTATTTCGGTTGTTCCAATGTGATACATATACCTTTGTGAAATTTTCATTTCTGAGAACGCTTTCTGTTACAGCGTGATTACCTGTAAATACCACATTAATGCAATAAATGGTCAAAATGATGTCTCTCAATCTCAATGCATTTGGCAATACGTGTAATGACATTCCGCTCAACGGCAAGTAGTTCACCTTCCGTAATGTTCGCACATGCATTGACAATGCGCTGACGCATGTTGTCAGGCGTTATCAGTGGATCACAATAGCAAATATCCTTCATCTTTCCCCACAGAAAGAAATCCGGGGACGTCAGAACCAGTGAACGTGCTGGCCATGGTATGGTGCTTCAACGACCAATCCACCTGTCATGAAATATGCTATTCAATACCACTTCAACCGCACACGACCTATGTGCCAGATATCCATCATGCAGTGAAACACCTTGTAGTAACATCGGTAGAACATTATGTAGGAAATCAGCATACATTGCACCATTTAGATTGCCGTCGATAAAATGGAGGCCAATTATCCTTCCTCACATAATGCTGCACCATACATTAACCCGCCAAGGTCGCTGATGTTCCACATGTCACAGCCATCGTGGATTTTCTGTTGCCCAGTAGTGCATATTATGCCAGTTTACGTTCCGCTGTTGGTGAATGACACTTTGTCACTAAATAGAACACATGCAAAAAAACCTATCATCGTCCCGTAATTTCTCTTGTGCCCTGTGCAGAACTGCACGCAACGTTCAAAGTCGTCGCCATGCAATTCCTGGTGCATAGAAATATGGTACAGGTGGAATCGATTTTGATGTACCATTCTCAACACCGAAATTTTTGAGATTCCCGATTCTCGCGCAATTTGTCTGCTACTGACGTGCAGATTAGCCACGACAGCAGCTAAAACACCTATTTGGGCGTCATCATTTGTTGCAGGTCGTGGTTGATGTTTCACATGTGGCTGAACACTTCCTGTTTCCTTAAATAACGTAACTATCCAGTGAACGGTTCAGACACTTGGATGATGTCGTCCAGGATACCGAGCAGCCTACATAGCACATGCCTGTTGGGCATTTTGATCACAATAGCCATACATCAACACAATATCGACATTTTCCGCAATTGGTAAATGGTCCATTTTAACACGGGTAATGTATCATGAAGCAAATACCTTCCGCACTGGCGGAATGTTACGTGATACCACGTACTTATACATTTGTGACTATTACAGCGCCATCTATCATCACAAAGCGAAAAAAGTGGTCCAACTAAAACATTCATATTTCTTTACATACTACACGAATATATAATAAAAATGGGGGTTCCTATTTAAAAAAACGCAGTTGATATCCATTTGACCTATAGCAGCGCCATCTAGCGGGCCAACCGTAGCGCCAACTGTTTTCCCCCTTCAAACTAGATGAGTTTCATTTTTTGCATTTTTTCGTTTGATGCTTATTTCGTGTGATATTTGGTTCGGTCACTATCAATGGACCACCCTGTATATATGGTACTGTCTGTCTTCGCAGTATATGTACGAATGCTGTAAAAGGGATGATTTTGTTTGGTACTGGATACAAAATTTATGTTTACTACATCGACACGGTATGCGGTGATATATAGCTGGGTTGGAGATAAGTTTCGTGCACTAATATTCAAGCTCCTATCCTCTGTGGAAGAGCAGTGTAATTGAGTAGGAATCTTTGCATATTTGACGTTATGTAGGGTATGCGGTGATGTATTGATGGGTCACAGGTCAGTTTCATGTTCTAATATTCAAGCTCCTGTCATCAGTGGGAGAGCAGAGTAAATGAGTAAGGGTCTTTCCGTATTTGACGATATGTATGGTAGTTTGTAAGATTTAATTGCCAATGCAACATGGCGATATGTGTAAAATAACCATTGTAAGTCTCATCTGCAGAAGGAAAAAAGGCAGACGGTGCTTCAATACCGGCGGCAACGGTAGTTCGGCGGGTAAATTCGATAAGAGCCAATCATAATGCTCCATTCATTCACATCCTTTGTGCTGGGGTATAGGAGCCTCTACATAGTGGATGGAACCTTTGTGTGTGTTAAAAGCAGGAAGGGTAACACGTGATGGAGGGGGTACCATGTTAGGTCCATGAGGAAGACTACATTCGACGTTATTCTGCGCTATTTTCGTAAAAAGGTTCTCTTAGGGCAAGAATTTTCGTGCATACAAGCTGAGACATAAGAAAGCGAGTGTCAACTATTTCTGGGACACAATACAATTTCCACGAGTTCAACACGGTTCTTATTTTTACATAGTATAAGATTGAGAACCTTGCTGGATGCACTCGAAAAGGTTTGTAGTTATGCGCATGCACTTCACGGCAAGCGTCAGTCATGTTGTGTGGTTAAGTGCAGTTAGACGCATCTCTAATGTCGCACTAGGCACAATGCACCCTGTGTCATCAATGGTAAACACACATGCTGCCCAGAGGCGTGTCGCATATGAGACCAGCGTTAGCATGCCATGGAGTTCTGTGACGTCAGTATAACACTGACTGTATACTCGCAAATAGAGGCATCTTTCACCTGCATCCGGTGGTGACTTGCGGCTGTGACAGCGTGAGCGCCCCTGGAGCATCTGCACTCCTGCCCGGTCACATCAGCACCGGTGTCTAGGTGAACACGTACTTCGAGAGGAATTTCTCAGGTGTCAAGTATGAAAGGGATGCCACCACCTCATGCATGGCCGGCCACGGTGGCCGTGCTGTTCTAGGCGCATCAGTCCGGAACCGCATGACCGCTACAGCTGCAGGTTCGAATCCTGCCTCGGGCATGGATGTGTGTGATGTCCTTAGGTTAGTTAGGTTTAAGTAGTTCTAAGTTCTAGGGGACTGATTACCTCAGATGTTAAGTCCCATAGTGCTCAGAGCCATTTGAACCATTTGAACCTCATGCATGCGGGACTGTAATGGGCGTCTGTGTGTGGTTTGACAACTGACAACCGTGTCTCTTCATGGGGGCTGCTGCTAACCTCCTGTGTGGTCCAGTGGACATGGTGGGGGGGGGGGGTGTCTGTTGCATTATTTTGCGAGTGGGCCTGTAGGCTGTGCTATGCACTATTTGGACTGTTTACCAGTCGGTTTTGTGTCTGCACATCTGTGTACTGCATTATTTAGGAGCAGTTTTGCAGGTCTGTACTGAAATTATTTCAGAAAATTAGGAGTTTTTTTGGTGTCTGGAGAATGTTATTTAGAAGTAGTTTACAGGTCTGCAGACTGTGTATTGTGACCCCAAGCACATCAGGGCGAGTGTTTTGCGTCAGTGTGATAAATATATTCCATCCATAAATAAAATGTCCCAAAATAAATAGAGTACACTCCTTCCTCACTCTCCCCACCAGCCCTGCGCAGGCTGAGTAATTTTTGTGCCATTTTCCACATCTAGACCACCATCTCTGATTACATCACAGGAGGGATGAGAGCACCCTCTGGTGGCAGTACTGTGTACTAGGTCAGTTGGACTCTAGATCTTGTGGTGGAGAGACTGCCTGTAAAATAGAGTCATGTCCAGTACATGCAGAGTCCTTTTCTCGCCATTCCCCCACCCCAGACCATCATGTTGGATTACACCACAGGATGAATGACAGCACCCTCTGGTGGCAGTACTGTGTGCTAGGTCTAGACCTCGTGGTGAACACACTGTTTGCCCCCATCTTGGATAACGTTACTTGCGTCATCAGCTGACATCATCGCTGCCATCTTGGACTACGTCACAGAATGGACGACAGCACCTTCTGGTGGTAGTACTGTGTACTATGTCAGTTGGAGTGCAGACCTCGTGGTGAACACATTGGATGGTGGAGCTGCCTCGAATTGTTTAAATAATGACTGGTGCATGATTTCGACAGTTGGCGATTAGCAAGCATGTGTGCAGAGTCTTTTAGATGGATTATTATTTTGACAATCTACGAGTTGTTTGGCTCTCTGAACGTAAATGTATTGCATTATTTACGAGTGGTTTGGATGTCTGAAGGCTGTGCAATGCGTTATTTTAAAAGTTTACAAATAGCAAGTACATGTGTAGAGCATTATACATGAGTTATGTAGGAGTAGTTTGGTTCAAATGGCTCTGAGCACTATGGGACTTAACTTCTGAGGTCATCAGTCCCCTAGAACTTAGAGCTACTTAAACCGAACTAACCTAAGGACACCACACACATCCATGCCCGAGGCAGGATTCGAACCTGCAACTGTAGCAGTCGCGCGGTTCCAGAATGTAGCGCCTAGAACCGCTCGGCCACTCCGGCCGGCCTAGGAGTAGTTTGCAGGTCCGTAGACTTTGTGGCATGTCAGAGAGTGTGTTCTGTATCACAGTGATAAATATACTTCATCCCTAAATAAATTGTTCCAAAATAAATAAAGTACACTCCTTCCTCTCTCCACCAGTGCAGGCTGAGTCCTTTTGCCACCAGCCCCTAGCAAGAGGTGGCGGACGGGTGACTTAGGTTAGTGGAGGTGAGCTTTGTTTCCCGCAATTTTCTTAGGTTGGTAGAGAAACCCCAAGTGACCTTTCTTTACAGCTAAAATTCAAACTTGGCGCCAGTTCCTAGGAAGAGGTGGCAGTTGGGTGACTTAGGTTAGTGGAAGTAGCCCAAGTGACCTATCTTCCCGTGATTTTCTTAGCTTAGCAGAGGTGTGATAGTGGTGTGCATTATCATGTAGGAATTTGAACTTCCTGCCATTTTTATAGGGGTGGGGAGGGGGGTTAAGTTAGTGGAGGTAGCCCAATTGACCTATCTTCCCGCCAAAATCCGCCATCTTGGATGACGTCACAGCTGCCGTCTTGGATGCATCTGACAACAATGGAGAGTGGGGTGGCTCTCTCCTACGCCCACTACTGTCGGCAGCACCTATATAAGATGACTAGGGTCTGGTGGAGTTGTTAGATTGGTTACTGCTGCTTCAATAGCAGGTTATCAAGATTTAAGTGAGTTTGAACATGGTGCTATAGTCGTCGCACGAACGATGGGACACAGCATCTCCGAGGTAATGATGAAGAAGGGATTTTCCCATACAACCATGTCATGAGTGTACCGTGAATATCAGGAATCCAGGAAAACATCAAATCTCCGACATCGCTGCAGCCAGAAAAAGAACCTGCAAGAATGGGACCAACAGCGGCTGAAGAGAATCGTTCAACATGACAGAAGTGCAACCCACCTGCAAATTGCTGCAGATTTCAACACTGGGCCATCAACAAGCCTCAGCATGAGAACCATTCAACGAAACACCATCGTTACAGGCTTTCGGAGCCGAAAGCCCACTCGTGTACCCTTGATGACTGCATGACACAAAGCTTGCCTGGGCTCATCAACACTGACGTTGGACTGTTGATGGCTGGAAACATGTTGCCTGGTCGGGTGAATCTCGTTTCAAATTGTATGGACGCGTACGGGTATGAAGACTACCTCATAAATCCATGGACCCTGCATGTCAGCAGGGGCTGTTTAAGCTGGTGGAGGCTGTGTAATGGTGTGGGGCGTGTGCAGTTGGTGTGATATGGGATCCATGATAGTCTAGATACGACACTGACAGCTGACACGTACGTAAGTATCCTGCGTCCATTCATGTACATTGTGCATTCCGACGAACTTGGGCAATTCCGGCAGGACAATGCGACACCCTACAAGTCGAGAATTACTACAGAGTTGCTCCAGGAAAACTCTTCTGAGTTTAAACACTTCCGCTTGGCCACCATACTCCTCAGACATGAACATTATTGAGCATATCTGGGATGCCTGACAACGTGCTGCTCAGAAGAGATCTCCACCCCCTCGAAGTCTTACGGATTTATGGACAGTTCTGCAGGATTCATGGCGTCAGTTCCCTCCAGCACTACTTTTACTCGAGGCCACGCGACGTCGTGTTGCGGCACTTCTTTGTGCTGGCGGGGGCCCTGCACGATATTAGGCAGGTGTACCAGTTTCATTGACTCTTCAGTGTAGTTCTGCTTTAAGCTTCTCGCAGGAATTCGTCTCCGGGCCAGCAGTGATGACGTCTTTCATCTCAGCAGCGATGTGGTGATGCAGTTAGCTCGCTACGAGGGGGAAATTTGTTGTGTCGCCCATGATTCCGGCGTAGCAGAAACTTGCTTTCACCTGTGTAAGCCACAGGACTGTATTATTGGGCCAAAACGGACGCAAGCTGACTGCTAGTCTTGACACTGTTGGTTTTTCTGACATCCCGTAAATTCTACATAAATCAGCTGTGGTTCAGCTTCTTCCCTTTCCGGATCACGTCAGGGTCATCACTTGTCACTTGTCGATTTCGGCTCGACTTCGGCTGACCGATTTTTGCTTGGACGTGCTCGTAACCAATACTGGCAATCAGACAAATGATGGCCTTGCAAGTCGGTAGAGGAAAAATATGGTACTTAAATGCATAAAACATTAGCAGACTATTGTTTGCGATTGCTTCTTGTTCATTATTTCTGTCGCGTGCACGCCACAACTGTTTTAAATACTCAAAGTTATAGAGCTTACATGAATAATATAGCGTAAGGAAGGCAATTCTGAACGTTTCTCTGTTCTTGAATGCATATTTGTTCTAGTAATATGACACATTTAACCTCGTTAACGTAACTTGGTTTTTCCGATAGCCGGAAACAGATGGAAGTGACGTAAAAAGCGTGCTTTCGTAGTCGATTTGATTCCACTTTTACTGTATTTGTACCGATAGCAAACGATACTGGAACTCCGAAACCCGTGCTTGTTTGCTTACTGGATCGCTACTGGTTCTTGTTCGTTACTCTTTCAGCCTTCAGCTCGTATGCACAACATTTTTAGTGTTCACTTTCAAAAAAAAAAAAGATTTACCTGCGTGTTCTTCGCCGGCCCATAAACATGTGCAATAAAGAAGGAAGCAAGGCATGCTATCGTATCTTGTGCGCCAGTCGGAGTGGCTGTGAGGTTCTAGGCGCTGCAGTCTGGAGCCGGGCGACAGCTACGGTCGCAGGTTCGAATCCTGCCTTGGGCATGCATGGATGTGTGTGATGTCCTTAGGTCAGTTAGGTTTAATTAGTTCTAAGTTCTAGGCGACTGATGACTTCAGAAGTTAAGTCGCATAGTGCTCAGAGCCATTTGAACCATTTTTTCGTATCTTGTGCACGTCAACAAAATGATTAATTGATTAATTATTGACATGTCAAAGAAACAGAACTGCATAGATGTATACCTCCATGCAAAACAGAGATCTTGTTTTATTAGATTGTCAGTGCATTAGTCTCACTGGAGTTTACCCATCTTCTCACTCTGAAATCTTATGTATGATGCGTCATTCAGTATGCGGCCCGTAATAGCAAAGTACAGGGTGAAAAATGATATAATTTTTTAAACATCTTCCAGCATTGTTGAATGCCATAAATTTGATTAAAGGGATGGTCTCAAACGCTTAAGAACCCGTAAAAATGGATATTTTGCTTTAACACATATGTGAGTAACTTTTTATTAATGATAGCCTAACCTGAGTAAGATGTAGGTCTACTTTGCCAAGAGCAGCCTATTTGCTTCTTTTCCCGAAATATCTCTCGCCAGTAACTCTGCCAGTTTTTCAGGAATAACCAAATTGGGATGTACGTATATTCTGATCATCTTCTTGATTTTACTTTTGAATTTCGTTTTGAGGTTTTCAGAGTATGTAGGTCTGTACCATGCTTTGTGATATACCAATAGTTAGTTACTTAGTTTCATGTTCCATGTATTTGTACGGTACATCGTAATGATATGGAACGAGTCGTTAAGTATTGATTTCTTTTCTTTTTGTAAATATGCTTCCAATGCCGATAATTTATTAGTTTTTACGTTTCATAATTAAATACAGACAAATGTTAGTACCTGATACCCATGTAGGGAAGCAGCCTACACACACCTTATAAAATTCACATCAGTCTTTCCATTGTGTGCCAGCCTAGTCCGCTGTAACTAGCTCTGACGTCATAAATGTTGCGCAATACTTTAAAAATCAAGTAAATAACCTGAAACGTTTCTAGCATGTCAGGAGTAATACTAAATCAATATGTGTTGAATATCAGTTCAATAACTTTAACCATTTTCGAAATTTGGACATTTTTCTGTAAAAATCATTGGCGCAACAGAAAAGAGATAGAAACTTAAAAATTTATATTTAGATTCCTTTTTCATAATAATTTAATAGAAACAGTATTTTGGATCTCACAAATTAAAATTTTAGTTGAAATTTATGATTTTCTGTTTTTTGTCTTAGAAATTAAGGAGGCAAGATAGATTAAGTAGGCGAATAAATAAAGCTAGGATGTTTAATTTTAGTAGAAGGGAGATCCGATATAATCATAAAGATGTGAGAAGTTTCAACAGAACAACTATAAAACTACAGCTATAGCGTATCTCCAAAGAGCAAGTTCAGAGCTTGTCTACTGCGTGTAGTGTAATTAAATTAATTCTCTCGCCCAAAGTATTTGACTTAGCCACGCCAGACTTTTATTATGATTACTTACCTGTGTGCTGATTGCACATTTAAATTGAGAGCTTCATCGGCCATCAGCAAAGGAAGCAATGATTTATTCGATAACTTAAAGTGGTGCATTACTAGCCCAGCGGCTAGTCGGGAGAGCGGATTTGATCAGGCGTTCCCTTAGCCGTCCGCACCGCGGCTTTATATATAAGAACGCTGCGCGAGAGAGAAAAGGCCCCGCCGACGCACGCGACGCGACTCCGCTGCTCGACTCGCTGCGGCTCGCACCGTTTACACCGTCGCTCGCTCGCCACTAGCCCATCGCCATGTCCGGACGCGGAAAGGGAGGCAAACTTGCTGCTGTGGCAAAGCTTCTGCTCACGCTGGCAGGAGACGGCCGCGGCAGCAACAAGAAGAAGAAGCGCAGCCGACCGCAGCACAAGAGGCAGTGCTACCGCTGCCAGAAGATGGGACACGTCGCCAGGACGTGCAGGGACGTAGTCGCGTGTCTGAAATGTGCAAAGGCACATGATACACGCGACTGCGACAAGCCGCCACACGTCGCACCATCGTGCGTTAACTGTGGCGGCGCGCACGCTGCAAACGCACGCAGCTGCACATACCTGAAGCAGCGGACACCAACAACCGCCAAGAAAACGGTCCATGAAGAAGAGGCAGCCGTCCCGCCACCCCCGCACAAGGGGGGAAACGGGGCGGCCGCAGTCCCGCCCAGCGCCGCCACCGACGACGCCGTGGCCGCCCTCAAAGCCGCGATGGCGGCAGAGAGAGCGGCAATGCAGAAGGAGGTCTTCGGTCTCCATCGGCAGCTGCAAGAGTTGCGGGAAGAAATCCGGCTGATGCAAAAGAAGACACCCGCCCCCGTTGCCACCCCCACGGTGGTACGACGGGCTGGATGTGTCCACTCAAACGGATTTGTCCACGCAGACGGATGTACCCGCGCAAACGGACGTCGCCCTGGAACCTGTAGCAATACAGGAGACCGGGGAGACGCCCATGGACGTGGTACAGTCCGTCTGGCCGCCGCCGCTGGAAGTGGTGAAGCAGCACCTGAGGACATACAAGCAGTCGTCACTCCTGTCTCTGCGGAAACGCAGACGACACAGGAAGTGCCGATGGAGTCCGAGGGAGAAGAAGAAGACGAGCCGTTCGAGTGCCTCCCCCTCCCTAACCAGAACTGTGTGAGGGAGGTGCTCACCTTAAGATCGCCGATTCCCTGCGAGACGGAAGCTACCCCCATCATGACCATCCCTACCCTTTCACGGCGGACAACATCCCTCCCCTTCCTCACAAACCTTACGATTTCCACTGGGGGTGCGAACCCTTAAACCAGAAGCTGCGCGGGAGGGCAATCGTCAGCCGTGGAGATCTGGAGCTCATAAACAAGCATCCGATCTTCACGGACGAGGACTGGAAATACATGACTGAGGAAGCAGTCAAGTATATCCGGACACAGACGCCGCCAGTGGACTGGTCCCGCCTGAAGAGAATAGAATTCGGAGAATTCGGGCAGCCAGGAAACAGTAATAATAATAATAAGAAGAAGAACAAGAAGCCGCTGGATACAGCCGGTAGGTAAGCCGCTGCAACCAGAGAAAGCAGAGGACAGACCAACACGCGAAGAAAAACCATTCCAAACCGAGAGGACTTCAGGAGGAACAGCTCAAACAGCTTAAACTCCGCTACCTCGGGCCAAGGAAGGCCCGTCTGTAAAGCGTAAGCGTAAGAGAAAAGGCCCCAGTTCTCTCCAGACGCTGATTAGCGCACCACCTGTGCCTGGAGTCGCGTCGCGTCGGTATCATTGCTATAAACAGCCTCGGATGCCATAATAAGTTACTCGGGATCGCGTAACCATGAAATCGTTTTCGAGTGAAGTGTTAATTCTGGGATGACTTTAATGATCTATCTTCAGTTTGCGTATGTCGTATTTTCAAATGCCGCCACGGGACAGACATTCTACCATTATTTAGCGTGGCGTTTGATGAACATTGTCATCAAATTATGGCGAGCATTCACTTAAACATTTAATTTGAACAGTTATAGTTGCATCAGCGCATTAGACTCTGAACTGCTCTGGTGGTTGGATTGGGTGGATTCTTTTTGGTCTGTGACTTTCAGAATATAGTGAACATTTTAGAGAGAATGTTTTTTTTTTTTATTATGAATCCCAGACAATCTCCTAATTCCTCAGAGC
The DNA here is from genome assembly GCF_021461385.2 of Schistocerca piceifrons. NCBI lineage: Eukaryota > Metazoa > Arthropoda > Insecta > Orthoptera > Acrididae > Schistocerca > Schistocerca piceifrons. Next base: position 62,493,454 of record NC_060144.1, on the reverse strand, counting down.
TATAAGCTGTAGCTATAAATATATTTCTCAGATGAAGTGGGCACTAGGAATTCTAATTACAGGCTTCACATTTTGCTAATCACTTTCTGGTCGCCAATATTGTAGTTAGAGAGCCAGTGTTGAGAACGGCAAATAACACCAGCATTAAATAAATAAATAATAGGAACATTTAATAACAATTATTCCACCCGCTGCCCCTCACCCATCACCATTTACAAATTACAGTAATAGATAATTTTCTGCGAAAGAGGAGGAGTTACCAAAGAGAAACGTTTTCAGTTTAGTTTCAAATTTTACTTTGCTGTGTGCCAGGCATTTTATATCAATGGATAAGAGATTAAAACTTGTGGTTGCAGCATTGTGAATCTCTGTTTGTGCTACAGACAACCTTAATGTACCATAACGAATGTCATTTTTTCTTTTGGCATTGTAATTATGTACATCATTGTTCCTGTTGAAGTGCAGTGGATTATTTACAACAAACTTCATGAAGGAATAACTATACTGTGAAAGGAACAGATCACACGCCGAGCAGCAGGCAGGCACGACGAAAAGTGTGTTCACAGAAATTTTCAACCAAAGCCTTCTTCAGAAAGAAAGCACAGCACACGCACACATTCATATAAACATACAAAACTCACACACACATGGCCATAGCCAGAATCTTTTTTAAAGGGGGAGGAAATGTGAACAATGAATAATAATTATCGGCGAGAGAAATTTAGGGCATCAGATGCTGCCCCAAAAATTAGCGTGGGGACTCAGATGTAGGAGCGTTTGCGATTTGGAAAGCACTGAAAACCACAGGAAAGAAGAGAAAGAAGGGAAATTGAATAAAGTATGGCAAATCTAAAGTCAAATGACAGAAATAAAATCATTACAATAAAAGTAAACGGTGCAACAATAATTCATGTATAAAAAAGAAAATATTGCTTGAATTGCTTCACTTACGAATGACACGTGATTACTTTAAACTTTAGATTACCATCGCATTGATTAGTACACCCGTAAACAAAGCAAGCTGGCATTTGTGATGAAACAACTACGTCACCACACAATCAACGCACCCAACACGGTCGAAACTGGGCACGGACACGTCAGTAGGCCTCGGGCACGTCCCTTCCCAAACGAAATTGTTTCCAGTTTTTCCGCAAAAGCTGTGTCATATCACTTCCTTTCACTACTAATTTAATTGAGCCACTAAATGTCACACATTAGGTGACGGATATTAACATTCCGAGTCTTATGTCTCCTGAAAACCTCGCACAAGTAACCACAGTCGTCTGTAGCTTGAATATCACGTTACATCACAAACAAAACAAGAGAAAGTCTCTGAAGGGATTCGAAGCAACTGTCAGTGACACGAATTTGTATTTTGTTCATCATGTCGATGACAGACAAGATGGGATAAATCACGGAAGCAATGAACATGCTTGTTAGTATGCATTACCTATGGTAGATTTGGAGGTGAAAAAGTGTGAAAGTGGACAACTGCATATTTGCGAGTTTTGTTTCTGCTTTAGTATTCATACGTTCAATTTTTTGCTGTGAATCCACGTTTTCATTTATTATTCTGTGGCGCCTATGTATTAAGCAGGGTTCCCAAGGCCGTGAGCACGAATGAGTGCCACACTTTCGTGCTTGATTTCATGCCATGACCAGGAGCGGATCCAAGGGGAGCGCGGCAATGGGGGCGCTTGCTCCCCCCCCCCCCCCCCCCCCCCCCCCCCCCCTAGTGCTTGACCGATCTTTTTTTCCGACTGCTTTATGGGCTGATTACGTCGGCCTATCTAGTATGTTTTACTTGAAGTCGAAGATGTAAACAATGGCACGCAGTTTGATGTAACGATTCAAAAAGAGACCTTGAAGCCTCTTCCATTTAGCGAATAAACTACAGAAGAAACAACTATACTTGCGAATAAAATGATAATATTCGCTGAGGCATGAGCGATGTGTGTCCCTTTTTAGCACTTTCCCTGCAGTGCTTATGTAAGATTTTGTTTTCTGGTGGCAATTTGCAAAGAGATGGTGTTGATAATTAGGCAATGAGCACTGAAGGAATACCTGAAAAATATTCTCATTAGTTGCAAATAGTGAGAACCTTACGACAGTCCCTTTTATTCTGCAATTGCACGTTTCGATTTGGATGAACGCTTCTCCCCCATTTTGGCTTTCTTCTCACTTTTGACGTGGAATGCGAACAAACATTAATTAGCCAAATGTAATAATGTACACGAAAATAACGTCTGTGGATTCATTCACAATCCATTCTCTCATTTTATTTCTTATTTTGTCCAGTAAGAATATAAACGTTACGGTCAGCAGATTCAAACAGATACTGAAATCTAGAAAACTCCGATTCATTTCTCTTTCTCCAGAGTGCAGAGGACAACTCTGCCAAAGACTGAGGAAGATGCGTTTTCCTCTTTTTTTTTTTTTTTTGCCATCAGTCTACTGAGTGGTTTGATGCGGCCCGCCACGAATTCCTTTCCTGTGCTAACCTCTTCATCTAATTATTTGCTTGACATATTCCAATCTCTGTCTTCCTCTACAGTTTTTGCCCTCTACAGCTCCCTCTAGTACCATGGAAGTCATTCCCTCATGTCTTAGCAGATGTCCTATCATCCTGTCCCTTCTCCTTATCACTGTTTTCCACATATTCCTTTCCTCTCCGATTCTGCGTAGAACCTCCTCATTCCTTACCTTATCAGTCCACCTAATTTTCAACATTCGTCTATAGCACCACACCTCAATGCTCGATTCTCTTCTGTTCCGGTTTTCCCACAGTCCATGTTTCACTACCATACAATGCTGTACTCCAGATGTACATCCTCACAAATTTCCTCCTCAAATTAAGGCCGGTATTTGATATTAGTAGACTTCTCTTGCCAGAAATGCCTCTTTTGCCATAGCGAGTCTGCTTTTGATGTCCTCCTTGCTCCGTCCGTCATTGATTATTTTACTGCCTAGGTAGCAGAATTCCTTAACTTCATTGACTTCATGACCATCAATCCTGATGTTCTCGCTGTTCTCATTTCTACTACTTCTCATTACCTTCGTCTTTCTCCGATTTACTGTCAAACCATACTGTGTACTCATTAGACTGTTCATTCCGTTCAGCAGATCATTTAATTCTTCATCAATTTCACTCAGGATAGCAATGTCATCAGCGAATCGTATCATTGATATCTTTTCACCTTGTATTTTAATTCCACTCCTGAACCTTTCTTTTATTTCCATCAATGCTTCCTCGATGTACAGATTGAAGAGTAGGGGCGAAAGGCTACAGCCTTGTCTTACACCCTTCTTAATACGAGCACTTCGATCCTGATCGTCCACTCTTATTATTCCCTCTTGGTTGTTGTACAGTCTTAGACAAAAAAGCTGACCGCAGGCCGGCCGCCACATAGACTAAGTCCGAGTCGTTCACTTAAGGTGGCCAATAAAACTGACCGCCCCTGACAAGTCCGGCCATCTGCACAATCTGGCAACACTGTAAGATGCGGAAGTGTTAGGAGGAAGTGTTGTCTACTTCCGACATGATATGGTTGGAGTGAGCCCGTGGTCTTGCGGTAATCGTCGTGCATTCTAAAGTTAGACTCGCGTGTTCGCGTCCAACAGATTTTTTTTTTTTTTTTTTTTTTTACCACATTTCGGTCTAAACTTATGAGTCTGATTGAACATCGAAGACAATTCGCTTAACATTCTACCCACCTGCAATAACAAGTATTTCTGAAACAATTCCGCAGGACAGCTCGTGGCTGCGTCGCGATCATAACAGCTTACGCTCGGGCGTTTCCTCTCGCTACAGCGGCTACCGGCCACCGGCCGGACGCCACCCGCCGCCTGAAATCCGGCGCCGCCCAGGTGAACGCGGCGCCATGCTGCCAGTGTATGTATCAATGCCATTTTCGAATTTGAAGTTCTAGTTAGTATCTTGCAGTTAAGCATTGGATTTTGCATACCTGAACATCATGCACTACGGTTAAGCATTGTAAAACTGAGTCGCAAGTGGAAAAAGATGTAACATCTGCACCACAATATTTACTTTGGTATAACAGATGGGTGAATGTAGAGGAGGCAGCTAGAAAGATTTGAACTGTGTTTGGAGCGAGTGATTTTGGGAAAAATACGCCAGAAAAAGATATTCTTGTTTCAACAAAGATCGTTCTGGCATGAATGATTTTCCACATTAAGGAAGTCTCGACTGCTGATATATGTGACAGATTACCATTTTACCATCATGCTACATTTGCATTCAACAGGCAAAGTTCAGAAGTCTGGTGTAGGAGTACTGCATGCTCTAATTCGAAACAACATAAAATCAACGGAGTGACTATTATTGAACGTCATCAGGTCGCTCATTGAGCATTCCTTTGCAGTACTGGTACTGGTGACGTGTTGTGATGCCTTTATAGCTAACTTCCTAAGAAGAAATGAAAGCCAGAGCCCCACCAAAAGACGTAGACTAAAGCAGAGAGTAGTGTGAACATAATATTTTACATTTGATAGCTCCAAAAGTGTGTTTTGGACTACAAATTCTGCCCCAAGGGGTGTGTGCAACACAGCTGGAATTTGTTGTCAACAATTGAGACATCTTTCGGTCGCAGTGTAAGAAAGTCGAGCAACAAAACTACATCACCTTTGCTACTGCATGATAACTCACTCTGTTGATTTTGAGAAACAAAACTATCCAGGAGATTGATAGGAAAGTAGACTCTCAGACACTCGTATTGTTAGGGAAGTCCTCTCTCAAGCATTGTCCCTCTCGTCATGTATTCGTAAAATATTGCCTTTCCCGCTCTTGATCGATCAACCGTCAAGGCAATTCATTTCTAGACGAAAATACACTTAAAACTACTATGGTTTAACGAGCTCGTTAAAACAAGTAGGTTTCTACGGGCGCAGAATTTGTAAATAACTGTAGCATTGTCAGATTGTTTTAGATATCGCGAAAGAAAATTCAGCTGCTGATTAATTTCTCTTTGATGATTACTGTTGGGTTTAGAAAACTAATGGAAAATGCAAATAAAATATTCATTTTACTAATACAAATTAAATTCAGCTTACTGCAGAAATATCACGACAGCAGTCCATCTTAATAAAGCATTAAGTTCAAAAATGGTTCAAAGGGCTCTGAGCACTATGGGACTTAACTTCTGAGGTCATCAGTCCCCTAGAACTTAGAACTAGTTAAACCTAACTAACCTAAAGACATCACACATATCCATGCCCGAGGCAGGATTCGAACCTGCAACCGTAGTGGTCGCGCGGTTCCAGACTGTAGCGATGCATTAAGTGTCTGTAAGACGATTGATCCTATTTTAACATGAATTAGTAGGATATTACCGACATTTGACTTCGAAAAGATCTGTATTTACTTCATTTCCTGTATCATTCGCAAGTCTTATGAAAATGTGGCATTTCATAGATAAAATTATGTATTAACAACAACAAAAAATATGTCGGCAGAAAACAAAAGTGGCATTATGAAATTGGCAGTACCGTGAGGTTTTCGCTCTGACACTAAGGGTTACTGTAAGTAGCAAGACGAATTTTGCTCGAGCGTTATCTTACGATTCCCTTATTGAGTTTGTATCTGCCTGCTTGTAGCTCTACTACAAAAAATTAAAAATCTGGCTTTCAGCGAGTCTAGAAAGGCGAACGACAGCAGCTTGCACCTGGTAGCCAAGCATGTTACCTGAGAAATGGTATTTTCCTAAAGTGGGAAGACATTCTTTTGTGGTTGAATTGTTGGCAAATATCAGTCAGACGTTTGCCGTTGGTCTAAGCGTTTCCGTGTGTTGAATTTGTACCAATGATTTTTCTACAGGCTTTTTCTGTCCCAAATAGAGAGCTGAAGTCTCCCATTAGTATTTTCACGTCATCTTGGTGAATTTTGCTCATAGTATTTTGGAGTGTGTTCCATAATTTTTCGACATTTTTGGTGTTTTTCTTATTTTCGATGTTGGTGGGGGCATGTGCATTGATGGGTGTATATTTTTTACTGGGGCTCTGAATGAGCATAGTCCTAAGTCGATTGTTGATGGCTGTGATTTCTTTGACTGAGTTTATGATAGATCTGTGTTCGAGAAAAGCAAATGCCGAAGATTGGTACGCCTTTCGCTACCTTTTGTTGTATTTCGCTCTTGAAGATGAAATGGTTTCCGTAATGCAAGGTTTCATTGTCAGTTAGTTGTGGTTCTTGAAGAGCAATGATGAGAATTTTTTGTCGGTCGATTTATTATGTGAGATTATTTAGTTTTCGTATTTGGACCAATGTATCGACGTTTAGATATAAAAAAAAAGTTCTTATGTGTGTGAAATCTTATGGGACTTAACTGCGCAGGTCATCAGTCCCTAAGCTTACACACTACTTAACCTAAATTATCCTAAGGACAAACACACACACACCCATGCCCGAGGGAGGACTCGAACCCCCGCCGGGACCAGCGAACAGTCCATGACTGCTGCGCCCCTGACCGCTCGGCTAATCCCGCGCGGCGTGTAGTTTTCAAATGCATGTTTTCTGCTTGTAGGGAAATTTACAGGAGATCTTCATTATTCTCTGCCGTGCTAACCTGGACTCCCTAGAATCCGAAATTCCAGTTGCCGCCTGTCGACAGCCGGGTTGTGTACCACCTGGGGTAAAGTTGACTTTGCTTGCACAGTTCATGTTTGCTTGTGTTTCATTGGTTTGGCCTGGGTGATTCCAGGACCGGACAGGACCAGAGGGTGTTGAAGCCTTTGGAAGCAAATATTTTCAGCCGAGATCATTGAGCTAACAGACGGTGACCAGAGTAGCGGTGGTTTTCACTCAGACGTGTCTGGATTTTGAGTTCAACGGATTGAGTAGCCGTTCAGGATTGTGTTAGTATTTGGTTCACCCCAAGTATTTGATTTCCTCGGTACCACCCATATGGGGGAAGGTTTCCCCTATCGGCCCCACGGGATTTTTATTATTATTATTATTGTCATGTCATCAGCAAATCCGATATAGTGCATCTTCCCACCACTGAAATAGATGTGCATTGTTCGATTCAGTATTTCCGTCACATAAATATGGGTTTTAATTACGTGACATTGCTGCTAGTAGACATATTTCTCACTTTTTCTTAGGCAGTTCCTGCCTGTTACTCCATCATAGGAATTTATGTGCGCAGCATTGTTGCAATACAGACGTTCAAATTATCCGATTTCTGTAATTTCATTTCGATACCAGATCGTTCTAATCGGATGCAGCCAGTCAGGCTTAATGTGGATATCCGAATACGACTCTCATCATTTGATAGACTGGATAAACCACATTCTTAATCGGACGGTTGAATCCAGATCACTTATTTATGACAGGGCCTGAATTCTTAAACACTGTGGAAAATAATAATACAATGTGCTTATTACTAATATGTTATTTAAATATAAATATATGAACGAACGAGATAACAGTTTATTTACAGGAGCAGAGCCCCATCCATCATAGCAAAGCAGTGCGAGACTGGTTTCAGGGCCAAGAGAGGATAAAGCTGTTGCGGTTTGTTCCACGATCACCGAACATCAACCAGATAGAGAATATGTGGGCAGAGGTAACAAGGTCATTGCCATGTGGACCTACAAATGCAAGCGACCTTTGGACGAATATAGAAAACGTATGGTGGGAAGTAAACCATCACGCTACACTGTCGACGTCTTGATGAAATCAATGCCCCTCCGCCTTCGAGAAATCTGACGTAATGATCGTGGGTGGGTTGGTTACTAAAAGTATACTCGTCCACAAAACCCATGTGGACAATTATCTGATAGTCTGTCAAGCTTCGCTTTGTCGCAGTTCTTTAGATACAAGTCCATTTGCTTTCAGTCTCCTCCTTACAATTCTTGCAATGCAAGGTAATTGAAAAATATCACCCACTCGACGCCAACTGAGGAATTGACTGGTGCATGTGTTGTTCAACACACAGTAGTTGTCACCCTCACTGGAATCAATGACTGTGTGTGTGTGTGTGTGTGTGTGTGTGTGTGTGTGTGTGTGTGTGTGTGTGTGTGTGTATGTGTGTGTGAGTGTTTTCGTGTTCACGCACAAGCTGAATCAATACCATTAACGTTAGAGAGACAACCAACAATAAATATTGCATCAAAAATGACTAAAGTATTTTAATGCGATGTGATGTGACAAACTGAATTTTTACCCAACCCACGACCTGCATATTACGTTAAGTAAGATGTATTAACCCCACAGTATCGTTAGCAGAGACAGTGCGCTCGTGTTTCGAGGCTCGCGACAAGTGCAGCGATTAGCAGTGCCCAATGCCGCCGCGATTTGTTTAAGTTGGCTGAGCGTGGACGCTGCAGCAGACGCTTCGCCATAAACAGAAAGAAATCGCCTTGGCTCTGACTGCAGTGAGCGGATATCACTGCCTGCGTGTTCTTATAGTAACCAACGTGAGACTCTACTCACAGGTGCCATGGAGCAATTGCAACGGGTATCATGTCATTAGTCATCAGAATATTAACCAGTGATGAAATGTCCACTCTATCTGAATCCCAAGAAAATAGGAACCTTCTCACAAAGGAAGGTGAGGTGATACCAAAATTTATCCAACATACAAAAATTAACTGCAGGGCTTTCATGTATGCAGTAGTAGCACACAAGGAAATATTATGTCTTTGAAGCGTATATTTCATTTCCTCTTCTCATATTAACGCCCTTGTTTTAGTATGAAGTGAGAAAATAAACACGAAAAACTAAAGTTCCTGAGAAGCATATCAGTCATTTCCTCTTCTCATATCATAACTTTTATTTTAGTATGAAGTAAAAAAATAAACAGTTTAAGGTTGTGAAGCATAATATGACACCAGATTCTTATCGTAGGCGCTATCGGAAACGCAAAAAGCAGGGAGCTGTCCATTCTTTTGTCCAACAGTCTGTCTCCTTGCATGCATTACTCCCGCTAGGAGATTCTTATTTAAGGACTTGTGGGCATCAAGTTCTTCAGCAGAACAAGCCTTATGTTATTGTGATAATTACGGCATGGAAAAAATGCAACAAAGACGATTTCCCCTAAAGCAGTGGGGATATTTGCAAATGTCTGTATTCAGCAATGACTGCCAGCTGCCACAACACTTCACAGAATCCATGCGGCAGGCAACACAACTGTGCGTGCACTTCAGACTTCATTCAGTAAGACGTCAGGAGATGGATGGAAACGTCGCTTTCCGAGTCGTATTCAATCCAGAATGAGGTGTTATTAAAGTAGTTGAGCGTTCTAGCAATTACACTTTTGTAATTCGCATATGAGTATTCCGATAGCCAAAAGAACCCGTTAGTGTGAAACTATCGGGAACTGCATTAATATCAAACTGCAAGAACCTGAGACAATACGTGGACTCTTCTCTTCGCTGGGTGATCTATTACTGTTATTTAGGATTCTCTCCGTCCTAGACGTAATGCAAATGGAACTTCAGAGGCGCTTTCCGCTATTCTTGACAAACATCAGCAACTTGTAATCACTGCGAGTTACAACTGCGTGATGATATGGCTCAGGTTGTCAGTAGTTGTGGTGGTGTCATGCTGTCAAACTGCTTACAGTAACGTTAATGGTGTCCCACATAATTTCGCGCTGACTACCTACTTAAGTAAAGATAGTGTTGTGGCGTCGTCGCTTCTCTTTATTTGGCCTCAGCTTGAGTAATCCGATGTAAAGAACATAGTACTCCATTCGCGGGCTGCTAATGATACAGTATGACTACAGAGATCATCGTGCGGCTATTACATTAATTCTGCAATGAATTGCTATGCAGCTGGAATGACTCATTACACAGGTACTCTATGTTTCACTTGGTTAAGGGATCAGTTCGCTGCAATCCTGCTTCTACTGTTCGTAAATACTTGTATGGTTCAAATGGCTCTGAGCACTATGGGACTTAACTTCTGAGGTCATCAGTCCACTATAACTTAGAACTACTTACCCCTAGCTAACCTAATGACATCAGACACATCCATGCCCGAGACAGGATTCGAACCTGCGACCGTAGCGGTCGCGTGGTTCCAGACTAGCGCCTAGAACCGCTCGGCTACCCAACCCAGCCGGCATACTTGTATACTGACCATTCGTTATGTGACTAAATATGAACTACAATCTGATTCGCATATATATATATATGACACGGGTTAGCGCCGGCACAGAGCAATGACTAAGGGTTGGATGCCGTTGAAGTCCCGATACACTGATGGCAAGACAAATGTTCGCAAATCACCTCTACTGCCTCAAAAAACAATTGCATCTTAAATATCGAATGACCAACGTCCACACTATCACAGCGCGTTGAAATACAGCTAAGACGGCAGATGAATATTTGTGACCGACTGGGCTTCGAACCTGGACCTCCTGCTTACTAGACAGACATGCTGATCACTGCACTGTTATTTTTTTTTTTTAAGTTTGAGAGACTTTCAGCACCAGGTAGGCGGAGTCAAAGAGGGCAGGGGTCGAAGATCCGAGGCCTGGGGTCAATGCCTCCCCCATACCTGTCACTGAGCAGCTGCATTATTCCCATGTATTCCATGTTTGCACCTATATATATATATATATATATATATATATATATATATATATATATATATATATATATATATATATATATTGGCTACAGTTGCAGCAGCACGTCCAGTGAGATTTCAGGAATGTGAGCAATCACTCATTGCTATAGTATAGGCTAGGGCAGAGAGAAGCAGGTTTCCGACAAAGTAAATGATGAGAGACACTGTCGCTATCACTTATTAAACAGGAATTGTTCAGAAAAGTACAACTATATCTTGTGAAGTGAGGAGGTTGATGCAGCTCCAGTCCGGCACTATCACTGAGTTGCCAAACATTTTCCGAATAGCACTTAGGATAAAAATGTGTGTGTGTGTGTGTGTGTGTGTGTTCATTCGGACATTCCCGAAAGAACAGACACCACACATATAGCCATATACAGGAGGTTATATGGCATTTTTTCTGCAATTTGTCTATACCACCACCTCCTACAATATTTACTATTCCTCCTCAAACACCCTGTATAATTATTTGGGTGTAGACGGGTCATCGAAAGTTTTCAGTGCTAGACGCACAACATCGTCCGAACCGTAGCGGGAATATAGTGTGGCCGCGAGCGAGTGGAATAATGGCCCCGGTGAGGGTGTGGGGGGGGGGGGGGGGGGTTATGGGGGGGGGGAGGTACCGCGTGTGTAGATAGGTGCTGAAGAGAGGTTGGCTGCTGTATCCCGACAGTGCCCACCGTCGGAGGTTCGAGTCCTCCCTCCGGCATGGGCGTGTGTGTTGTCCATAGCGTAAGTTACACTGCTGGCCAGCGTAAATGCAACACCAAGAAAGACAAGAGGTAGCACAACAAAATTTATTTTGTAGATAACATGTTGACCAAGTATCAAATGATTACGTTTACAGACGTCTGTGACATGTGGTTCCTGCCAGAATCAGTAGCCAGAGTAGCCGCCATTGTTGGAGATCACCGCTGCCACACGTCTCGGCATTGGGTCAAAGAGACGATGGATGTGTTCCTGGGGTACAGCATCCCAAGCCGCTTCCACACGTTGCCAAAGATCATCTGGTGTGGCAGCTGGGGATGTAATCTGGGTCACTCGTTGAGCAACCATGGACACATGTTTTCTATCGGCGAAAGATCCGGAGAGCGAGCCGGCCAGGGAAGCAATTCAATCTGGTTATTGACGAAGAACCTTTGGACAATGCGTGCCACGTGTGGTCGCGCATTATCCTGTTGAAATATGGCTGTGGCCGAGCCCTGAAGGTAAGGAAGGACAACTGGCTCCAGCACCTCGGATATGAAGCGCCGGCTATTTAAAGTACCGGCAACGCGTACTAGAGGCGTGCGAGAGTAATATCCAATACCGCCCCATACCATAATACCCGGTGCAAGACCAGTGTGGCGGTGCATAATGCAGCTGTCCAGCATCCTCTCTCCACGGTGTCTCCACACTCAAATCCGACCATCGTGGTGCTGCAGACAGAAGCGTGCCTCGCCAGTAAAGACAACGTCATTCCATTCTGCCGTTCACATCCGTCTGTCATCACACCATTGGCGACGGAGACGTCTGTGGTTCTGCGTCAATGGTAGACGAAGCAATGGACGTCTTGTGGACAGACCACTCTGCTGTAAACGGCGTCGACTGGTACGCGCAGACACTGGATGATGCGTTACAGACGCAATGTGCTGTGCTATGGTTCGGGATGTCACTGAGCGATCCGTCACTGCCATGCGCACAATTTGCCTATCAGCACGTGCAGTGGTGCACCGAGGTGAATGCGATCGACCACGTCGGTCCGTCGTATCCTCCTGCATCCAACGGTTACATATCCGCATTACAGTTGTTTGGTTTCGTCCAACACGACTAGCGATTTCTCTGTATGATAATCCACAATCTCGGTAAGCCAATATCCTTCCTCTGTCGAACTCGGATACTTGATCAAACGATGTTCGCTGCTGTCTACGAGGCATAACTGATCGTCTTGTGAAACAACCACAAGGTAAACATACGTGCCGAACGTACACTCGTCGAAATCGCCAAGCCTTAAATGGCGCTATGAGGTGGCGCCACAGGCGCGCGTGATGTGCGTCTGCGCTGAAATTCTAATCAGTTGCATATCTCATCGCTGCAAACCCACGGTGTAAATTTCACTCGATTCGGATGCTTCCTTCAGGGTGTTGCATTTACGGTGGCCAGCAGTATAGTTCAAGTTAGGTTAAGTAGGCTGCGCACTGGTTAGCTGTAACTGAAGAGAGACTCCCACTCGGATTGTGGTTAATGGCATAATAACTTAAATTGTGAATATATTACTGAATAAATGTTTGTTATGTATTTTTCCGTCACCCTTTTCACTGGTATAAGTTATGTCCTACAAGGAACGCACGCCATTGGAGGTGGCAATCTGTAATTTATTTTACCTTAATTACTACCTCAATTTAGTTCCACAATTTAAAGGTATACAAGGGTGCAAACATGGAATACATGGGAATAATGCAGCTGCTCAGTGACAGGTATGAGGGATGCATTGACCCCAGGCCTCGGATCTTCGACCCCTGCCCTCTTTGCCTCCGCCTACCTGGTGCTGAAAGTCTCTCAAACTTAAAAAAAAAAATAACAGTGCAGTGATCAGCATGTCTGTCTAGTAAGCAGGAGGTCCAGGTTCGAAGCCCAGTCGGTCACAAATATTCATCTGCCGTCTTAGCTGTATTTCAACGCGCTGTGATAGTGTGGACGTTGGTCATTCGATATTTAAGATGCAATTGTTTTTTGAGGCAGTAGAGGTGATTTGCGAACATTTGTCTTGCCATCAGTGTATCGGGACTTCAACGGCATCCAACCCTTAGTCATTGCTCTGTGCCGGCGCTAACCCATGTCATATATATATATATGCGTATCAGATTGTAGTTCATATTTAGTCACATAACGAATGGTCAGTATACAAGTATGCCGGCTGGGTTGGGTAGCCGAGCGGTTCTAGGCGCTAGTCTGGAACCACGCGACCGCTACGGTCGCAGGTTCGAATCCTGTCTCGGGCATGGATGTGTCTGATGTCATTAGGTTAGCTAGGGGTAAGTAGTTCTAAGTTATAGTGGACTGATGACCTCAGAAGTTAAGTCCCATAGTGCTCAGAGCCATTTGAACCATACAAGTATTTACGAACAGTAGAAGCAGGATTGCAGCGAACTGATCCCTTAACCAAGTGAAACATAGAGTACCTGTGTAATGAGTCATTCCAGCTGCATAGCAATTCATTGCAGAATTAATGTAATAGCCGCACGATGATCTCTGTAGTCATACTGTATCATTAGCAGCCCGCGAATGGAGTACTATGTTCTTTACATCGGATTACTCAAGCTGAGGCCAAATAAAGAGAAGCGACGACGCCACAACACTATCTTTACTTAAGTAGGTAGTCAGCGCGAAATTATGTGGGACACCATTAACGTTACTGTAAGCAGTTTGACAGCATGACACCACCACAACTACTGACAACCTGAGCCATATCATCACGCAGTTGTAACTCGCAGTGATTACAAGTTGCTGATGTTTGTCAAGAATAGCGGAAAGCGCCTCTGAAGTTCCATTTGCATTACGTCTAGGACGGAGAGAATCCTAAATAACAGTAATAGATCACCCAGCGAAGAGAAGAGTCCACGTATTGTCTCAGGTTCTTGCAGTTTGATATTAATGCAGTTCCCGATAGTTTCACACTAACGGGTTCTTTTGGCTATCGGAATACTCATATGCGAATTACAAAAGTGTAATTGCTAGAACGCTCAACTACTTTAATAACACCTCATTCTGGATTGAATACGACTCGGAAAGCGACGTTTCCATCCATCTCCTGACGTCTTACTGAATGAAGTCTGAAGTGCACGCACAGTTGTGTTGCCTGCCGCATGGATTCTGTGAAGTGTTGTGGCAGCTGGCAGTCATTGCTGAATACAGACATTTGCAAATATCCCCACTGCTTTAGGGGAAATCGTCTTTGTTGCATTTTTTCCATGCCGTAATTATCACAATAACATAAGGCTTGTTCTGCTGAAGAACTTGATGCCCACAAGTCCTTAAATAAGAATCTCCTAACGGGAGTAATGCATGCAAGGAGACAGACTGTTGGACAAAAGAATGGACAGCTCCCTGCTTTTTGCGTTTCCGATAGCGCCTACGATAAGAATCTGGTGTCATATTATGCTTCACAACCTTAAACTGTTTATTTTTTTACTTCATACTAAAATAAAAGTTATGATATGAGAAGAGGAAATGACTGATATGCTTCTCAGGAACTTTAGTTTTTCGTGTTTATTTTCTCACTTCATACTAAAACAAGGGCGTTAATATGAGAAGAGGAAATGAAATATACGCTTCAAAGACATAATATTTCCTTGTGTGCTACTACTGCATACATGAAAGCCCTGCAGTTAATTTTTGTATGTTGGATAAATTTTGGTGCCGGCCGCGGTGGTCTCGCGGTTCTAGGCGCGCAGTCCGGAACCGTGCGACTGCTACGGTCGCAGGTTCGAATCCTGCCTCGGGCATGGATGTGTGTGATGTCCTTAGGTTAGTTAGGTTTAAGTAGTTCTAAGTTCTAGGGGACTGATAACCACAGCAGTTGAGTCCCATAGTGCTCAGAGCCATTTTTTTAAATTTTGGTATCACCTCACCTTCCTTTGTGAGAAGGTTCCTATTTTCTTGGGATTCAGATAGAGTGGACATTTCATCACTGGTTAATATTCTGATGACTAATGACATGATACCCGTTGCAATTGCTCCATGGCACCTGTGAGTAGAGTCTCACGTTGGTTACTATAAGAACACGCAGGCAGTGATATCCGCTCACTGCAGTCAGAGCCAAGACGATTTCTTTCTGTTTATGGCGAAGCGTCTGCTGCAGCGTCCACGCTCAGCCAACTTAAACAAATCGCGGCGGCATTGGGCACTGCTAATCGCTGCACTTGTCGCGAGCCTCGAAACACGAGCGCACTGTCTCTGCTAACGATACTGTGGGGTTAATACATCTTACTTAACGTAATATGCAGGTCGTGGGTTGGGTAAAAATTCAGTTTGTCACATCACATCGCATTAAAATACTTTAGTCATTTTTGATGCAATATTTATTGTTGGTTGTCTCTCTAACGTTAATGGTATTGATTCAGCTTGTGCGTGAACACGAAAACACTCACACACACATACACACACACACACACACACACACACACACACACACACACACACACACACACACAGTCATTGATTCCAGTGAGGGTGACAACTACTGTGTGTTGAACAACACATGCACCAGTCAATTCCTCAGTTGGCGTCGAGTGGGTGATATTTTTCAATTACCTTGCATTGCAAGAATTGTAAGGAGGAGACTGAAAGCAAATGGACTTGTATCTAAAGAACTGCGACAAAGCAAAGCTTGACAGACTATCAGATAATTGTCCACATGGGTTTTGTGGACGAGTATACTTTTAGTAACCAACCCACCCACGATCATTACGTCAGATTTCTCGAAGGCGGAGGGGCATTGATTTCATCAAGACGTCGACAGTGTAGCGTGATGGTTTACTTCCCACCATACGTTTTCTATATTCGTCCAAAGGTCGCTTGCATTTGTAGGTCCACATGGCAATGACCTTGTTACCTCTGCCCACATATTCTCTATCTGGTTGATGTTCGATGATCGTGGAACAAACCGCAACAGCTTTATCCTCTCTTGGCCCTGAAACCAGTCTCGCACTGCTTTGCTATGATGGATGGGGCTCTGCTCCTGTAAATAAACTGTTATCTCGTTCGTTCATATATTTATATTTAAATAACATATTAGTAATAAGCACATTGTATTATTATTTTCCACAGTGTTTAAGAATTCAGGCCCTGTCATAAATAAGTGATCTGGATTCAACCGTCCGATTAAGAATGTGGTTTATCCAGTCTATCAAATGATGAGAGTCGTATTCGGATATCCACATTAAGCCTGACTGGCTGCATCCGATTAGAACGATCTGGTATCGAAATGAAATTACAGAAATCGGATAATTTGAACGTCTGTATTGCAACAATGCTGCGCACATAAATTCCTATGATGGAGTAACAGGCAGGAACTGCCTAAGAAAAAGTGAGAAATATGTCTACTAGCAGCAATGTCACGTAATTAAAACCCATATTTATGTGACGGAAATACTGAATCGAACAATGCACATCTATTTCAGTGGTGGGAAGATGCACTATATCGGATTTGCTGATGACATGACAATAATAATAATAATAAAAATCCCGTGGGGCCGATAGGGGAAACCTTCCCCCATATGGGTGGTACCGAGGAAATCAAATACTTGGGGTGAACCAGATACTAACACAATCCTGAACGGCTACTCAATCCGTTGAACTCAAAATCCAGACACGTCTGAGTGAAAACCACCGCTACTCTGGTCACCGTCTGTTAGCTCAATGATCTCGGCTGAAAATATTTGCTTCCAAAGGCTTCAACACCCTCTGGTCCTGTCCGGTCCTGGAATCACCCAGGCCAAACCAATGAAACACAAGCAAACATGAACTGTGCAAGCAAAGTCAACTTTACCCCAGGTGGTACACAACCCGGCTGTCGACAGGCGGCAACTGGAATTTCGGATTCTAGGGAGTCCAGGTTAGCACGGCAGAGAATAATGAAGATCTCCTGTAAATTTCCCTACAAGCAGAAAACATGCATTTGAAAACTACACGCCGCGCGGGATTAGCCGAGCGGTCAGGGGCGCAGCAGTCATGGACTGTTCGCTGGTCCCGGCGGGGGTTCGAGTCCTCCCTCGGGCATGGGTGTGTGTGTGTTTGTCCTTAGGATAATTTAGGTTAAGTAGTGTGTAAGCTTAGGGACTGATGACCTGCGCAGTTAAGTCCCATAAGATTTCACACACATAAGAACTTTTTTTTTATAATTAAACATCGATACATTGGTCCAAATACGAAAACTAAATAATCTCACATAATAAATCGACCGACAAAAAATTCTCATCATTGCTCTTCAAGAACCACAACTAACTGACAATGAAACCTTGCATTACGGAAACCATTTCATCTTCAAGAGCGAAATACAACAAAAGGTAGCGAAAGGCGTACCAATCTTCGGCATTTGCTTTTCTCGAACACAGATCTATCATAAACTCAGTCAAAGAAATCACAGCCATCAACAATCGACTTAGGACTATGCTCATTCAGAGCCCCAGTAAAAAATATACACCCATCAATGCACATGCCCCCACCAACATCGAAAATAAGAAAAACACCAAAAATGTCGAAAAATTATGGAACACACTCCAAAATACTATGAGCAAAATTCACCAAGATGACGTGAAAATACTAATGGGAGACTTCAGCTCTCTATTTGGGACAGAAAAAGCCTGTAGAAAAATCATTGGTACAAATTCAACACACGGAAACGCTTAGACCAACGGCAAACGTCTGACTGATATTTGCCAACAATTCAACCACAAAAGAATGTCTTCCCACTTTAGGAAAATACCATTTCTCAGGTAACATGCTTGGCTACCAGGTGCAAGCTGCTGTCGTTCGCCTTTCTAGACTCGCTGAAAGCCAGATTTTTAATTTTTTGTAGTAGAGCTACAAGCAGGCAGATACAAACTCAATAAGGGAATCGTAAGATAACGCTCGAGCAAAATTCGTCTTGCTACTTACAGTAACCCTTAGTGTCAGAGCGAAAACCTCACGGTACTGCCAATTTCATAATGCCACTTTTGTTTTCTGCCGACATATTTTTTGTTGTTGTTAATACATAATTTTATCTATGAAATGCCACATTTTCATAAGACTTGCGAATGATACAGGAAATGAAGTAAATACAGATCTTTTCGAAGTCAAATGTCGGTAATATCCTACTAATTCATGTTAAAATAGGATCAATCGTCTTACAGACACTTAATGCATCGCTACAGTCTGGAACCGCGCGACCACTACGGTTGCAGGTTCGAATCCTGCCTCGGGCATGGATATGTGTGATGTCTTTAGGTTAGTTAGGTTTAACTAGTTCTAAGTTCTAGGGGACTGATGACCTCAGAAGTTAAGTCCCATAGTGCTCAGAGCCCTTTGAACCATTTTTGAACTTAATGCTTTATTAAGATGGACTGCTGTCGTGATATTTCTGCAGTAAGCTGAATTTAATTTGTATTAGTAAAATGAATATTTTATTTGCATTTTCCATTAGTTTTCTAAACCCAACAGTAATCATCAAAGAGAAATTAATCAGCAGCTGAATTTTCTTTCGCGATATCTAAAACAATCTGACAATGCTACAGTTATTTACAAATTCTGCGCCCGTAGAAACCTACTTGTTTTAACGAGCTCGTTAAACCATAGTAGTTTTAAGTGTATTTTCGTCTAGAAATGAATTGCCTTGACGGTTGATCGATCAAGAGCGGGAAAGGCAATATTTTACGAATACATGACGAGAGGGACAATGCTTGAGAGAGGACTTCCCTAACAATACGAGTGTCTGAGAGTCTACTTTCCTATCAATCTCCTGGATAGTTTTGTTTCTCAAAATCAACAGAGTGAGTTATCATGCAGTAGCAAAGGTGATGTAGTTTTGTTGCTCGACTTTCTTACACTGCGACCGAAAGGTGTCTCAATTGTTGACAACAAATTCCAGCTGTGTTGCACACACCCCTTGGGGCAGAATTTGTAGTCCAAAACACACTTTTGGAGCTATCAAATGTAAAATATTATGTTCACACTACTCTCTGCTTTAGTCTACGTCTTTTGGTGGGGCTCTGGCTTTCATTTCTTCTTAGGAAGTTAACTATAAAGGCATCACAACACGTCACCAGTACCAGTACTGCAAAGGAATGCTCAACGAGCGACCTGATGACGTTCAATAATAGTCACTCCGTTGATTTTATGTTGTTTCGAATTAGAGCATGCAGTACTCCTACACCAGACTTCTGAACTTTGCCTGTTGAATGCAAATGTAGCATGATGGTAAAATGGTAATCTGTCACATATATCAGCAGTCGAGACTTCCTTAATGTGGAAAATCATTCATGCCAGAACGATCTCTGTTGAAACAAGAATATCTTTTTCTGGCTTATTTTTCCCAAAAGCACTCGCTCCAAACACAGTTCAAATCTTTCTAGCTGCCTCCTCTACATTCACCCATCTGTTATACCAAAGTAAATATTGTGGTGCAGATGTTACACCTTTTTCCACTTGCGACTCAGTTTTACAATGCTTAACCGTAGTGCATGATGTTCAGGTATGCAAAATCCAATGCTTAACTGCAAGATACTAACTAGAACTTCAAATTCGAAAATGGCATTGATACATACACTGACAGCATGGCGCCGTTTTCACGTGGGCGGCGCCGGATTTCAGGCGGCGGGTGGCGTCCGGCCAGTGGCCGGTAGCCGCTGCAGCGAGAGGAAACGCCCGAGCGTAAGCTGTTATGATCGCGACGCAGCCACGAGCTGTCCTGCGGAATTGTTTCAGAAATACTTGTTATTGCAGGTGGGTAGAATGTTAAGCGAATTGTCTTCGATGTTCAATCAGACTCATAAGTTTAGACCGAAATGTGGTAAAAAAAAAAAAAAAAAAATCTGTTGGACGCGAACACGCGAGTCTAACTTTAGAATGCACGACGATTACCGCAAGACCACGGGCTCACTCCAACCATATCATGTCGGAAGTAGACAACACTTCCTCCTAACACTTCCGCATCTTACAGTGTTGCCAGATTGTGCAGATGGCCGGACTTGTCAGGGGCGGTCAGTTTTATTGGCCACCTTAAGTGAACGACTCGGACTTAGTCTATGTGGCGGCCGGCCTGCGGTCAGTTTTTTTGTCTAAGACTGTACATATTGTATACTACTCGTCTCTCCCTATAGCTTACCACTACTTTTTTCAGAATCTCGAACAGCTTGCACCATTTTATATTGTCGAACGCTTTTTCCAGGTCGACAAATCCTATGAAAGTGTCTTGATGTTTCTTTAGCCTTGCTTCCATTATTAGCCGTAACGTCAGAATTGCCTCTCTCGTCCCTTTACTTTTCCTAAAGCCAAACTGATCGTCACCTAGCGCATTCTCAATTTTCTTTTCCATTCTTCTGTATATTATTCTTGTAAGCAGCTTCGCTACATGAGCTGTTAAGCTGATTGTGCGATAATTCTCGCACTTGTCAGCTCTTGTCTTCGGAATTGTGTGGATGATGCTTTTCCGAAAGTCAGATGGTATATCGCCAGACTCATATATTCTACACACCAACGTGAATAGTCGTTTTGTTGCCACTTCCCCCAATGATTTTAGAAATTCTGATGGAATGTTATCTATCCCTTCTGCCTTATTTGACCGTAAGTCCTCCAAAGCTCTTTTAAATTCCGATTCTAATACTGGATCCCCTATCTCTTCTAAATCGACTCCTGTTTCTTCTTCTATCACATCAGACAAATCTTCACCCTCATAGAGGCTTTCAATGTATTCTTCCCATCTCTCCTCTGCATTTAACAGTGGAATTCCCGTTGCACTCTTAATGTTACCACCGTTGCTTTTAATGTCACCAAAGGTTGTTTTGACTTTCCTGTATGCTGAGTCTGTCCTTCCGACAATCATATCTTTTTCGAAGTCTTCACATTTTTCCTGCAGCCATTTCGTCTTAGCTTCCCTGCACTTCCTATTTATTTCATTCCTCAGCGACTTGTATTTCTGTATTCCTGATTTTCCCGGAACATGTTTGTACTTCCTCCTTTCATCAATCAACTGAAGTATTTCTTCCGTTACCCATGGTCTCTTCGCAGCTACCTTCTTTGTACCTATGTACCTTTGTACCTATGTACTTCTGTGATGGCCCTTTTTAGAGATGTCCATTCCTCTTCAACTGTACTGCCTACTGCGCTATTCCTTATTGCTGTATCTCATCAATATAATTTATTCTGAGGTACTAAGCGTATGCTTCTGCCGCAATCTGAAAAAAGCATGAATTTCATAACAGTGTTAGAACTTAGAGCTGTGGCTTTGTTCTAAACTGTTTGCTTATTTCGGAAGTCAAATCTTGAAGAAACGAACTGGTGTTTGCAAATAGCCAAGGAAACTGCCGGAGTGGAAGAAAGAATCTGCTCTCGAGCTTTCTAAACTGTCATAACTGTTTTTAAAGAAAAAATGAGCCCCTGTTGCTAGTTCATGAATTTTTATTGTTTACGTCCTGTTTCCGAATCCTATAATGCCATCATTCCCCACCTGCTTTCCTCCCACATGATTTTATTATAATATATATTTCGCCATCAGATCGTAAGTATTTCACAGTACTCTGAAAACCCAATGGTACTCGGTCGCTGTAGCGGAACAGCTTCAGGCGTTGTCATGAGCCGCGCGTACGCGAAGACTGGGTTCGTGTCCCCCCTTGGGTATCGGTGTTAGTGATGTCTGTAGATTAAGCTACAATAAGTTATCACTAAGCTGTCTCAAATGACCACATTGTCAACAGGACGTAAAACAACAACGTAAAAAAACGTAGGCTTCGCATTTTTTGCTTCTCAAATTCAGTGAAACACGATAGTGATAATCTAAGTCACCACTGTAGTAGGCCTAGAAGCGTGATTTGACAGAAAAAAATATCATATATTAGAAACTACTGCGAACCGCTGAAGTCAAGAAGGTTGTGTTGAGGTGCGGTTTGACTGTTAAGAAACTGACAGCGTGAGAACACTATGGGTGGCCACCGGCATCGAGCTCAATATCCCTCGCATACCTCGCCACGAGTCGTGTGAAGTTAGCACCCCTTTTTCGAGAAATATACATTTTTTTCACAGTTCTTGATAGATGTAGCATAGTTCTAGAGTTCTTTGTACAAAATTTCAATAGTTCTGCAGAATTTAGCGACGAAAACAACAATACTCGAAAAAATTTTCGTATCGAAAATGTTCTTTGGCAGTTTCCGCAAAATGTAAATAAGTACAAGAGTTCTGAGCACAGTTCTGAACAGAGCTCCAAGATTTCTTTCGAAAATCCAAGTAACATTTTTTTGTGCAGCTAATAGTTTACGAGATAATTGCATTTTAATGAGAAAATCTTTTCACTTACTGTGAAGTTGGCACCCTTTTTTTCAGAAATATATATTTTTTTCAGAGTTCTTGATAGATATGGCATAGTTCTAGAGTTCTTTGCACAAAATTTCAATAGTTCTGCAGAATTTAGCGAAGAAAACAACAATACTCGAAAAAATGTTTCTATCGAAAACATTTTTTGTCAATTTTCGCAAAAATTAAACTTGTACAACAGTTCTGAGGACAGTTCTGAACAGAACCCCAAGAGCTCTATCGAAAATCCCAACAACATTTTTCTATGGCGATAATGGTTTGAGAAAAATTGATTTAATATGGGACACACTTTCTTTACGGATAATATAAATATATTCGTACAACAGTTCTGATGAGAGTTCTGGACACCACGTGAAGAGTTCTATCGAAAATCCTACTGAAATTTTTTTGTGCAGGTAATAGTTTAAGAGGTAACTGCAACTTAAATAAGAATTCCATAAGAGCTCCTACTGTGAAGCTGGCACCCTTTTTTTCAGAAATATATATTTTTTTCAGAGCTCTTGATAGATAAGTCATAGTTCTAGAGTTGTTTGTACAAAATTTCAATAGTTCTGCAGAATTTAGCGACGAAAACAACAATACTCGGAAAAATTTTCGTATTGAAAATGTTCTTTGGCAATTTCCGCAAAATATAAATAAGTACAAGAGTTCTGAGCACAGTTCTGAACAGAGCTCCAAGAGTTCTTCCGAAAATCCAAGTAACACTTTTTTGTGCAGCTAATAGTTTACGAGATAATTGCAATTTAATGAGAAAATCTTTTCACCTACTGTGAAGTTGGCACCCTTTTTTTCAGAAATATATATTTTTTCAGAGTTTTTGATAGATATGGCATAGTCCTAGAGTTCTTTGTACAAAATTTCAATAGTTCTGCAGAATTTAGCGACGAAAACAATATTCGAAAAAATTTTCGAATCGAAAACATTCTTCGTCAGTTCTCGCAAATTGTAAATAAGTACAACAGTTCTGAGCACAGTTCTGAACAGAACTCCAAGAGTTCTATCGAAAACCCAAGTAACATTTTTTTGTGCAGCTAATAGTTTACGAGATAATTGCAATTTAGGGAGAAAATCTTTTCACTTACTGTGAAGTTGGCACCCTTTTTTTCACAAATGTATATTATTTTCAGAGTTCTTGATAGATATGCCATAGATCTAGAGTTCTTTGTACAAAATTTCAATAGTTCTGCAGAATTTAGCGACGAAAACAATATTCGAAAAATTTTTCGTATCGAAAACATTTTTTTGTAAATTTTCCCAAAAATTAAACTTGTAAAACAGTTCTGAGGACAGTTCTGAACAGAACCCCAAGAGCTCTATCGAAAATCCCAACATTTTTCTATGGCGATAATGGTTTGAGATAAATTGATTTAATGTGGGACACACTTTCTTTACGGAAAATATAAATATATTCGTACAACAGTTCTGATGACAGTTCTGGACAGAACCCCAATAGTTCTATCTAATATCCTAATTACAATTTTTTGTGCAGCTAACACGTTACGAGATAATTGCAATTTAAGGAGGGAATCTCTTCACTTACTGTGAAGCTGGAATCCTTTTCTTCAGAAAGATATATTTTTTCAGAGTTCTTGATAGAAATGTCATAGTTCTAGAGTTATTTGTACAAAATTGGAATAGTCCTGCAGAATTTAGCGAGAAAAACAACAATACTCGAAAAATTTTTCTTATCGAATACATTCTTTGTCAATTTTCGCAAAAAGTAAATTCGTACAACAGTTCTGAACAGAACACCAAGAGCTCTATCGAAAATCCTAATAATATCTTTTTGTTGCGTTGGTAGTTTATACGGTAACTGCTTTGATGTTAGACCCACTTTCTCCACAGAAAAAGTAAATTCGTTCAACAGTTTTGATGAACAGTTCTGGTTAACACCTGAAGACTTCTATCAATAATCATAATAACATTTTTTGTGGTTATAATAGTTTGTATGGTAATTGATTAATTGTGGGGCACTCTTACTAAAAAAAAATTATGTCTGTTCGTATGCTCTGATGCCAGCTCTGGATAGCATTGTAAGAGTTCTATCGAAAATACTAGTAACATATTCTGTGCAGGTAATTGTTTACGTAGTAACTGCCTTTATTAAGGAATGCTTATGAGCATTTCCCGTGAAGTTTGAACCCCTTTTACGATAAATATAAATTTTTTCACAGTTCTTGATTTATATGCAATAATTCTAGATTTCCCTGCTCAAAACACGAATAGTTCTACAGAATTTCGGGAAGAAAACATTAACTCGGCAAAATTTTGGTATGGTAAAAAATTATTTGTCAGTTTCGAAAAAATAAATTTGTATAACAGTTCTGTTGGCAGTTCTGGATAGCACCGGAAGAGTTGCATTGAAAATGATAAGAACATTTTTGTGGCGATAATAGTTTATACAATAATTGTTTTAATCTGATACTCACTTTATCTAATATAGCAAAATTCGTAGAATAGTTCTGATGACAGTTCTGAATATCACCCACAGAATTCTACCAAAAACTATAATAACATTATTTGTGACGATGACATTATATGAGATAATTAATGTGGGACTCACTTTTGTCATGTAAAAGTAATAAATTCGTACAAAAGATCTGATGGCATTTCTTAATACGACCCTAAGAGTTCTAGCGACAACTGTAATAACATTTTTTGTGGGGATAACAGTTAATGAGATAATGGCATTTTCGAGAGACCCACTTGGTCTACATTATAATAAATTGGCACAACCCTTTTGCTGACAGTCCTGGATAGCACCGAAAGAGTTCTTTTAAAAACCCTCATAACATTTTTATGGTGCCAGTAGATTATGAAATAGATTGTGTGTTCACTCTGCAGTGGGTGTGCGCCGATGTGAAACTTACTGGCAGATAAAAACTGTGTGCCGGACCGGGTCTCTAACACCAGACTGTGACGAAAGAATATCGTCACAATATCCTTTCGTCCAGGAGTGCTTCTTCTGCAGTTTTCGTAGGACAACTTCTACGAAATTGGGAACGCAGGAGTTAAAGTACTGCTGGAAGTACAGCTATGAGTACGATCGTAAATTCTCACTTTTATTTTGGAAAACCGAAAATCGATGTATATTCTACTAAATACAAAAAGTCTAAATGTTCAGCACTATACAAATGCCAGTACACCTTCTTAAGACTGACTGTAGTAACTGTAGGTGAAAGCGTGGGATGTGCACGCTTAGATGATTCAAGGAGAGAAGGCTCGTCAGTGCAAAACAAACTGATGGCTGAGAGAGCAGATACATTCACACGCACCACTAACCAGATGGTGTCACACCTGTCGAGAATCGCACCAGAGGTACAATGAGCTGTGGTGGAGTGCTGTTGGCGTGGTTACTATGCAACTTACTTGATGGGCATCAATACACCGTTATATTAATGTACAATACTTGAGAAACAATGTCATTCACACACTCCGAGTTCCTTATCACTCAGTACTAGACTAAATTACCGGCCTAGTGATAAGCAGCCTATGTACCTCACCGACTACACATCTTCGTGTTATAAGAAAAAAAGAGAAAAATACCAAGGGACACAAAATATGAATCCGGATAAACCGGAAATCCGGATTACTGAGGACCAAATAAGCGAGGTTCTTATTTACAAATTTCGAACTTCTTATTAACTTTAATACTGTATCCCCTCAACATTATAACACCTCTATCAGTCATGTATTGAATTATGATTTAAACATACTACTTAGTTCGTTTGTACGATATATTCAGTAAATATACTTACATTTCTATACATTGTAAAGACTTTTAACTCTCTCTGTAGTGTAACTCATCAAACTTCCACACTTCCTTTCTAACTAGAACAAATGTTTGCAACAATATTAACGACAGCAATTTCAAATTTATTCGTTACACACAGCACATATTTTTATGTATCCTAGCGGCTGGTGATGTTGCCACATAACTGTCATCCATGAGGGTCCTGGGCATATTTTTAGCTGTTAGTGGGTCCTGGATGTCATTAGAGCTCAAAACAATTACTGTTTTACGTAATAAAATTCACCTGGTTCTTCCTGATTCTAAAAGTATACACTTCATGTGTGCCTTTCATTGTTGTATGATTCAGTATCGACGCTAATGCTCTCTTGATGAGATATGAGCCGATTGCTCGTTTTTATCCACTGTGCCCTTTCATATTTCATTTCAGCGATTAATTTATTAGTTTATCACCGTAGTAAGTAGTACAAAGCTAATCCAGAATGTAAACTGCACTTAAATTCTGTTTGAACTGTTTAATAGTCAGTGTCCGCTGTCTGAACGTCAAATTTCAGATCAATACACTGCGCGTGGTTGCGTTATTTTATAGAAATTTTATTATTGTAAGTGGGAAGTACTAGATAGTGTTGAAGAAATCCAAAGCATATTGTTCGAAGAGCATAATATTATTCGAAATTTACCTGTACCAATGGGTGCAGCCAAAGCAGCATTTGTGATGCTGTAATTACCTCATAGATAACGATATTTGTCTATTGTAATTTTGTATTCCAATCAGAATTTTGAGAGCATCAAAGCCTCATTTCAACGTGAGAGAGGGGTAAAATCAATAGATGATATTGAATTGAAAGCCTTCATGAGTCTCTTGTTTTTAATTGTTGTTAACAAAAGTAACAGATAAAGCCTGGAAGATCTGTGTGGAACTGATGGTGATGGCATTGAAAAATTTCACCTCGCAAATGAACATAAAACGTTTCAAATTTATTCTGGAGAGCCTTAGATTTTACAGTCGCGCTATTCGTGATGAAAGGAGACAATTAGACAAGCTAACAGCTATTCGGGAAATATTTACTGTGTTTGTACGCAACTACCACAAATCTTACATCCTTGGAGAAAATGTTACAGTAGACAAGAAGCTGGAAGGATTCTGTGAAAGGTACAGTTTTCGCCAATATGTATCAATCAAAACAAACGAGTATGGATTCTTAAGTGTGGATTCTTAAGTATTTTACCTGTACAATTTGGAAATATACGCTGTGTTGCAACCAGAAGGATTTACCAACTGAGCAATAAACATTTTGATGTTGTTCTGTGACTGTGTAAACCTATATATCAGTCAGGTCGAAATGTGAAAGCGGACAACTGGTTTACTAGTACTGGAATGATAATAGAGCTATGAAGGGAGAATTTTTCTTTTGTTGGCATGATGAAGAAAAACAAGCGTGGAGATTTCTCTAGAGTTTGCTATCAGTAAAAGAAGGGATGCCCACATTTCCTTTTTTGGCTTCCACAAGACTGAACTCTAGTTTCCTACGTACCTAAAAAGGGGACGTGTGTGATCCAGGCATCACGTTTGCATGAAGATAATTCGATAGATGCTGACATTGTAGATAAACGGGAGCCATCCACCGTAAATTTTAAAATAGCGTTAAGCGTGGTATTTTCACAGCGGATAAGCCGAATGCTTTGTACAACGCTGCAAGAAATGTGCGCCGCTGGTCAATGGTTGTATTTTTGTAATGATCAGTACCGTTGGAATCTATGCACAAGTGATTTATTGTGGCAACAGTAAGAATTGCATCAGAAGGAAAGGGTTCCTGACTCAGCTATGTTATACAATGTTGTTTTCTTCGCTAAATTCTGCATAACTATTGAAATTTTGTACAGAGAACTCTATAACTATGACTTATCTATCAAGAAATCTGAAAAAAATATATATTTCTGAAAAAAAGGGTGCCAGCTTCACAGTAGGAGCTCTTATGGGGTTCTTAATTAAGTTGCAATTACCTCTTCAACTATTACCTGCACTAACAAATTCTACTAGGAATTTCGATAGAACTCTTCACGTGGTGTCCAGAACTGTCATCAGAACTGTTGTACGAATATATTTATATTTTCTTTAGAGAAAGTGTGTCCCACATTAAATCAATTTATCACAAACTATTATCGCCATAGAAAAATGTTATTAGGATTTTCGATAGAGCTCTTGGGGTTCTGTTCAGAACTGTCCTCAGAACTGTTGTACAAGTTTAATTTTTGCGAAAGTTGACAAAAAATGTTTTCGATAGAAACATTTTTTCGAGTATTGTTGTTTTCTTCGCTAAATTCTGCAGAACTATTGAAATTTTGTACAAAGAACTCTAGAACTATGGTATACCTGTCAAGAACTGTGAAAGAAATATACATTTCTGAAAAAAAGGGCGCCAACTTCACAGTAAGTGAAAAGATTTTCTTCTTAAATTGCAATTATCTCGTAAGCTGTTAGCTGCACAAAAAAATGTTACTTGGGTTTTCGATAGAACTCTTGGAGTTCTGTTCAGAACTGTACTCAGAACTGTTGTACTTATTTACAATTTGCGAAAATTGACGAAGAATGTTTTCGATACGAAAATTTTTTCGAATATTGTTTTCTTCGCTAAATTCTGCAGAACTATTGAAATTTTGTACAAAGAACTCTAGAACTATGGCATATCTATCAAGGAATCTGAAAAAAGTATACATTTCTGAAAAAACGGGTGCCAACTTCACAGTAAGTGAAAAGATTTTCTCTTAAATTGCAATTATCTCGTAAACTATTAGCTGCACAAAAAAATGTTACTTGGATTTTCGAAAGAACTCTTGGAGCTCTGTTCAGAACTGTGCTCAGAACTCTTGTACTTATTTACATTTTGCGGAAATTGTCAGAGAATATTTTCGATACGAAAATTTTTTCGAGTATTGTTGTTTTCTTCGTTACATTTTGCAGAACTATTGAAATTTTGTGGAAAGAACTCTAGAACTATGGCACATCTAACAAGAACTGTGAAAAAAATGTATATTTCTCGAAAAAGGGGTGCTAACTTCACACGACTCTCGCCACAGTCGACGCCAAGTTTATCGTGACAACCCTCAAACAGATTCGGCAGAAGAATATTATAGAGTAACAGTCTATGCTCCCCTACTGGACTTCATTATAACTGATTTACGAGAAAGATTCTCTGCTGAAACTTTGGATGTGTTCGACCTTTCTGTTTCCAGTCCAGAAAGTATTGTGAAGCTCTCTGCAGGTGAAACTTAAAAAATTGCAGAGTCCCTCACCAACCGCTTCGGTTGGTTGCTTGACGTAGACAAAGGCATTGCTTCTCTTATGTTACGGGATGAAATGATGTTGTGGCGAGAGAAATGGAATCAAGAAAAGAAACAACAAAAAGAGCTTCCAACCATCGCCCTTGATATATTGGCTAGATGTGATAAGGATGTATATCCTGTAATACGTAAGCTTTTATTGGTCCTGGCAACGCTTCCAGAGACAACTGCATCGTTTTCGTCGTTGCGGCGCCTGAAAACTTATTTAAGAACATCGATGAATGAAAACCGCCTACTTGGTCTTCCACTTATGCATATCTATTACCAGAATCCTGTAGATGTAGAAAAAGTAATGACAAGATTTTAAAAAGGTGGGCGTAGAAGGAGATTAGAATTTAATATTTAAGAGCAGTATTTTGAATATACATATTTAATATTAAATTTCATTTTATTTATACTTTTGCATTTTTATTTTATTTCTTTTTTTTTACAAGAAGAAAGAAAGAAATTTCTTATTATTAATATTTACATTCATGAGGAAAAACAGGTTATTATGAGCATAAAATGACGTAATGAACAATATAAGACGATTTCCTGAACACAGTCAAATATCCTATCATAACTTTTCGCAGTCGTATCGTCATTGCTGCGTATAAACAAATGCGCGAATTCTATGGCAACAGTCTGTCAAATGAAAGAAATTGGTGAACTAATTTCGAAGATTTCAGAATGGAAACAAATGAACATTAGCATTTTTATAAATTATTTTACATTAGCAGACAAACACAGAGTTTTCCAAGTGCAGGTGTCGTATTTGAAGAATATTTTTTAGGTAATGCAGTAAGTTATTTCATTAAACACACTTAACACATAGCGATACACAATTAAACTAAAAACAGAATTATATATATACATATATATATATATATATATATATATATATATATATTTGTGTGTGTGTGTGTGTGTGTGAGCGCGCGCGCGCGCGCTTATAGAGTATTAATGGTTTTATTTGGAATTAATTTTTTATAAGGCAGGTACCAAAAAATTTGCCCCCCCTCCCCCCCCCCCGACCGAGATCCTGGATTCACCCCTGGCCACGACAGGAGTGAAACCATCAGTCGTGGGGCGTGGGCAGTTCACACGGAGTGGAGTTTCAACGAAAGCGTGATTCAGTTGATCGCGCGAAGCCGGCCATGAACGAGCTCCTTATCGAGAGTTGTGCAGTGGTGAGTTCGGTTTTTCCTACTGTTTTGGCACAGAGAATGAATCGGTTGGTGGAATCTCACGAAAAACGGAAGAAAATACGATGGTGGGTTAGGAATTGGATACTTCAAAGAACATCGAGGGCACATAATTTGGTTGACATGGAACTAAGAAACCATTACCCTGAAGATTTCAAAAACTTATTACGAATGTCTCAGGCGCAGTTTGACTACCTTTTGGAACGCGTTTCACCTATGATTTCAAAATCAGATACTAATATGAATCAAGCAGTAAAAGCAAACATTAAATTTCAAGTAACTTTAAGCTATTTAGCAACAGGGGACTCTTTTAAAAGTCTGGAATATTTATTTCGTGTTCCAAAGAACACAATTAGTAAATTTATACCTGAAACCTGCGAAGCAGTCCACAAGGCACTTATCGAATACATACAGGTAATTACAATAACATATAGTATACAACTTTTTCGTTTATTATTTTATTTGAATTTTCAACATAGTAATGTACGAGTATTCTAGGTCTAAGTATTTAAGGAATAGAAAGAAACAATAATACGAAAATGGTTGATCAGTATAATAATATTGATCATTAAAAATGTTAGCAGCATAGAAAGGAAGTAATTGTTTGAGTAATAAAATAAGATCGACCTATAAATTTGTAAATAAATAATCATCTGAGAAATCAGCACTCATATTTGATCCTCTCTCACTTGGTAGTGTTGATTGGTTGGCGGGAGTGGGTGGTGGACACATCGCATTTGTTATTTGTGACGTAATTGATTCTTGAAGCCTCATGGCAATTGGAGGCCCAATACTGCGTAGCATTGACGCAGCATACTTTCCGAAATAGTTGCAGGAGTCCTCTTGGTTCATTACTGCAGCACGATTTGAAATAGCTTGTAATTTCTCAATCGCATATGACAAAAAAAAAAAAAAAGATTTGGGAGTCGTGCAGAACTTTTTCGCCGAATTTTGATGTGAAGGCTGCCATGGAGTTGAAGGCACTTTTCGTTTTAGTACTGCCCTGGGTGTCTCAGTTTCTGCTGGAATCTGATGTGCTTGGCGTGGTCTCGTTGACATCGTCAACAGCACTTAAATCTACAGATAGGGATTGTGGCTTCTCCAGTTGTGATTGTTCATTTGTGTTTATTGGTGACACCTGCAATCAAAACATTAATTCTGTTTCAGGCGCCGGCAACTTCAGATGAACGGAAAAATATAGAGTATGCATTTAGAAAACGATGGAACTTTCCAGGCTATGCAGGAGCTCTGGACGGAAAACACATTGTCATTCGTGCCCCTCCTGCTACTGGATCTGATTATTACAATTACAAAAGTGGTTTCAACATTGTATTGCTGGCTTTAGCTGATTCCGATTATTGTTTCCTGTATGTTGATGTGGGAGCTAAAGGAAGAAATTGTGATGGTGGTATATTTCAAAACAGTTCATTGTACAACGCTCTGGAGACAAATTCCCTTGCAATGCCAAGTGATTTTGTTATTGCAGGGGATGATTCGTTTCCGCTAAAGACTTATCCGATGAAACCTTACAGTCGGCGTAACATGTTTCTACAGGAAATAATCTACAACTATCGAATTTCAAGGGCTCGAAGAGTTGTGGAAAATACTTTCGGCATACTTGTGAGTAAATTTAGAGTATTTGAAAAACCAATATCTTTAAAAATACAGTTGGCGGACAAAGTAGAACTAGTCAGCTGCTCGTTGCACAACTGGCTGCGGAAAACGAATCCCGCCTACATCTCACGAGGTTTATTTGACTTCGAGGATGAAAGCCATCGTATTTTACCTGGATCGTTACGTCAAGAGGAAATTACTGGCCTACAGAACCTTCCGCAAACTGCTAACAGACATCCACATCGACAGGCACAACAAATTCGGGATAAATACCCTCATTACTTAAAATAACGAAGGTGCTGTGTCCTGGCAAAATGTACTACTCGGCGGCGATCCAAATACAGAACCATAGAGCACATCAGTGTCAATACTGTGCTCAGTTATTTTTTACCTGGTTGTCTTCAATTATTATATGTCACAATCATAAGAATGTATTGTTACAGTGCTAGATATTGTTGTATTAAAAGAAGCTGGTACAGTTCCTATGATATACCTACTATTCTGTATAATCATTATAAAAACTGTTGTAATAATGTAAATGTAAGGAACAATTTTGAAAATGTATAAAATTTCAAATATGGAAACAAACTTTTATTTCACTTACCAGATGTGATAGTGTGGGTCGTTGTTGAACGAATGGGCGAATGAAAGAATTCGTCTTGTCAAACCAGAAGATTTTTGGTTTATAAATCTCGTCAGTGCCAGCTCCAGACCGTTCGCTTTCGATTATTTTCTTCAGTTCCTGACAATACGAACTCTTCAAGTTTTTAAATTTCGCAATTACTTCTTTTGGTCCGAATCCTGGAATTTGGAGCGCATCACTAATTCTTTTGGCAGCAGCCATTCTTGCACCTCGGGCTCTGCATTCTTCCCTGCTTACATGATACAAGACCTGCTCAGTAGCGTAAAGTTCCAGAAATTCTAAAGTTTCACTGTCTTGCAGCTTGCTCACACGACCTTTAACGGCACTAAAGTGCGCGTCATTTATGTTGGCGGCTGATTTTAGGTTCGTTCTGCGCAACTGACGTCACAAAACACAGTCAGCCAATGAACAGAGAACGAAGTTGCCACATCTCGACTGCAGTGCAGAGCATGGACTAGTGTCTTCAGTTTTAGAAACGTTCAGTCATAAATAAAGTAATAGAACAAAAGCAATGTCTTGGTAGCAGTCTTTCTTTTATAGAAAGTTTGGAAAAAGCATTCTTTATACCAATTGCTTCATATTCTATTAATTAATTAAACCAAACAAGCAATAAGACTCCTAATTCAGGCGATAGCAAGGAAAGGTGTTTGTATCAATCTCACGAACTGCTTTTTCGCAATAAAGAACAGCGGTAATTGTTTATTTCCTATTGTACTTCGACGAAGCGTGAGTAATTCATAGACATACCAACAGTGTTTATCAGTATTTTGCGTAAGGTGTTAGAGTCCTCATAGAGTTATAGTGTCCGACTAGCTGCAGTAGCGTAATGGTTTTGGTGTTGGGCTGCCTAGTGAATGGTTATGAGTTCAGACCTTGTGTGTTGCTTACTATTTACTTTTTTAAAAACAATATTTAAGTGCTTTACTTCACGAATTTTATTCGTTTGAATCCAATATTTTGAAATTTCTAGTGCTTTGTCTCTTCATTAACCCTTTCGCTGCTGCAGACACGTGCTCCCCGCATTCCGCGCTGTGCGCGATTTTGTCATCCCGCACTGCTCGCCTGTGCACACACATGGTGTTCTCACTGCTTTGACACACTTATCATTCGATTTCACAAAAACTATTTGGCCCAAAAATTAGATTTTTACACGTCTTCTTGACTGATACCTTCCCCCCATAAATCACTTAATTTTGTTTCGATGTCCAACGCAGTTATTGAGCAGCATTAAATGTAGTAAACCATTGCACGAAATTTTGAAGAGTTTGCAGAGGTAAAAGTCCATAGCGTATACTTTCCGTATGGTCGATTTTAGTTGCCACAATGTTGAGAATGAAATGTGGACAAGATACCTAAATTTCATATAAAATTTA
Organism: Schistocerca piceifrons; assembly: GCF_021461385.2. Taxonomy (NCBI): domain Eukaryota; kingdom Metazoa; phylum Arthropoda; class Insecta; order Orthoptera; family Acrididae; genus Schistocerca; species Schistocerca piceifrons. Next base: position 62,458,908 of record NC_060144.1, on the reverse strand, counting down.
CTGTATAACAATATCTCATTTAATTTAAATAGCACATAGGTGTCGTATGTAATATTGAGAAATTCCGTCTTTCGCAACTGTAATAAAAGTTTCATTTAGACCGGACGCGTTTGGCTTTATTTTAAAGCACTTCAGTCAATGAAAGGTATGGCACATACACAATGGTACTCATGTTCTCTTTCCTGTTTTTGTTCCACAGTCGCAGTTTTACCAATGGTATTAAAATATATTCCTCTTCTGCAACTGTAATAAGCGACTTATTTAGACCAGACGCGGTTGTCTCTTTTGAAGCATCATAAGTGGACTGTATTTTGTTTCCTCCATTGCCAAGTCACCTTTCGTAGTTTTGTGCTGCGGTAGCACAATATTCAACGTTTGTGTTGGCTGACCAGTGTTTTAGCAAATAAATGCTGTTTGTGTGTGCCACACACAAAAATTATATTTGACATAGCTCTGAGCACTTCACTGATAGACAGTGTATTCAAGTCCTAATGTTTTTGTAAGTCCACAGTTTTGTTTAATGTATTTTGTCTACTTCCTTTTGATTGATTGAAGTGCTTTAAAATAAAGCCAAACGTGCCCAGTGTAAGTAACACTTTTGTTACAGTGGCGAAAGATGGAATATTTCTCAATATTACATACGACACCTATGTGGTACTTAAATTAAATGAGAAATTGTTATACAGTAAATTTTATATGAAATTTAGGTATCTTGTCCACATTTCATTCTCAACATTGTGGCAACTAAAATCGACCATACGGAAAGTATACTCTATGGACTTTTACTTCTGCAAACTCTTCAAAATTTCGTGCAATGGTTTACTATATTTAATGCTGCATAATAACTGCGTTGAAGATCGAAACAAAATTAAGTCATTTATGGGGGGAAGGTATCAGTCAAGAAGATGGGTAAAAATCTAATTTTTGGGCCAAATAGTTTTTGTGGAATCGAATGATAAGAGTGTCAATGCAGTGGGAACACCATGTGTCTGCACAGGCGAGCAGTGCAGTGACAAAATCGCGTACAGCGCGGAATGCGGGGAGCACGTCTCTGTACCAGCGAAAGGGTTAATGCGGCCGTGGTGGTTTTACTTCATGAGCTGCGCGCTCCCCCCTAAACGCAAGCTTGCGAACTATGCTATACTATGGCGCTGCTTCTCTTGGAGCGTGCGTCGTGTGCAACTGGCATCGCAGCGCTCTCCCGCGTCTGGGCGGGCATGCGCGAGCCGCCAAGACAAAAGAATTGAACTATAGTTGCCATCTTGTGGTTCGTAGCACTAGATGTAATCTGACACAGCCACAGTCGAGGCAAACTGACGACTGAAAATCAAACACGTTTGATACGAAGCTTGAGCCCTCACGCCTGCCCGTGACGGCACAGTCAAACTCACGTCTCTTCGCTCACACGGGTAGTGTTCCACGACAGCATGTCTCACGCTAGCGAGTCACGCCCCGTGGGAACCCGGCTTTAGACTGCTGTCGATTAATACCTCCACGCCTTGTATGCGTCTCGCCTGTTGTGCTGCTTGCGACCGAGAGCGCGTTTGTTTACTTCCACGTAGTAGCTTGTCTTCTTGTCTATTTCAGCGACCATCATGGTTTTCCCACTCGTCAAGGCACGATCAAATTAACGTTTCCTTTGGATGATGAAATACCAAGGCGTATGAAGTAGAACGGTTTATACGGGCCGAAATGGGTCTCCCGCCACAAGATGTTTCCGGACTCCATTATTCGATCCTTAGTCCACTGTGTACATAAAGCAGGCGAATGAAAAGCTGCGCGCTGACGTTGTGCGGCGCCGTGTTAACGATCTCAAGTTCCGATATCCTGACGGCCATGTAGGGGCCGTCGTGGTTGACCATGTTGGTTTTGTCCTCCGAACGTTGTGGATTTCGAACGCCCATTTGAAGTGCCGTCGGACGCTATGGTGGCCGCCTTTAAACCTTACGGCAACGTCAGTCATTTTTCTGAAACGTGGAAGACATTCGGAACATACTGTGTCCCCAACAGTGTCTGTCAAATAAAAACCGAGCTGAAGAAACCTTCTTAGTTGGTTATTGTCGGCTGCACGGTTGCCGGCCGGAGTGGCCGAGCGGTTCTAGGCGCTACAGTCTGGAGCCGCGCGACCGCTACTTCGCAGGTTCGAATCCTGCCTCGTACATGGATGTGTGTGTGATGTCCTTAGGTTAGTTAGGTTTAAGTAGTTCTAGGGGACTGATGATCTCAGATGTTAAGTCCTATAGTGTTCAGAGCCATTTGAACCAATTTTTTTTCCGGCTGCACGGCTGTCGTCAAGTACGACTCAGTCGTTCAGTTGTGGTTCAAATGGTTCAAATGGCTCTGAGCACTATGGGACTTAACATCTGAGGTCGTTAGTCCCCTAGAACTTAGAACTACTTAAACCTAACTAACCTAAGGACATCACACACACATCCATGCCCGAGGCAAGATTCGAACCTGCGACCGTAGCGGTCGCGCGGTTCCAGACTGTAGCGCCTAGAACCGCTCGGCCACTCTGGCCGGCTCAGTTGTGGTCAGGAGGTCATGTCTGTTCGAAATGTCGGTAATTTCCAAGAATGATTGCCAATCGAAGTCGAGGGGTCCAAACGATAAATATCGAGCATGAAATCGTAAATCGATCATGCGACTCCGCTGGCGGGCGTTGTGATCAATTATTTGTGATTGTCATTTTTATCTGTTTTGCATCGTTCCCTTAGCTGCTCTAAATTACATACCACCGCCAATTATTCGCGAGTTGCTAGGTAAACCCAGACGATTTATATCGTTAGTGAGTTGGATGTCCGTTGTACTTGACGTTTCTTCGGCTGATTCGCTCACATGCAAGTATTTAATTCCATGTTCCAGTGTAGAAAATTGTTCCACTTTTTGTCGCAAATATGGAGTACTACCAGACGAGGAAAGAAGGGACTGTGTAGACTGTGGTGGTGCGAAGTGTGTAAAACTTCGTAAGAACAGTTTCGATGCTGAAATACCGTTACACTTCCATTGCGGACAGTGCGAAAAACGAACGAGTTTCAGGAAGAATACATGGTTCGACTCATCCAAATTATCCATCCAGACCACCGTAATGGACTTTCACATGACGACAACACCGACGACGAGTAGGGTAAGTCGTCTCCTCTGCAGTGACAAGTATTTTTGTAACAGATTTCTTTTGTCGTTATTGTAGTGACGAACGTCAACATACTCATAACGCCCGCCACCAGAATCGTACAATCGATTCACAATCTTACGCTCGATATGTATCGTTTGGACCCCTCGACTTCGATAGGCAATCATTCTTGGACCGGAATGTCTCTGACGTAGACCAGCTCAGATGCCGATCGGAGACGTCGCTCTCACTGCGGCATCCACTGTGTCATCTCTATCTTACGCCCGCTGCCTCCTCTGAACCAATCGGCGACGGCATTGACTCCTGTCCACGACACGATGGACGTTTTGCCTGTCTCTCCTACACTGGTGCCGGAGGCAGTACCAACGGACGATGGCCATCAACAGACATTAACCGTCAGTCTCGAACTCATGGTTGTTGATCATGTAGCTGTACCGACCTCAACTTTACTGCCGTCTGACCGCATATCGGATGACAGTCATACGCCATCAGACATGGAACAACACGTTAGGAAGCAACGGTCGCCGAGGATGAGGGAAAACAGAGCTGTGCTCCTTCTGATGACTGCCACCATCGGATGTGTGCGTAGGATGATGACCCTTCCTACTGGTGATGCACTGTCTTCCGACGCCGTGGCAGCATCCACCTACGGACACCGTCGACCTTCCCCACCTGCGTCTAATGCGGTTTCCCCCCTTTCTGTGCCTGACGCTACCTGTGGGCGCACCTCTGATAGTGTTCCACTGAACTGGACCAGTAAGACGTTTATCTCATGGGCAGACGACGTCGATGCTGAGAATGGACGTTCTGGAGTTGTACAGGGCGATGGGACCCCCATAGTAGTGCTGGCTCTCTCCCCATCACAGTGATGTGCCCTACGGCAGTGGCCTAAAAGAGATCTCCCTGTGCTTGCCCCTTATCTGCTATGCCCATCCTCCTGGTGATGGCAGCTTTTCAAACTTACTGCGTAGCCAAGGTCAATGTCAATTTCATCTGCGTGCACCATAAACTAGCATTACTCCGTGACATGCTCCTTTTCCTGACTCGTTAGTTGGACAAACTTCCCCGATGCTCCGATCGTCCAATGCCGGTGTTCCTTTGCCCACATTATTCACAGTGCCCTGTGACAAGTGGTTATCCTGCGTCCTCTCAGTCCCGTGGTGAGGGGTGGTTCTCGATGGTGTGGTCATCCAGCAATAAATTGGCGAACACTACTACGCTGCTGATCTTTTCTTAGTGTTTGCTGTTTGATGGATACAGCCTCAAATCTATGAGGGTCATTCAGTAATTAAAGAGACAAATTAGTCTCGAGAAAAAAAAGCGTTTATTTTTACAAAACAAAACTTTTTCTACACTCCTAGCCATTAAAATTGCTGCACCACGAAGATGACGTTCTACAGACGCGAAACTTAACCGACAGGAAGAAGATGCTGTGATATGCAAATGATCAGCTTTGCAGAGCATTGACACAAGGTTCGCGCCGGTGGCGACACCTACAACCTGCTGACATGACGAAAGTTTCCAACCGATTTCTCATACACAAACAGCAGTCGACCGGCGTTGCCTGTTGAAGCGTTGTTGTGATGCCTCGTGTAAGGAGGAGAAATGGGTACCACCACGTTTCCGACTTTGATAAAGATCGGATTGTAGCCTATCGCTATTGCGGTTTATCGTATCGCGACATTGCTGCTCGCGTTGGTCGAGATCCAATGACTGTTAGCAGAATATGGAATCGGTGGGTCTAGGAGAGTAATACGGAACGCCGTGCTGGATCCCAAGGGCCTCGTATCACTAGCAGTCGAGATGACAGGCTGTAACGGATCGTGCAGCCACGTCTCGATCCCTCAGTCAACAGATGGGGACGTTTGCAAGACAACAACCATCTGCTCTAACAGTTCGACGACGTTTGCAGCAGCATGGACTAGCAGCTCGAAGACCATGGCTGCGGTTACCCTTGACGCTGCATCACAGACAGGAGCTCCTGCGATGGTGTACTCAAGGACGATGAATCCAGGTTCTGTTAACAGCATCATGATGGTCGCATCCGTGTTTGGCGCCATCGCGGTGAACACTCATTAGAAGCTTGTATACGTCATCGCCATACTGGCGTATCACCCGGCTTGATGGTATGGGGTGCCATTGGTTACACGTCTCGATCACCTCTTGTTTGCATTGACGGCACTTTGAACAGTGGACATTACATTTCAGATGTGTTACGACCCGTGGCTCTACCCTTCATTCTATCCCTGTGAAACCCTACATTTCAGCAGGATAATGCATGACCGCATGCTGCAGGTCCTGTGCGGGGCTTTCTGGATACAGAAAATGTTCGACTGCTGCCCTGGCCAGCACATTCTCCAGATCTCTCACCAATTGAATACGTCTGGTCAACGGTGGCCGAGCAACTGCATCGTCACAATATGCCAGTCACTACTCATGATGAACTGTGGTATCGTGTTGAAGCTGCATGGGCAACTGTACCTGTACACGCCATCCAAACTCTGTTTGACTCAATGCCCAGGTGTATTAAGGCCGCTATTACGGCCAGAGGTGGTTGTTCTGGGTACTGATTTCTCAGGATCTATGCACCCAAATTGCGTGAAAATGTAATCACATGTCAGTTCTAGTATAATATATTTGTCCAATGAATACCCGTTTATCATCTGCATTTCTTCTTGGTGTAGCAATTCTAATGCCCTGTAGTGTACTTTTCAACATAATGCCCTTGAACATTCATGCGCTTTTTCCAACAGTCTACAACCTTTTTTATTCTGGCTGCAAACAACTCTTTAACTTGATGTTTGAACCAATTTACCACCAGCTTTTTCATGTCCTCGTTCTCCTGGACCCTCTTTGCACATAGTGCCTCCTTCAGTGCATCAAAAACAAATGGAAATCACTAAGTGCCAAATCAGGACTGTAAGGGGGATGAGGCAGTACACCCCAGCACATTTTATCTATTGGTTTCACGGGTTAGTTGAGCAATATGAGGAAGTGCATTGTCTTGCTGGAGAATCACATCTCTCCTCTGAGATCGACGACATCTCTCTCTCGCATGGCTGGCTTCACCTTGTTTAAAAGCAAACCCGAGTAGTATTGGCTGTTCATTGCATGCTGCTCTTCCAGATAATCACAAAAACTGGGACTTCAGCATTCCAAACACCGTCAACATTACTTTTCCTGTTGATGCTTGACCCTTGAATTTTTTCTTTACAGGTGGGTTGGTGTGCTTCCACCTCATGCTTTGTCCTTTTGATTCTGGCTCATAATAGTGAACCCAAGATTCATCACAAGTTAAATTTTTTTTTCAGGAAGTACTAACCCTCTCTTTCATAATACTCCTATAGCTATGTGCTCACTTTCAATCTTGTTTCCTTGTGTAGCCATTGTGTAGCCTTGTGTAGACATTGAAGAAATGTATGATGAAATAAAAGAAATTATTCAGATTGTGAAGGGAGACGAAAATTTAATAGTCATGGGTGACTGGAATTCGAGTGTAGGAAAAGGGAGAGAAGGAAACATAGTAGGTGAATATGGATTGGGGGACAGAAATGAAAGAGGAAGCCGCCTGGTAGAATTTTGCACAGAGCACAACATAATCATAACTAACACTTGGTTTAAGAATCATGAAAGAAGGTTGTATACATGGAAGAACCCTGGAGATACTAAAAGGTATCAGATAGATTATATAATGGTAAGACAGAGATTTAGGAACCAGGTTTTAAATTGTAAGACATTTCCAGGGGCAGATGTGGACTCTGACCACAATCTATTGGTTATGACCTGTAGATTAAAACTGAAGAAACTGCAAAAAGGTGGGAATTTAAGGAGATGGGACCTAGATAAACTGAAAGAACCAGAGGTGGTACAGAGATTCAGGGAGAGCATAAGGGAGCAATTGACAGGAATGGGGGAAATAAATACAGTAGAAGAAGAATGGGTAGCTTTGAGGGATGAAGTAGTGAAGGCAGCAGAGGATCAAGTAGGTAAAAAGACGAGGGCTAGTAGAAATCCTTGGGTAACAGAAGAAATATTGAATTTAATTGATGAAAGGAGAAAATATAAAAATGCAGTAAGTGAAACAGGCAAAAAGGAATACAAACGTCTCAAAAATGAGATCGACAGGAAGTGCAAAATGGCTAAGCAGGGATGGCTAGAGGACAAATGTAAGGATGTAGAGGCCTATCTCACTAGGGGTAAGATAGATACCGCCTACAGGAAAATTAAAGGGACCTTTGGAGATAAGAGAACGACTTGTATGAATATCAAGAGCTCAGATGGAAACCCAGTTCTAAGCAAAGAAGGGAAAGCAGAAAGGTGGAAGGAGTATATAGAGGGTCTATACAAGGGCGATGTACTTGAGGACAATATTATGGAAATGGAAGAGGATGTAGATGAAGATGAAATGGGAGATATGATACTGCGTGAAGAGTTTGACAGAGCACTGAAAGACCTGAGTCGAAACAAAGCCCCCGGAGTAGACAATATTCCATTGGAACTACTGACGGCCGTGGGAGAGCCAGTCCTGACAAAACTCTACCATCTGGTGAGGAAGATGTATGAGACAGGCGAAATACCCTCAGACTTCAAGAAGAATATAATAATTCCAATCCCAAAGAAAGCAGGTGTTGACAGATGTGAAAATTACCGAACTATCAGCTTAATAAGTCACAGCTGCAAAATACTAACACGAATTCTTTACAGACGAATGGAAAAACTAGTAGAAGCCAACCTCGGGGAAGATCAGTTTGGATTCCGTAGAAACACTGGAACACGTGAGGCAATACTGACCTTACGACTTATCTTAGAAGAAAGATTAAGGAAAGGCAAACCTACGTTTCTAGCATTTGCAGACTTAGAGAAAGCTTTTGACAATGTTGACTGGAATACTCTCTTTCAAATTCTAAAGGTGGCAGGGGTAAAATACAGGGAGCGAAAGGCTATTTACAATTTGTACAGAAACCAGATGGCAGTTATAAGAGTCGAGGGACATGAAAGGGAAGCAGTGGTTGGGAAGGGAGTAAGACAGGGTTGTAGCCTCTCCCCGATGTTGTTCAATCTGTATATTGAGCAAGCAGTAAAGGAAACAAAAGAAAAATTCGGAGTAGGTATTAAAATTCATGGAGAAGAAATAAAAGCTTTGAGGTTCGCCGATGACATTGTAATTCTGTCCGAGACAGCAAAGGACTTGGAAGAGCAGTCGAATGGAATGGACAGTGTCTTGAAAGGAGGATATAAGATGAACATCAACAAAAGCAAAACAAGGATAATGGAATGTAGCCTAATTAAGTCGGGTGATGCTGAGGGAATTAGATTAGGAAATGAGGCACTTAAAGTAGTAAAGGAGTTTTGCTATTTGGGGAGCAAAATAACTGATAATGGTCGAAGTAGAGAGGATATAAAATGTAGGCTGGCAATGGCAAGGAAAGCGTTTCTGAAGAAGAGAAATTTGTTAACATCCAGTATTGATTTAAGTGTCAGGAAGTCATTTCTGAAAGTATTCGTATGGAGTGTAGCCATGTATGGAAGTGAAACATGGACGATAAATAGTTTGGACAAGAAGAGAATAGAAGCTTTCGAAATGTGGTGCTACAGAAGAATGCTGAAGATTAGATGGGTAGATCACATAACTAATGAGGAAGTATTGAATAGGATTGGGGAGAAGAGAAGTTTGTGGCACAACTTGACCAGAAGAAGGGATCGGTTGGTAGGACATGTTCTGAGGCATCAAGGGATCACCAATTTAGTATTGGAGGGCAGCGTGGAGGGTAAAAATCGTAGAGGGAGACCAAGAGATGAATACACTAAGCAGATTCAGAAGGATGTAGGTTACAGTAGGTACTGGGAGATGAAAAAGCTTGCACAGGATAGAGTAGCATGGAGAGCTGCATCAAACCAGTCTCAGGACTGAAGACCACAACAACAACATGTGTAGCCACGTCAAATCCTTTGGGACTCATCTTGCACATGTTTCACGGTATTTCAGCTTGTTACAGGTAATGTTATGAATTGTACCAGTACTAACTTGAACCTTATGAACTATCATTTCCACTGTCACACAGCAGTCGCATTGAATAATGTAACCAATTCGACTTTCATGTGAGGGAACTGAAACTGCAAATAGTCGGTCAGAACGGTGTTCGGCTGTCACTGAGTCGTGACCATATTTGAACTGCTCTGTCCACTTGTAAAAATTTGCACGATTCATACAGCCTTCACCATAAACTTTAGACATTCTACAGTATGTATTCACGGGCTTCACGCCCTCAGCAAGTGAAAAACGAATAAGAGAACGCTGTTCAACTAACGTGTGGACGTTTCAAGCAGGCCCGCCATCTTGAAATGTATTTTTGAGATTGTAAAAAAATTATGTTGATACACAGGCTGATCAGGGCTCATCCCAGTAATGCCAGCTTAAAACCATCAAACTATCCCTACTAACAGTTTTTCCCCAGACCAATTTCTCTGTTTAATTATTGAATGACCCTCATATGATACTCCAAAACTGTGGCAAAAACTTGATAATGGCGCCCCCTCCCCTCGAGCGTTTGAGATAGGTCGTCAAAATTTTAAAAAAATAATAATTGTTTCAAAAATATGTTCATTTTGTATCGCACATCTTTCTAAGGATTTTGATATATAAAACATATATGTTTGAGGAAATGTAAGACATGTTATTTGCTCTTAAGTGTGCCAAAGTGCAATGTCACACGTCTGTGCATAGCCTTCTTCTATCGCACATCACAGTATTGCATTCTGTGGAATTCAAGCGAATATACTTTGTAATGGAAGCCATCAAGCCTATATTTGGGACAGTGGAAATTAAAATGTCCTTTTGTGTCTTGCTTGCTCCTAGTCGGGCAGTTTTAAACTCACAATTAATACTGGGTGGGATTATTTGTGACCGGGAGATAAGAACTCTCCAGAAAATTTGCGCTCTAGATTGCCTATCAACTAATAACTTTCTCTTTTCTGTGACATAAGATTCAGTGTAGGAAACATAAAACCTGTAGGGACAAGAGACAAGAAAGACACTACACATTTCTTCAATCCTTATACCCGGCATTATTTTCTCTCTAATCTTGCTACAGCTTTACATTGCTTGCTTTCCATTCTGTGAAAGTATCTTTTACCACATCAAAGTTCGTCAAACGTTATGCTACATGAAAAATCGAAATGTCGTTGTCTAATACTGAAAAAGCTGTTAAAACGTATAATACCCAAGACTGGTGTGTTTCCCGATTTGATTTGTCTGTTTTATCACTACAAAAAACGAAATAGGCGTTTCTCACATTGCAACAGTTGTAACACAGGCCAAATAACAGAGACTTTTTTGGCTCAAATGGTCATTTTACGTACTTCATTTACATAAATGACAGAATATAATTCACTAAGTGCAAAAATCAAATGCCTAGTAGGCCTGGTACAAGCAAAAAGTTTTGTGTTATCAACTATTTTCACATTTCATTCATACGCTCCAGTTTCTGAAGCATGAGATCTAGAAGTAGAAGTACGAAATTTGTATATAAATTTGGAATCGTCACATTCTTCCAAATAATTTCTGTGATGTTCTCGTTTCTTCTCCTTCCTCGTTCTAACAAACAACATTGTCATCATTAATTCTGTAACTATTCCCGTCGCTGTCGAAACTTATTCTCTGGTTAACTTCACTAGCCCTGCCAGAATCACCAGTACAGCTATCCTGCGTTTTTTCTTCAGTTAGGCATTATTATGTGTTCTTACAACGCGTTTTCCGCACTATTCTGAGAATAACTTACGCAGCTGCTAACCAGTGACTGTACAACTGGCCCTTTCTAGCAGTGGTTATATGGCAAAAATTTTCTCTCAAAATTTCATTTTCTTGAATACAGCGAGAAGATAATATGTGATCTTTCTTACCTGTTTTTCCTGTTAGTAGTTTATTTCCACTCTGGTGGTCTGAATCTAGGGATTTCGCTAATAATTACGACAGTGCTTATCATTCATGCACCCAGTTAACCACATAAACAAACAGCGATTGACATTCACCCGTTCGGGTTTATTCGACTTAGCTCTTATAGCCCCATCCCCTTTTGTCCGCGGGAAAATTGTTTATTTCTAGGTGCTATAACAATATGTTTACGTAATGTGTATACATAAACATACAGTTATAAATGTCCCCGTTCGTAGTCGCTAATTATAACAATATGTTTACTTTTGTGCTGTAACATACAGCTATAATCAGCGGTGGAAACGTATTTGCGAACGCCGACCGTGTGCGGCTGTTTCTTGTTTGATCGTCTGATCAGTCGGAAGTTGCATTGCAGAGGAGAATAAATGCCTATTCAAAATATAATTATTTTTGGATAGCTCAACATGAATTTCCTAAGGGACCGTAGTTTATCATGCATTTACCAGTAGAATATGGCGCGGAGAAAATATTTCGCCGCATACAACTTCCGTCCGATTTCGACGAAAGAATTCGTGACTGTGAACTCTCTATTTGGCAGAAACATAAAGAAAATTAAATAACTTCATGAAGGAGTGAGACATAGATTCTATATTAAATAAATAGTCCATACACCAGTTCCATTTAACTCTGAATTTATGGCAATTAATAGATGAACTTACCCTGCAATGAAGGATTTAACATGGATGCCGTTTTGACTGGCACTTCTCTTCTCGTAATGAAAATAATTCCTTTGACGTTTTCACATACACGTCGCACAATAAATCTACTGCTAGGCACTTTTAGTATTACACATTTACTTTACACTAAAACAATATTACTTTTAACGATAATAATACGGCGGCAAGACATGCGCGTCCGACACAAGTTACAAGAGACAAGAGAAGAATAACTGTTCATCGAGAATATCTCGTACATAAAAAAAAAATGTGTAAAAGTGTTCTTCTGTCCGTTTTTCGCGCCGCGGTTTTCAAAGTCAATAACTCACTGCATCTCTGACGGCGCTTCGACAATAAACAAGTTACGTCACAGGTCGTTCACCTTTTACATTCTCGCAACATTATTTGCTAACTGTAGCTGTTGCCGAGCGACTGCTCGATTAGTGAATGATTTAAAATGATAAGGCAATCACATAATGTTACATTGCCTTCCATGGGAATCTTGGAAATCAAGGAGATTACCAAGATTCACATGTCGCCGTTAACATTATGGGATTGAGTACTTTACAGATTTACATTGATCAAACACAGTATTCCTGTCATTTGATTATTAGGATTACACAAATATGGTGATCTCTCATTATTGACAAAGACAGTTTTTAAGGTAAATATACACAAAAAATTTAAAAACTAAGACAGTAAATCTACGAAGTTTACAATGGACATTATACATTATACTCATTTCAGTCCTTTTTTTACAGAGTTCATACCGACAATCTTTGTGGCCTCAAGTTATTGTCCAGTGCTCATAGGCTCTTTGCTCCTGAAAGAAAACACATAGGATTCATCTTTTTATACACACATAATTCTCACACATGGAATTTCTCACACGTGTCCATTTTTATACACATATAATTCTCACACATGGAATTTCTCACACGTGTCCATTTTCCATTGCTCACTAGTTGTCATGATTTTTACGCTTTCATTGTTTGTGTATTTGACAGGTAAGTTAAAATTTGATTCTTCTCCAGGTGAAGCTTATCCCTTGAGAAGTTGGAGCGCTACTTTGCGGTCTCCGAGTAGAAAACTTTTCATCAGCTCTGGCGGGCGAGTCTCACTCGCACGTTACGTACACACGTTGCATGTAACAAAAAAATATAAATACCCATTAGCCAAAAATCTAAGCTTAAATCTAATTTTAGGACTTGGGACTCATAGGAATTTGACTTTGTCACTATTCGCGTGTGGTATGGCTGTTCGCATTTCATTCACGGGATATAACATTAGCATAATATGTGATATGTTGTGAACTCATATAAGAGTCTTTTATTTTGGGAGCGGCTTTCATGGAAAGTCCGTTTCGTCGAACTGCAGCGGGAGTGCTGTGCTAGTACATTACTTTAAATTTAACGCGTTTGTTGCGTCGATGGACGTTGACACAGGCTGACTGTTAAAGCTGAATCGCAACTCGAGGCGCTCACTAGCCTCCACGCGGTACTTCAGCTTTTCCGCGCACGGTTCAGCGAACACATTGCGTCGATGGTGTTGTTGTTTGCTGAGCTGGTGCAGAGGGACGAGGATTACCAGGGACAGAGACTCCATTGAAACCATCCCTGTCTCCACATTTTCCAGCCGATTTTGAAGATTTTAAGGTAGGCTAGCGCTCGCACTTTGCAAAGCAGCTAACACACTTGGTTTCAGATGCACTGCACGTAATCATATCACCGCCTTCGGTTACACAACCGGACTATCATTGTCCGTCGGCCTATGTGCACGTTTAACACTTTTTATCTTCATCATGAATGAAATTATCACTTACTTATAACAACGATGCATTGCTTCGTGTCTGTGGCAGACTTCCACACCATTTTAAGCCTTCACTTATACACTACTATGTACACAATTTTTTTTACAGTTTATAATCAAATAGTTTGTCTCACTTTGAAGCTTGCTAATTCAGAGCTTTGATTATCATGTCCATTTCAATTTCTGTTACTTTGTTGGTAACTATCTTTAACATTTCGCTTTACATTGTTCATCAACTTTCTCTAAGACTAATTATGCTTTTAGTTCACAGTCACAATACATTAGTTTCTCCGATCTGTTAGCAATTATTATTATTATTATTTTAATTCATTTGAATCGTTCTTTTTATTTATTAGATTCATTTAAGTTATCACTGTCATTTCAACAAAAATTTCCTCTTTACTAGATGTGAGGATCAGTCAGTCACATTTGATCGCCCTCTCACATGAGAACAGAACACCATTCAAGAAAATATTCAAATTCCTTATCGCGATCTCGGTTTGCGTCTCGGATTGACTTTAAAAGGAAAAATAAAGACATTTCAAAACTAGCTTTTCCCGATTTCGTTCACGCGTTTCCTTTTCAAAATCGTATGCCAAACCAGCCTTCCACGGCAACCGCATTTCTCAATCTGTGACGTCAAGTCTACGGGACGGGTTTAGGCGGGTTAGGGTATTTAAACAAATTCAGAAGAAAGACATAGATATAATAGTACATAGAAGAAGAAATCTAGCAAACAACTCCTTGTTCCTTATGACTTAGAAATTAATTTTCCTTTGCGCAGTACGTCTGCGTACGCGCTCCAATTAAGAACTAGCTACTTCGTTTTGCCGGCTGTTTCATTGCCATTTTATTCTCGCCTTGACGCCTGCTTGCGCTACACTGCATTGACCTCTATATATGATCTTAAGTCATCATTGCTTTGTCCTTGCCACTTACGCTCTTATACTTGGTATTTATTTCACTTATGGCTTTGAATGTATCTGACCTGCGTATTGCAATTACAATTAATGCTACTTTGTTTATCTAGCTGAAGGATAGCGCTTTCGTGGCCATGTTGGTACTTACAAGTAACTCACATGCTTCGTAAACATTACGTTATTTTAATGCAGACATGAACCTGTTCCAGATTTCTATGCACATTAGAACTTAATCTAGACATAGCTGACTTAGAAACTAGTTACTTGTTTTCCTTTTTAGTGGGATCAGGAACCAATAATTGTCCATCGACCATTGTCCTTGACGAAAATAAATTTCATTTCTCGATCATTGCTCCTTGAACTAAAAAAAAAAAAAAAATTCTTACGTACTATGTTTTATTTTCACTTCTTTAGCATTTCATATCGCAGAAACCGGCTTGTTAGGCACATCCTTCGCGTTATATTTCATTTTTCTCTCTTAAATATTATCTCCTTAAAACTAAATCATGAACTAGAGTTCTTGGAGTTGATCACTTTCTTTGTTAAACATGAATTATTTTTTTTATTATTTATCAGTTTGTCTGTACTTAAATTATGGCTCAAGATAACATATTTTAAATTCTCTGCTGTATAGCAAGATAGACTCACTGTCGTAATTTATTCTAAGCATTTTTTTTTATTTTTTTTTTACGAAGTTAGATCAGTTGTCACTTAGTCACTAGCGGCTAACCTTCTCTTGCCATTATAAAGCTTTCCTTTTGACTTATTCTGTAGCATGATATTTTTTAAGATCAGAGTGATGGTATAACCCTTTTATTTTTCCATTTGCGGGTTCAGAAATCAGATAACAACCTGTATGCGGTATACGAAGGATCTCGTAAGGTCCCTCAAAAAGACTTCGCCATTTTCGATTTTTGCGTAAGAGCAACGATGGTTTAAAGTGTGTTTTTAGCAAGACCTTTTCGCCTACTTTATAAGTTAACACCTTATTAATATGTTTGTCATACGCCTTCTTGCGTAAATTGGGTTGGGTGGTCAACGTTGTTAGAGCTTGTATTATTCTGGCGTCTAAACTAGCACTTGTGTTGTTACACTTAGGAACTGAATTGACCCATTCATTTTTCTCTTGGTCAGAAGACATCAACTCACTTGGAGTGAAACCAGTAGACAGGTGTGGTAGATTATTCACAATTTCCTCGAAAGGTGACACAAAGTCAACCCAGCGAGTCTGCTGATTTGGTATATTAAGTACGAATAAAACGATTAAACTCCTTGAACACCCGCTCAGTCGGGTTCAACTGCGGTCTAAACTTGGAGATAAGGATTTGCCTAATTTGATGACTAGCAAGGAAAAGTCTCCATCTTTTGCAGACAAAGTTAGACCCATTGTCTGAGAGAATTGATTCAGGTTTTCCGAATCTAGGAAAGTAGTCACGTTCTAAACGATTGATGATTAGTTAAGTATTTGCAGATCTCATAGAGTACAATCTCAAATGTTTGGTAAATAGATCAATGACAGCTACAAGGTACCTTAGTCCTCCACGACCTCGTGGGAGGGGTCCTGCCAAATCTATGCCTAGGATTTGTCTAGGTTTCTCTGTGATAATAGGATTCAAAGGCAGTATATTCGAAAGATTAAAAGGTTTTGCCTTTTGACAAATGATAGTGTTTCAAGAGCTTGTGAATTCTGCTATGAAGGTTAGGGATGTAGCAGTACTTTGCTATTTTACGCTTACTCTTTTCAGGACCAAAGTGTCCCCATGAAATATGTGTATACCAGGGTAAGTGTTCTACATATTCCTGCGGAATGCATACTAGCCAATTTTCTGATGACAGTGATGTTCGGTGGAAAAGAACTTGATTATGCAATTTGTAGTATTTGCACATGCGATGGGTAGGATTAGTTTCGAGGATCTGTTTCACACCTCTCCATTTTGGATCAGTTTCCTGCAATTGGACAATCTGGTTACAAAGATCAAGAAAATATTTCCGATGTATTGGATCCTTCATCAAAAGAATTCTGTAATTTGACATTTGTTCCAAAAGTTCAGTACTGTCCGAAGAGCCTTCAGGCATGCGAGATAGAGCATCCGCAATAATGTTATCTTTGCCTTTTATGTAGATTATTTCGAAGTCATATTCCTGTAAGAAAAGACACCACCTCGTTAAGCGAGGGTGTAGGAGTTTACACGTCAGAAGAAAACTAAGAGCCTGATGATCAGAATAGACTTTGATTTTCTTGCCATTGTTGTAGTAGTTGAATCTCTTGAAAGCCCAAACTACTGCAAGAGCTTCCAACTCAGTAACAGAATAGGATCGTTCAGTTTCTGTAAGAAACCTACTAGCAAAACTAATTACTCTGATGTCTGGTTTTCCATTGGTTTCATGGATCTGGAAGAGACATGCGCCTAATCCCTGAAAACTTGCGTCAGATGACACACAAAATTCTTATCCATATCTGGATGATAAAGAATGTTGCTATTTAACAAAGCTTCTTTGATATCGAGGAATGCCTTTTGACAGTCGTCAGTCCAATTCCACTGAGTATTTTTCTTTAACAATTTCAATAAATCAGGGTTGTTCATTACTTGCTTTGGTAAAAATCTTCTGAAGAATGAAGCGAGTCCAAGATAACCTTTAAGTTGTCGTTTTGAAGATGGGATAGGAAAATTTTTAATTGCACTTAGCTTAGCCGGATCAGGACGGATTCCGTCAGATGAAATGACGTGTCCTAAGAATTTGATTTCGGCTCGGCCAAAGTGTGACTTTTGCAAGTTGGCAGTGACTCCGTATTCCAGGAATCGCTGAAACACTTTCTGTATTAGTTCAACGTGGCCTTCCCAGGTTTTAGTGGCAATTAAAAGATCATCAACGTAGAGAGTGACTTCATCAATAAGATCTGGACCAAGAACATGATCTAAGGCAGAGATGAATACTCCAGAACTAACATTCAATCCAAAAGGCATGACCTGAGATTGATAGGATCTGCCGGCGAAGATAAATGCCGTATATTTTCGTGAGTTAGGATTTAGTCTCCCTTGCCAAAATGACATTTTCAAATCTATGCTACTCAAATATTTAATTCCATAAAATCTCTGGAGGTGTTCTTCAATCGCTTCAGGTCTCGTTCGTACTGGCACAAGAATTTTATTTATGTTTCGTGCGTCAAGTATGAATCGTACGGTGTTATCCTGTTTCAAAATTGCCAACAAGGGGCTACTATATGGTGAATTAGAATACTCTATGACTTTCCAGTTCAACATTTTCTTAATTTCATTACGAACTGCTTCGCTTCTTGCATACGGTATGGGATATGTCGTGCGACAGAAAGTTTGGTGCAGCACCACTTCCATAGTATATTCATAGTCTTTTATAATACCGGGTCGTTTTGAAAACACGTTGATATTGTGTGACAACCAACTTAATAATACCTGTCGCTGAGGTTCGGATAACTCTGTTGATTCTGTAGTCTTATTGGTTATTTCCTGCTGAGAGGGTAAGTCACTGACTGTTATTGTATCATTAAATGTATCACAGTTGCCATAAAACAAATTGAAATGATTACGACAAGGAGGTTTTCTGCCTATCCTTTGTAATCTAATGCTATTACAAGTGCCAAAGTTTTTTACTCTTTCTTTCACTAACTCCAGTGCAACTTCTGTTTGCTGTACTAACAGTGTGCAAATGCCTATATAAAGATCTATTCGGGCTCTATATCGTCGTAGAAAATCCATTCCCAAGAGACATGGCACTGCCAAATTCTTGACAACGAGGAAAATACATTTTATGGGTATTGATTGAATCTCCAGTGGTACCCAAGCTTGTATACTGACCTTTTGTGTCTGGGAGCCGATGGCTCCTGTTATTGAACATCCTTGGACGGGTAATGTTGGAATTTTAATTAATGTACTAATTTGCTTATAGAAACATAAGGACATAGCATTAATATTTGCACCTGTATCTAGGATTACAGTCGTCAAAATTCCGGCTATAGGAAGTTTTGTGATAGCTTGCACTTGGTCATCTATCGGTTCATCACCGTCAGTCGTCTCTTTCTCTTGTAATAATTCTTGCTCATGTCAATCCCGTCATTGTATCTCAGTACAAGTACGTCATGGTTAGTCTCTCCGTCGAAGTGGTCGCCCCCATTCTGTCTCACAGCATCACTTAGGGAGCTTTCAGATGCTGAACTTAGTTTTCCTGTTTGTGTGGTTTTGATTGGCCTTCATCATTAGAAAGTTCGACCAATCTGACATTATGAGAACACTGAGGAACAAAATTACTGTTTTGTACAAACCTTGTGTCAAAATGTTGCTGCGTTTGTTCTGGTGTCCAATACGTGTTACTGTCTTCCGCGTTTGCGAAAAATACAGGGGGATTGTAATGCCTTCGCGGGGTCTGATGATTTTTATTACTATTATGATTTCCGGAATTGTTACTGTGAAATCTACCTTCACACTGTGGTTTGCCGTTAAACTGTGTGTTTCTGTGCATTCCCTGCGCTTGATTTTTACTAGGCGCGGAGTTGTGTTGGTATGATTGGGCGTTATCAGCTGTTTGTTGCTGCCCGTAATTTGAGTGTTGGCTGTGCGAGTACGGTGCATTCCATTGCGATCCGCTCTGCTGTTGCCAACCTTTTTGACTGAAACCGTTTCCAAACTTCTGCTTGTACGATTGATTGCCGTACTGGTTACCAGTCGTGTTATACACGGGATTGAATCGGTTGTGTTGATTATGTCTATTCCTTTTGTGCGGATACCCATTGCCTTTATTTCCGTTTTGCCAAACGTTACTATTTTTGTAACCGTTCCCTGGCTTTTCATAGTCGTTACTCTCGTAATGTTGTGGCCAAGAATTATGCGGAGTATTCCGCGGTTTGTTAGCTCTCATGTCCTCATAGATCAGGTCTAGGGAATCTAATATCGACAGAAAGGTATCTGGATCATCATCTGGTATGGCTATCAGCTTTTCACGAATCGAAATGGGTAATTTAGACTTAAGAATCATAATTACATCTTTACTATTGATAGGGTTATCCCAATACCTGATTTTGCCAAGATATTTTTCGAAGTACTTTCTCAGGCTACTATTCCTGGGGTCAAATTGTTCTGCATTATAGACTTCTTTACGAAGGCGCTTCTGAACACCTTCGCTCCAAAATTTGCTAAGGAAACAGTGCTCAAACTCCTCATATGTTCGACACTTATCAACCATTTCGGTTCCCCATATTGCCGATTCGCCACCTATATATCCGGTAGCAAATTGGATACGCTGTCTATCAGTCCACAAATTTGGAAAAATGCCAGAGAATCCACGAAGAAAAACAATTGGGTGGATATTTCGTTTTTCCGGGTTAAAGGTTTGAAAAACTAGATGCTTTATCATGCTTTCTTCCTTCATCATTTTTACTACTGAGTCAGATTCTTGGTTCCGGTGACTAACTGGAATATGTGGTGGTGAAGTGTGTTCATTAGATGCAACAGGTATTCGGAATTGCTGAAATAATTCATCTTCTTCCTCTGAGGCTAAAGAGTTAGGATAATTCGGTCTCTGTATTCGGGAACTACTACTCACTTGTGCCTTCAGGTTATTTAGCTGTTCCGTTACCTCTTGCTTCCAATTTGGTAATTCTTGCTGAAGGGTACGCCTAATGCTACCGAGTTCAGACATTACGGTATCTCCGGAGCTTCCAGGAGCTGACAAGATACCAAGAGTGGTTGCATTCACAGTCTCTACTAGGTCTTTGTTAATTTTATCTACGACAAATTTGTCCTTTCCAGCAATCCAGTTCTCATACTTTTCGCTAAATTCTCTCTCATGACTATCTAGCCTCTCCTTTACTTTCGTTTCCGTTTCCAGAGTCAAGTCTGACATTCCCTCGGTTAGTTTTTCTACCTGCGTAGTTACTCTGTCTAATCTGTGATTAACCGTGGTTACGGTGGAGTCAAGATTCTTGGTTGCGTTTCGGATGTCAGCTGTCTCGCTTTGCATGGTAGCTAAAGTGTCATTCAGTTCGAAAATTATTCCACTTCGCATTTGAGAAACAGCATCCTTAACTTGCTTTGCTACTTCTTTGGCTACGTTTTCTGTAACAGTTTTTATTTCTTCGCTTACTGTAGAAAGTTTATCTTCAAGCGAGGCTAACATTTGTCTATTTTTGTCTTTCACATCATTTTTAATGGAATTCACCATTTGGCGATTTTCCTCTTTCAATTGGCGATTTCCGTCCTGCATCATTTGACTTATTTGACTCAGTAGCTGTTTGAATACATCGTCTGTCACTACCCCTGGATTGCT
The DNA here is from genome assembly GCF_021461385.2 of Schistocerca piceifrons. Lineage (NCBI taxonomy): Eukaryota > Metazoa > Arthropoda > Insecta > Orthoptera > Acrididae > Schistocerca > Schistocerca piceifrons. The sequence goes on along the minus strand of NC_060144.1, from coordinate 62,438,142 downwards.
TTCACCTGCCTCCCTTGTAACTGGTATATGGCTACGACTACTAGTGGCAGAAACTATGCTGGCATTGTCTATCTAGTTCAGTACCAGTAACATTATGGTATGAGGCACTAAAGTCCGTAAGATTTCCCACTTCACTTTCTACAATTGTTTCGATTGGTGTCTCAGCCCTACTAATTACCCTGCGGGACCGTAAGCGACGCGACACTTCACTCGTTTCATTCTGTTCATTTGAATCTAGTGATGACATTTTATGGTTTGCCATAGCTCACTTATTTACAAACAGTAAGACAATGAAGTTCGTTTGAGCTACGGCCGTCAGCTGTCGACAGAGATGTAATTTATCGGTTGCGAGTCAGTTGTCACTGCTACGTCACAAGATCGGAATGTCACGAGATGCACGTCACGAGAACAAGAGGCTATTCTGGACCGTAAAGAAAGTATGGCTGCACACTGTTCAAAACAAATGAAAACTAAGGCTGGTCAGCTCCGTGAACAGGCAGCGGACATTTAAAAACAAATGATATGCAAAACACAACAATGGAATTGAAACAATACTTGAAGAAATTACTAATCTACTAAATGGAATCTACTGAATTCAAAGCAAATTTTACTGCAACTACTAAAGATCGTCACAAATTGATTAATGTCGGCTGAAATTAAGGAAGCTTGGCTACGGCTAACGAAATTTTAACTTACGTTACTGATGACTGCCTTGGGCGTTGCAACTAGATTTTCGCACAAATTCGGTTCCAAAAAAAAATCTCTCTTCCGTAATTTACTCTGAATATCTCGTTTCTTTCGCTCAATGGAAATTTTATTGGATGGTGTTTGATGCCATGTAACAAATAAAAAGCACAAGATTAGCTACAATTCTTTATGAATATTCCCACAATGCGTATCTTATCTAAGTTTTTATTCCTTTCAGTTTTTTATTTTTTTAATTCATGTCCCTGTTCGGGCGCCAATTATAACGATATGTTTACGTAATGTGTATACATAAACATACAGTTATAAATGTCTCCGTTCGTAGTCGCTAATTATAACAATATGTTTACTTTTGTGCTGTAACATACAGCTATAATCAGCGGTGGAAACATATTTGCGAACGCCGACCGTGTGCGGCTGTTTCTTGTTTGATCGTCTGATCAGTCGGAAGTTGCATTGCAGAGGAGAGTAAATGCCTATTCAAAATATAATTATTTTTGGATAGCTCAACATGAATTTCTTAAGGGACCGTAGTTTATCATGCATTTACCAGTAGAATATGGCGCGGAGAAAATATTTCGCCGCATACAACTTCCGTCCGATTTCGACGAAAGAATTCGTGACTGTGAACTCTCTATTTGGCAGAAACATAAAGAAAATTGAATAACTTCATGAAGGAGTGAGACATAGATTCTATATTAAATAAATAGTCCATACACCAGTTCCATTTAACTCTGAATTTATGGCAATTAATAGATGAACTTACACTGCAATGAAGGATTTAACATGTATGCCGTTTTGACTGGCACTTCTCTTCTCGTAATGAAAATAATTCCTTTGACGTTTTCACATACACGTCGCACAATAAATCTACTGCTAGGCACTTTTAGTATTACACATTTACTTTACACTGAAACAATATTACTTTTAACGATAATAATACGGCGGCAAAACATGCGCGTCCGACACAAGTTACAAGAGACAAGAGAAGAATAACTGTTCATCGAGAATATCTCGTACATAAAAAAAAAATGTGTAAAAGTGTTCTTCTGTCCGTTTTTCGCGCCGCGGTTTTCAAAGTCAATAACTCACTGCATCTCTGACGGCGCTTCAACAATAAACAAGTTACGTCACAGGTCGTTCACCTTTTACATTCTCGCAACATTATTTGCTAACTGTAGCTGTTGCCGAGCGACTGCTCGATTAGTGAATGATTTAAAATGATAAGGCAATCACATAATGTTACAGTGCGATGGGGATTCCCCTAGCAGACACATCACATGCACTACACACGCATTTAAAAATCAGCTTATGATTCGTTCATAAATCAACTTCGAATGTGTTCAAAAATGTTCAAAAACCAACAGGGCTGCGTTTCAAAATCATATGAAAATCGATAGACCGACGTGAGGTGAATGCTAGGTACCTTGCGAAACAAGGCTGTTTTCTTCATGAATATGAATTTGGCGACCCTGAAATTGCCCCCGGGCCAGATATCCCGGTTTACGCTCCCCCCCAAGCCTCTACATCTGGGCCTGGTTGATTAGCCACAGTCAAAGTCTGCATTTTATATCCTCTCTAGTTCTTCTATCATCCTCTTATTTTTCTGCCCAAATAACGAAACTCATCTGCTACTTTTATTGCCTATTTCCCTAATCTCATTCCCTTAACATAACCTGATCTAACTGGACTACATTCCATCAACTGTGCATTACTTTTGTTGAAATTAGTCTTATAATCTCCTTCGAGACACTTTCCAATCGGTCATCTGCTCTTCCAAGTCTTTCTCTGACTGAACAACAGTAGCATTGTCAGACCTAAAAGTTTTTCTTTCTTCTCCTTCAACTTTAACGTCCTATCCAAATTTCTGCCTGGTTTCCTTCAAAACTTACACAGTGTACAGAAAGAAAAAACTGGGGATAAATTAGAACCCTGTCTCACACCCTTCCCAGCTAATGCTTCCCTTTTATCCCATGAAGCTCCTGTAATTGCAGTTTGCTTCTGTATGACTTGTAGATAACTTTTCGCTCCATTTGTTTTACTTACCTTGAAAATTTGAAAGTGTGTAGTCCAGCCAAAATCATCAAATCTTCAAATGCTGTAAACATATATTTGTCTTTCTTCAGACTGTCTTCTAAGTTAGTCATAGTGCCAGTATTGCTTGCATGTTATTTGATCTTCCCTGGGGCCCTAACTAATGTTCCTTGAGGTTCGTACCAGATTTTCAGTTTCTCTGTAAATAATTTGCAACCATGAGTTACTCAGTAATAATTCAATAATAATCACATATGTCTGCTCTTTCTTTTTTTGAAAACGTAACATTCTTCTTAAAATCTGAGTGTCTACGGTTCAAATACATTATCATTCATGCACCCAGTTAACCACATAAACAAACAGCGATTGACATTCACCCGTTCGGGTTTATTCGACTTAGCTCTTATAGCCCCATCCCCTTTTGTCCGTGGGAAAATTGTTTATTTCTAGGTGCGATGGGGATTCCCCTAACAGAGACATCACATAAAATACACACGCATTTAAAAATCTGCTTATGATTCGTTCATAAATCAACTTCGAATGCGTTCAAAAATGTTCAAAAACCAACAGGGCTGTGTTTCAAAATCATATGAAAATCGATAGACCGACACACCTATGTAATACGGAACTGACCACTAGATGTCAAGAGATGTGAACCCACCAGTACAGAAGCAGGGTGAGGTGTGTTATCAGTAGAGCATCACTAGCAGCTGAGTGGGTCAGTTAACAGACTCGTGACTTCTAACATCGACTAGTCCCTGGATGTCACCCGAGTAACAAATCCATCAGGGTTATTTCAGAATTTCTAAACCTGCACATGTTCACCATTGACAATGTGATTGTGCCTCTCGCCATTCATAGTTACTAGCACAAGTTGCCCACAATTCATAGTTCCTACCAAAAGTTGCTCACAAGTCCTAGTTAGTCTGAAACTGTGAAACTCTCACATGTTGGTCGCAAGTCTTTGTTACACCTGAAAGCTGCTCACATATCAAAAGTTATGCAAGGAAGTTGCTCTAATGCCATAGTTACTTCCACATATTGCCCATAAGTCACAGCTACCCCCACAAGTTGTTCACTACATCTACATCTACATGATTACTCTGCAATTCACATTTAGGTGCTTGGCAGAGGGTTCATCGAACCACAATCATACTATCTCTCTACCATTCCACTCCCGAACAGCGCGCGGGAAAAACGAACACCTAAACCTTTCTGTTCGAGCTCTGATTTCTCTTATTTTATTTTGATGATCATTCCTACCTATGTAGGTTGGGCTCAACAAAATATTTTCGCATTCGGAAGGGAAACTTGGTGACTGAAATTTCGTAAATAGATCTCGCCGCGACGAAAAACGTCTTTGCTTCAATGACTTCCATCCCAACTCGCGTATCATATCTGACACACTCTCTCCTCTATTACGTGATAATACAAAACGAGCTGCCCTTTTTTGCTCCCTTTCGATGTCCTCTGTCAATCCCACCTGGTAAGGATCCCACACCGCGCAGCAATAGAGGACGAACGAGTGTAGTGTAAGCTGTCTCTTTAGTGGACTTGTTGCATCTTCTAAGTGTCCTGCCAATGAAACGCAACCTTTGGCTCGCCTTCCCCACAATATTGTCTATGTGGCCTTTCCAACTGAAGTTGTTCGTAATTTTAACACCCAGGTACTTAGTTGAATTGACAGCCTTGAGAATTGTACTATTTATCAGGTAGTCGAATTCCAACGGATTTCTTTTGGAACTCATGTGGATCACCTCACACTTTTCGTTATTTAGCGTCAACTGCCACCTGCCACACCATACAGCAATCTTTTCTAAATCGCTTTGCAACTGATACTGGTTTTCGGATGACCTTAATAGACGGTAAATTACAGCATCATCTGCGAACAACCTAAGAGAACTGCTCAGATTGTCACCCAGGTCATTTATATAGATCAGGAACAGCAGAGGTCCCAGGACGCTTCCCTGGGGAACACCTGATATCACTTCAGTTTTACTCGATGATTTGCCGTCTATTACTACGAACTGCGACCTTCCTGACAGGAAATCACGAATCCAGTCACACAACTGAGACGATACCCCATAGGCCCGCAGCTTGATTAGAAGTCGCTTGTGAGGAACGGTGTCAAAAACTTTCCGGAAATCCAGAAATATGGAATCAACCTGAGATCCCCTGTCGACAGCGGCCGTTACTTCGTGCGAATAAAGAGCTAGCTGCATTGCACAAGAACGATGTTTTCTGAAACCATGCTGATTACGTATCAATAGATCGTTCCCTTCGAGGTGATTCGTAATGTTTGAATACAGTATATGCTCCAAAACCCTACTGCAAACCAACGTCAATGATATAGGTCTGTAGTTCGATGGATTACTCCTACTACCCTTCATAAACACTGGTGCGACCTGCGCAATTTTCCAATCTGTAGGTACAGATCTATCGGTGAGCGAGTGGTTGTATATAATTGCTAAGTAGGGAGCTATTGTATCAGCGTAATCTGAAAGGAACCTAATCGGTATACAGTCTGGACCCGTATCAAGCGATTTGAGTTGCTTCACAACCCCTAAGGTATCTACTTCTAAGAAACTCATGCTAGCAGCTGTTCGTGTTTCAAATGCTGGAATATTCCATTCGTCTTCCCTGGTGAAGGAATTTCGGAAAACTGCATTCAATAACTCCGCTTTAGCGGCACAGTCGTCGGTAACAGTACCATCGGCACTGCGCAGATGTAGCTAATCCAAGAAGCTGCTCACAAGTCATAGTTAACCCCACAAACTCCTCGCAAGTCATAGCTACTCTCACAAGTTGCACGTGATTCAGAGTTGTTCGTACGAGTTGCTTGCATGTTATTGTTACCACCAAAAGTTGCTTGCAAGTCATAGTTATTCCCCCAAGTTCCTTACAAGTCATAGTTACTAAAACAAAATGCTTGCAAGCTATAGTTAGTCTTGCTAGTTGCTCTCAACTCCTAGTTCTTCCCACAAGTTCATTGCAAATCATAGTCACTTCTGCAATTTGCACAAAAGTCATGTAGTGCAGCCAAGTCATAGTTACTCCAGGAAACTGCTCGCAAGTCATTGTTATTTCCACAAATCGCTCGCTGTTCAGAGTGACTAACACAAGTTGCTCACACATCATTGTTACTAGCAAAAGCTACTTGCAAGTCATAGTTACTCCTGCAGGTTTTTCACAAGTCATAGTTATACCAACAATATGTTCACAAGTCATAGGTATTTCCACCAGTTGCTCCTAAGTCATAGTCACTCCTGTAAGTTGTTCACAATTCATACTTACTCCTACAAGTAGCTCACAATTCATTGTTACTACAACAAGTTGCTCGCAAATCAATGTTACAGTCAAAAGCTGCTCATAACTTTCTGTTATCCTTGTGAGTTGCTCTCAAGTCATATTTACTCCCAGAAGAATAATTATTCAGAGTCACTTTGGTAAGTTTCTCGCAAGTCACTGTTACCACCAAAAGCTGCTCACAAAATAGCTACTCCACAAAGTTTTTCGCAAGTAATAGTTACTACAACAGGATTCTCACAAGTCATAGTTATTCTTGCAAGTTGCTCACAAGTCATAGTCACTACCACAAGTTTCTTATAAGTCACATTTAGTCCTTCAAGTTGGTCACAAATCATACTTACTCCCAAAAGTTGCTTGTTAGTTATAGATACTCCCACTAGATGCTTGAAAGTCATAGATACCTTCGGAAGTTGCTGGCATTTCATAGACACTACTGCCAGTTGTTTGCTGTTTAGAGTAACTCCCACAAGTTGCTCACATTTCTTTGATACTCCCGCAAGTTGCTTGCTAGTCATAATTACTCCCACGAGTTGCTTGCAAGTCATTGTTACTCCTTCAAGTGCTTGCAATTCGTAGCTATCTCTGCAAGTTCCTGTAATTTCATTGATACTCACACAAGTAGCTCACAAATCATAGTTACACTCACAAGTTGCTCTAGTCCTCTTGAATTCTGAGAGTATTTTCCCCATCTCTTGCATATTCCCTACCAAGTGGAATAGTTTTATCTTCCAAGGACCTCAACAGTTCTGAGGTAATGTTTTCTGCTCCTGAGGCCATGATTTGACTTATTAAGTACATGTTCCAGGCCTCTGTCAAATTCCTCTCACAGTATAATATACTATCCAATATTCAAAGATAGATATGGACTCGGTAGTACTTTCCTTTAGCAGGTATAACTTCCAATAAAACCCATAACATTCTAAATTTTTAAACAAAGTGAGTCATTAGTGTTGAGAAAAGAGGAAGTTGCCAGAGGAGGTGGGAGTGGTGGGGGAGTACTTCTCCCACCCTGTCCCAAAATTTACTCTCTCTCTCTCTCTCTCTCTCTCTCTCTCTCTCTCTCTCTCTCCCTCCCTCTCTGCTTTATTTTTTGGGGGGGGGGGGGTGGAAGGGGGAATGGGGGAGGGGGGGGGGGGTCTGGAAACCACCAGTGTGTCAGCCCAGTACCAAGGTAAAAAACCAACACACTTATTAGCAAAGCATTCCAAAATATGCTTCATGTCTAGGATCCGACCCCTCGTCATGAGGTCTGTCACCTCATGCTTCAGGCTCCATCTTCCTAGATGGTCTTCACTTGCACCATGCTTACTCATAACTGACTAAGAATTGTCTTAGTTGTAAGTTGGTTCATCTTCTTCAAGTGGGTACCAGCTTGTAAGTTCTGTACTAAACTGTGATACAAGACTCCTTGAATTTTGTAAATAGGTGATTTTGCACCCCATTTGCTGCACATAAATTTTCTATGGATGCACTTGCTGCATCTTTTGTAGCTAGATATTCTCCATGTTTCCTGTTAGTGAGAGACATGTTTAACGTATTGTTTAGATATATGCATGCATGTGCATAGTTTAGCACTTGGTGTACAACCAAGCTCTTGGACAAGAACGAAGAAACAGATGGCAAGAGACAGTATCCTCTCTTAACTTTACACGTTGTAGTCATAAGGGATGGAATTTACTATGAAAACTGAGAGGAGCAAACCAGATGAAATATGGAGCTATCAGTGTCTTGCCAAGCCAGATTGCTTTCACACATCAAAAATAAAAATTAGCAGTTCAGAAAAAAAGTAAATCAGAAAGCTTAAGATCTATTTAGAAAATGCTCTGAAAAAATAGAAATTGCACATGTGACTGATACTGATGACATAGATAACTGCTCTGAAACAAGTGAAAAATATAGCAGTACTTAAACCTGGAAAAACAGGAGACTATCTGAAGAACTGAAGACCTATCCCTCTACTATACCCTATCTACAAACTGTTTTAGAGGATATTGGACCACTCAGCGGAAAGGTACTGCCAGTAAAACAAGACGGTTTCCATAAACTAGCAACTTCTGTGAGAAAGTATTGACGCTGTCCACATACATAGAAAGAGGTGTCCAAGATGCAGTGAAGACAGTAGTATTGCTACTGGATTTATCATCAGCATGTGATACAGTCTGGAACTCACAGAAGTCACAAAATGCAAGCAAATACTGGAGATCATGAAGCCTATGCTAGTAGACAGAATGTAAGAATTATTTTGAGAGATAAAATAAGCAGTGTCAGAACATTTCACAGTGGCCTAGCGCAACATTGAGTGCTCATCCCCTTGCGTTTCAAGTTACCCATTACACAGTCACATGAATTTGCCTGTACCAATTATGTAGCAATTGCCACACAATAAAAGAAGCTACTTCGAATAATGATCTACATATTCTTCATGAGCATTATACCAAATGGCACCTCAAAAAGAGTCCTTACAAATCTATAAGTATCGCTAGGCATTTCAACAATAAAGAAGCTATCACAAAGATGCCCCTAAAACTCAGTAGAGAGCCAATTCAACATGAAAACACCCATAAATACTTTGGAGTTAACTTGACCGTTCACTTTCCTACAGGCACTACACAGTAAAAACTGAAATCCAGAAACTCTATACTAGCCAGACTAGCAGGCAGCCCAGCGGGAAGCAACACAAATATATTTCACACATCAGCATTGGTGCTGCTTTTTGACCTTCCAAAAAGTTTCTGGACATCAAATTGAATAAGAACTGGAATGGATCACTGTAAAAACTTAGTAACAAAGTGTGATCTTGCAAATTATGCTTTCCATGAGTATGGTGAATTTCAAATTATGGATAATATTTTAAATTGCATAATTTTTGGTTTCAAAGGAGGAGGACGAGGAGTTAAAGACATCCACAATGTCTCACGAGAAGCCCTCCAGTCGGTGAGTGACCTTTAGTGTGCTGCACTGAAGAGCCAAAGAAGCTAGTACATCTGCTTAATATCACGTAGGGCCCCCGTGAGCACATGACATGGCACGGACTTGACTAATGTCTGAAGTGGTGCTGAAGCGAATTGACATCATAAATCCTGCAGGGCTGTCCATAAATCTGTAAGAGTATGAGGGGGTGGAAATCTCTTCTTAACACCATGTTGCAAGGCATCACAGATAAGCTCAATAATGTTTATGTCTGGGGAGTTTGGTGGCCAGCGAAAGTGTTTAAACTCAGAAGAGTGTTCCTGGAGCCTCTCTGTAGCAATTCTGGACGTGTGGGGTATCACATTGTCATGCTGGAATTGTCCAAGTCCACTGGAAAGCACAACGGACATGAATGGATGCAGGTGACCAGACAAGATGCTTACGTATGTGTCACCTGTCAGAGTCATATCTATACATATCAGGCATCTCGTATCACTCCAACTGCACCTGCCCCACACTATGACAGAGCCTCCACCAGCTTGAACGGTTCCCAGCTGACACGCAGGGTCTATAGATTGATGAGGTTGTCTCCATACCCGTACACATCCACCTGCTTGATACACTTTGAAATGAGACTGATCCAACCATGCAACATGTTTCCAGTCCTCAACAGTCCAATGTCAGTGTTGACGGGCACAGGCAAGGCATAAAGCTTTGCATCATGCAATCATAAAGGGCACACCAGTGAGCCTTCGGCACCGAAAGCCGATATTGGTGATGTTTCATTGAATGGCTCACACACTGACACTTGTGGATGACCCAACATTGAAATCTACAGCAATTTGCAGACGGGTCGCACTTCTTTCACATTGAGTGATTCTCTTCAGTTACACATTGACTGATTCTCTTCGGTTATCACTGGCCATTTACCGGATTCCTGGTATTCACAGTACACGCGAAAAATGGTAGTAAGGGAAAAACACCACTTCTTCCCTATCTGAGATGCTGTGTCCCATTGCTTGTGCACCAACTATAAAACCACGTTCAAACTCACTTAAATCTCGATAACCTGCCATTGTAGCAGCAGTAACCAATGTAACAACTGTGCCAAACACTTGTTGTTTTATATAGGCATTGCCGACCACAGCATTGTATTCTGCCAGTTTACATCTCACTGTACATACAAACATACATATGTACATACATTAACCCTTGTTCCATAGATCATGAATACAACATTTCGTAACGATGTGGAATGTGTCACTTTAACATAAATTTTCTTTACACAAAATAATTAATTAATTCATCAATTAATTTTTTTTACAGTTACTACTTCATATCTAAGAATTCAGCTATTGAGTAGAAGGAGCTGTCATTTGGAAAATCTTTTAATTTGCTTTTAAATGTTGGTTGGCTATCTGTCAGACTTTTAATACTACTTGGCAAATGACCAAAGATTTTTGTGGCAGTATAATTTACCCATTTCAGTGGCAAAGTGAGATATAATCCAGGATAGTGAATATCATCCTTTCTTCTAGTGTTGTAGATATGCACTTCGCTGTTATTTTTGAATTGGGATGGGTTATTAATGACAAATTTCATTAGTGAATAAATGTATTGTGAAGGCACTGTGAATATCCTGAGTTCCTTAAATAAATGTCTGCAAAGGTCATCTTGGGTGGGCTCCAGCTATTATTCTGATTACACGCTTTTGTGCAATGAATAGTTTCTCTCTTAATGACGAACTGCCGCAAAATATGATGCCATATGAAAGCAGTGAATGAAAATAGGCATAGTAGGCTAATTTACTGATATGTTTATCACAAAAATTTGCAATAACCCTAATAGCATAAGTAGCTGAACCTAACCATTTCAGCAGATCATCAATGAGTTTCTTCAAATTCAATTTCTCATCAAATCACACACCCAGAAATTTTGTGTATTCTGCCTTAGCAACAGACTTCCTTTCATAGTCTATATTTATCAATGATCTTATGCCATATACAGAACTGTATAAACTGTGTTTTTTCAAAATTTAGTGAGAGTCCATTTGCAGAGAACCACTTAATAACTTTCTAAAAGACATTATTTGCAATATCCTCAACTGATTCTTGCTTCTTGGGTATGATTACTATACTTGTATCATCAACAAAAAGAACTAGCTTTGCATTTTCATGAATACAGAGTGGCAAGTCATTAATATATTAACAACAATAAGGGACCCAAGATTGAACCCTGTGTGACACCATTCTTGATATAAAACTTCCTGGCAGATTAAAACTGTGTGCCCGACCGAGACTCGAACTCGGGACCTTTGCCTTTCGCGGGCAAGTGCTCTACCATCTTCTTTTAGATTAATGATTTTTGTGCTTTTCAGTTCAGGTGTGCTACCTGTTTGCAGTGTGTATAGTGTATTTTACTACCTGCTTAATATTTATTTCTCATTTCTTATTTGGTTTATTATGATTCATGCTTTTTTAGTAGCTGATCACCAAATGACACTTTATTAAGTTTCTGTCATGTCACTCTCAGGTTCACATGATGTGCACATATCATATTTTGAAAAATTTAGTCTGAGCACATCATCATAAGAGCCAGAATTTTTGTGGTTTTACATTCAATCAGTTTCAATGTTTGACCTGTGACAAGGGCAAGATCATCTACATTAGAACATAGCAGACATTCCGGGGCAGTTGTATGCAAATTGACTCTTGGTACCACCTACTGTGTCATGGTAAACAGTCCTTGAGGATTCTCCTTTTGCTTTTTTGCCATCATATCAGGCATAAAATTGTCTTTTAGTAGGACTGGAATGAGTTATTCAAACAGAATGATAGTTCAAGGAAGTTCTATTTAGCTTTGGAAAGTAAACATTGTGGTTTACAGTGTCATATGTGGTCTTCATGTCCACCATCACATCAGCAGCAACAAGTACCTTCTTCTGAAATGCCTGCCTTGTGTTCTTTGAGGATAAGGATCTGATCAGAGATGACAGACTATTTAGACTGAAAAAAGAACCTGCAGGTTAAAAAGATAGCAATATTGATTTTTCTATCAACTTATCAACTACACAGAAAATTGAATCACCCGACTGGATACAATGGCCATCCCATCTGCTTCTATATTGAAGTAACATACAGAAACAAAGCAAGAAAGTATTAAGAAGCCGAGAAACAACGTACCTAAATGACTTCTTAATTATTGATGATTCACTATTTAAAAACTTTGTGGTACTGGATACTAAAACGTGTCAGCACAGGGATATGTACACATCAGTTACATAATCACTTTAGGAAATTGCAGACAGTGAAACAAAATGCATTCCCATGTATAAATCACAATGGTATTTTCATCCATGTTTGGGCAAACTCTAATTGAAACAGCAATGAAGATGAGATCGCAAATGAAGCACCAAATCTGATCCAGATGGTGAAAAACATGTACCTAGCATCAAAGTTAACTTAACATAGTATGTGCACAGATCAATGAGTGATAAATACACAGACAGAATAAATGACTGTATCAGAGAGTAATGGAACAGACATGGTGCAATTTTTGTAGACTCTAACACATTTATTAGTAATAAATGTTTAGGATGAGATGGGATACATGTCACTAGGTTAGGCTCAGTGACATTCACATTTGTGCAGTGATATTTGTAATATCATACTTGATAAGGGAAACTAGCCTTGAGAGATGGGGGTACAAAAATTAAAAACAGAGTTGAAACAAAAATACATACACAACTTTTTCCCAATTCATTTGAACATAAATGAGTTACGTTCAAACCATCCAAATGGCAGAAAAACAATAGTAATGACTTGCTAATCATTCTATCAGAAAGAGCAAATATCAGTTGTTTGTTTGAATGAACAGTGGCTTACAAAGGCCAATATCAAAATCCTAAATAACCTTGGAGATTTACGTGTTACAAGTAGCTTTGTTAGGAGTAACGTAACATTAAGAGAGTTCTGTATGTTTGTGGATGAGTCAATGGAGTATAAAACAAGATACGATTTTGATTCTTTTAATGAAGAATGTGTATTCGAAAGCTGCTGTGTGTAGGCCAAAACATTGCAATTTTACCTGTGTATAGAATTCCATATAGAGAAAAAATGAAACTATTTGTTGAAATTCCAGTGACTATTGCAAAAAAGGAAAAAAAACTATGAAAAGAATCATAACATCTGTTAATCTCAACAACGAATTAGCTAGTGAAGCCAAAAGCCTGACAGTTCATTGATGTGACTCAAAAATCAGGTTTCAGTACTAATTTTTCTGGAGTAAATAAATGCCCAGCAACATGTACAAGGTATGTTAAAAAAAAATCCGGAATATTCGTAATTTCGCACGCCAATAGTGTGTTGAAGCGAAATGCCGTTGGCATTCCTGCACACATCTGTGTTTAATGTGTAACTGGCATAAGTTTCATTGTTGTATGTCTGTTACTTATTGTTAAGTGCTGTATTGAGTAGGATTTTGTGTCACTCAGTTTGCGAGTTTCGAGGTGGCACAGTTAGAGGAGCAACACATGTGCATTAAATTTTGCTTGAAACTCACAAAAGTCTTTACAGAGACACACCAAATGATGCAGGAAGCCTATGGTAATGAGTGCTTAAGCTATACTTGCTGTTACGAATGATTCATACAGTTTAAAAGTGGCTGGACGGAAGTTAAATTATGACCGTCATTCAGGAAGCCCTTCGGTGTCCACCAACACCACTCATGTTAGGAATATCAATGAAACAGTGCACGGCAATCGAAGACTGGCTGTCGAGAGATTGCAGAAGATGGTGGACCATGTCATAAAACCCTGACACATCATCTTCGAATACATCATGATGCTGCCAAGTTTGTCTCATGGCCTATTAGTCAAGACCAGTAAGACCTTTGCCTCGCCATCTGTGAAGAGCTTTTGCTCATGCAAATGAGAATGAGATGTTCTTAAGAGAATCATAGTTGCCAATGAGACATGAGTCTACAGTTATGATGTTGTGAGCAAGATTCAATGTTCACAATGAGTCGCGAAAGGTTCTCAGAGATCAAAAAAAGCTCATCAGGTCAGATTAAATGTCAAAGCCATGCTAACAGTTTTATTTGACTCAGATAGATTAGTTCACAATTCGTGCCACAGTGACAAACTGTTAATCAATGTTACTATTGGGACATATTGCAGTGCATGTGAGGAAATGTGAGAAGAAACTGTGTGAAATGTGACGAGTCAATTTGTGGCTCTTCCATCATGATAACGCACCTGCATATTCATCCCTATTGGTGCGTGACTATTGCACAAAAAACCAAATCACTGTGCTGTCCTATCCTCTGTACTCTCAAGACCTCACCCCTTGGACTTCTTTTTCTTTATTTCAAAAGTTGAAAACCCCCATTGAAAGGACGAAGATTTGCAACAATAGATAACATAAAAGAAAATTCACAGATGGTGCTTCACACAATCCAGCAAGAGGCAGGCGCACCAAAACTGCTTCTGGAAGTGGGAAGGGCATTGGGAGCATTATCTCAATTATGGAGGAGAGTATTTCGAAGGACACCATTGCAATAAGTAAAAAATAAGCACAGAAGAATTTTGTGGAGAAAGTTCTGGAATTTTTTGATCATATCTCATATAGATAATATTTTAACCAATTATGGTTATAATGAGGCAAATAAATTTTGTTCATATTTAGCACTTAATGATCTTTTTTTTTAGTTTGTTTATGCCATTACCAAAAACATTAGATGCTTTAAACCAAATGGCAGTTCAGCACAAAAAATATGAACTTTTTCCACCATAGATTAAATAACATAGGATTTCTAGTTCTTAAAATGTTCTATATTCTTTGATAACTTGCTGCACATTTTTAATCAAACTTTCTCACTTACTGTATACAGTAAAAAAAGGTAGGAAATAAAATAATGCTGATTGCTGAAGGAATAAAAATATCTAGTGCAAGAATAAGACAGCTAAATAGGGAATTAACACGCAAAAAAGTCCTGATTTTGCTATCTATGTAAAAAAATTACAATTTTTTTAAAAGTTGTAAAGGCAGCAAAAGAATTGGCAAATAATACATTCATTTATGCATAGGGAAAAAAAGAAAAGGCACTATAATCAGCGATCGAAACTGAAACAGGCACTAGATGACATGATATTTCCGAAATCAAAAGTGAGGACAAAAGAACTGTAAATCCTGCTCAAATTTCAGAACTGTTTAATGAATTCTTTATAAATGTAAACAAATCAATCATTAATGCAGAAAATTATATACATATGCAAATTTCTTTGCCACTGTGGAATTTGAAGGTGAACCATTCAGTAAACTCAGCAAAAGAACTGCAAAAGGTATATGAAATGCTAAAAAAAGTAAAACATCAGCAGGATGGGATGGAATACCAACAAAACTATTGAAGACAGTCTCTAAAATAATTGTGCAGCCACTATGTACAATATTATCTATTCAGTTCTTTGAAAAAAGCTATTTCCCAAGTACCCTGAAGTACGCAATAGTTGAACTGCTATGGGAATGGTTGTACATTCCATAAATTAATCTGCTCCAAATAGATGCTACATAGGAATGGATTATATGGAATGGCCCAAGACACACGTCACGTGCAACAGCTACAAATTTTTTTAGGAAAAAACATTTACTGAATTACAAAATGAATCTCATTGACAAATTATAGTGGTCACTTTGTGATAATATTTTGCCCCTTACTCTGAAAAGCAGATGTATGGCACTGTATGATAGCGATACATAACTCGAAAATCCCATTAATACTGAAATCAGCAGTAATGTGGAACAGCTAAGTCTCAAGCTAAAACTAAAAATATTAATAATACTGCGGACTGCACATGTTGGATAATGGTTTCCTGCAAAGTCTATAGAAACTGATCTCTTTGTTTTCAGGTTCAGTGTAGTTAATTGACCTTAATTCACATATTACTGAAAACTGTTCACAGAATATTATTATTTAATGGATAGTGTCCATCAAATCACTCTGTTATTAATTATTCCTAGTCTGTAACTTTCCAATACCATCATTGTCCAGTGCAATTCTAATGGGGTCTACTTAGTACAATGGGCGCACACGTGTGTTACCATGTCAACTGCCAACTGACACCAGGTTTAGAATGCAATTTCCACCATCAGTTCAGTTCAGTACACACTGATAATTGTACACTCTGTGCACATAATCTTTAGTCCTCAGCGAGTGTGTTTTTGCACACATAAATCACTTATAGCCCTTTGTTTATCTACCGCCAACTCTCCATAGGCAAATGTTGTGCACCACTTATGTTGCTATGCATTACAAAACTGACTTACCCACTCATTGTCTTCTGGCTTGAACCTAATCTTATCACTCATCAAGCTGTTAAATGTCTGATATTACACAAGCAAACCTGTTTTTACAATCCCTAACAAAACTCGAGAGAACACATTCCATCATGCGCGTTCATAGGCATCTCTGAAAAAAGTGCTGCCAAGAACAATGCCTGCTGCTGTATGGATTTTTGGGAAAACCCCATACTCAGCAAAGAGGCGCGTGTGATATATACTACTACTTCATGTTACGAGTGGTCTGTGATGCTGTGTGCACCAGTTGATATGTGATCTGTTAGGTGCTAGCCCGTCTATCACAGCAGGTGGGTGGCAAGCATGAAAATGGATTTGTGCTTCACCACAGATATTCAAAAAAGGCACAAAGGACATATGGGAAACTATCACCCTCTCTCTCTTCTTTCACCACCATCAAAAATTTTTGAAAGGTTGTCAGAATACAAATTTAGAATTTCATACAAAAGTTTAATAAGATTTCAAAAAATCAATATGGGTTTCATAGACGCTTAAGCACATTACCTGCTGTCAACCAGTTTGTATACAAAATTATCTCCTCTCTAGACAACTTCTTGCAAGCCACAATAATTTTTGGGGCTATCAAAGGTTTCTGATAGTGTG
Organism: Schistocerca piceifrons; assembly: GCF_021461385.2. Taxonomy (NCBI): domain Eukaryota; kingdom Metazoa; phylum Arthropoda; class Insecta; order Orthoptera; family Acrididae; genus Schistocerca; species Schistocerca piceifrons. The sequence goes on along the minus strand of NC_060144.1, from coordinate 62,421,229 downwards.
AATCACTGCTTGCTATTGTCTAAACTGGAAAAATATGGAATTATGGGCAACGAGCTGAAAACAAAGAGTGATTATAACATCAGAGAGAGGAAATTGTGCTTCAGAATGGAAAACCATTTCACAAGGAGTACCCTGATGTTCAGTCTTGGGTCCCATTCTCTTTCTATTTTACATAATGGCCTACCACTTAATAGTGAGTGTCACTCAGTTTTATTTGCAGATGTCACATCATTAAAACTGAGTACTGGCCAAGTTCCTCAAACTAACAGATACCTTAGAAAAATTAGATGCTGGTTCAATTTAAATAGGTTAAAATTAAAGACAGAAAAAACTCAATAAATGCAGTTTAAAATGAAACAAGCAAAGTTAAATTACGTCCAGGTCCATCACAAAAACAAGGATTTGCAGGAAGATAGTTGTGTGAAATTCCTAGGAATGGAACTAGATAAAATTTATTATGGGGCTCACATATACAGTGCCTTGCAAATAAATTAAATAGCCTAGCATTTGCAGTGATGATATACAATGCTAACAGCATGAATATAAGCAAAGTAGTAACCACAGCTACTTCAAATCAGTAACATGGTACAGAATCATATTTTGGGAAATCTCAAACCATGTCTCTAACATAAAACTTCAAAAAACTATCGTTAGCATATGCACAATGTAATGTGAAGAGAATCATTTCACCCACTCCTAAGAAATCCAAGTATACGAAGTGTTCACTCACACTACATCTATGAACTGATTATCTTTGTATATAGTAATGGTGATTTATTTGTAGCAAATCAATTTCAGAATGATTACAAAACCAAGAATCAAAATAATTTTATGCTGCCCATCCACCATTTAAAACTTTATGCCCGAACTCCACAGTATATGGGTATGAAAATTTGCAAGAAAGTAAAATAAAATGAGGTGCTCAGTAGAAACACTGAAAAAACTTTACATAAGAAACTAGTGCAGAAAAGTTAGTATTCAACAGAAGAGTTCACGAAGAATGATTTGGAAATTTGAGCAAAAGAGAACACACAATTAGGGTGTTACAGACAATTATTAAAAAAAACTAATCATCAGTTTTGTATCAATTATGTATTTGATATAGTATAATATATTAATGATATTTTAAGAAAAACTGTAAACAAATTTTTGTGTTTTGAAGAGACTCCTGCACATTAATTTGATGACTTGAAATTGTATGTCATGAGACAAACTTCTGTTCTTTTGTATTCTTTTCTATGGATTCAACAAAATTTTCCATGAATTGTTTTCTTATACAATCATTGTGTAATTTGTATTTTTCTCCCGATCACACTGAAACATGAAATGAACAGAGCAGCTACAATACAGTATCCAAAATGGAACTTTCAGTTGAGTTTCACAGTGATACTCATGGCATTCATTTGGAATTTGTTGTCACTTGCTTTGCCCAGAAAACCTTACTGCATATGGAAATTTCTGAATGTTTTTTCAACATAATTTAAGGTTTCAAATTGCTCATATAGTGTAAGACAAACTGAGTTTGCATTCTGGTTGGATAGTGTGAGTAAACAAGAAAGAAGGGAAAAAAACACTAAAGATAAATCTTTCAACGGAACAGTACTTTATTTTGTTTTAATGTAGCACATGTAACAAATATGAAATAACAGTTTATATAAATATCTCTCCTATGCTGCACATGTAACTTTGTACATATAAATACAGGATTATGTAATTCAAGAGAAGAGTTAAAATGTAGGTGACAGATGAAAATGATTAACTGTATAACTGCCTCTATTCTTAATCATCCTCTTGTGGAAAAAATTTACAGGGGTAATAAAAGGAATTAGAAAGATGATAAAAGTTGTCTGGATATGTATAAACCCGTTCAAAGAGCTCATGTTCCAGTTGAATGGTGTATCATAACACAAGTTGCAGGATAGTGATATGAGTATTTCAATCTTATATGCATATTAAATATATGAACACTATAAATAAGCTTTACTTACAACATACTGGACATAACGATCTTCAATTACAAGTATTTTTATTTTTATTATTATTATTATTCTTACTTAACCTATAGCTGTACAGTGGCTGCCTGTACAAAAACGAGGTATGATTACACTTTACATTTCACTAAAGAATCCTATAAATTCATCTGTAAATGTTTACATGCACCTTAACTTTTTACATCACAATGATAATCTCTTTGGTTTCACTGTTGTGGAGAGCAAAAACATAGCTCTCAAGTTACATACAATTAATTTACACATTATCTATTAACATAAGATTGATTATGATGATAATGCTAGGCCCAGTCTTGCAAGAACCATCTCTTTTCGAAGTCTTGTTATCTCCCAGTATATATCATGCACTGTAACAGAGAGAATGTCAACTATTTAAATTGTGTGTGCATTTAGTAATGTGAATCCAACTATTGCAAGCCATTTATTAGGCCAGAACACACACACACACACACACACACACACACACACAAGTATATATTTATAATCACACACAAGTATATATTTATAATCTCAACATAAAAGTTGAAGCATTTTACTTGCATCTAGTCAAAAATATTCAGAAAGGTACAAAAAGTGTAACTAACAATTAGCACATCCCTTTAGTCACACAAAAGTTTTGTGCAAATACAAAGCAGACTAGTTAAAAAAATTGGGTACATAAAACTGTAATGAGCAGCAGGGAATGATAACACTTAATGTGGCAAAATGAATGTCATGCTAAAAATAACAGTTTCACTGACGCTGCACAGCAAGTGAATAAATCATATAGTGACTGACACATGGAAGATAGAAATATGCTGCCTGACAAAAAATGTGAGGTATCCAGAAGGGAGGGGCAAAATGAAATAAAACTTCACAAATTGAGAGGGTATGTGATGTTATTTCAATGCTTACGAAACTGAGTTACATTTGCATAAAACTTGGCAGTATGAGCACACCCTCTGGCCTGGGTGCTTATACTGATTTTGTTGGGAAGAGCGTCATAAAGCAATTGCATCCTCTCCTTAGACAAGCTAGTTCCCAGCTGTCTTAACTGGTCATCAATATCCTAGATATTGACACTGAGACCGAGCTGATGTCCGAACTAGTTTCACAAATGTTCTATTGGGGACAGTTCTGGGGATCTTGCTGGCCATAGGAGTATCCCAGCATCATGTGGACAGTTCATAGATGTATGGACAAGCATTGTCCTACTGAAAAATCGGACTATGATACTGTCACATGAGTGGCAACACATGAAGATATAGAATGTTTGTGAAGTATAGTTGTGCCATGAGAGTTCCCTTAGTCACTGCCAACCATGACCTGAAGTCATACCCAATGGTTCCCCACACAATGACACCATTTGTAAGGGCCCTTGTAAACAGTCACACTTGTTTGTCGAATTTACTCTTACCTAGCCACAGATTTGTCAAACAAGTTTGTATATGTACAATCAAAGTTTATCAATTTAACCTCACTTTTGAAGCAGATACTGTTCATGTATGCTGTATTTGGACAACACTGGGAATGGCTTCAAATGCAGATAAAGCATTTTTTTAACACTGACTGTGGCACTGTGTTTAACCCTCCACCGGGTGTGCCTATGTATAAAGTGCCACAATCAACACTGTATTGTGCTGTTCCATTGTTGGTTTACAATTGCAAGCCCGTACCTATTCCTTCATTATTACTTCAGCTAACACAGCACTAAGTTGTGCTTGTTGTATGTTCAAGTGACCAGCAGTAATATAAAATGAACAGTGAGCTAAGTTAAAAATATTTACAATTGATGCAAGAAAATGATCCAGATTTCGCACTAGCGGCACAATCTCGCAATGACACATTTGTGTATGGGGTAATTAGCAATCAAATAAGTGGTTTGCTGGGATCTGATGTAATTACACTGTTCAATACTTCAAGAGGGTCATTACTGTAGCGTAACATTTGTACAGAGCAACAGAGTGATGTAATGAAAGTTCATTTTATTATTGTTTGATTAGACTGTAATTTATCTCATATAATGTTTGTTTATTGTATTATTGTTTAATTAAAGTAAGCATAAAATGTAATTTTGTTCCTACATGTTTACTTTGGTACCATAAAGACAGCTATTTTATTGGCACAGTGTTACACTGTCCAGGTTATCTGGATACTTCCCACTAACACCAACCTATCAGAACTCAAGAGATGGGAACTTGCCCTTCAATATATCCTCTCTTCCCGTCACCCACCAGGCCTCAACCTCTGCTAATTTCAAGTTGCCGCCGCTCATACCTCACCTGTCATTCAACAACATCTTTGCCTCTGTACTTCTGCCTTGACTGACATCCCTGTCCAAACTCTTGCCTTTACAAATGTCTTAAAAAAAGAGAGAGAGAGAGAGAGAGAGAGAAGGTATATGTGCAGATCGATATGTGTGTGTGTGTGTGTGTGTGTGTGTGTGTGTGTGTGTGTGTGTGTGCACGCGAGTGTATACCTGTCCCTTTTTCCCCCTAAGTTACCTTTCCACTCCCAGGATTGGAATGACTCCTTACCCTCTCCCTTAAAACCCACATCCCTTCGTCTTCCCCTCTCCTTCCCTCCTTCCTGGTGAAGCAACCGTGGGGGGTTGCGAAAGCATGAATTTTGTGTGTATGTTTGTGTTGGTTAGTGTCTTTATCAACATACCAACACTTTCGTTTGGTAAGTTACATCATCTTTGTTTTTAGATATATGAACTAAACTTGATTTACAGATAAATGACAAGAAACATGCAAGTCAGATACAAATGCTGAATAAGCAGAAATGACATCTAATGACTTAAAATTAATTATATAAGAGAAAAGCAGAAACGTTTTATGAAATTAAATATTCTAAAAGTTTGAAAAACATCCAGAAAATCTGTGGTTAAGAAAGCAATCTGTATGGATTACCAGAAGGATCTTCCACTTCCTAATGTTTCAACCACTGAAGCATGCTACCATTCACAGCCATCATTAAATTCATCCAATTTGTGTCTACTTTATTCTGGGAAAGCTATATTATACATATATGACAAAACATTTTCCAACAAAGGATGAGCAAAATGACTAGTACACCCCCACATGAGGCCAGCTAGCATTATTGATCAAACAATTTTCATGACTTAAAACAATCAAAACATCTGAAGATTATGTTTTGGGGTAACTAAGGTGGCGGACATTGGCTTTGAGTTTTTGATGTCATGACAAATCCCTTATTTTGACCTCCATGAATTAAACATCTGTGAGATTAAATTTTTATGGGATTAAACTCCCAGACTGCCAAAACCTCAAATGCACACACCTACTTTTTACCAGTGGAATGAAAATTGTGGGCAACACAAAATTTTTAAAATCTCCCACACAAAATATTAGCTAGTCATTATGCATCCAGTCACTACCAATGTCATGAAATATTCTATATAGTCAAAATTAAAAGCAGACTGACTGACAAAACAGGCTAAGTGCAGAGTTCAAACAATCCATAAAGTTTAAAAATATGATTACTTTCTAGTTGATGTAACTGTGCAGAACTAAAAAATATTTTAAAATGTGGCTATAGTTTTCACTCTTATATAGCTAGAGAGGAGTTCAATTTACAATTAAACACAGAAGGTGAAAATGGGCGCGTTCACTACAAGATTAAACTATGTAACCACCAGCCTTCTCACGTAATACATTTATGAGCTGAAACCTTATGATGATCTCCTTAATAGCTTGTTTGTCTATCTTTGGAATGAAATAGATCACTGATTCTGTGTATTACATATTTGACAGTTTGTTGGTAGATTTGTGGAAGTTTGTGGCATTAGATGTCTATGGACTCATCATGTAATTCATGTAAATAACAGGCCACTGATCTGCGTATGTGGTGATGGCACCCGACAGTGACCCAGATGGGTTTCATAGGATTTACAGCAGGTGAATTTGGGTTGCCAAGACACCAACGTGAGCTCACTATAATGCTCATCAAACCACTGCAACATGGTTCCAGCTCCAAGCCATGGACAATTATACTGCTGAAAGATGACATCGCCATTGGGGAAGACGTCAAGCATGAAGGGACGCAGGTGGTTTGCAGCTGTCAGTGTGTCTTTGAATACTAGCGCAGATTCCAAGGAAGCACAGGAGAATGTCACCCATAGCTTAATACTGCTCCCATCAGCCTGTGTCCATGGTACACTGCACAATTCAAGCTGCCGTTCACCTCAGTGATGGTAGTTGTGGAGATAACCGGCCAACTAGTGTAGCAAAAATTTGATTCACCGAAAGAGCCAACATGTTTCCATTGATTGACAGTCAAATTCCAATGGCATCCTGCCCACTACAATCATAACTGATGATGCCGTTGGGTCAACATGTGAAAATGAAAAGGTGGTCTGCTGTGGAGTTCCATTTTCAACAATGTACGATGAACGGTGTGCTCTGAAACACTTGTGCGTGTGCTCTGAAACACTTGTGTGTGCACCAGAATTGTGCTCTTTCAGCAGAGATGCCCTACTTTACAAAGCAGACAAGACTCTTAAGCCCATGTTCTGTGAAGAGTCATGGACATGCAAGTGTTTAGTGCATAGTGGTTTTTTCAATGTCCTCCTATCTCTTTACATACATGCTCACAACCATAGATACTCATTCAAAGTAACTTATTTCAATGGATGTCCCCATTTGCAGCCCATATGTTTGCTAGGGTGACCCCCGTCGGTGACTGTTCCACTTACATACTTTTGCAACCACTTACTTGCTCGCAGTGCCACCAGGCAGCATCCAGTGTCGCGATGGGCAGTGGTCATAACGTTTTGGCTGATCGGTGAATACCAAGAGCCAAAAAAATGACTGGTATAGCTTTTTTTTCATTGAAAACATCTTTTTCAAAACCTTTTGCCAAAAGGGAATTATTGTATAACAGAGGCAAAATTAAACTTTTGTTCTCAGTGCAGCAGAATACACTATGTTTCCCATCATGAACAGGACAATGTAGGTGGCTGCACTGTTCACTCTGCCAACATGCCTCTAAGGATCATTCCAAGCTCGAACTGCAAGAGCATTTTCACTTTATTATAAGAAGGATCATCAGACTGGAAAGTTGTGACCAAACTAGTCTGCCTCGAAATGGTCACCCATAGTCAACCCTCTCTGCTGACAACCACTACAAATTCTTGTACCTGTCCCAAGCAGAAACCAAAAGAATTTTTGGTCGTCTTTTTTAAGGCAATTGGGAAGGACATTTTGACACAGACAGTACACAACCATCTTCACATGACCAATTTCACCTTTATACATCTGTTACAAACAGCAGTACAAACCCCAATTGGGACATAGTAGATACAGCATCAAAAAACCACCCAAAAAACTGAGAACGAAACAAATGTTATACTAGCTGGAGATCTTAAATGTCAATCTGATAAGCAGAACACCAAGGTACACATACTGATAGAAGCACTATCAAGGGAATGTATCATACTACTAAATAAATGACGAAACTTAAAGTGAGAAAAGAAGCAGCTGGACCAAATATCTACTCCTGAAAAATACAGCAAGAAAGAATAAAGCAAAACAAAGCTAACATCAAAAGAGTAAGGGCACTATTAGAGGGAGCCAAACTTGAAGAAACCCTGAAAATATCCATGGCATCAAAATCAAAAGAAGATGACTAATGCAAAAATGGTTTAAATTAGAATACTACTGAGAAAGAAAAGAAACTCAACATCCACACCTACATCAACATACATACTCCACAAGCTACCATATGGTGCATGGCAGAGGGTACATTGTACCACTGATAGTCATTTCCATTCCTGTTCCATTTGCAAACAGTGTGCATGAAAAATGACTGTCTATATGCCCCCAGTGAACCCTATTTTCTTTTATCTGCATGGTCCTTACACAACATGTCCATACAGGAACCATATGACAGTCAAACAATGGTATGTTCATACTGTCCTCCTGTGTGAATGATTTCTTAAAAGCAATCTTAACACTTTGGTTTTCCTTTTTCAGTCTTTGTTTGCCACACCACACTGGTCAATAAGTAACTGGATAGAAGCCTTCAACTTGTTTAGCAATTTTAAGTAGAACTACAATTTTCTTGGGTTCTTGGTAAGAACTTTTGTTAAGGTACGACTTTTATGAGTAGTTCTATGCTTTGCACATCAATCTTTTTACAGATACATGAATTTCTACTAACTTTTGCCTGTCATATGCACATTCATTTTCGAACTGAGAATGCGAGAGTCTCTGCTTTCTCAGCAGTTTCTGAATATGGTTATTTAACTATGGTGGGTCTTTTCTAACCTCAGTCTACTTACTCAGCACATACTTCTCCCAGTTATGATTTACAATCAGTTTAAACTTGCCAGTAATTCCATTATTCTCAAACTAAATGATGTCTATTCATTTTTTATGTGGGACCCTAACAACTGCTTATCTGCTCTTTCTAGCAAAAATATTCTCCTGGCTTTCTTCATGGATTTACTAACTTTAGTAAGCATTGTCACCATGATGGCATAATGCTCATTAATCTGTATCGCTATAGTGATACCACTGATAAGGTCAGGTGTGTCTGAAGCAACAAGGTCTAAAATATTTCCACTGTGTGTGGGCCATTGAACTGACATTTTTTTGGAAAACTAGTTCAAAATTACTTCACAAGACTGCCTGTCCGTCCACTGCAATGAATCAATAGATGTCCTGGTCTATACTTGTCACGTTAAAGTTAGCTCCAAATAATATTGCATGATCTGGGCATTTTCTCACTACTGAGCAAAATTGTCATGGCAAAATCAGGGAGCCAGTAGAACATCCAGTAACTGACTTGTGTTCTCCTAGACTTGTGAGATGTATTCAGGTGGCTTCAAGACGGGCTCAGTTTTGATCTCAATAGGCAAAGTGCTTCTTTTGACTGCAATGAACACCCTCACTCCTATGGTGTCTAAACTGTCTTTTCAATATACGTTCCAAACCTTGCTAAATATTTCAGAGCTTTTTACTTCAGGTTTCAGCCAGGTCTCAGTTTGCGAATAATTTCAGTGTGACAACTTTCCTGGAGGGCAGGAAATTTAGGAGCTTTGTTATGAATACTTCAACAATTTACTATTGAAATTTTGACAGTCTAAGCATTTACACTTTGTACATTGTCGATTTTGCTTTTTGCATACTGACTGGTGGACATCAAACCATAACCTAGCCTAAAAAGAACCTCACGTGCACCCCAGAAGCACTCTGCTACTCGAGTAATAGCTTCCTTTGTGTAGTGAACCCCTGACTTGCCATGGGGAGTCCCACAATTCTCCACCCTTTCATTGAGACCTTCCACTCGGTTCCAGACGAAAGTGCCCTCATCAATTCTGGGAACTACACTGCTAATTGTGAGTTCTGGTTGCACCCCATATATGAGAACATGAGTCATTACTTTCACCAGCTACCTGTATGAACTGAGGATGACCTTTTAACCCAAGCGACAGACATCATCTGTGCTGACATGAGCCACAACTTGCAGATGGCTGCACCCTACATGCTCGATATCTACAAGCAGGGCCGCCTCCGCATCTCAGATGAGGCTGCCTGGCAGATATACTGAATGCATATTACATTTCTTTCTGGCCCCGGGTTGGTATTTCCCTAAGGGGCTCCATGACACACCTAACGTTGGAACTATCATGAACTAGCAAACCCTGACACCCCCCCCCCCCAAAACGTCTGCTCAGACCCTGCTAAATGGGTGGCTACCTGTCCACCCACAGTGTGAATGGGTGAGGCCAGATAGGTAGCCTCACACTGGCACTCCGCCTGCCACTCACCCCTACGGTGATGGTGGATCCATTGCATCAGGTATACTGCAAGATGCCTCCACAGAGCCTGTGGACAGAACAAGCAACACCTGAGGTGTCCCATACAATGTGCCTGACACTCCACCACTACTACACCCTGAAGCAGCAGCCTAAAGACAGCTGACCATTGCCAAAAGCACCTTCTGCTGTTCACGAATCGCAGCCAGCTTGTAGCGTAACATGTCGTAGATCAAGTCCTGTTCCACTACATGAAAAACTGTTACATGTTTAAGTAAAGTAGGGGGTCAAATATCAACACACCTGTTGTGTGTACCGTGTCTGTTCCTGCAGATAGGACATATGAGAATGGAGCCGCAGTGCATGGAAGCCAGGAGAATGCTAACTACTTGCTGGGCATCTCGTATGCTCAGACCCAGAAGATGCACACAGAATAAATGGGGTTATGGAATCTCTTAGGGCAAAAATAAATGATGTTTTTGATTATAATTAATAAAGCTTTGTAATACTGTCAAATCGGTGCCACTCCTGTTTGAGTTCTCATAGAAAAGAATGTATTAGCATCATGTTAATGGACTGAACTGTAACTGCAGTTATTGCAATGTCGGAAAGCTTTAGCAGTTTCCTGCAGCAGACAAGAAGCTTCGGTAAAGACCACATGAGTATGGCACAGCATAGCTGGTCCACAAAATTCTACACAGTGAACGGGATTACATACACGCCAGATTCATAAAAAAAGAGGTAATCTTTTAACAGAATATTGTGATGCTTGGTACAAGACACAAGTCAAATAGTACCAGGCAATACCAAACTGAACTGAACCCACCAACATGACCAAAACCCAAATCCATATTTTCCCCCCTTATGGCGATAGTGTTCTTGGAAAAAATTGCGAAAGAAGCACATTAACAACTTAGAATTTGCACAAATACAGAAAGAGCATGTATATCAAGAAGACAGAGTTGCTATGGGCAACAAGAAAACAAAATACAGAGCTATGCAATTAGTTGCAAATTTAAATTGAAAATTGCTTCCAGTATCAGTGATATTACAGTATCAATTGATACAAAAAATGTACAAATCTTGTTCATATTACTGACTAAGAACAATTTTGACAGAGATCTTATCTGCACAACACTGAAATCATCGATCTGGCAGCACGCTACTGATGCATCTCAACACAACAACCCGGGTCAATCTTCAACTGCTGATGGCACATAGCCGTATAATTGCAGTCTACTAGCACCAATGGCACACTGCCATCAGCTGACACAAGCAGTCGCCATTCGGCAAGATACTACATGCAGTAAGCAGTAAATTTTGTCATACTGTGTGATTGGGTGTTTTATAGCGTGTGATATATATATATGATAATTGAATATAATAGAGGGAAACATTCCACGCGGGAAAAATATATTTAAAAACAAAGATGATGTGACTTACCATACGAAAGCGCTGGCAGGTCGATAGAAACACAAACAAACACATACATACACACAAAATTCTAGCTTTCGCAACCAATGGTTCCTTGGTCAGGAAAGAGGGAAGGAGAGGGAACGACGAAAGGGGGAAAAAAGGACAGGTACACACACACACACACACACACACACACACACACACACACACACACACACACACACACATCCATCCCCATGGTATGTGCGGATATGTGTGTGTGTGTGTGTGTGTGTGTGTGTGTGTGTGTGTGTGTGTGTGTGTGTTATACCTGTCCTTTTTTCCCCCTAAGGTAAGTGTGGTGTCACCGCCAGACACCACACTTGCTAGGTGGTAGCCTTTAAATCGGCCACGGTCCATTAGTATACGTCGGACCCGCGTGTCGCCACTGTCAGTGATTGCAGACCGAGCGCCACCACACGGCAGGTCTACAGAGACGTCCTGGCACTCGCCCCAGTTGTACAGCCGACTTAGCCAGAGATGGATCACTGACAACTACGCTCTCATTTGCCGAGACGATAGTTAGCATAGCCTTCAGCTACATCATTTGCTACGACCTAGCAAGGTGCCATAGCATTTGATATTATTTTATATTGTGGTTATAACATGTACCGTCAAGAGAGATGTTCTACAATTGTGGATTAAAGTTAAGTATTACATCAACTACGTACTTTATTTGCTACTATTAATTCCTTTAACTGTTCCAGACCAATCTGCGTGAGCTTAATGCGTGCCTTTCGGCTTCCTCTCATTGTGACTTGGCTGTCTTGCAAAGTCACAACAGTATGTCTTTCCGCTCCCGGGATTGGAATGACTCCTTACCCTCTCCCTTAAAAAAAACCACATCCTTTCGTCTTTCCCTCTCCTTCCCTCTTTCCTGACCAAGCAACCATTGGTTGCGAAAGCTAGAATTTTGTGTGTATGTATGTGTTTGTTTGTGTTTCTATCGACCTGCCAGCGCTTTCGTATGGTAAGTCACATCATCTTTGTTTTTTTATATATATATATAACTTGCCAAACGAAAGTGCTGGCAGGTCGATAGACACACAAACATACACACAAAATTCAAGCTTTCGCAACAAACGGTTGCTTCATCAGGAAAGAGGGAAGGAGAGGGAAAGGCGAAAGGATGTGGGTTTTTTTAAGGGAGAGGGTAAGGAGTCATTCCAATCCTGGGAGCGGAAAGACTTACCTTAGGGGGAAAAAAGGACAGGTATACACGCGCGCGCGCACGCGCACGCACGCACGCACGCACGCACACACACACACACACACACACACACACACACACACACACACACACACACCTTTCCATTATCTTTGACCTTACACAGCTCTGAGGAATATATTAAAACCTGAACAGACAAACTGGATACTATAAATACGGCAATAGAAGATACTGTAAATATTAATTTAATGCAAAACTGGTTATCATACAAGACAGTATTACTAGTAAGGTAAATGAAGCAATAGAAGAGGACTTCACAGTTCAAATAACAGAGCAGGCAACAAGTTAACAGATACTGACTCAAAGGTTAACAGTCTCACAGAAAAATTACCTGATGAAGTACATCAAGTAGTAAATATGGAGCTTTAGCAATATTTTCATAATGCTAGAGATAAGTTCCACAAATTACAACTCAAAATTTCCAATATGAATATATGGGTAGACTCTTTATAGCATAACAAGCTCTTAAATAATGAAGAAACACTTAACTCTTTAGAAACCAAACTTCAAAATTTTATTTACAGAATAGCTCCACCATCTTGGAGGGTAATACTACACTCTGCCAAGAATATTACTAAAGCTTTGGACTGCAATTACAGAGACTCGAAATAGCTTGCAAAACACACAAATTTGAAATGGTGCAGGGTTACCTGTGGATCTGGAAGAAGATTTATAATTGGGCAGCGGCTTAAATTTGGCAAAACAGTTCGCCAAGTCTAAGCAGGAAGTTCACCCAATCTAATTCTTAAGAGTATTTAAGTGAGGTGATCACTAGAAAATAGATTTCACATTAGGATATTTATCCAAGAGATGCAGCAGAATGGGGTAATGCTTATTATGAAGATTTTAAAACATGGGAGGATTTCCAGGAGAAGTTTAAAAGGACATATCTTCTTTACAGCAAGTAGCAAATCTGTCTTTTCCTACATTGTTGATATTCCTACCTCAAGTATTGTGAGGTTTAGATTAGTTACTGAAATATCTTTTAATACTTGACTTTTCCAACAGAACTTTAAGATGTAGTCTGGATAACTACAAGGCAGAAGTACCTTTTAAGCCAAGTTCACCTGTAATACAGAAATTTTTAATTCAAATAAAATGTGCACACTAACTAGTGCTAACATTTTAATGGAGTACTGAAGAAGTTCAGGATCAATCCAGAAAAGATATTCAGATAAAAGCATTCCAACCCAATTTATTGACTGATACACAGAAACAAGAGCTGCATGACATTTTAAGTGAATATAGTGATGTCTTCTAAGACAAACCACATGGAATTAGCAGTTGTGCTTTCAGTTTTAAAATGAAAAATATAGAACCTTTCTTTTGTAAACTATATCCAGTACCAATTTGTCTCAAGAATGCTGTCCAGGAGGAGAAAATAAAATGATAGACCACATAGAAACAAGCATAGTATTAGTGCACATAATAATCCACTGTTGTGGATCACATCAAACTACTCCTTTTACAGTTTAGGCACTTAGTACTTCACTTTTTTTCTACTTTAACACACTTTTCATTTACCTGAACTTTTGACCAAGCCTCGTTCAATGTATCTCAAGTAATTCAAGAAATCGCAGACAGCTATGATCTGAAACAGAATTGTAACAAACGTCACTTTATAAGAAAGTTAAATTTAGGAGAATATATTGCCACATGTAGAACTGTCACCTTACCCTGTTCCTGCAGATCTGGGAGATATAATGCCATTGCTCCTGGTCACCTAGTTTCATTCTGTAATGACACTGCCTCGGAGTTTCAAGTAGGGCACATTTTCTAAAACCAGAAAATACTGTATCACATTCTCTAGAAATTTTACAGTTACTGGAAGGTAAAGATTGATCACTACCACAGTTACAATCAAGGTTGCATTCCACCAGCTGAATCCAGTTACATGTTAGCACAAATCAGAACACTCAGCAAAAATTACACATGGTTTATTGTCAATATAATGTAACTGGATAGATAAAAAATCTACTCACCAAGTGGTGGCTGAACACATATATGAAAAGAGGTCATAATTAGGCGAGCTTTTTCAGCCAGTAGCTCCTTCTTTTGGCAGAAACGTTGAAGAGGAAGGAAGATAGGTGAAGGAAAAGTACTGGAGAGGTCTAACAAAAGGGGTAGATTTTGGAAAAGTCACCCGGAACTACAGGTTGGGGGAGACTTATCAGACGGGATCAGAAGGAAAGATTGATTGTTGGGGACCATGCCAGATGAGACTTGAAAACCTGAGAACCTACAGACAAGAGACAGGGTAATATGCAAGACAGGGATTATTGCTAAAACATCCTGTAGGGCTTAATAAGAGTGAGAAGCTAAGTGCACTGTACATAACAGAGGTGGGGAAGTGGATGCCAAAAAATAGATATGAAAATGAAAAGATAGAAAACAAAACTGGAGTGAAGAAAGGAGCAGTTACTGTGAAAAAGTGCTTGGATGGAAGAAATTAACATAAATTAAGGCTAGGCGGGTGGTGAGAACTAGTTCCCACCTGCGGAGTTCTGAGAAATTCGTGTCTGGGAGAAGAATCCAGATGGCATGTGTGGTAAAACAGGCACTGAGGTCAGGGCTGTCGTGTTGTAGAGCATGCTGTGCAACAGGATATTATGTGTTGCCTGGATGTACCCTCTGCTATGCCCATTCATCCTGATTGATAATTTGGTGGTAGTCATTTCGATGTAAAAGGCCAAACAGAGTCTACTTAACAGCTGCTATATGACGTGTTGTTCCACAGGCGGCTATCCCTTTGATAGTATATGTTTTTCCAGTTACAGGGCTGGTGTAGGTGGTGGTAGGAGGGTGCATAGAGTAAGTCTTGCAGCAGGTAAGGTCTCAAGGGTAGGAGCCATAGTATATGGATGTGAATGCAGGAGGAGCATAAGGTCTGACAAGAATATTGCAGAGACTGGGAGGATGATAAAAAGCTATTCTAGATGAGGTTCCAGGTGACTTTTCCAAAATTTACCCCTTTTCCTAGACTTTCCACTCCTTTTGCTTCACCCCTCCTCTTTCCCCTTCAATCCTTTTGCCAGAAGAAGGAGTCACTGGCTCCAAATGCTTGCCTAATTATAACCTCCTTTTATGTGTGTGTTCTGCCACTGCTTGGTGAGTGGATATTTTATCTATCCAATTACACTATATTGTCAACAACGGATTGCGTTTGTTGTTATATTAGCACGTGGTTTATTATGGATTTTGTGATGCAATTTGTATTGGACATCACAACAGATGTTTGTATGGATGTTGACAAGTCATTAGTAACAATCCTCGCTGGTTCCAAAATGATGTGTATATGATCTTCAACACTGCAATCATGAGTGCCTCTCCTCCTTAACCAGAATTTGGCTGTAAGGGTTAAGTGTCACACCCAGCTCTAATCTCCATGGTCAATATGGTTAAAGATCTTAAAACCTGCATCATAGTATTCGGTCATTAGTCCAATACTGCAGTCTACATTTCGCTTTCTTCGAGAGTTAACGGCACAGTAGAATTAATTACATGGTCCCTACAAACTGGTAAGTAAGTGTTGTCATCATGAAGCACACATTACATGCAATTGCAATTTAAGCTCCCGAAACATATCTTTCATAGTGTGCAATCAAAATTAAAAGTCCAAATCTGATACTTATTACCATAAATTATATATCATTTCTCTAAAACTTAGCATTCACTCATGCTTACTATGGCTTTGATCACTAAGGTTTGGCTGGACATAAAACACAAGTAACCTGAAGGCAATCTGACTTCTAGCATTTCAGAACCAAGGAGTTAAACATCAAAGAAAACGTTGCCACACTTTTGGCAATTTAATAAAGTTGCTGAAGTAGTAATCAATTGAAAGGCTTGTGCTGGGCAATGGACCACATGAAAAGTAGGTAAGTAATAAATACAAAATTATCTCTCAGATATACCATTTAGTGGCATCCTTTATAAAATCGCAGCTGTATAACAATGTTGCCAACATTCAAAAAAGGAACTAACTCTTTAAAGTAAGTACTGTAAAATACAAATAAAGAAATATAGTCGGTAAAAGAGACATGGATAATAGTTTATGCTTCTTGTCACCCACGGTTCAGTTGTGTTGATGATTCTTTCCACAGTTTGAATTCTTTTAGTCCTGTATCAATAGTTATAACATTATGATGAAAAATAATTTAAACTGCAGTAGCTTAAAAGAAAAATGCTGCACATTATGTTTTTTTTATTTAACTTGCACACCCAAAAACGTTTTGCCTTATTTACAGGAAGCAACTTCAGTGGGTGTTATGAAATATCACAGGATTTTTTCATTTGCACATATAGCTTATTGTTTGTGCTGTAGGTTATAGGTTTAGAACAGTTCATTGAAGTTTTTATAATGAAATTCATAGGTACTTAGAGATTAGCTTGTAAACCAAACATTGTTTGTAAACAAAACAATAACCTATATTTGCAAACGAAAAAATCTGTAATATTTCAGGATATCCATTGGAGGTATGTCATAAGCAAGACATAACACATCTGGATACACATGTAGCGTGCAAAAGGCATTTTTTAAACTACTGCAATTCATATATAGCTGTTGTGAAAATGGCCACCACAAGAGACTCATTAAAATATTTTAGGCTTTTTATAACCTCATTAAAGAACAGAAGAACACTGCATATCTTGATGGCAAAGTTTTATTCAATGAGTAGAACCAGTGAATGAAAATTCTACAGTTTTTGCAGTAATTCATTCGTTCTTATAGCTGGGCATGTAGCACAATATATGTGCACAGTTTTTGAGAGCTATTGAGTAATAACAGTGTTACAACTTTAGTAATCTTATGGAGTTAATGTGTTTCCTTTGTAGCAGAATATGATATCCATTCTATGACAGAATATATTAGCATTACCATTCAACAGTAGGGAGGGTTTTGCAATACTGGAGTATGATAATGTGCTTCTGCATGCATAGTAATTCCACAGCCAAAAGCTGATGTAATAAGAATAATTAAATGATATTCTTTATTATTAGTTTGTAGGGAAAGGAAGCCAAAAATGTATGAAGTGGAATGGCTGTAATAAATACCAATAAGACTGCAGCAGCAGACTTAACCATGTTAATAAAGATATGGATAAAGTATTGATGTACCTGCTGTAAACTGTTGTATAGGGGGTGCAATGACTGAAGGTGGGGACAGCAGATGAAGACAGATTTAGAGGGAAAGGAACAAAGTGTGAACAGTCTGAGACTGATCTGCAGAATGCAATGTCAACCCAAGAAATTATGATCAGAGGCGACTGCCATTGTGTAGAGTAATGCAATAGCATAATGAGGTAATGGCACACACTGATTAAAACATACATCTAACACAATTAAAAATCCAAAGCAATAATATTCTGACAGAGTGCAAAAGATACAGCCAGTATCAAAGAGGTTTCACTGATAGAATAAGAGGTTAAGAAAACAAAATTATTACTAAACACAATGTATGTGAGTTGAATGGCTGCACCATGGCAATACATAAATATCGAAAGGAGAAGGAAGACCTGAAGGTCAGAGCGAAAGACTCAAAGATTACACCAAGTACAGCATAGTGTACAGGAGTGGCAACAGATGAGCTCTAATATTTTAAAAGTGATGATAAAGACAAAAATTTCACAATTCTACAAATGGCAGTTTGTCTTAGTAGTGTGATTATAAATGATCGACAAGATACAATGAATAAACTTCATGGATATGTTAATTTTTTAAATACCTATTCATTTTCAGAAGTTGGAAAAGACTGTTGCTACATGTTTCTTCATGACCTAAGTCTGTTAGGTGTGGTCATCTATAAGCATCTCTTTTTTTTTTTGTCTATACCTGTCACTCCCATTGCACACGAACTGCTTACAATAATTAGGGTTCACAGTTAACTGCTGAGTAACATAACATTTGATTGGTCATACTTTTGAAATGTATAGATTGCTTGAGAGAATTTTCTGACAAAACAGCTTGCACTACAACATAATCTATGGATGACTATAGTTAGATATCGAGTGGTATGCAGTTTCATGCAGTACTGTGTTTACTGATTGGTTTGTTATGCAATTTATCACTGCTGTACTTACTTAGGAAATATGGTTTTGCTTTTGTCACTGACTGCTTCAATAAAAATATTTCCTTCTTCAACAGCATCCCGTACTTTGGCAGCCAGTTCTCCATTTGGAAAATCAAGACACAGATTTATGTCTTCATTATATATCCTTGCAATGAATGGATCTGATTTGTCCAGCTTGGGGTTCTGTTTCCATGCAACAAATTCTTTGTGAATATTTGGATCAACCTGCAATATTGTTAAATTAAATTATCACTTGAAGAAAACATGGAAAGGGAGATTAAATCATTCATTCTAATTTCTGGGTTGACAATAATAACAAAATTGTGTCAGTCATTAATGTACATCAACAGATATTGGTTGATTGGTTGGTTGATTTGAGGGAGGGGACCAAACAATGAGGTCATCGGTCCCATTGGATTATGGAACGATAGGGAAGGAAGTTGAAGATGCCCTTTCAAAGGAACCATCCTAGCATTTGCCAGAAGTGGTTTAGGGAAATCATGGAAGACCTAAATCAGGATGGCTGGACACGGGACGTCATCCTCCCAAATGCGTGTACAGTGTGCTAATCACTGCACCACCTCGCTTGGTCAACAAATGTTATTTATATTATATCACAGTCAATGAAAAGTTATGACAATGTATGAAAATGATATTTCAATTAAACTCTGTTAATATTCCTCTTTTTTACAGGCCTTAACCCATATCTTCATGGGGTTGGCAAGTTAATCTTTATTTGGCAATGTTAGTGGTAGAAGGTGGCTGGATTCCCTTCCTGTCATCACCAATCCCCCCTCCCCCCCTTTGATGAAGATTATGCACCCTATCTGTTTGCATCTAGTGCTACCCACATGAAAGTGTTACAGTGCATAAAATACCTGCAAATTGGGAATCTGAGGTGAGACATAAGTACCATCCCAGTATTCACTTACTCTGATACTGGAAACCACACAAAAACCACATCCAGACCGGCCAGGACACCAGCCCTCACTGTTAGTCTGCCACATGGAATCAATCTGGGGACAGCATGCCTTCCTGAGTCTCGGAAGTGGGAAAATAATGTTCCGGCTGTCTGGGCGGGTATATAAGCTCTGTTAATATTCCATGGAATAAGGGCAGACACACTTCATGTTATGAAGTGAGTACTACAAGACAACTGAATGGAAAAATTGTGACCAGGTGGCAAATGTGGGGAAGTTTGAAGCTGACGACAATATGTCAATCAATTTACTCATATCTTTCATACATTCAAAATCTGATAGATAAAAAGCAAAAGATAAAATAGAGGGTGTCCCAGAAATATTGCAGCAAACTTTGAGGGGTTGTAGGGAGTGTGTTGGTGACCAATTCAACGATAGGGACCTGTGTTGCGAAATGTCATCCTATGATGCTATAGAGTGTTAAAGTTATAGGTGCTGACGCCTGCAACTATGCCACCCCCTTGGCAGCATATGTGACTTTATACACTGGTGGACCATGTGTGGAACATCTCACAATGTTACTTGTTACTGAATGATCACAACTGACTGCCATGATCACCAGTGGAGAAGATGGAGTTAGCTGCTGTGTAGACAGGCTTTGTCTACTGTGAGTGAAATGCTCTGTTGCCTCTGTGGATAACAGTTTAACCACAGGTTTCTATCTGCAGTTTATTTTTCTCCTGTTTACCAAAAAATATTGGAGATTTTAGAAGGTTCCAGGAGAAAAATAAATTGTGTGTGGAAAATCGTGCCTGAAACCATCATCCATCGAAGTACTTATAGGAGAGGAGGCCTTTCTACCCAGTAGCTTGCTCCATCTTTTCCAGTGAGATTTGTGGCAATCATTGATGATCACTGAATAACAAACAACATTTTGAAACAATATAAATGAATAGATAAAAAATCTTCTCACAAGTGGCAGCAGGAGAACACACAGACAAAAAGGTTCAACTTCTTTTACAAGCTTTCAGAGCCAATGCTCCTCTTTCTGACAGAAGAGTTCAATGGGCAGGGAGAGAGGAGAAGGAAAAGGACTGGAGAGTTTTAGGGAAAGGGATACAGTTCAGAAAAGTCACCCAGAACCCTGGGTCAGGAAAGACTTACTAGATGGAATGAGATGGAGCGACTGATTGTCGGGGACTGCACAGGATGAGATTTGGAAACCTGAGAGCTTAAAGGTAGACAGAGATCGTGCATGAGTTAATAAGAGTGAGACATTCCACCTATGGTCTTTCAGCGTACAAAGCCACATTTACTGCCAGAAGGGTGGCCTAGTGGCAGGCACCAATGCCTATAACTTTGATGCTCTGTAACATCATTGTGTGGTGTTTCTGAACACGGGTTCCCATCCTTGATCCATTCCTCAAAACACCCTCTACAAGCCCTTGCAGTTTGTCACAACATTTCTGGGACACCTTGTTTAGCTGCCCTAAATAGGAATTTCATACTGTACTTGTGACATAAAGATATTTTTAACTACCATTTTATCTTTTGAAATGTGAATGAAAACCTGTATTAAACATCCTGCTCACAATAAGTCATAATTATTTCATCAAATTTCCTCTTTTACTTACTTCCCATCCATCTTTGTTGTCACTTGGTTCGGGGGGTATCACTTGTTGTTCTTTTACTGGAGACTCTGGTGGAGAATTTTCTCTGCCATATTTCAAATTATAATGTGATGGAGATCTCCTATGTTTTTTGTTGAACAACCCAACACCTGTTATGAAATGTGCAATAGTCCATAAATAAGATCAACAGAGTGTTTACTTTTTTTTTTCAATTATGTACTGACATATTTTTCTAAAAATTTCATAAAACTAAGAATGTTAACCCTGTGGAGCAATTGTCCACTGCAGTGGACACCTGTTAATGTTGCTTCTTTGGTGTTTTTAATCAGTCAAGAGGCTGCAAATGCATGCAGTCCATGCGGTGGATATTCCCCAATGCATTTGCAGCCTCATGACTGATTAAAAACACCTAAGAAGCGACATTAATAGCTGTCTGTTGCAGTGACAACTGCACCACAGGGTTAATTATTTAGAAGCGATCATTGATGATATATTTAGTTTCTAGTAGTTAAAGTAGTTACTTTACTTTTAACAGACATACACATATCATTAAGAATTATTCTTCCCCCATCACTTACCCGTTGGGGTAGCATCATCCTTACTCCTGCTTGCTCTATTGTCTATTTGAGGATGAAGGTGAGGGTTGGGTCTGCTAGGTGTGGAGGTGAGGACCAAAGTTTTCAAAGCTGCTACTTCAGCCATCAAAACTTCCACTTGCATTTGACTCTCTTTCAGTGATCTTTCAGCTGCTGCTTGTTTTACATTTGCTGCACGAACCATATTGTGTGCTTCCTGTAAAAGAAATTCAGTGAAAAAAAGAACACATACAAAAATAATTAAGATGCATCACTTACATAATAAATTTACTGTTAGTATACATGAAATGTTTGTATCATAAAAACAAAGTACTGCATTTCCATTTTTCTTTGTAGCTTCCACGATAATGAGTTTAGGTCAATAGTTATGTGGTGCCTGATAGAGCTGTGGAAGTACACATATTAATCTCAACAAATCCACTGAATTTAAAAAGCAGTTAACTTCACTTGCCTCTATAAAGATGATAAAAAACATATGAGAGTCTTTTTGTGTTATCATAGATCAATACCACCCTCACCCGTATCTCACAGTTGGTAACAGAAACACACGTTTCCAACAGACGCCAATAGCAGTTGTGCAGGGACCTAGTGGATCCAGTGAAGTGTGCATGCTGAACCATGTCTTCAATGGCTCTGACATTGAGCACCCTCTGCCACCACAAGATAGGATGGCCGGTGGCAGCTACACAGCCCAGGCTCAGTCGCAATCTTTGACAGTTCATTTGTGCATTAATAGTGGGAAACTCACACTGCGTGATGCTCTTTAGTAGCTGGACTTTATTGCTGTTTGTTCTTTTGTAGAGTTTCTTTGCAACACTTGGAGAAAGCATTAAGTAAAACTTCTGTTTACTGTATTTACATGTTTGCTAATCATTTCCATTTCTGTTTAGCTTTCCTACAATGACAGCTGCTGCACCACTCTGTGGTCCACCTCTCCTTACTGTTGTGTATGAAGTGGTACAAAACACTTATTACACACCAAACCACAAATATCTCGCTTTGGGTATAAGATGATCACCTCAGCAGTTTTAAGAAAGACAATATCATTGGTAATTGTTATCATGTTTTGTTTTTACTGTGACTGAGTTAGTGATGACTGACTTTGATCTTTGGAGAAGACTAGAGCAAACCAATGTTTGTCAGATTCTGAGTGTTTTCATTTGCATTAATTCTTCAGTATACACACTGAAAACATACAGCAACTAACAATTTGTGAGGTCAGACAGTCACGAGTTGCATAGGTGTGTCAAGAAATCTAGAGGTAGCTTCAATCTTTGCTATACAAAAATATAGCTTTACGAAAAGAAGTATTGTACTGATGCAGGAACCAAGTGCAATTATTACACAAAAAAGACTTTCTTACAAAAGTTGTTTGTAACACCCTACATGTCACAGCTTTTCATTTTGCCACTGTTTGCCTCTGTAGCTGAGTAGTCAATGTGGCAAAATGCCGTGCTCGTGGCCCAGGTTCAATTCCCAGCCAACTCAGAGATTTTCTCTGCTCAGGGACTTAGATGTTGTGTTGTATTCATCATCATTTCATCCTCATCGATATACAAGTCACCAAAATGGCAGAAACTAGAAAGACTTGCACAAGGTGACTGGTCTATTTGACAGGGGGGCCTAGTCACATTTAACTTAATTTAATTTAATTTTGCCACTCGTCCTCTAGTAAGCTGCTTCTAGCTTCCATTTACCTGTTCTTTAGTCTGCCTAGTATCTTTCTCTTCGTACTCTTCCTAGTTATTTGTGACAGTACTCTTGTAGTAACCTTCCTTACATGACCATTTCACAGTAACTGCTTCTTCACTATAGCTCCACAAAGATTTTTTTTCTATTTGCATTTTTCTATAATTTCAGCCAACCTATTTTTTTCTTTTAAAGTCACCCCATAGGATCATCTTCAAAAATCATTTCCTATGCAGTGCATTCTTGATTTTTTTGTGTTGAAAATCTATTCTTATAATGTACAGCTAGCAGTACTCTACGCAAGTGACTTGAACATTTGGATCCTAGTCTTTTTCTGATGTTAGTGCTCCAAAAGGTGTAGTGTAATTGTTTTCTTAATAGCTACTTTCATTACAGAAGCTACACATAGGAACTAAGCCATTAACTGGATACCTGTATGGTATCTAGTCTCTGCATGGATATCCAAAGACAGCAAAGAAACTAACATTCTCTCTATCAGAATAATCAAATATGTGAAGAGAGTTAGTAACTTAATTTCATGTTCTGTTGCACAATAATGGAAATTTGAAAATGATTAATGAGGTAACAACATGTAGAAGAGAGACAAAGGTAAGTAAAGGTGTGATGATGTGCATTTATAGTTTGCTCATTATTACAATTAGTAATGTGAATAGAAAATAGTCATGAATGTTCATTATGACAGGATGACAACATCACAAAGACAAAATTAATTAAAACTGAAGAAGTAAACACAGACATGGAAAATGGCAAGTGATAAGGGAACCTTCTGCTGCTTTTATCTGTTACATTTAGCCTGAGTAAGCACAAATAGTGTTTAGCAGTTTAACAATACTTACTTATTAATGCAGTTTATACAACCATTTCTATTTCTTTAAAATACTTTTTCTTGGTGTGCACCTGAAGGTTTTTTTCCTTCATCTTAGGATGTATAGAATGTGATTAATGACTCAATAAATAAAAAATTGGATTTGGTAACTAATTAGTTGCCAACTAGTAACTAGTTAGAACCATTCAAAGAATAAATGATTAAATAATACACAATGATTCAAGATAAAACAAAGCTTTAAGAAAATGAGCAAAAATATCAGTGCAAGTATATGAAGATCATGGGTGAAAAATCACGTAAAAAAGGAAAGAGAAGGATACTCAGATTAGATGACAAGTGCAACAGGAAGGTTAGAAATTAGTTTTGACTGAGTGAGTGGAACATAAATCACCACATCATCAATAAATTATTTAACAGGAGCAGAAAACATTATGAACAGAAAAACAATTGCCAGAGAAAGTCATTAACATGCACAAAGCTAGTATTATTCTACTCAGAACAGACACCAAATACATACTAACTATTATTACATGAACACACAATGCAAAATCTGGTGATGCACTGTGATTGTACAACTTTAATGTTGTTGAGGCTCTCAAATATATTGGTGGACAATGAG
The DNA here is from genome assembly GCF_021461385.2 of Schistocerca piceifrons. Taxonomy (NCBI): domain Eukaryota; kingdom Metazoa; phylum Arthropoda; class Insecta; order Orthoptera; family Acrididae; genus Schistocerca; species Schistocerca piceifrons. The sequence continues at coordinate 62,396,400 of NC_060144.1, read as the reverse complement.
TAGAGGCTATATCACCACCTTAAGATTACAGTCAAGTGCTCTACAAAAACATTTAGAGGCTTCAGAAACACAAAAGCCTCAGAAAAAAAGATGTATAGAGTCTCATCAACAGTTCGGACTTCAGCTACCTTTAATATGGTATTCATAGTGTTTCATATGGACTTACTGATGGTACAAACTGAAATTAATGTAGACAAGCAGGTCAACATTTTGTGGGCAGACACTTTTCGACATTGCAACACCACTAGACAAACTACTGACTCAACTACAGCGCTACCTGATGATGGAAAAATTCAACCAACAACGTTTTTCATTAATAAAAGTAGTTTAAAATCCTTCAATGTATTTGGATAAAAAATCGTTTCACTACTGCTAATACGCTGGGAACAATTACTTTTGAAACACCAATTACTTGTCACAATACACGTCACCTTTATTGTTTACTCACAGAGTTGTGTTTGAGCATGACAGATATTTAAAGATCCTAGGTGACCATTTTATAAGCGTTACTTTAACACCCCTAATTAGTACAAAAATTTTGTCTTCTGTTCTGCACTCAGTTTTCATTCATCACTCCAGTCTGCAAATACACATCATGGGTGTTTGAGACTTAAAAAGTCTCTGGAACTGTATGGTTTCATTTGCTTGCTCCAGCTACATACATACCTACACATATATACATTCAGTGACCATAGGCTCTGCAGACTATGCACTGCTTCCAAAGACTGCCATCATTCCTTTCAGTTTTGTGCTCGGTTCCTCCAGGTGTCTTCAACTCCAGGGCTACCATCTAGCATTGCCCTGGTCATCCTATGAGGTGACTAGTGTTTGGTTTCCACTGAAGTGCCTTCCTTACCCGTCTTTCTGGCATATGGGCTACAAGGCCTGTCCACTGGATTCTTCTGCTCTTTAGCTCCTGTAGAATTGACAGTTGTTGCATCAAGAAGTAGATTTCCTCATTCTTCCTCTTCCTCCCCCATTCTGCACTACTGAAGATTGTTCCCCATATTTTCATTTCTCTTCTTTCAAATATTAATACGTTTTTCCTTTTCTCATTTAGCCATGCTCCAAGTTACTGAACAACGTGTTACTGCTGCCCATATCACGGCATTATAGGTTCTCATCTTAATGTTCACTGACATTGATTCTGGGCTGTGTGTTTCCCTGAGGGAATATGTGCATTTCATTCTCACTGCTATTCTTTCCTTGATGTCCATTCCTATGCTGTTGTCACTGGTCAACCAAGACTCCAAATATTTGAACCTAACTCTTTTACACTTCATACAATCCATCTCAAGAAATTATTCCTCATCATTTTCTTCCCGACTGCATGAAGTCCATTTTGTCTTTATTCATCTTTAGCCCAATCTACTGCACATAGTTATCCATTTTCTAGCACATTTCTTTCAACTCGTGGCTCAATTCATTTAGTATAATGTGTAATCAAAAACCTTCTGTTTCAGGGATTGCTGCAGCGTATAAACAATGTAATGCAACTATGATATGGGTATATAAGCACCAACATGTAGGCAAGGGATTAGCATGGCATCTATGTCTTTCTGATAAGCATGTGATAAACACAGAAACATGAACCATGGCAATGTTATTACCAAATGCATCCCAACAGGACCAACATGCTGTTATTCTTATCTCGGCTGCTGAAGGACAAACACCAGTAGACATCCACTGGAGAATGAAGAATGTGTATGGGCACAATGTACATTGGAAACCACCATCATGGAATGGTGCACCAAGGAGTGCTGTGCTTCATGTTAACACATGCCTCATAGTGCAAATGTCGTAATGCAGAAGTTATGCCCACTCAAGTTCTGATCTCTTTTCATGCAAGTATCATGCTTTTGGTCCTTAAAAAAGGCCCTGAAGGGTCAATGATTCCTGTCAGATGAGGATGTGTAGCAGGCAGGAATGGACTTATTCATACAACAAGACACTGTGTTTCACCAAACAGGTATCATGAACCTGGTGCTTCAGAGATATTATTGCCTCATTGCTGACAGCAATTTTGCCTCATTGGCATAATGATTATGGACTGTACAGCCTTTGAATGGAAACTTCTTGTCCTCACCTGGGATTTGCTGTTTCCATGTCTTTTGATTGGAATCTTCACATCTTCAGTCACTTCCCGTTCTTCTTCATCTGTCCTTTCCTCTGTGGCGTCTGCAGATAACATCTTGTCTCAGTCTAGTTGAGTCAAGAGTTCTGACAAATTTCTTTACATCTTTCTACGATATTTGGAGAAAAAAAAAGAGAAATTCTCTGATATTGCAATGACAAACATGACGTCAAACTGTTTGGAATATGTCAGTAGTGATGGCAACTTGATATAACCAAATGCACACATACATCACTGAATACTTGCCCCCACATTTCACTCTCTAAATGTTTAACAGATATTCAGTTAAAAATCTGCTTACAGTTTGCAAAGAATACAACAATAGAAAATGTCATGGTGCTACAAACATAAAATGATGAAAGTGGTAAAAAACAAAATGCTTACTTGAAACAGGCTAGCTGTGAGTTCTTCCAGTTCTCCTTCAACCTCCTGACGAATACGGCTCAACCTGCTGACTTCTTCATCCCGGAGCTTCAGTTCTTGATGGGCCTTGTGCAGTTCTTCTTGAAGTCGTGCTATTGCCTGCTCCTTCACTTCAGATACAGCACGATCCCACTGTGAAGTTGGAGATTCAGATCCAGAAAGTGTAATTTCATCATTGCCCTTGGCATAATCAGTCTCATCCTCACACCCATTACTGATTGGTTTGTCACAAATTACACCAAGGTCATTTTCAGGAAGACTTTGTCTCTTTTTTGTGTAAGACTCATTACGTATCTCACTTCCACAAATAACATCAGGCATTCTGGCACCTAAATTGTCGTTTTTCGTATCTCTTTCTACCTGGTCATGAGATTCATTTGTATCTGTCTTGTGTTTTATATCAAGGGCATCATCAGAGAGACTAGGGTCCTTTTGTCCTGTAGCTGTAAGCTCATCATTCTGCAAGTGGTCCTCTGGTGAGGCATCTCCATTGATGAAACCATTTTTCAGTTCAATATCTGCTGCATTTCCATTCACTATCTTACTTTCCGCCAGCCTGCCAAGAAGACTGTCACCATTCAAATAACCAGTTTCATGAGTATTCAGTTTATTACTTGTAAGTGAAATCATTACATAATCATCATCATTTTTGAACTCAAATATATCCTTTGGAACTTGTATCTTTCTTCGTGCCTGAATAACAGAAGAAAGGCTCTGTGCTTGCTCTGTACTTAGTTTACCATTCATTATATTCTCTCTGCCAGAAACTTTGCTTTCAGGTATATCAGGTTCACTGCAGTTAGCAAGTTTGAGATTCGAATTTTTAAGGTACTCCTTTGAGATTTCTCCTCTGTACTTTTCACTCGCAGGCCTAACCACTTCCACAGTTGGGCATGCTTCTCCGTTAACTAGGTATCCACCTGATGAAGAAGCAGCATTGTACTTTCGGATTTTGCCTTGGGAGGTATAGGCAGTTCCATTAGCAGAAGCACGGCTCTGTTCTGACCCACATGACACTGTATCAGCAATCTGAAAAACAAATAAAAATAACTGAAGTGATCCTTTTCATAGGAATTGCTTAGTGAACAATGGTAACAAAATTTAGACAATCACAGTGGGGCAGTGAAAAAGCTATGAGTTCATTGGAAAGTGGCAGATGGTAGTATTATTATTTTTGTTTACATACTATCCATCTTAAACATATAAAGCAATAAACGTCATAATTTTGTGTACAAGTATGCATAAAAATTCATATGAAGAGTATATACATAGAGGTACATCCAAACGTAAATGTAAACATAAATGTAAATGTGAACAAAGATGTTAATATTGATATACACTGTGAAAAAGAGGTAGTAAGATACAACAGGAGTTTACTATTGTTGATCACAATACAATTTGTCCAACAAATAAGACAAAACATGTTCACTATGTATACACATGTGAGAGGGAGTCAAAGTTTAAACCATCAGAATTAAAAAAAAAAAAAATTAGGTAATTAACTTTCTGTTTGATTGCAGGTACATGTCTGCATCCCTCATACTCGTGGCAATTCTCACACAACAGCACCATAGCACAACACTAGAGAAGCCAAAACAGAACGGTGCAGCCCACTGATATACTAGAGACAGACTGTCCTATTTTGTGGTATGCTATGGTGCCTCTGTGTGGGGATTTCAGTGTGTCCCAGGGTTGCACACATGTACCTGCAATAAAACAAAAAGCTATGTAGTTAACTTTATATTCCGAGGTGATAATTAAAACTTCATGAGTACCTACTGTCCATGCAAAACATAAATGGTATAACATTAGTACTTAATTCACACATCAAAAAAAGTTTTGCATCACGCTGGTTCCCAAAACTTCTGGAGATGGTTGTTGACTGTGGATACTGTATCACAGACACAGTCCAGTTCAGTCCCTTTGACTATTCGGAGATGTCACTAAATCCACCCAAAGGTGTAAACAAGGTGTTCGCAACACCTGTTAGACAGAGGGGGTCCAACAGCCGATCAGTTCCAGGCATTCCACCAGGAAGGAGGTACATGGCTCATGTTGTATGTAGTTCTACCGTGCCTAGATGGCCAATACTGCAGTTCAATCACATCCGCATTGTTACTTCAATTGCATCTGCATTGTACTTTGTGCCAGGAAGGGCTCTCAACAGGGAAGTGTCCAGACGTCTTCGAGGGAACCAAAGCAATGTTGTTCAGACATGGAGGAGATACACAGAGACAGGAATTGTCAACATCCCTCGCTCAGGCCGCCCAAGGACTACAACTGCAGTGTATGACCGCTACCTGTGGATTATGGCTCGGAGGAACCCTGACAGCAACGCCACCATGTTGAACAAGGCTTTCGTGCAGCCACAGGACGTAGTGTTATGACTAAAACTGTGCACAATAGGCTGCATGTTGCACAACTACGCTCCCAATATCTATCAATACTATGCAGTGAGGTACAGATAGGCTCAACGACATGCCGAATGGACCGTTCAGTATTGGCATCATGTTCTCTTCACCAATGAGTGTCGCACATGTCTTCAACCAGACAATTGTTGGAGACGTGTTTGGAAGCAACCCAGTCAGGCTGAACACCTTAGACACACTGCCCATCAAGTGCAGCAAGGTGGAGGTTCCCTGCTGTTTTTGGGTAGCATTATGTTGGGCAACGTACGCCATTGGTCATCATGGAAAGTGCCGTAATGGCTGTATGATACACAAATGCCATACTCCGACCGATAGTGCAACTATATTGGCAGCATATTGGCATGGCATTCATCTTCATGGATAACAATTCACGCACCCAACGTGCACATCTTGTGAATGACTTCCTTCAGGATAACAACATCGCTTGACTTGAGTGGCTAGCATATTTTCCAGACATGAACTCTATCAAACATGCCTGGGATAGATTGAAAAGGGCTGTTTATGGATGACATGACCCACCAACCACTCTGAGGGATCTCCACTGAGTTGCCGTTGAGGAGTGGGACAATCTGGATCAACAGTGGTTTGACGAACTTGTGGATAGTATGCCACAATGAATACAGGCATGCATCAATGCAAGAGGACATGCTATTGGGTATTAGAGGTACCGCTGTGTACAGCAATATGGACCACCACCTCTGAAGTTCTCGCTGTATGGTGGAACAATATGCAATGTGTGGTTTTCATGAGCAATAAAAAGGGTGGAAATGATGTTTATGTTGATCTCTGTTCCAATTTTCTGCATAGGTTCTAGAACTCTCGGAACCAAGGTGATGCAAAACTGTAGAACACATTTACCATTAAATATATTTTAATGTGTTTCTTCTTCTTCTTCTTCTTCTTGTCTTCTCCTGTCCACTTCTTTCCTGTTTTCTTCTCCTTGGACGTTTTCTGAAATTTCTGTTTGTTTTTTCCTTTTTTTTTCCTGCCTGCCATGTCTTCTGTGGAGATGTTTGATTTCTTGAGGTTTTCCATGGTTTCCTTTACCCAACTGCTTTTCACTATAATAGTTATCACTATTTGAAGATATTCTTAGTCAGTATGTCTTCATTTATCCCATGTATTTGTGTGTAGAACTTTGCCCTTCTTTTCCTGATGTTTGTAATCATCCCCCTGTTGTTATAGCTCTTTTGTTGGTCTCTTTATCCAGAGGCCCTTTTTCTGAAATGGCCAGTATAGATCTTTCTCAGCATTTTCCGATCTTGTTCTTCCATCTCCCTGATTTTCATTCTTCCCTTGATTACTGTTGTTTCTGAGGCATAACAGATCTCTGGTAGAATTACTGTACTACAGTGTCTTAATTTGGCATTGATGAAAACACTTCTTTTGTTGTAATGGTTCTATGTAAGTCTGTATGCTTTCTATAATTTTGTGATCCTCTCTTCATCGGATGTCAAATTCAGTCCTGTTTCTCTATAGTCTCTCCCAGGCACCTACTGTGTTTTTTCATATGAGATGTGTAGTCCTCTTTGATTGACATTTTGTGTAGTGGCTCTAGAGCCTCTTTGCCTTCTTTTCTGATATTTGTTATGATGTCTATATCACCATCAAAGGTCAGATATTTAGTGTTTACAGTTCTATCCTTGTGTCTCCCCATCTTTGCCCCATTGACTCCTTTGTCCCGGGTCATCATTATTTTCTCCAAAACTGGATCGAATAGAATGGGTGACACGCCATCTCTTTGTCTCAGTCATTTCTTGATTTTAAATGGTTTCAAGATCTGTCCTATGAACTTTACTTTGGATATTGTATGTGTTGATGTTTCCTGGATTAGCTTTCTGCTCTTGTTGTCCACCTACATTTCTTGCAGTGTGCTGAAGACCGTTTTTCTATCTATGGAGTTGTAGGCCTTCTTAACGTCAGTGAATGTTGTTGTGGTGTTCCTGCACTTTCTCATTGTTAATATTGTTCTTATGCACCATATCTGTTCACTGAATGACCTTCTCTTTCTGAATTTTCCTTGGTATTCTCCTCTCTGGGGATCTATCTCAGGTTCTTGCCAATTTAACAGGGCTTTGGATAGGATTTTGTATGTCACAGGCAGTAATGGAATTCCTATGTAATTATTAAGGTCTGTATTGTCTCCTTTCTTGTGGAATGGACGTACTAAGGCCCATTTTGATTTATCTGGGACCTTTTCTGCTCCTCAGATGTTTCTAATGATTCGGTGTATTTTGGGTGTAATGTTTCTGTTGTCCAATTTCCAGAATTTCAAAATCAATCAATCTTCTCCAGGTGCTTTGTTATTCTTCAATTATTTTATTATTTTCATGTTCTTCTTATGTGTTGGAGGTCTGGAATCCAAGCTAGGTTCTGGCTAATCGAACTGTAGACTCTGTCACTTTATCACAGCTTAGTAGTGTGTCAAACTATTGCACTAATATTTTACAGTTCTTTTTCAGGTTTGTCTCCAGTGGTCCATCTTATCTTTCTACATCTCCATCTACACTTATAATCTGCAAACCACTGTGAAGTGCATGGCGGAGGGTACAACTGATTGTACCAGTTATTAGGGTTTCTTCCTGTTCCATTCATGTATGGAGCATGGGAAGAATGATTGTCTGAATGCCTGTGGGTGTGCAGTAATTATTCTAATCTTATCCTCATGATCCCAGTGAGAGTGATACATAGGGAACTGAAGTAAGTTCCTAGAGTAATCATTTAAAGCTGGTTCTTGAAACTTGTTAATGACTTTACGCCTGTCTTCCAGAGTCTGCCATTTCAGTTCCTTCAGTATTTCTCCGACTCTCTCCCATGGATTAAACAAGCCTGTGACCATTTGTGCTGCCCTTCTCTGTATATGTTCAATTTCCCATGTTAGTCCTACCCAGTGGCGGATACATATAGGGGGCACACTGGGCGCGCCCCCTCCCTTGCGGGGCCACCCGCACTGCCACCCCCGCCAGTTAGCCTGAACACTATTCATTCGTTTCTTTCATCAGTTGACATGACTGAATAAAGTTATCGAGTAGTTGTACTTTTCTATGTAGCATGCGTGTCCACGTCATTGTATTATATACGTTTCTGTCTGCCATATAGATAGCTAACACATAGCTACGAGAAAAGTCGCTTCCATTCTAGCAGTCTCAATACATTATTCTGTCTGGCATCTGTATGAGAAAAGTTGTGACCATTCTACCTTTTACTTGTACAGAAAGCCTTCGATATGTAGAGTTATAAATACAGACTATTTGCCGAATAGGAGGAAATTTACATTCAGAAGCAGAAATATTAAGACTGAAGAATGAATAAGAAAGAAGTCATAGTTGTAGCAAGTGCAAATGTGAAGATTAGTCAAGACTGATCAGTTGATTGTGAATTGTTATAATAGTAATTCATAGTAATTTCTCAGTAAAAATATTGTTACAAGACTTAATAATATTTTTACTAATAATGTAACAATAGTTTAAATAAAACTTTCTTAAACTTTGCATGTGACTTGATTATTTTTTAATTACAGTGAAAGTAAAGGTAGCTCAAGATACCTTTAGCACCTCCTCCTTGAGATTTCTCTGTCTCTGCCACTGGTCCTATTTGGTATGGGTCCCACACACTTGAGCAATATTCTAGGATGGATTGCACAAGTGATTTGCAAGCAATCTCATTGCACTTCCCCAGTATTCTACCAATAAACCAAAAACTGCCACCTGCTTTACCCAAGACTGAACCTATGTTATCATTCCATTTGATATCCGTACAAAGTGTTAACCCAGGTATTTGTGCAAGTTGGCTGATTCCAACAGTGACTCACTGATATTATAGTCATGGGATACTACATTTTCTCCTTTTGTGAAGAGCACATTTCTGAATATTTAGAGCAAGTTGCCACTCTCAGCACAAGTTGAAATCTTGTTAAGATCTGACTGAATATTTCTGCAGCTTCTCTCAGATAGTATTTCATTATAGATATCTGCATCATCTGCAAAAAGCCTGATTTTACTGTTAATATTGTCTGCAGGGTCATTAATATACGACAAGAACAGCAAGGACCCCAACAGACTTCCCTGGGGCACACCCAAAGTTACTTCTACATCTGGCGATAACTCTCCATCCAAGATAATATGCTGTGTACTCCCTACAAAACGTCCTCAATCCAATTACATATTTCACTTGAGATCCCTATGATCATACTTTTGCTGATAAGTGTAGGTATAGTACTCAGCCAAAGGCTTTTCAGAAATTGAGAAACACTGCATCTACCTGGTTGCCTTGATCCAAAGTTTTCAGTATGTCATGTGAGAAAAGTGAGAGTTTGGTTTCACATGATCAATGTTTTCGAAAACCATGCTGGTTGATATTGAGGAGGTCATTCTGTTCAAGATCTCTCATTATGTTTGAGCTCGGAATATGTTCCAAGATTCTACATAAATTTATGAGAAAGGACATTGGACAGTAGTTTTGTGGATCACTTCTACAGCCCTTCTCATAGACAGGTGTGACTTGTGCCTTTTCCAAGAACTGGGCATGGTCTTTTGTTTGAGGGATCTAATCAGCCACAAATTCAGAATAGAAATTGACAAGGATTCCATCAGGACCTGGAACTTTGTTCAATTTTAATGATTTCAATTGTTTCTGAACACCACTGACACTAATACTAATTTCATTAATCTTTTCAGTGGTATGAGGATTAAATCAAGGCATTTCTCCTGAGTTTTCCTTTGTAAAGGTACATTTGAAAATGGAGTTCAGCGTATCAGCAGTTCCTGTCTCATTTGCTAGGGGCTGTATGCTAACTTTGGTGCCACTAACATCCCTTACATATGACCAGAATTTTTTTGGGATTTGTGAAATGTCATTTGACAATATTCTGCTACAGTAGTCACTGAAGGTATCACACATTGCTCTCTTGACAGTCAAATGCTTTTCATTCAGCATTTGTCTATCTATAGCCCTATGCTTTGTTTTACAATTATTACACAATAATTTCTGTTTCTTTAGAGTGTCTGTACACTATGGAGGTTCTCCTGGTCTATGCTGGATGTTTCAAGTAACTTATAGAGGTAAGACATTACCGAGTTTTTATCTAGTTTACTGAACATATATATCTTTCTGCGTGTTTTAGTTGTCCTTTTTACTTAGGTAATCATTGTTGCCACAATCTCGTCATGGTCATTGATGCTAGTTTCAATGTGAAACTCCTCAAAGAGGTCAGGTCTATTTGCTGTTATTACATCCAATACATTTCCATCATGAGTGGGGTTCCTAACAATCTGTTCTAGGTAGTTTTCAGAGAAGGCAATCAGTAAAGTTTTACAGGATGTCTTATCACATCCACCACTAACAATATTGCAATTTTTCCAATTAATTGTTGGCTCATTAAAGTCTCCACTAATGATTACTGTATAACTGGGAACTTATGTACAAGTTAATTGAGGTTTTCTCTGAAGTTTTCAGTTACACGAGGAGATTGGTCAGGTAGGCGACTGGAGGATCCATACTGAGTCTTTTCCAAACAATCTCACATGCAGCTTCCATTTCTATCTTAGTGGATTTGAGTTTTTTTTCTACTGCTACACATACAGCACCTCCATTTCCCATTTGCTTATCCTTTTGATATACACTTCAATTTCCCCAAAAATCTCATTGCTACTAATCGCTTTTGAAGCATAAACTTGGTGGTTTATCTCGCGTCATATTTTCTGGTCTGTTCTGTAAAAATTTCTTTTTGACTTTTCTGTTGAAGTCCTCTTCTATGTCTTTCAATCTGTTGTTTTCATAACCTCTTTTTTTTTTCCCCTACCAATTATTTTTGAAAGGGTTTTCTGTATCCTGTCAAATTATTCCCATTTTTTAGATGTTCTGTGCCTTAATCTTCTTTTAGGCTTGTATTCTTTCTTCTATGATTCTTTTGTGTGTCATGTTCCTCCACCCGTATTTCATTTTTCTCAGTGGATGCGCCAATTTTATTTCTTTCTTATTTACCTGTAGACACTGTAGGTCTGTTCCGAAAGTTCTGTCGTTTTCTTAATCTGCCTGTTCACTTTGAGCTGTTGTAGATGGTGATTAGATTCGAAAAATCCTTTACTTCTCTAGTGTATTTCATGGACATTGCTATGTGGTCTATCCAAAATTCTCCTATGGGAGTGTTGGGGGATTTACAATTTTGTAGTTTCTTATGTGATTTCTGGAATGTGTTGACATGATTTTAAGCTCGAAATTCCTGCAGGGGTTGGTCATGTTCTGTTCACTCTTGTTTGTCCTCTTGTGGCCCATTTCTTTCCTTTCCTAACTGTACATTAAATCCTCCTAGTAACACTTTCTTATGCTTCGAGTGGATTTTGTTGGTGGTTTCTTCCAGATACTCCAAAATTCTTCTACCATCTGTGGGTTTTTCTTGTTGCTGTTATTTGTGGGTTCAAAAATGATTCAAATGGCTCTGAGCTCTATGGGACTTAACATCTGAGGTCATCTGTCCCCTAGAACTTAGAACTGTTTAAACCTAACTGACCTAAGAACATCACACACATCCATGCCCATCACACACATCCAGGATTCGAACCTGCGACCATAGCAGTCTCGCGGTTCCGGACTGAAGCACCTAGAACCGCTCAGCCACAGTGGCCAGCTGTTATTTGTGGAGACATGTGCAATAATTAGTGTATAGGATTTGTTTCTAGATCGTATCATGAGTGTTGATATTTTTCCTGATTTTTGAAGTGAAATATATTGCAGAACGCAACAAACAAATCCTGTTCTGAATACATATAGTGCCACACCATATGCCCATGCAGGCAACAGGTCAGATAATAATAAATTCACGTGTCCTCAGAGTCTTTCATGCTGGCATGCTTCAATAAAATCTCTAGGATTACAAACCACATCAGTTCAAATAAAATACTCGAGATTGCAATAGTTGTCACCACCACCACCACCATCACCAGGAGTTAAAAATCACTGACTGCTGGGGCTGGCACAGTGTTCCTTTTATATAGATGCAACAGCAGTGCCTGGAATCTTCCAGAGAGGAATGAAGTGACGCACATGCAGAAGGCAAGTTGGGCAGCTCACAGCAGCTCCATCCCGACACGGGACAGAGTGACATGAGGTGGCAGTTTGAAACTGCAGCACCTACATCCCTACAGGCACCAAGCCTTGGTCTCTGCTTTCAATCAATGTGTTTAATTGTCTTGAGTTTCCTTTTGAGTGGCAGTGGGATATCAATGTTGTTCCTTCAGCACAGTACATGGTTCTGTTTTTATTTTTATTTTTTTATTTGAAATCAAGAGGGGCATGTGATTGGTTTCTTTTGCCAAATAAGACTTCCTCTTTCTTTTTCTGTCACCAGACAAATTGTCTCAGATCAGGTCTTTATATGTCAAGTGGGAGGGGTCAATAGGCATACACCACATTGTATTGAGCAACAGCACATTACTGACACAAGATCTAAGTTTACTTAAGAAATCTGAAACATTTGTAAATTGTGCACACAGATATTTAATATGACTTCCCCATATTAGTTTTGAATCATAAGAAGTTTAATATAAGCACAGCCATTGTTTCATCTTTAGTACATAAACTAAACAGAATATTTACATATTTTTCATGATTAACATCCAGTTCTTTGGTTCGAATTATATATTGACTGCTCTGAGATGATCCTAACTTTTATGCTTTAATACAGCAAGTCTTTTTAACTGTAGCAAATGTATAAGTCCACACAATATGCAGATGATACCACAAAATAATACTAGCAAGTCATTTACATATATAGTGAACAACAAAGGCCCAAACAAGTAACCTTATGGCACAACCAGTCTGACAGCCAAAACTCACAATCTGTCATTGTTAAACTGTGTTCTTTGTTTTTATCACCAGGTATGATGTAATTGAAGAGAACATTTGTTATCTCTTGTCTGTAACCCCCCCCCCTTACCCCTCCTTGCATCATAAAGGATCCATCCTACCATGTTTAAGGTAATTTCTGCTCTGTGGATTCTCTCTACCTATTTACACCAAGGATTTGGCAGTATTTCTACTATATTTGATGCCCAATGCTTCCAAAACATCCAGTTTCCTTGTTACACCATCACTGAAGCATAAAATTGCGTCATAAACACCAAATTTGAGGGCTGTAATCTGATCAAATACAGTTTTTTGTAACCAGGTCCAAATGACACAATTTACACATTCATTTTAATTTTTATTTTCCCATGAAGACATTTCTTCAACAAAGTATAATACAGTATTAATTTCATTCATTATTGCAGCAGGTAAAGAATGTTGGGACTTGCGCCAAGTGCCAGAATCATTCCAGCAAAGAAATTGCTGAGGATCTTCATTTGTGGAAAGCTTATGGAAAAGGGTAGCTCACGCAGCTTTCTTCAAGTTTTCTAAATTCCCAACATTTTTTCTTATGGCCAAGCCATAATAATTCTTTAATCTACCTATTTCAACATTTCTCTGGCGACCCTTACCACCTATCTTCTTACCATCTTCCAGTACTCTTTTTTACTTTTCCTTTAATAGTCTTCTCAAATGCCAGGACAGTTCCTTTGAAAGGGCACAACCACTTTCCTTCTCCATCCTTCCCTAATCCAAGATTGTGCTCTGTCTCTAATGACATCATTGCTGACAGAATGTTAACACCAATCTCCTCCTCCTCCAGTCTTCTCAACCTGGACCCCCTTCTATTCTGCACATGCTCAATGCATTCTGATTTGGAAATTGTGACACTAGGACCACAGGATTCTTTTACACATATTCAGTCATAAGCCCTGCTGTCATCGTCCCTAAACACTGTTTGCATCTAACACCTCTATTTGCCACTAATGATTAAAATCCTGAGAACTCCTGCCACTTCCATCCCATTACTAGAACCAGTATAATTTTTCTGACTGTTGTGTTCATTGTCTTTCTCAGCTTCACCACCAGAAGTTATACAGTACTTGCTTAGAATCTCTATATCAGTATGAATTGATGTATCCATCACAGCATCATTTAGTGAAGTACGCCCATGTTTCTGCCAGATGCCATTGAAACATGTACAAATATCACCACTTTCATTGTCATTACTCTCACTGAGTGCTTCTTCGGCTGCTTCCTTCATTGAGAGATTACACACTTCAGTAATGGCGGTTCCAATAATTTCATTGTAAGTCATAAATTTTGAAGGTGGATTTGGAATGTCAAGCAATGTACAGAAGAGTTTGCCTGCCCCTTTACCATTTGATATGAGACCATAAACTAGCCTTATGTTATTCTCATACAGATTATTCTTTGCCATCTGTGATGTTATTGTTAAAGCATTTGCTTCACTTTGCACATTTCAATGTCAGTTTTGAAACAGTCCATTTGCAAAGACACTGTTTCTCTCCCAAAGGCACACAGTATTTTTGGAAATAAAAGCACAGAGCATGCTGAAGTTCACTACAATATTTCCAAATAAGTGTTCATCTCCACAAGCTGACTGCAAGGAAATACCCTGTAGATAATGCAGTTTCTTTCTTGATGTACTAATTTCCTTTACATCTAACATTCTTGGTCCCTTTGACCTTACCTCATTTACTTTTACATATTTATTTCCTCTGAATTTTACTGTAAATGAAAATTCTTTATTCGTGGCAGTTTTATAAAAATGTAGGAAATCAGAGAAAATATAAAACAACATTCACTTCACTTGCAATGAACTTCACTAATTGCAAACATTAGTGCTTTGAAACAATAAAAAACATGATTGAAATGAAGAGTACCTTGTCATGATGAAACAGCAGAAGCAGCAAATGGTGAGAAAGAATATCAAAATCAGTGCAATTTTCTCTGCATGGTGCAAAAAAGAAGGCATGGCATTTACATGCCACAGCACACAGAGCATCAGGGAAACAGTTATAGCTCATGAACAAATTATGATATTCATATGAAACAAAAACTATTTCACACAGGAATAATGGGTTTTTCAAATACGTAAAAACCTATAGATCAATTTTTTGAGCACCTTTGCCTTCTGTCTCCCACTAAGCTATAGATGTGTGAGACTGGACATTATTTTTACCCCAGTCTTCACAAATGGAAGTCCAGTACTTAGATCACTATGCCAACTTTCTCAGTCTTATACTGTCAGTGCAGTACCAATTGAGCTAATTGTACACACATCACGGACTTGCGTGAAAAATTCAAATTTTCACTTCAAAAGACCAAACAAGTTTTCTTTCTTCACTGGTGGACTGAACTATGGATCTATGGTAAATTACACAATGAAGAATTCAACTTAACCACAGGCTTCAAGGGTGTCATTACTCTCTACAGTGTATAGTCTGCTGAAGAGTAGAACAATACCTTACTGTTACATTATTCTCTTAGCACAGAATGTATGAACTTACTGACAACATGAGGGAAAGTATAAAATCCAAACTGTCTTTGTCCAGGTTTTAGAAATGGAGTTGGTACTATGTTCACAATGAAAAGGAAGGTACAGTAACTGGTAAAGTCTATAAAACAATTACAGTTGGCCAGTCTGTTTAGTGTTGGAGACATTATATGCAGCAAGGAACAGAATTTTCCACAATAATAGCCCTTCACACCCATAGCTGAGGAAGTCCAAGTTTGGGATGGGGAAAAAGTGCCTTCCATGGTCTCCAATATTGCGGAAGTTGTATACCGTATTGGTAAATCAATTTAGGGTCCACTACTCTTCTTCAACATCTCTCACAGAACTATAGAAGTCTCTCTGAGGAAAAGTGCCAATCATTCACGATTCATACACAATGTTTCACAGGTGGGTTCATCATCATGCATCGGTAGGTGGTCTTATTCTGTACTTTAACAGTACACAACATGTGACATTGCCAATGGTTTTGTGCTCAATGTGCCTTGACAGCGCCATGATATGTCTGCTGTCAGAGGGGCCAGACGAGTGGGGGAAGAGTACGATAAAGTATCTTTTGCCTATGTGCAACACATTAGTGAAGTCCAATCACAGAGGATAAGCTGCCTGATCTATATTACCAAACGGCAACCACCATCCATTCCCTCTTGCGGGTTGCCTATGTAATGGCTTACATGGGCAAAAAAATTTGATTTTCAGTATTTCATATAATCACTGACCAAATTTAAAAATTTAAACTGCTGTTATAATCTACTCATTAAGTGGTACAATCTTATACAGGGTGTTACAAAAAGGTACGGCCAAACTTTCAGGAAACATTCCTCACACACAAAGAAAGAAAATATGTTATGTGGACATGTGTCCGGAAACGCTTAATTTCCATGTTAGAGCTCATTTTATTACTTCTCTTCAAATCACATTAATCATGGAATGGAAACACACAGCAACAGAACGTACCAGCGTGACTTCAAACACTTTGTTACAGGGAATGTTCAAAATGTCCTCCGTTAGCCAGGATACATGCATCCACCCTCCATCGCATGGAATCCCTGATGTGCTGATGCAGCCCTGGAGAATGGCGTATTGTATTACAGCCATCCACAATACGAGCACGAAGAGTCTCTACATTTGGTACCGGGGTTGCGTAGACAAGAGCTTTCAAATACCCCCATAAATGAAAGTCAAGAGGGTTGAGGTCAGGAGAGCGTGGAGGCCACGGAATTGATCCGCCTCTACCAATCCATCGGTAACCAAATCTGTTGTTGAGAAGCGTATGAACACTTCGACTGAAATGTGCAGGAGCTCCATCGTGCATGAACCACATGTTGTGTCATACTTGTAAAGGCATATGTTCTAGCAGCACACGTAGAGTATCCCGTAGGTGGAAGAACATGGGGCCCAATCAAGACATCACCAATAATGCCTGCTCAAATCTGTGTTTATGACGTGATTGCACAATTGCGTGCGCATTCTCATCAGCCCACACATGTTGATTGTGAAAATTTACAATTTGATCACGTTGGAATGAAGCCTCATCCGTAAAGAGAACATTTGCACTGAAATGAGGATTGACACATTGTTGGATGAACCATTCGCAGAAGTGTACCCGTGGAGGCCAATAAGCTGCTGATAGTGCCTGCACACGCTGTACATGGTACGGAAACAACTGGTTCTCCCGTAGCACTCTCCATACAGTAACGTGGTCAACGTTACCTTGTACAGCAGCAACTTCTCTGACGCTGACATTAAGGTTATCGTCAACTGCACGAAGGATTGCCTTGTCCATTGCAGGTGTCCTCGTCATTCTAGGTCTTCCTCAGTCGCGAGTCATAGGCTGGAATGTTCTCTGCCCCTAAGATGCCGATCAATTGCTTCGAATGTCTCCCTGTCGGGACACCTTCATTCTGGAAATCTGTCTCGATACAAAAGTACCGCGCCACGGCTATTGCCCCATGCTAATCCATACATCAAATGGGCATCTGCCAACTCCGCATTTGTAAACATTGCACTGACTCCAAAACCACGTTCGTGATGAACACTAACCTGTTGATGCTACATACTGATGTGCTTGATGCTGGTACTGTAGAGCAATGAGTCGCATGTCAACACAAGCACCGAAGTCAACATTACCTTCCTTCAATTGGGCCAACTGGCGGTGAATCGAGGAAGTACAGTACATACTGACAAAACTAAAATGAGCTCTAACATGGAAATTAAGCATTTCCGGACACATGTCCACATAACATCTTTTCTTTATTTGTGTGTGAGGAATGTTTCCTAAAAGTTTGGCCGTACCTTTTTGTAACACCCTGTATATTAAAGGTTTCACAATACGTATTAAATTTGGAACTGCATATACGTTTTGTGGCACAGATAACTCACAGCATGCAAATTACCCAGACTATATTCATGAATTATCTGAGAATAGGAGCATTTTCACAAACATTACACATAATTTCTCACCTTTTCAAAACTTTTTATCACTGATCTTCCCCCACAAAATAATAAAAGGAAATAAGTTTATCCCTTACATGTTTGCTGTTCAAGCAGTAAAACTTTCCCTTTCTGCTCAGCTTGGATTCAGACCCACAACTGTAGCCACAACACTGACGTGAATGTGCTTTGTTCCAGGCACTTATTGCCTTGCATATAGTCTCAGTTCACCTACTCATTATTTTGGCAAAGCTTCATAGTGTCGCTTCACCTTTTTTGATCTTGTTCAGCATCTCACAGTTCTCGTACTCTTCTTTCCAACATGGTAGAAATTATTCATGTGTCATCTGCATAGCACAGTACCAGTGTTAGTTTGGTTTAAGTAACTTTGTGTTTGGTTACATCATTGTTATTAACTTTTGGTTAATGTCTTTATCAATATACCCTGTTTGTATTCATGTCGGGTCTCCAGCTGCAACATATTGTCATCGTGTCCAGATGACGATATGTTACGGCAGGAGACCTGACAAAAATATAATCAATTATTATGCTGGAAAGTTTACGGAGCCACAATATAACCTGTGTTTCTTACAATGGTCAGTTAGAAAGTAATGCTGTTTTAAAGTATGTTTGGTCAGTTGAGAGTTCATTAACCATCAGATGTACTGGATATTACCCATCAGTGACATATGAAAATTTGTGCCAAACTGGTCCTTGAACCCGGATTTACTGCTCATTGTGAGCACTCACCTTACCATGCAAGCTATCTGAATACATCTCTTGGACTGACCCAAACTTCCATCTGTCACGTTATCTACCTTCTCATGTGACAGTCTAATCTACTCATTCTGATGTGGGAACACAAATGCTGTAACGATGTGAGCACTAACAGATGAAGAGCACACTAGAGTATGAAATAATAGTGACGTCAGATATAGAAGTTTGGACTGATCCAGGAAGCATGCTTGGATAACCTAAGTGGTAAAGTAGCACCTCGTGATAAATGGAAATCCAGGTCTGAGTCGCAGTCTGGCACCAATTTTCACGTGCCACTGATGGGTGGTATCACATACCCACTACAGCTGAAGCTAAAAGACTTTGTAGTTCACCAAATATACACTGACAGAAAAAAAATTAGTAATACTGGAAAGACAACGTCGATTTTGATATAATGATGGCGTATGCCACCTGGCGGATAGGAGATTTACTGATAATGGCTTCAGTGTCTTCCCACAACAGATAGCGTAGTAGCACAGCTACCAGAGTAACCTCTGTATGTACCCTTTAATATGGAATGCCTACAGCCAGAAGAATCAGTGTGGTGCAAGTGTGTGAAGCTAGCAGTCAACCATGCTATGGGGATGCACTCTTGCTTGCTATAGACAAATGAGCGAGACTAAAAGGGGTCAAATTGAGGTCTTCTGAGTGGCGAAGTGTGCCTTTTAGAGAACAGCCACACATGTTGGACATGCTGCATCAGTTGTGCAAAGATGTTGGTATGAGTGGTCACGTGAACATTCTCACATGCGTAGGCCAGATTCTTGACGTCCACACATTACAGACATCAGTCAGGATCATTAAACTGTAAGGGCAGCAGTGGCAAGTCATACAGCACAGATAAGAGGGCTTATGAGCTCAGATGTGTCGACACGGACTGCTGCGAACCATTTCTTAGCAGTGGGACTATGTTCGTGCAGACCACTAGCCTGTCTTCCACTCACACCACAGCATCAACAAGCACGGATTGAGTGGTGCCATCAGAGGATCACTCGGAAGATGGAATGGTGCGCTGTCGTCTCCAGAAGATTATGCAACTGATGGTCATTTGTGCACACAATGTAGACTGAGTGAGTTCTATCCCTTAGAGTGCATTTGTTCAAGACTCACTGGCCTCTCCCCAGGCCTTATAGTCTGGGGTGCGATAAGCTACAACTCTCATTCACCTTTGGAATTTCTTGTGTGGACGCTAACCAGTAATCGGTATGTGCAGCATGTTGTCAGACCCATTCTTGCAATGGGAAGGTGAGTGTTGTTGCAACAGGACAGTGCTCGCCCACACACTGTCCATGAAATTCTACATGCTCTGCAAGATGTGAACCAACTTTCCTGGCCAGCACGATCTTCGGACTTGCCTTCAACCGAACATGTGAGAGATATGGTGGGACAAGATGTGACCCGTGCAGCTCTTCAACCAACAAATCTTACAAAACTATGTGGATATGTACATTGAGCAGGCATGACATATAGTACCCCAGGAAAGTATTCAATGTTTGTACGAGCAACTCGATGCCAGAGTCAGAACCTACATTGCCACCCATGGAGGCTGTACCACGTATTAACATGGGTGTTTCAGGATGCATTGATATCTGGTGCCTCAGAACTGCCTTTCATGTACTCCATACGCAGCGTTGCAACAATAAATCTTGAGTGAACTGAGAACCTCTAAAAAGGTGCACTATTTCTTCCAACAGCATATTTCGAAAAATATTTCATGGCTGTACGATCGGCAAGTAAAATATGTAAGAAGTAATGTCTCCTTTTCTTTATTTTACAGGAAACGTAAATGCCATACATACAGGATAACTGGTACACATTCACGATTAATTTGTCACTTTTTAATATAATCAGCATTTTGTTATGTTCTTTTTTAACCTTGAAACAAGAGCATGTAGACTGAGAGGACAGAAGTCATAGGATAGTGAAATTGACGTATAAAGATGGAGTTAGTATCGCGTACAAGGTATGAAAGGGCAGTGTATTGACGGAGCTGTCATTTGTACTTGGGAGATTCATGAGAAAAGGTATCCGACTTGATTACGGCCACACAACGAGAAATCAACACGCTCTCAACGCAGAGTGGTAGTTGGAGCTAGACACATGGGACATTCCATTTCGAAAATCAATTGCGAATTTCGACCCACAGTGCTGAGAGTGTACCAAAGGATACCAAATTTCTGTGTTAACTCTCACCACGAACGACGCAGTGGCCGACGAAATTCACTGATCGACTGAGAGCAGCAGCGTTTGTGTAAAGTTGTCAGTGCTAACAGACAAGCAACAATCTCAGAAATGAATGTGGGACGCATGATGAACGTATCCGTTAGCAAAGAGCGGCGAAATTCGGAGCTAATGGGATTTGGCGGCAAACGGCCCATGCGAGTGCTTTTGCCAACAGCCTTTCCTCGGCTCGTGACCATATCGTTTCGACCCTCGACGACTGGAAAACTGTGCTCTGGTCAGCTGAGTCTCGATTTCAGTTGGTAATGCTGATGGTAGGGATCGAGTGTGGCGCAGATCCCACAAAGCCATGAACCAAGATTGTCAAAAAGGCACTGTGCAAGCTGTTGATGGCTCCTTAATGATGTGCGCTGTCTTTACGTGGAATGCACTGGATTTTCTGGTCCAACTGAACCAGACTGCGCGTACGCAAGATTTGGAGGACCAGGTTCTACAGGATGTTGAGACGAATCCTAATACACGTTCTAAATCTGGTGTACGCACAGTTCGCCACCTCCCTGCATGTTCGTCCGTCTGGAAGTACCCACGATCACACCAACGCACAAAGAGGGCTTGAAATGTTGTGTGATGTGGCTGGTGTCTCTCATGATACTTGTTTTGCTGTAGTCGTGCTGCCTCTCGACCGTTTCCATCTGCTTGGCCGTTCACAAACGCCATCTCGGCTTGTTCCCGACACGAATACCGGGCCATTCTGCTTCTTACAGTACGCCGTGTCAGTCACACAGCCCACAACACGCGGTCAGAGGAACTGTCATTCGTAAGCGCCATCTAACGTGGCAGCGATCCATTTCCGGACACGTGTTCATAGGACCTTTTTTACTCCATTTCCAGTCACGAAGCGATACCTGTGGTTTTGTCAGTTTTATTTAAGTTCACCATGAATATATTTTTAAGACAATTACTATCGTTTCCAGAATGAGATTTTCACTCTGCAGCGCAGTGTGCGCTGATATGAAACTTCCTGGCAGATTAAAACTGTGTGCCGGACCGAGACTCGAACTGGGGACCTTTGCCTTTCGCGGGCAAGTGCTCTATTATTCAGGAAGTGAACTGAGGGACACAAATTTGTGTCGTGATCAGCAGTTGCGGTTTCATTTACTGCAGAGCTAACAAGTTTTGGTGAAAGTACATAGCACTTGTTACGTTGTTTCTGAATTCACACACACAACACTTCGCCACCTGTTGAGAGCAATCGTTAGCAGAAAAGAGTAGGCACGAAGTGTCCCAAGTGCCGATGTTCCGCGATCAGTACTAGGGGAAAATTCGACATATTTCCGTAATAGAGTCCGCAGCTCGTGGTCAAGTGGCTAGCATTGCTGCCTCTGGATCACGGGGTCCCAGGTTCGATTCCCGGGGAGTGAGTGTTCGTGTTGTCCTCATCATATCATCATCATCATCATCATCATCATCATCACCAGCAGCCATGACACTGAACAGATTGGACTGCGTACAAAAAATTGGACTTTGAAAAAATTGGGGCGCTTATGACCGTGCAGTCGAGCGCCCCACAGATGAAACATCACCACCACCATTATTCGTAATCGAGCTGCAGACAGAAAGTCAACACTCAGGCGTCTTTTAAACAGAAAAGAAAAATTGAAATAATTAATCGTAAGAATAATCGTTTATGTAAAATTAACTGAATTATCGGCTAGTCCATAATCGACTAGCAGAATAATTGCAAGTAATGGGGCGCGGTGTGCGACCTACTTGGCCAGCTTCCGCCCCCACGGCCGGGGGCTCGCCGCTGCGGGCCTTGCCCGGCGCTTGTCGTGGGGCGACCGGGGGCGGCTGCGCCTCCACCTCCGCCCCCGCCTGCGCGCCGTCCACCGCCTTCATGGCGCCCACTGACGTCACCACGCTCGGAGGAGCCAGGTTGACTGCAGCATCACCACCTGCGCAGCGAAGCAATTCAAACTTTAGTCGAGCAGAACATTCTACAAACATTTAGAAACGAACAGAGCTATCTACACTCCTCGAAATGGAAAAAAGAACACATTGACACCGGTGTGTCAGACCCACCATACTTGCTCCGGACACTGCGAGAGGGCTGTACAAGCAATGATCACACGCACGGCACAGCGGACACACCAGGAACCGCGGTGTTGGCCGTCGAATGGCGCTAGCTGCGCAGCATTTGTGCACCGCCGCCGTCAGTGTCAGCCAGTTTGCCGTGGCATACGGAGCTCCATCGCAGTCTTTAACACTGGTAGCATGCCGCGACAGCGTGGACGTGAACCGTATGTGTAGTTGACGGACTTTGAGCGAGGGCGTATAGTGGGCATGCGGGAGGCCGGGTGGACGTACCGCCGAATTGCTCAACACGTGGGGCGTGAGGTCTCCACAGTACATCGATGTTGTCGCCAGTGGTCGGCGGAAGGTGCACGTGCCCGTCGACCTGGGACCGGACCGCAGCGACGCACGGATGCACGCCAAGACCGTAGGATCCTACGCAGTGCCGTAGGGGACCGCACCGCCACTTCCCAGCAAATTTGGGACACTGTTGCTCCTGGGGTATCGGCGAGGACCATTCGCAACCGTCTCCATGAAGCTGGGCTACGGGCCCGCACACCGTTAGGCCGTCTTCCGCTCACGCCCCAACATCGTGCAGCCCGCCTCCAGTGGTGTCGCGACAGGCGTGAATGGAAGGACGAATGGAGACGTGTCGTCTTCAGCGATGAGAGTCGCTTCTGCCTTGGTGCCAATGATGGTCGTATGCGTGTTTGGCGCCGTGCAGGTGAGCGCCACAATCAGGACTGCATACGACCGAGGCACACAGGGCCAACACCCGGCATCATGGTGTGGGGAGCGATCTCCTACACTGGCCGCACACCACTGGTGATCGTCGAGGGGACACTGAATAGTGCACGGTACATCCAAACCGTCATCGAACCCATCGTTCTACCATTCCTAGACCGGCAAGGGAACTTGCTGTTCCAACAGGACAATGCACGTCCGCATGTATCCCGTGCCACCCAACGTGCTCTAGAAGGTGTAAGTCAACTACCCTGGCCAGCAAGATCTCCGGATCTGTCCCCCATTGAGCATGTTTGGGACTGGATGAAGCGTCGTCTCACGCGGTCTGCACGTCCAGCACGAACGCTGGTCCAACTGAGGCGCCAGGTGGAAATGGCATGGCAAGCCGTTCCACAGGACTACATCCAGCATCTCTACGATCGTCTCCATGGGAGAATAGCAGCCTGCATTGCTGCGAAAGGTGGATATACACTGTACTAGTGCCGACATTGTGCATGCTCTGTTGCCTGTGTCTATGTGCCTGTGGTTCTGTCAGTGTGATAATGTGATGTATCTGACCCCAGGAATGTGTCAATAAAGTTTCCCCTTCCTGGGACAATGAATTCACGGTGTTCTTATTTCAATTTCCAGGAGTGTATAATCTTGTATGAGCAACTGAAATCCAAGACACTGTTTCACCTCATTAGGTTTGAGAAATCATTCATCTCCCTATGCATGTACAAACATAAGTGAACATAATATTTGTTAACTATAACCAAATTCATCAGACATTATGCTGAACTTGTCTAGGAAAACTTCAGACATTATCTTCAACTTGTTGAGTGATTGTGAGCATAGAAAATTAATTAGTTGCAATTTACTAATATTGCACTTCACACTTTGGATGGTGGATGATGATAACCGCGGCGCAAACACGGAATTTTGAATGTGAAATACACATTGCAACTGAAATGAAATGTCGTGTGGCTAGGGCCTCCCGTCGGGTAGACCGTTTGCCTGGTACAGGTCTTTCGAGTTGACGCCACTTCGGCGACCTGCGCGTCGATGGGGGTGAAATGATGATGATTAGGACAACACAACACCCAGTCCCTGAGCGGAGAAAATCTCCGACCCAGCCGGGAATCGAACCCGGGACCTTAGGATTGACATTCTGTCACGCTGACCACTCAGCTACCGGGGCCGGACACATTGCAACTGACAGTACTTTTGATTATACACCCAACATATCGAAAGCAATGGAGACCGATTATAGCAGAACTGACATAGGTAAATTGTTATTTATCTTTCGCTGAACACTCGTACTAACTTAGTACAATTTTATCTTTGTTTGTAGTTACATAGCATCTTGAAGGTAGGGTATTTAACTACATAAAAGGCCACAAATAAGCGAGTTGATTGTAATGAACAGAAATGGGAAAAAGAGACACTTTCCTGTACTTAGTGGAGTTCTTGAGTGTTCATTCGAGTCTTTTTAGTTCTGGGGATCCCTTGTAGTTCTCCGTTTTGCCCATCTGTACTTACAAGGGAACCTCCCCATCCCACCCCCCTCAGATTTAGTTATAAGTTGGCACAGTGGATAGGCCTTGAAAAACTGAACACAGATCAATCGAGAAAACAGGGAGAAGTTGTGTGGAACTATGAAAAAAATAAGCAAAATATACAAACTGAGTAGTCCATATGAAAGATAAACATCAAGGACATTGTGCGCTCAGGATCGCCGTGGTCTCGTGGTTAGAGTGAGCAGCTGCGGAACGAGAGGTCCTTGGTTCAAGTCTTCCCTCGAGTGAAAAGTTTACTTTCTTTATTTTCGCAAAGTTATGATGCGTCCTTTAGTTCATTGACGTCTCTGTTCACTGTAATAAGTTTAGTGTCTGTGTATTGCGACCGCACCACAAAACCGTGCGAGTAGTAGACTAAAGGACGTGCCTCTCCAATGGGAACCGAAAACATTTGATCGCAAGGTCATAGTGTAGTGTTGGCTCAAGAGCCAACACCGTGTCGCTACTGGAGGCCGAAATGCACGCGTCTAAATACACGCAGACCGGCGTGAGGTCTGGAACAGGACAATGTCTTGAGAATTGCAATAAAGTACGAAAATCTTGTAATACTTAACTTTAATCCATAATCGGTGTACATCGCTCTTGTACAGGTATAATCTCCATTTTACTATACACTGGTAATGGCGCCTTGCTAGGTCGTAGCCAATGACTTAGCTTAAGGCTATGCTAACTGTCGTTTCGGCAAATGAGAGCGTATTGGTCAGTGTAGCTTCGCTAGCAAAGTCGGCTGTACAACTGGGGCGAGTGCTAGTACGTCTCTCTAGACCTGCCGTGTGGTGGCGCTCGGTCTGCTATCACTGACGCTGGTCCGCCGTATACTAACGGACCGCGGACGATTTAAAGGCTACCACCTAGCAAGTGTGGTGTCTGGCGGTGAAACACATAGGTCAACCGATTCCTCCACAGGAAAACACATCTGATATATTCTATACGACACTGGTGACGGCATGTGCGTCATGACAGGAATATGTTGTCGACCCACCTAACTTGTACACTTGGCGAATGGGTAAAAAGATTCTTCTACCTTGCCCGATTTAGGTTTTCTTGTGGATGTGACAATCACTCCCAAAAATGCGATGAACACATAAGAGTTTGTCACATAACTGCAACAAATGAATGCAACAGTTTCACAGTCGCACAGCTTTCCCTGTGCTCTGTCAAAACGTATGTTGTTAACGTTTTCAAATTTTTCCGTGTGTAGACCGTCAAATCCTGCATATATCAAAGCAAATCTGAACATGTCCTGGAATTTTGGAGAGCGAAGTTGATTATGTGTGAGTGCCTGAACTTTGATAATTGACATACGATCACGTAAACAATACTGCTCTGTGTACCTATGCAGCTTCGCAAAATAATTGTCTGAAAATAAAAAATTAAACTCTTCACTCGAGAGAAGAGCTGAACCAAGGTCCTCTCGTTCAGCAGCTCTCCACACTAACCATGGGACCACGGCGTTCCTGAGCTCACATTCTCCTTGATGCTGCTTATCTTGCCCATGGACTACTAAGTTTATATATTTTGCTTATTTTTTTTCATAGTTCCACACAACTTCTTCCTGTTTTCTCGAGTGATCTGTGTTCAGTTTTTCAAAGCCAACTTATAACTAAATCTAAGGGGGATGCGATGGGGAGGTTCCCTTGTTAGGATTAGCATTATGCTGACACGCCAGGGCGTGTAAGACATCGGTAAAATATAATACTAGATGCACAGAAACCCGTGCAAAATCCCTTTGACTGCGCTGTTTTGTGTAACAAGAACCCTTTCAGCACGGCCGGATTTACACGTAGACTAGATCAGCCCGAGCCTACAGACTCATTTACGCAATCGACTTTCTTCTGTCAGGTGACGCTAGAGTCTGCTGCAGCGCCCCTGGCGTTTTGTTCCTGTACTAAATCTCGTCAGTCGTCTGTCATCTGTGGTCGTTTTCGTTTTTCCATTTACACGAAAGCGCCAAAATTGCGTGTCTTGTGCAATCTGTTGACAGTGAGGTTATGATGGGTGATCTATTATACAAAAAAAAAAAAAAAAAAAAAATCGAAATGTGGTGACACCGTAGAAACAAGCAATGATAATGCAGTTTGTTTTTTATCAAAACGTAATTCATATTTGATACTCTTCACAAAGGGCATATGGTAAATTCTCCACACTCCAGAAAAATGAAAGAATAACAAACGTGTAGTCCAAACAAGAAAAAATACTGATGGAAAAAAATTGCAACATCGACAAATAATTAATGTTGAGTAGTGAAATTTTGGGAATACATTTGTGTAGGTAACATATGTACGTGATTAACATTGTAAGATCACAGGTAAACATACGCGCGAGATAAGTCATTGCAAATGAGAAATGATGGTACAGTAATAACGGCGAGAATGTTGACTGCAGAACATGCATACATTGTGTTGTTGGGGTCTACAGGTGTCGGATGTTTGTGTGTGGGATTGAGTTTCATGCCTGTTGTACTTGGTCGTTCAATATGGGGACGTTTAATGCTGTTTGCCGATGGCGCTGAAGTTGTCGTCTGATGATATTTCGTTTGTGCTCGATTGGAGACAGATCTGGTGGTCGAGCAGGAGAGCATAATGGGTTACTTCAACGGTATCTGGGCGAGCAGTTATCCAGCCTCCTTTAATGTTATTCATGAATGGCAGCACAACCGGTCGAACCACCAGATTGCCGAATAAATTTGAAGAGTTTGTGGGCTAACCACGAGAGTGCTCCTGCTGTCATACGAAATCGCACCTCACACCATAACTCCAGGTGTAGATCCGGCGTGTCTAGCACACAGACACGTTGGTTGCAGGCGCTCAGCTGGCCTCCTCCAAACCATCACACGGCCATCACTTTCACCGGGGCAGAACCAACTTTCTTCATAAAACACAACAGTCCTCACCGTCCCTTCCAATGACTCTCGTTTGACACCACTGAAGTCGCAGATGGAGGTGGTTTGGAGTCCGCGGAATACACACTACAGGGCGCCTGGCTAGGAGCTATACTTGAAGTAACCGATTTATAACAGTTTGTTGTTTCACTGTGACGCAAACTGCTGCTCAAATTGCTGCTGCAGGTGCAGTACGATGCGTCAGAGCCATATACCGAATATGATGGTCTTCCCTCTTCGTAGTGCCACGTGGCTGTCCAGAGAGCGGTCTTCTTGCGACCGTTCATTCTCGTGACCCCCTGTGCCAGCGTTTATATACAGTGGGTTTCTGCAATCTTGCAGAAGGAACATCCAGCTTCTCGTAGCCCTATTATACCTCGTACAAACTCACTGAGGTGTTGATAAGAGCGTCTTCATCGCCTCAAAGGCATTCTCGACTAACATCAACTCACCACGTCCAGTCTCAAAGGTAACTAACGATGGCGACCGTTACAGTTTGTATTTAAAGTTACCCTGATTTGCATCCTCGTGGCGCTACTAGCGCCACTCTTACACAAGTGGCGCGAAATTTTAACAGACATCACCTTTCAGCTGTAGAAACATGCCTACCACCTTTGGTTTATGTCGCACAACTACTCCTTGGTGCTGCAATTCTTTTCAGTCAGTGCATGTATGGGAATGGACGTATGTCGTAATGTCCATCTCTCTTGTCTCTCTGACCATCTCTCCCTCACCCTTTCTCTGTCACCTTCTTCCCCTCTCTGTTATTATTCTCCTCCTCCTCCTCCTCCTCCTGCCTCTGTCCATTCCTCCCCTCCCCCCCCTTCACCTCTTCTACCAATCTCCTCTTCCCCCCCTCTCTGACTTTGAGTCTTGTCGATTGTTGTTGCAAGGAAAACCGTGATTGGGAAACTGAGTCGCTTAAAATGAATTGGTAAATTGGTTGGGATCATTGGTATATGGGGTATAAGAGAGACATATCAAGCTTCAGTGACAGTATTTCGCATGGTTTTAATCTACAAATGGGTAGGATTACAAAGGTTCGGACTTTTCAGATTCCATAGCAGTATTCTGACCATGAGCTGTTAAGCAGTACATACACCTTCTCCGTTTTTTGTTAAAACTACTCTGAGGAATAAAACGAAACAGCATATTGTTGTGTTTAAAACTGTATGACAGGAGGAAGAATATCTAGACAGGAGAAACAATTTGTCTAATGATTTCAAAAATGGCTCTGAGCACTATGGGACTTAACATCTATGGTCATCAGTCCCCTAGAACTTAGAACTACTTAAACCTAACTAACCTAAGGACATCATACAACACCCAGTCATCACGAGGCAGAGAAAATCCCTGATCCCGCCGGGAATCGAACCCGGGACCCCGTGCTCGGGAAGCGAGAACTCTAATGATTTAAACACTCTGATTTTGTAGCTAAAACTACCTGTGAGAAAGAAAACTGAACTGCACATTTTCACAGCACAGCATTTTCTTTCTCTAAGTCAGTTTTATAAGAAAACCTCTATATATTGTTTCTCCGTCTAGATATTCTTTCTCCTAACATACAATTTTAAACAAAAAACAGGAAAGGTGTATGTACGGCTTATCAGCTTGTGGTTAGAATACTACTACGGAATTTGGAAAGTCCGAAACTTTGTAATCCGCCCCTTCGCAGATTAAAAACCATGCGAAATACTGTCATTGAAGCTTCTATCCTTACAGAGCCAGCAGCTGGATATATCTCTCTTATACACCACTTACTAGTGGTCCCAGCCGATTTACCAATTCATTTTAAGGGACTCAGACTCTCAATCAAAGTTTTCTTTGCAACAACAATAAACAAGGCTCAAACTCAGAGAGAAGGGAAAGAAGAAATGAGTAGTGGTGGTAGTGGGGGGGGGGGGGGGGACAGAGATGACGCAGGAGGGGAGGAGAATAGCGGAGAGGAGGAGAAAGTGATAAGACCACCTATCTGAATGTGTGTCAGACTATTATGGTGTAATCTGAAGTAAACCGATGAACTTTTCGCGGTTTTTGCTAACAATGTTTGCCTACTATGTTTAACAGATTCGTATATTAATACGTTGTTCTTGCTGTTGTTGTGGTCTTCAGTCCTGAGACTGGTTTGATGCAGCTCTCCATGCTACTCGATCCTGTGCAAGCTTCTTCATCTCTCAGTACGTACTGCAGCCTACATCCTTCTGAATCTCCTTAGTGTATTCATCTCTTGGTCTCCCTCTACGATTTTTACCCTCCATGCTGCCCTCCAGTACTAAATTGGTGATCCCTTGATGCCTCAGAACATGTCCTACCAACCGATCCCTTCTTCTAGTCAAGTTGTGCCACAAACTCCTCTTCTCCCCAATTCTGTTCAATACCTCCTCATTAGTTACGTGATCTACCCATCTAATCTTCAGCATTCTTCTGTAGCACCACATTTCGAAAGCTTCTATTCTCTTCTTGTCTAAACTATATATCGTCCACGTTTCACTTCCATACATGGCTATACTCCATACAAACACTTTCAGAAACGACTTCCTGACACTTAAATCTATACTCAATGTTAACAAATTTTTCTTCTTCAGAAACGCTTTCCTTGCCATTGTCAGTCTACATTTTATATCCTCTCTA
This sequence comes from Schistocerca piceifrons, assembly GCF_021461385.2. Taxonomy (NCBI): domain Eukaryota; kingdom Metazoa; phylum Arthropoda; class Insecta; order Orthoptera; family Acrididae; genus Schistocerca; species Schistocerca piceifrons. Next base: position 62,365,754 of record NC_060144.1, on the reverse strand, counting down.
CTTCGACCATCATCGGTTATTTTGCTTCCCAAATAGCAAAAACTCCTTTACTACTTTAAGTGTCTCATTTCCTAATCTAACTCCCACAGCATCACCCGTCTTAATTCGACTACATTCCATTATCCTCGTTTTGCTTTTTTTGATGTTCATCTTTGTTATGTCCTGGCCAGTAATGCCAACCGAGCCCGCTGCCAAAAGGTTGGCAGCATCAAAGTCCGGACGCCGTCCGTATAAGCAGCGCCAGCGAGACAGCAAATCGCCGCAAGTCTGCGCGCGCCACCGCTGGCTTCTGGCTTCTTAAGCGCTGGAGTCGCGAGCGCTAGGAGAACAGCTTAATTCCCGTCGCTCCGCCATCTTCCTCTCCCTTGACCTCGAACGCGCTTATGACCGCGTCTGGCATTCCGGTCTCCTCTTCAAGCTCCAAACCTTTGCCCTTCCCATTAACTACGTCCGTCTGATCGGTTCCTTTCTCTCCCGCCGTCCTTCCTATGTCACCATCCATAACACAGATTCCTACACTTTTTTTCCCTCCGCCGGTGTGCCCCAAGGCTCCGTCCTCTCCCCCCTTCTGTACCTTTTGTACACGGCGGACATGCCGCCGCCGTCACCCCCCGTCCACCTTCTCCAGTTTGCCGATGACACTGCCTTCCTTGCTCTTGCCCCCACCCTACAACGCTCCCAACGCCTTCTCCAATCCCATCTTGACCGCTTCACTGCTTGGTGCAACCAGTGGTTGCTTAAGGTCAATCCCTCCAAAACCCAGGCGATCATTGTCGGCAAAACCACCCCTTCCTTCCGCCTCCTTGATTTTTATCTCACCGTCTATGGCCGTCCTATCGCCCTCACTCCCACCCTTCAGTACCTTGGCGTCACCCTCGACCGTCGACTCTCCTGGACTCCCCATCTCCGGACAATCCAAGCCAAGGCACGTTCCCGACTCCGTCTCCTCAAGCTCCTTTCCGGCCGAACGTGGGGTCTGGACCCCTCCACCATCCTCCACACCTATAAGTCCCTCATCCGCCCTATCCTCTGTTACGCCCATCCAGCCTGGATCTCCGCCCCCCCTTCCTTTTATAAATCCCTCCAAATCCTTGAACGCCATGCTCTCCGCCTTGCCTATCGCATCCGTCTCCCCTCCCCCACGCGGATCCTGTATGATCTTATCCCCTTCCCTCACCTCCTCCTCTTCCTCGAAAGGATACGAATCCTCTACACCTCCCGTAAACTCGATCCTCCCCACCCGCTCGTCTCCCCGATCCTCTCCCACCCCCGCCCGCTGCCGCGCCTGTACTCTCATGTCCCACCCGGTCTCCATCTCTCCACCCTCCTTACCCTCTCCCAAGGTGGCTTCCGCCAGCTCCCCCTCCCTGATGATGCCCTCCTCCCCTCCATCTACCCCTCCTACCAACTTTGATCCTCCCGCCCTCCTCCCGTGCTTGCTCCTCCGGGCACCCTCCCTCCCTTCTCTTCCTTTTTCCTCCCTCCTCCTTTTCTCTCCCCTTCTCCCCCGGGCCTCCCCTCCCCTGTACCTCTCCCTCTTGCCCCCGTCTCCCCCGCCGTTGGCGTCCTATTCTCCCCTCTCCCCCCACCTCCCCCCTGTTCCACTCTTGGCAGGTCCCCGGACTCGCACACGCTACGTGGACTTTCGCGCGCCGGAGATCGCCGCCATCAGTGTCTTGTGTGTGCCGTCGTGTTTCGTGTTCAGTGTTTCCCGTCACGCTCCGTTGTTCACCAGTGCCATCGTCTTCTTCAGTGTCTGTGCGTCGTCTCCACAGTTTGAAGTGTGGTTTATCGTCAAGTGTGAACGGCTCCGTGTTTGTCTCTTTGTGTCTCCTATTTTATCGCCCACCGTTTTGTGACTTTTCTGTTTTTCTCCTGTTTCTTGTGATTCTGTCGCATTTGGCTGAAGAGCAGCGTAGTGTGCTGCTGCCAGCCTGCTTATTGTATAGGCATTAAAATGACAATAAAGTAAAAAAAAAAAAAAGAGCGCTAGGACAGTTCTGTATTCGCCGCTCAGTAGTATACTCGCCTCCGAATTGTGTACTTGGTAGTCAGTTGTGTGTTCATCGCAGCAGAGTTGTTGTTGTCGTCAGCCGACGCTGACCTAGCCGCTCCGACTCGAACTAGACAGATTTCTGTAGACACCGAGTTCGCTATTGTGTTTCTGTATCTTCATCAATAAAGCTAAGTACCGACTTTTATTTAATCAGAGTGTTTGGGGTTTCATCTTTCTGTTTACTGTTCCAGCGGACCGGTCGGCCCGCTATTAAAAGTGTGGCGGTGACTTCGTAAGCCATTTCTACAGCCAAGTGTTTGTCGCTACGAACACCGCCACAAAAATCTTATACCCTCCTTTCAAGACACTGCCCATTCCGTTCAACTGCTCTTACAAGTCCTTTGCTGTCTCTGACAGAATTACAATGTCATCGGCGAACCTCAAAGTTTTCATTTCTTCTCCATGGATTTTAATACCTACTCCGAACTTTCCTTTTGTTTCCTTTACTGATTGCTCAATATACAGACTGAATAGCATCAGGGAGAGGCTACAACCCTGTCTCACTCCCTTCCCAACCACTGCTTCCCTTTCATGTCCCTCGACTCTTATAACTGCCATCTGATTTCTGGACAAATTGTAAATAGCCTTTCGCTCCCTGTATTTTATCCCTGCCACCTTCTGAATTTGAAAGAGAGTATTCCAGTCAACATTGTCAAAAGCTTTCTCTAAGTCTACAAATGCTAGAAACGTAGGTTTGCCTTTCCTTAATCTTTCTTCTAAGATACGTCGTAGGGTCAGTATAGCCTCACGTGTTCCAACATTTCTACGGAATCCAAACTGATCTTCCCCGAGGTCGGCTTCTACCAGTTGCTCCATTCGTCTGTAAAGAATTCGCGTTAGTATTTTGCAGCTGTGACTTATTAAACTGATAGTTCGGTAATTTTCACATCTGTCAACACCTGCTTTCTTTGGGATTGGAATTATTATATTCTTCTTGAAGTGTGAGGGAATTTCGCCTGTCTCATACATCTTGCTCACCAGGTGGTAGAGTTTTGTCAGGACTGGCTCTCCCAAGGCCATCAGTAGTTCTAATGGAACGTTGTCTACTCCCGGAGCCTTGTTTCTACTTAGGTCTTTCAGTGCTCTGTCAAACTCTTCACGCAGTATCATATCTCCCATTTCATCTTCATCTACATCCTCTTCCATTTCCATAATATTGTCCTCAAGAACATCGCCCCTGTATAGACCCTCTATATACTCCTTCCACCTTTCTGCTTTCGCTTCTTTGCTTGGAACTGGGTTTCCATCTGAGCTCTTGATATTCATGCAAGTGGTTCTCTTTTCTCCAAAGGTCTCTTTAATTTTCCTGTAGGCAGTATCTATCTTACCCCTCGTGAGATAAGCCTCTACATCCTTACATTTGTCCTCTGGCCATCCCTGCTTAGCCATTTTGCACTTCCTGTCGATCTCATTTTTGAGACTTTTGTATTCCTTTTTGCCTGCTTCACTTACTGCATTTTTATATTTTCTCCTTTCTTCAATTAAGTTCAATATTTCTTCTGTTACCCAAGGATTGCTAGTAGCCCTCGTCTTTTTAACTACTTGATCCTCTGCTGCCTTCACTACTTCATCCCTCAGAGCTACCCATTCTTCTTCTACTGTATTTCTTTCCCCCATTCCTGTCAATTGTTCCCTTATGCTCTCCTTGAAACTCTGTACAACCTCTGGTTTAGTCAGTTTATCCAGGTCCCATCTCTATAAATTACCACCTTTTTGCAGTTTCTTCAGTTTTAACCTACAGTTCATAACCAATAGATTGTGGTCAGAGTCCGCATCTGCCCCTGGAAATGTCTTATAATTTAAAACCTTGTTCCTGAATCTCTGTCTTATCTATCTGAAACCTTCCAGTATCTCCAGGGTTCTTCCATGTATACAATCTTCTTTCATGATTCGTATATTAATATATGTTTATAAATTTAAAATGTATGGCCATCCAACTTTATTGGAGTAGGTACCGGGTAAAAATCTGAAGTAAATCGGTCAAGAACTTTTCTGGACTGTTGGTAGCAACGTTAAATTAAGACTTGTCTTCATATTGTAGAATGGACATGCTTTGATGAGCTTTTGCTTCATCCAGTACGGAACCGGAACAGTATTAACATACGGATGAACATATAGTAGGAAACGATGGTAATGTTTGGTTTGTGGGGCGCTCAACTGCTCGGTTATCAGCGAAACGATGGTAATAATGAAAACCCTTGCAGTAAATTAAATGTTAGTATTTCGTCGTCTCAACATCTCCTTTATTCATCCAGTTTTAGCTTTTAGATCTGAGGAGAAATGTATTTTTAAGAGAGATATACCGGGTGATTCTGTGAAGATGTTTGTAACACGAAGGGAGGTTGATGAAGTAGGGTAAAGTATGTCTGTCTGAGGTAAGGGACGCTTGTTCGGAACTACGGAGTCGAAAGCTGTAAGCGAAAATCGTACTGATACCTCCGACAGTGAAATACGTGTACCGGTACTTTTGGAGCTAAGATTGTAGGGTAGGCAGCTTTCAGACGTGGTAATACGAAGCAAAGCAAGAAACAAATGTCTGGTAAAGAAGGGCTCTAAAATGCAAACCGTAAGAGCTATGGGCACTTCCTCAGAAAAAGTGAGGCGTTTCACAATAGCGAAGATGAAGAAGTGCTCATAACTCTTAAAAGTATGCATTTAGGGCACACGTTTACTGGAAATTTTGTTCTTGTTTTAGTTCAAACTACCACCTCTGAAAATTGCCTACCCTTCAGTTTTAGCCGTAACAGCACGTTCATGCACATCCGAGGTATCAGAACGACGTCGCTTAATAACTTTCGACTCTATCGTTTCCGGAGCAAGGTCTTCTACCTCAAACTGATACATTTACCCTTCTCCATCATTCCTCAAAATTTGTATCATCTCCACTGGATCACAGATATGGAACAACCAATCGTGTCGCTAAATTTAAATACCTGGCGAACAGATTACGTCGAATGGAATTGCATAAGGGGACTTCGACGGTAAGAGGAGAAAAGTGGAAATAGCACTATAAACCAACCGGAATATACAGAAAATAAATGCTTTTCCGAAAGTAAAAAATAATCACTATCATAAATACACCAAGGTTACGAAAGTGATGGGTTAGCGATATGCACACATACAGATGGTGGCAGCAACACGTATACGAGGTACAAAAGGGCAGTGCATTGGTGGAGCTGTCATTTGAACTCGGGTGATTCATGTGAAAAGGCTCCCGACGTGATTATGGGCGCACGACGAGAGTTAACAGACTTAAAACGCTGAACGGTAGTTGGAGCTAGACGCATGGGACTTTCCATTTCGGAAACTGTTGGGGAATTCAGTATTTCGACATCCATTGGGTCAAGAAAATGGCAAAAATATCAAATTTCATGCATTACCTCTCACCACGGACACCACAATGGCCGACGGCCTTCATTTAACGACCGTGAGCAGCGGCATCTGCGTGGAGTTTTCAGCGTCAACAGAAAAGCACCAGTACGTGAAACACTAGCAAAAATCAATTTGAGACGTACTACAAACGTATCCTTTCGGACAGTGTGGTGAAACTTGGTGTTAATGGGGGATGGCAGCAGACGAGCGACACGAATAGCCTGACGTGGCATGCAGCGCCTCTGCCGGGGTCGAGGCCATATCCGTTGGACACTAGACGACTGGAAATGGGTCCCAATTTGAGTTCGTAAAAGCTGATGGCTGGGTTTGAGTGTGGCACACACCCTACGGAGCCATAGCAAGGCAGTGTGCAAGATGGTGGTGGCTGCATAGTGATGATGTGGGCTATGTTTACATGGCATAAACTGGATCCCCTAGTCCAAATGCACCGATCATTGACTGAAAATGGATATCTTCGGCCATTTGCAGCCATTCAAGGACCTCATGTACACAAACAAAGATGGGATTTTTATGGACGACAATACGCCATGTCACTAGGCCGCAATTGTTCGCATTTGGTTTGAAGAACATTCTGGACAATTCGGTTGGTTGATTTGGGAGAGGGGACCGAGCAGCGAGGTCATCGGTCCCATCGGACAATTCGGGTAAATGATTTGGCCACACAGATCGCCCGACATGAATCCGATCTAACATTTATGAAACGTTATCGACAGGTCAATTCGTGCACGATATCTTGCACCGGCAATACTTTCTTAATTATGGGCGGCAATAGAGGCAGCATGGTTCAATATTTCTGCAGGGGAGTTCCAAAGACTTGTTGAGTTCATGCCACTAGCTGTACTTAGGGTTGCAAAATCGCACTTAAAAATATCGATGTTGAGACATCAATGTTCACATGAAAAATTAACGATGTTAAAAACCATAATTCTTAAAAACGGCCATCGATGTTTTTAGATGTTTCTATATACCTCAGAAATATTTGAATAGCACGCCGTAATGATAACTAACGTTAACTTACACTCTGTGCAATTAATTATACCGACTGATATGATGATCAACAATCTTCATAAAAGTCTGATCATGTATCCTGTAAAGAAAATTCACTGTTTTTGTCGTTGAAACAATTTAACTTTTTGAATTTAATAATTTATATACAAAATTTAGGAGAAGAATGTTAGATAGTATAGTGCCTAGCACTCTGTTTCTTTCCTGGGTGATGCTTGCCCCTGTCTCGTGAACAATCGCTCGCTTGGAACAGATATGGTGGTGATGGGGAGATACATCTTTGCAATTTTTCCAAATTTCGGGAAAAGTAATTTCACGTGTTCTCATATGTCGACAGTCTCTCTTTTTACAAAGGTGACAGGAGACGACAAGTATATCTGAAACTCAGTTTCAGTAATGTTTCCTGCAGGTATTGACTTATGTCTCATGTTTTTGTGTGCTAACTGATGCTGGTATATTCAGATGTCGAGCTCTGAACCTTCTTTTCAAACTCATCGGATGTATCATTCATCGTCGTACGTATGTTAAATTCCCTTGTGTATTTAATTACCTCTCATTGAGCCACAGCATCTCTGAAGTGCATAACTCGAATCTTGAGTCAAAAGACGTTGAAACCGTCAAAATGGCGGAATGTTCTAAGCTGTCAGACCGTCTTGCCTGTTTGTGTTTATTTCCCTTTTGAACTGAACACTATTTCATTTCTTGGTTTCATGTTTACGACTGCGTCCTGAACATATTTGACTAACGGGGTCACTTTGCTTACTAAGTGTCCCCTGAAATTTCTTTTGTTAATTTTTGAAATGGTCGAAGCAATACCGCCCTTTCTTCGGCACAGTCTAACTCACAATTGGAAACCATTCGGGGGTAGTGCCTGCCGAGTTCAACATCCGTTCATATTACATTAGCTGGCCAAACTTTAGTATTAGTCCAGGCAGAAGGAAAATTGATCAACCTATCTCGTATTTTGCATATTTTTCTTAAAAATCATTTCCAACTTACGGTATGATAAGTAATGCGATTTCAAATACTATACAGCCTCTTCTCTACAAAATACGGGAGTATGTCTATGCACTGCAATTGCTTCCACGTTTTGTATGGAAGTGTTACCCACGAATTTCTCTTCTCCATCTTTACGACAAAATTGTTCTTGTACGATCGAGTTGCTAGTTCGTGTGTATTGGATTCTGGGATCAACAAAAATTTAATTTTCAGTAATTCATGTAGTTATTGTTCCAAATTCAAAATTTAAACTGTCGTCAAAATCATTAAGAAGTATAACCTTCTACTGAAGGTTTAACGCAGTAACTCAAGTTTTAAAGTTAGGTTCAAATGGTTCAAATGGCTCTGAGCCCTATGGGACTCAACTGCTGAGGTCGTAAGTCTCCTAGAACTTAGAACTACTTAAACCTAACTAACCTAAGGACATCACACACATCCATGCCCAAGGCAGGATTCGAACCTACGATCGTAGCGGTCGCGCGGTTCCAGACTGTAGCGCCTAGAACCGCTAGGCCGCTCCGACCGGCGTTAAAGTTAGGAACTGTATGTTTGTCTCGCGCCAGCGTATCTCACTTGCAAATTACTTAAACTAGATTCATCTACGAGGGCAGTTCAATAAGTAATGCAACACTTTTTTTTCTGAAACAGGGGTTGTTTTATTCAGCATTGAAATACACCAGGTTATTCCCCAATCTTTTAGCTACACAACACTGTTTTTCAGCGTAATCTCCATTCAATGCTACGGCCTTACGCCACCTTGAAATGAGGGCCTGTATGCCTGCACGGTACCAACGTCGTACTGCATCAATAACTACTTCATCATCCGCGTAGTGCCTCCCACGGATTGCGTCCTTCATTGGGCCAAACATATGGAAATCCGACGGTGCGAGATCGGGGCTGTAGGGTGCATGAGGAAGAACAGTCCACTGAAGTTTTGTGAGCTCCTCTCGGGTGCGAAGACTTGTGTGAGGTCTTGCGTTGTCATGAAGAAGGAGAAGTTCGTTCAGATTTTTGTGCCTACGAACACGCTGAAGTCGTTTCTTCAATTTCTGAAGAGTAGCACAATACACTTCAGAGTCGATCGTTTGACCATGGGGAAGGACATCGAACAGAATAACCCCTTCAGCGTCCCAGAAGACTGTAACCATGACTTTACCGGCTGAGGGTATGGCTTTAAACTTTTTCTTGGTAGGGGAGTGGGTGTGGCGCCACTCCATTGATTGCCGTTTTGTTTCAGGTTCGAAGTGATGAACCCATGTTTCATCGCCTGTAACAATCTTTGACAAGAAATTGTGACCCTCAGCCACATGACGAGCAAGCAATTCCGCACAGATGGTTCTCCTTTGCTCTTTATGGTGTTCGGTTAGACAACGAGGGACCCAGCGGGAACAAACCTTTGAGTATCCCAACTGGTGAACAATTGTGACAGCACTACCAACAGAGATGTCAAGTTGAGCACTGAGTTGTTTGATGGTGATCCGTCGATCATCTCGAACGAGTGTGTTCGCACGCTCCGCCATTGCAGGAGTCACAGCTGTGCACGGCCGGCCCGCACGCGGGAGATCAGACAGTCTTGCTTGACCTTGCGGCGATGATGACACACGCATTGCCCAACGACTCACCGTGCTTTTGTCCACTCCCAGATCACCGTAGACATTCTGCAAGCGCCTATGAATATCTGAGATGCCCTGGTTTTCCGCCAAAAGAAACTCGATCACTGCCCGTTGTTTGCAACGCACATCCGTTACAGACGCCATTTTAACAGCCCCATACAGCGCTGCCACCAGTCGGAAGTCAATGAAACTATACGAGACGAAGCGGGACTGTTTGAAAATGTTCCACAAGAAATTTCCGGTTTTTTCAACCAAAATTGGCCGAGAAAAAAAATGTGTTGCATTACTTATTGAACTGCCCTCGTACTATTTGAGACTGAGAGCATTAAAGGAGTATCAACAAACTTTACACGTAATATCAAACCTCGAAACTTCTGAACGTTAACACCCCAACAAAGTAAAGAAAAAAATGTTTATCGCTGACTACATTTTTACTATTCGTGCAGTAAAACTTCGGTATCAGGGATGAAGTTTTAATTTATTACTTCTTTACTGGTAACTCTATTCGCAACGCATTTTTCGGAGAGTATTTAGATATACCAACGAATGAACCCGCAAAATTATACCACTGTACGACACATAGTTCAGGAGATCCGTCAAAAACAGAGCTATGTGAAAAACTAGCTTCTGCTTAAAACGGAACTATTCGATTCGTTAAATAATGGAGAATCGGGATAGAAGTGGGTTGGAGGAGGGTTACTGGTAATAGCTAATATGCTATTGTTATATCTAAAGAATAGTTTACTATTTCTTTTTAATGTCAATGAATTTTTCGCAGTAATTATCCTTTGAAGCACGGAAGCTGCTATAACTTTTAATATTACATCGCAGATTGTATTTCGTGTATCATTTGTCTTACCGCCGATGTGGAGTTTTTAGTCTGCTGTCTTCACCTTATTCTAAGGCAACCTTTTCTCAGCGTTGATAGTAGCAGCACGTAATTAAAGACTGCTCTCATTAAGTACGATTTTGTGTATAAAAAATGGCTCTGAGCACTATGGGACTTAATATCTGTGGTCATCAGTCCCCTAGAACTTAGAACTACTTAAACCTAACTAACCTAAGGACATCACACACATCCATGCCCGAGGCAGGATTCGAACCTGCGACCGTAGCGGTCACGCGGTTCCAGAGTGAAGCGCCTAGAACCGCACGGCCACGCCGGCCGGCTGATTTTGTGTATAATATATGTATATCGAGAATGGTGTACGACACTCAGGGACATAGCAATTCATGTGGACGGATTTTTATAGACATTAAAAATTAAGGTAAGCAAACTTGTACGCATTTCTCATTTGTATACTGTTCATTGTACAAAGATATCTCTTTCTGTCGAAGTTACTATTCCGAGCATTGTGGTGTCCATGAGTTTGCACTCTGAGCAACTGCGACAGCAAATAATTGAAGGTAAACTGATGCAGCATTTTGTTCTCGCGGACGCCAGCAGTTGTTTTAAGGAGAAAAGTGGCTGCAACACGGTTTGAATGTTATTTATGTTTTAATACCACAAAATTTTCCTTCACAGTTTTTAAGATACCTCATATGCTTCATATTTCATTGAGCTATTTTTGTGAAGATCGTAGATATCATTTTTATTACACGTACGCTGCGCTGTAAACACGTATATTATTTTGCTTATAATACTACTGAGTAATAATGAAGTCAGTTTGTTCTAGAGAGAGATATCGATGTCTTAAAAGTCACTCACCAGGACTCAGAAACGGCAGGCTGGCAGACGCTTCCTGTGTAGATGGCCCCGTCGTACTGAGTCACGTACCTCTGCGCGGGCGCATCTTATCCCACTCAATGGCCCCAGGCACCACGTGGGAACTGCTGGGAGCATGTGAAGGGTCACGGATAGGTCACCTGCCGCTCGTGCTTCATTAAACGTCATCACTGTGACACACTTCCTTCCAACCGGACTAGACAGCACGTGGCCGTGAACTAACCCGAGCAGCGTAACTAAATTGAACGCTTCTAAGCGGCCGAGGTATGGTCAGGATGTCAGGCCTTCACCTGTATCGTGGCTTCGCCAGCAAGGCTATCGTGCCCAATACGGAATACATGGCAGTTGACTCAGGTCAAGAGCTATCTCGAATAATGCAAGGTCCGAATCTGCGCGTTAAGTAGATCGGCAGATGGTCCAGTCGCTAGTTGGTCGTAGACACCACGTTTCCCGATTGCTTATTCCCCTGTGTGCTGTTTCTTCCTGCAGGGTTCAACGAGTAAAAAGCTTAAATCATTCCACTTCCAACGAAGTTTTCAGAATTGGGAAGGTGCGTTGTGTAGTCCTTGAGAGCATCTCGTCAGTTCTGCCTGTGGTGGCTTGATAAGAATGACACCACTCTGCCTGCATTTTTTTTATTTTCTTAACGTAGTTCGATTTAACATAGGACCAGGGCTCTCTCCACATATGAAAAACGTGCACTATTAAAAAGTTTTACTTAAATAATTATAATACTATACATACACAATAAAACGTATCATCAGCTTGGGGAAAGTCGAACGGTCTTTAGAAAAGGAAGATCCTGTGTGAAGTTGGTGCCTCAAAAGAGTACTGGAAAGTTACGACTGCAAAGATCTTGTCACACAATTTAGAGATTTCAAAAAAGCGTACGATTCGGTGAATACGAGAGGGCTATTCGACGTACGGATAGAATTCGGAGTGTACGCCAAGAAACTGAAGTCATCAAGCAGACGTTACCGGTGACCTGTTTGGAGGAAAAATTGATGGAGTTTTCCAATATTTAACCTGCGGTCGGACAGGGTGATGGTCTGTCTCTGTTATCCTTAGCTGTGTTTTGGAGAAGACCACACGCGAAAGCGAAAAAGAACTGGACAGGAAAATGTTGCTAAACCAAGTATGAACTGGAGGGTCCAGAAGCGAAACAACATTACAGTTAAACACAGAAAAATAGCACGCAGAAAAAGCCAGTCTCCAAATTTATTTTTATAAACACAAAATATGACACACATCAAAGCATTCCTTATCATCTCTAGACACACTATGCTAATATGGAAGGCGATGAAAATATCTCTAGGAAATCTTACAACTTAAAATAGCGAAGGAGATACCAAAACACCTAACGAGACATGATGGCCAGGCCAGCCGGTGTGGCCAAGCGGTTCTGGCGCTTCAGTCTGGAACCGTGCGACCGCTACGGTCGCAGGTTCGAATCCTGCGTCGGGTATGGATGCGTGTGATCTTAGGTTAGTTAGTTTTAAGTAGTTCTAAGTTCTAGGGGTCTGATGACCTCAGATGTTAAGTCCCATAGTGCTCAGAACCATTTGAACCATTTTTTGAACATGATGGCCACTGATTATCGCAAGATACATCCTTTATACGAGGGTGAATCAAATATAAACGGAATTTTTGTTCCTGAACGTCGACAGTCGGTAGGACCGGACGTGCGTTTCTAGTACTGTTGCGCGGGATCGTTAGAAGTGGGGAGAGCCGGCCGTTACTTCGAACAACTTGGTCAGTAAAGTTCACCCACTCGCGACGTCGAAGCAACACTGCACAGTTATAATATTTCTTGCCCGCGAAGGAGTTGAAGCGACGGAAATTGTCCAGAGAGTGACTGCACACTTCGGTGATCAAATATTGTCAAGGATGGGTGTGTCTGCCTGACAAAGAGCTTTTCAAATATCGACTGTATGATCGCCGTCCTCGGACTAGCGTTATAGACCATGGGTCTCCAAACGTTTTAGTCTGCGGGCCACATTGATTCCGCCACGAAGTCAGAAGGGCCAAGATCTACCTAGTGGGATTAAAGAACCCTAGCACTCCATGATCATCGTAATGTAAGGCTAAAGGAAAGATGAAATCGCAAAAATCTAAGGTTGTGGGAATAGCTAGCACTGAAACGAACTACGATTTTTATTTATTTACATAATTTTGATTGGTGGACGTACCTGACAGAATTTCTGGCATATTTTAATCTGGCGAATTTCACCGACAAAAAAGTATGTCACTGCACATTCTTCACGAAAGCGTCCTGCAAAGTTAACGAAATCTCAAAATCATTGTTATCAACACTATTACTACAAGACGTAACAGAGGTAGTGTATGTCAACGCATTGTTATTTCAAGCAGCGCAATAATAAATTTAGTTATGTAGTCCTGTAGCGAGTAGCAGAGCCAGAGCATATATTTGATAGTTCTGTTGCGTGACTGTGTCTATGTTGCGAGTGTCTCACAAGTTTTTTAGTGTCTTATGCGCTTTACTAGTAGGTGTGGGACAATTCCAAGTTTGAATTCGAAGAGATAAGGAAAATCTGAAAATCGAAATACGTAAAGAAAGTGAAACCTTGCTTAGGAAGCATCTTCCGTAATGATTGATTACTAAGGCTAGTCGTCGAAGTAGCGTCCATTTGAAAGACTTGCATCAGACTAGTGGTTCAAATGGCTCTGAGCACTATGGGTCATCAGTCCCCTAGAACTTAGAACTACTTAAACCTAACTAACCTAAGGACATCACACACATCCATGCCCGAGGCAGGATTCGAACCTGCGACCGTAGCGGTCGCGCGGTTCCAGACTGTAGCGCCTAGAACCGCTCGGCCACCCCGGACGGCCCAGACTCGTGAGTAGAATAAATTGCAAAGAATTTTTTTTACTTCAAATGTTTTCGCCAAACTAGTCTGTTAACCTTTTTTTTTCATTATCGCACGGAGAATGGTCTGTCTGTTTATTGTGGATAGCCACAAGTTTAACCGTGACCTTCCGCTTTGTAAAGATAGAGCTCCGACAATGTCGCGGTGTATTGATCACGATAGGCCTAGAGACTCAATTGCTTGCAGTATAGGCACCACCTCAAATATTTGGCGGGCCGGATACCAGGGATGTCCGGCCAGCTAACGCGGGCCGGTTTGCCGGCCCTCGCAAGCCGATTTCGGCCCGCGTTCCGTAGTTTGGAGACCCCTGTTATAGACGAATACATTCGTACAGTTCGAGAAATCTTTGAAGGCGATTTGACGGGCGAGAGTATTAGAAATTGCAGAACAGGTCGGAATAAGTTATGGAAACTGTCAACTGACCATCACAAACTATAACACTGTTCAATCATTCATCTAGATTTATAAAAAAATTTAGCACTTAAAATATGCCATAATGTAAGTGTGATATGTAAAGACTTTTTGAAAAGTGTGATATATATGTGATGTTAAAGCGCTTTGCTAATGTATATTTGTCACTCGTTTAAAGAAATTTGTGAAATGTATAATTTACTAAATAATATTTTGTCATGGGTGAATGAAATGAAAATGTTTGTAGTTTTATATATTTGTGCAAGTTGTCATTTGTATAAAGTAATACATGCTTAGGGTCAGAGGTTCGTGATCGACTGCTTACAGCCTTCTACGATGAAGAGAAACTGCCCAGCGGATAGACAGTTACTTGCCGTTTAATGTCCGTTGTCGGACATAAAAAATAAAATAATAATAATAGAGAAACTGCGGTTTGAACGCGATTTCCATATACCTAATGCAGAAACAGTTCTAGCAATGCTACTATCAGTGTAATAATTGCAATGATCAACACAATTTGCAGTAACAGTACTAAGGATAAATGCTTCAAGGATTTCCTGTAGCGTCAAAATTATGTGTAATCTCAAGCTTTCGACGACTTCCTCTGTCTTCATCGTTAGAAGACTTCAGTAGGCCGTGTGGTACTTTATTCAGTTCGCCGAATAATGCCATGGAGACGTCACGAAGTCAGGAAACTTTCCTGTTCTATAACGGATTATGTCGGTGTCTGAGATGAAAGAATATCATTACCGATGCCGATTTTGTAAGGTTGTGGATAATACAGCTTATTTCTTTGTAGCTTTTCAGCGTTAAGTTCGCATTTCCGTTCACTGCTAACGATATAGCTGCTTCCGGATTAAAGCAGTCGTAACAGATCTTCTTTGATGAGGGAATCCCAGCAAACAAATGTACGGTAATACATTTTCGTTTCATCGAACATAATCTTACGTTTGTTTATGAGGCTTTATTCGGCAATAGCACATTTCTCGATATCGTGATGTTTAACGTGGCCTTGGTGATATATGCAGCATTCTGAAATCGCACGAATTGACGGACCAATGGAACTGCTGTCACATTCAGAAGGTGTCGTGTGAATCTCATAGGCGCACGCATGATTACGCAATGTTCTAAAACTCATTTTACTATTTTGTCTGACGAAATATAAAAATAAAAAGCTGGTAACCCTATAAACTGCCAATTTCATTATGTAGAAGAGGTAAAAGAATTAGTCAGTTTCACTGTAATTCCATGACAAACTCTCATCAAAGGCAACGGACTTAAAGACCCTCGTGTCACTTCAATGTTGTGACGACGATGGAGCACGAAGCTGCCTGGTTGGTGGAAATATTAGAACTTTGCTGCCTCGTTCTGATGTGACAAGACATAGCTCAGTCCCTTACACGTCCTGCAACTCCAGTACAAAGGGAGACAATTACGGGCTGACTGTGCTAACAGGGAGAAAGGAATAGCACACTGGTTCTATAACCATGTGCCATTTACTACCTGCAAGTTTAATCCATGTTGGGAAGTGGTGTGCTATGTACTCTAATTTTGCCGTAATGGCTTAAGAACACTTTTGTGCTATACATGGGAATTGTAAAAACTGCGTCCATGCTATGAACAACTTCATACTCCTCCTTTTGACATGGTAATCTCGTTTATTTGTAGTGTTGAGGAGGTGCGAAATCTTTTTTTCTGCTTCTTTTCTTCTACAGAATTGCAAAAACGCAACGATGAAAATTATAGTCATCAGTCTAGTAAGCATGCTTAAAAGCGTGCCTGCAAATACATTAAATGAGGTAACGAAGCCTTTTTACTAGCGAGGTAGGCACTACAAGACACTATTCGTTCCATCAAAATACCAACTGAAAAAAAGACAAACATCTCAAGAAAAGGCCTCCATCCAGAGTTGATCTTGAAAAAGATTTCGGCCGAGTGGCAACGGAGCTTACATGGCAAGCTCTTCGCGCTCATCTACACTGAAGCGCCAAAGGAACTGGTACAGCCACGTGTACTCAGATACAGAGATATGTAAAAAGGCAGAACACGGTGCTGCGGTCTGCAACGCCTACATAACAAGTGTCTGGCGCAGTTGTTAGATCGGTTACTGCTGGTACAATGGCAGGTTATCAAGATTTAAGTGAGTTTGGACGTGGTGTTTATGACAGGAACGATTCCATGCTGCGTTATGGTCGTGGATGAAAGTACTTCACACAAAATAAAATGAACGTCAAAAAGTTAACTACAGCTAACCTCCATGTGGCAGCTTAACGCAGCGGTTCCTGTTGTGCAACTTGACATCAACGGCTTACTAGATTTACTGGAATTGCTTGCCGGAGGACGAGAGACTGTGGGGGAGGTTTGTAAGACGAGCAGGTGTCGAGTTGTTCTGTCACTTATTATTTTTATTTTTCTACAAAACGCACAATTCCTCAAACGTCTTAGCAGCAATCCAAGTATATACTCTTCTTCATTTAAAAAAAATGCGAACTTGACAACTTAAGAGCGATACTCTCTGCTCTTTGGAGGCAATCCTGAGTACCGTTCGCTATTTATGTAGCGACACCACTATTTTTACTACGGGTAGTGATTACCAAGCGTTCTGGAAATGAAACATTCTACAGGGGCACCTATCAGTTTCACTTCTTTCCTTGCGATAAAAACAGTCACCAGTTTCGCTTTAATCCGCGGGCCATGGATAGTTAGTCAAAATTCTTAGGAAGATTCACACGTTCAGTAAAGCAGATAAAGACTCAGTTGTGTCGTATCTCAAGGAGGAGCTAGAAATCCTTAACTCTTGGCTTCAGCATGTACAAGGACCGTGGCTCAGGTGTAGAAAAACAGTTGGTCAAGGATTGGATAGGCGGGTAACTGTCGGAACGGTTCATAATAGAAGTGACCATCCATGGTATACAGCCTCTGTAAAGAAACGTCCAAAGAAATGACATTACTACACAATAGCAGTAAAAAAGCGTAGGGCAACATAAAGACGGAGTTGTATGGCGTAAACGAGAGTTGGTAGGCGTCTTTCTACATCTTAAACATGCTATAGCGCCTGTATGAGGATGCAAATCACGTTTGCTTTAAATACATGTGGTTATCCCACGCACCCTGACTGCAAATTTGTACGTCAGTCTGGTGATTCGATCTGTTACGTTGCCATTCATGAACAGCATTCCAAGAGTGTGTTTCCCAGCAGAATAACACTCGCCCACATACCGCTGTTGTATCCCAACGTGCTCTGCAGAGTACTGACATGTTGCTTTGGCTTGCTCGATCACCAGATCTGTCTCCAATCGAGAACATACGAGACATCATGGGACGACAACTCCAGCGTCATCCACGAACAGCATTAACCATCCCTGTATTGACCGACAAAGTGCAACAGGAATGGAACTCCATCCCATAAACTGACATCCAGCACGAGTACAACACAATTCTTATAGCCTTGCATTCTTGTATTCAACATTCTGGCGGTTACACCAATTATTAATGCAATAGTATTTCACAGTCGCAACGGCTTGCCTCGCGCTTACATTAACCTGTGATCTTGCAGTGTTAATCATCTAAATGCACTACTGGCCATTAAAATTGCTACACCACGAACATGACGTGCTACAGACGCGAAATTTAACCAACAGGAGGAAGATGCTGTGATATGCAAATGATTAGCTTTTCAGAGCATTCACACAAGGTTGGCGCCGGTGGCGACACCTACAACGTGCTGACATGAGGAAAGTTTCCAACCGACTTCTCATACAAAAACAGCAGTTGACCGGCGTTGCCTGGTGAAACGTTGTTGTGATGCCTCGTGTAAGGAAGAGAAATGCGTACCATCACGTTTCCGACTTTGATAAAGGTCGGATTGTAGCCCATCGCGATTGCGGTTTATCGCATCGCGACATTGCTGCTCGCGTTGGTCGAGATCCAACGACTGTTAGCAGAACATGGAATCGGTGGGTTCAGGAGGGTAATAAGGAACGCGGCGCTCGATCCCAACGGCCTCGTATCACTAACAGTCGAGATGACAGGCATCTTATCCGCATGGCTGTAACGGATCGTGCAGCCACGTCTCGATCTCTGAGTCAACAGATGGGGACGTTTGCAAGACAACAACAATCTGCACGAACAGTTCGACGACGTTTGCAGCAGCATGGGCTATCAGCTCGGAGACCATGGCTACGGTTAGCAAGGTTCTGTTTACAGCATCATGATGGTCGCATCCGTGTTTGGCGACATCGCGGTGAACGCACATTGGAAGCGTGTATTCGTCATCGCTATACTGGCGTATCACCCGGCGTGATGGTATGAGGTGCCATTCGTTACATGTCTCGGTCACCTCTTGTTCGCATTGACGGCACTTTTAACAGTCGACGTTACATTTCAGATGTGTTCCGACCCTTGGCTCTACCCTCCATTCGATACTTGCGAAACCCTACATTTCAGCAGGATAATGCACGACCGCATGTTGCAGGTCCTATACGGGCCTTTCTGGATACAGAAAATGTTCGACTGCTGCCCTGGCCAATACTGATCTCTCACCAATTGAAAACGTCTGGTCAATGGTGGCCGAGCAACTGGCTCGTCACAATACGTCAGTCACTACTCTTGATGAACCGTAGTATCGTGTTGAAGCTGCATGGGCAGCTGTACCTGTACACGCCATTCAAGCTCTGTTTGACTCAATGCCCAGGCGTATCATGGCTCTTATTACGGCCAGGGGTGGTTATTCTGGGTACTGATTTCTCAGGATCTATGCACCCAAATTGCGTGAAAATGTAATCACATGTCAGTTCTAGTATAATATATTTGACCAATGAATACCCGTTTATCATCTGCATTTCTTCTCGGTGTAACAATTTTAATTGCCAGTAGTGTATGTTACCTAGGCAAATGTACTCCCTAAATTCCATTACTCTATATTAATCATTTTTCGGCGGTGATTTTTCCCTTCCGTTAGCAGTGTGTATTACACGATTCGAATGCGACGCGCTTTGTTGGAGGACGCTTTAGAACCATATTAGTTCTCGAATATTGGAATGGTTCCCTGTCCTGCTGCACTGCGATGTCCTTCGTTGGTATCTCACTGTGGTTAGCTCAGCGAAGCGTTCACACCACCAAAATACACCATTCGCAAATCGCGCAGCTCATCTGTGAACATCCTGAAAGTCTTCGCCCTATTTGCCCTAATACAGAATCGAGACACGCGAACACAGTTTGGGGATACGTCGCATGAAGGCCTGATAATCGACTTACTTTGCAAAGTTTGCACTCATCAAGTTGGAGGCTGCCATCCGGCAAACTTGTATCTCACAGCCAGAATCCACCGGTAACGGGAGCAAAACGATAACTACACCAGCCCGTCTCCACGCTATTTTCGACGCCCAGGAAGCACGTCGTCAGAGGCGTTGATTAAATCCGACGCTACGAAAAGCGCCCCCAAGTTAAACGGTCGGCAAGCCGGTGGGAAGGGGGATCAGCGCTCGCGCCCCAGTTTCCCCACGGCGGCACGAGTTAAGCCAGAAAGGGATTAGGGTGCGCTCCCTTCTAGCCACCTCTGAAACCGCCGGCACACTCGTCTCTTAGCCCTCTTAGTGCCAACGTCCGGGCAAAGGAGCCGCCGTAAAACTTGATCCAAGTATCAGAGTACAGGCGCAGTAGCGAGAGTATTTAGTTTCCTGCTGCAGACAAGGTAACGTGAGCTGCAGTTCTTAATTTCTAGTATATCGTGAAAGGATAGACAATAACTTCAACAGCATTTATCGAGGAAGAATCGCTCGTATCAACAGCACAGTCGAGCTGGTCCCGGAAGGATGAAGGTTCGTATGTGCGCTCTAGACTGTTTGCTAGATCTGATGTGTCTTGCAGCATTTCATCGTCACCGTAACATATTCTCCTGTCTTTGGCTATCTGACTACGCAACATTACTCTCTCGAAGCAACTTTATTTCTGAAACTTCCTGGCAGATTAAAACTGTGTGCCGGACCGAGACTCGAACTCGGGACCTTTGCCTTTCGCAGGCAAATGCTCTACCAACCGAGCTACCCAAGTACGACTCACGCCCCGTCCTCACAGCTTTACTTCTGCCAGTAGAGCACTTGCCCGGGAAAGACAAAGGTCCCGAGTTCGAGTCCCGGTCCGGCACACAGTTTTAATCTGCCAGAAAGTTTCATATCAGCGCACACTCCGCTGCCGAGTGAAAATCTCATTCTGGAAACTTTATTTCTATTTATAAGCATTAATAAAGACAAATTCTCAAAAAAAAAGTCACCATGAAGTGCATTTCAGCGGCTCACTACAGAGAAGCCAGTAATGACGTGTGTACCGTGATACCTTTGTCAAATGGTAACAGAGGTAAGTAGAAATAGCAGCAGACCGTTCCAACAATTACCCGTCTATCCAATCCTTGTAGCAACACGAGCCAAATGATCGTTAAGTCATTAAGTTGACACAGGACACCTACGATATTGGCACAACCGTTGCAACCATTATCAATGTGACCGTGTTCATTCACCCACAAGTCTCGCCGAAATTGCACTATTCTTCACTATCGTATGTATTTTAGCAATAAACCTTTTTTTAGAAGTAAAGAAAGAATGCCATGGCACAGAAGAAGGGATTTCTGCATAGCATTGTGACCGAGGACGAAAAATGGGTTCATTACGACAACCCTAAAGGCAAAACGTCATGGTCCCGGCCATGCTTCCACGTCGACGGCCAAACCGAATATTTGCGGCTCCAAGATCATGCTCTGCTTTTGGTGTGACCAGCTCGTCGTCGTATACTACGAGGTGTTGACATCAAGTGAAACAATGACAGGTGCTCGTTATCGAACGCAATTAATGCGTTTGAGCAGAGCGTTAAAAGACAAACGGCCGCAATACAGCGAGAGGCACGATAAAGTGATTTTGCAGCACGACAATGCTCGATCTCACGTTGCAAAAAAAGAGGTCAAAACGTACTTGGAAACAAAATGGGAAGTTCTACCCGCTGTAGTCTCCAGCCATCGCCGCCTCCGACTATCACATGTTTAGATCAATGGCGCATGGCCTGGCTGACCAACACTTCCGATCTCATGAAGAAGTCACAAACTGAATCGATTCGTGGATCGCTTCAAAAGATGAACAATTTTTTCGACGAGGGATTCGTACACTCCCCGAAAGATGGGAGAAAGTAGTGGCCAGCATTGGAAAATACTTTGAATGATACATGTGTACCAATTTGCTTCATTAAAGCCTCAAATGTTGGGGGGGGGGGGGGGGGGGGAAGGCGGGCGAAAAGTTGTACACCTTGTACAATTCTTAGCGTGTACAGATTAATACGATTTTTAAATAGAGCACACAACAAGGATATCAAAATGAAACAAAAAACTGAGTTACAGCGGAGTATGGTACTGTTAGCAAAGATAATGTAATCGGAAACGGGGAGGTGCAAACACCAAATTCCTAGCGCACTGCGCTGAAGTCATAGGACAGCGATATGCACATATATAGATGGCAGTAGATTCGCGTACACGAGGTATAAAAGGCAGGCGCATTGGTGCATCTTTCATTCGTACTCAGATAAGTTGAAAGGTTCCCGACGTGATTAATGTTGCATGAGGGAATTAAACAGACTGTGAACGCGGAATGGTGTTGGAGCTAGACGTACGGGACAGTCAACTTAGGAAATCGTTAAGGGAGTTGAATATCCTGAGATCCTCAGTGTCCAGAGTGTGCCGACAACACCAGACCTCAGGCGTTACCTCTCACTTTCCACGGACAATGAAGTGGCCGACGGCCTTCACTTAATAACCGAGAGCATTGGCGTTTGTATACAGTTGTCAGTGCTAACAGACAAGCAACACTGATATAACCGCAGAAATCAATATGGGACGTACGACGAACGTATCTCTTAGGGAAGTGTGGCGAAATTTGGTGTTAATGGGTTATGGTAGCGGGGTAGCAGGCTACCGACGCAAATGTCTTTGCTAATAGCACGGCATCGTCTGCAGCGCCTCTTCTGGGCTTGTAACCAAATCGGTTGGACCCTAGACTACTGGAAAACCGTGGCCTGGTCAGATGAATCCTCATTTCAGTTGATACGAGCCGATGGCAGAGTTCGAGTGTAGCGCAGACCTCACGACGCCATGGACCCAAGTTGTCAAAAAGGCACTGTGCAAGCTGGTCATCATTTTGCTGCCGTCATTTTAAGAGGTGTTAATATATTACTGAAGATGGGCGGCAACAGATAAAAATTACTCGAGTTTTAAACAGACGTTTTATTGCTCTTAGAAGGAATAACGATAGTGGGAGAACCGCCATTCCGACGGTTGGGAATGCGTCGGTTTGGGAAAGCCCTGTGAGAAAAGGAACGTGGTCAGTGACTACGTATCAGCACGCAGGCTTTGGCTCTCCGACCCCCCCCCCACCCCCCCCCCCCCCCTCACAGTTGGTAACGGCACTGTTACTAGTAGTCTCAAGATGCAGGTACAAAAGGTCTGGCCGATGCCCTGTCTGATACATTCAATTTGAACTTCGAGACGGACTAGAAACTGCAACCATCGCCACTATTTGCGAGCGCGTCTTGCTATACGCATTTACCACCATGTCGTAGCACCAGTTTAGCCGTCCGTAATTTTTTAAGAGACGACAGAAACGGCGTTTAAACACGCACGCCAGTTTCTACAGGTGGTGAGTGCGACGAGCTGCGACTGCAACCGAGCGGCGCCAGTCGTGCAGAAAGAGTCATCGAAATCTCCCCCATATGTCATCATCATCATCATCATCTGCTGCTCTGTGATTCAGCACTCTCTCTCTGATTTGGTCTTAGTTGTATGTGTCTGATTCAACAGTTTTTAACGAAATATTTGGAAGAAACAGCGATCTAAATCCAACTGTAAAAAAAAAAATCAGTCTTCATCGCAAAAAAGAGATGATCTTTCATTAATGGTGACCACTTTCAATCTATGCAGACCATTTAAGTGAACCGCTCTGCTTCTCCGAGGATGGTCTGAAGACTATACGTATACAATGAAACCGGAGACTATTAAAAAAAAAAATTTCATTCGTGCGATCAAGACTGACTATTTTACTACAGAGTTATTCAGCACATGTTATCTATGTCCTTTGTCACTGTGTAACGTCTGTGAAGGCTGCCCTCCGCTTAAATCCTTCCGTTACATTCTAATTTCAGACTCTTGTTATTCGTGCTGTGATATCGTATCCCGTTTTGCCAGTATCCAAACAAGTAAGGGACCGGTTGCAAGAAGGAATGTCAACGCTATAAACATTTACTCAATTTCAAATCCAGGTGACCCATTAATATTTACCGCTTTCGCAAATTGGTGCGAATTCTTTTCATTCAAGTCGCCTGGGATTGCGAGAGCTGTGGAATACGCCGGGCGAGGTAGGTCAGGTTGTAATTTTGAGCCGTCTTCCACGGGTCATCGCTAACGAAATATGGCCGGGTTTGAAAACAGTCACCCAGTTCTCAACTGTCGAAAATGAAGGGCAGATTCCTTTTCAATCGTCACCAGACTGTAAAGAAATATACGTTAGCTATGAACTGCGCAAAAAAAATATTAATAATAATAATTACTACACAGCAATCGAGTTTCTCCATTTGAACGACACTCACCAAACACATACTTTATACATGTGGCGTCTGTTCTTTCGAACCAGCCTTTACGAATCAAGACACAAATGAACTAATGACATTTAGGTGGCAGTGGGCACTGATTTACATCAATGGAGAAAGTTGAAAGTTTGTACCAGACTCTTTAGTGTAGATGAACTTCACGTTCGAAGTCGAGGATATCGCCGAAAAGCGGCGAGGAATGAGGATAATGGGCAGCGGCACTACGTCAGTAGTGTGTGGATGAAGTTGAGAATTTGTGTCTATTGATGTTAATCAATCCCCACTAGCAGCTGAACGTCATTATTCCTTTGTGTCTTGACATATCTTTTAATTGGATACTTCAATACATTTCGCTACATATGAAATAGCTACAGCAAATTCAACTTAAATATTTGCTAACGCAGCTCCCTTACATACACTCAAGAGCCAAAGAAACTGGTACACCTACCTCATATCGTGTAGGGCCCCCGCGACATCTCAGAAGTGCCACAGCAGGGACGTGGCATGGACTCGACTAATGTCTGAAGTAGTGCTGAAGGGAACTGACACCATGAATCCTGCAACGATATTCATAAATCTGTAAGAGTGCGAGGGGGTGGAGATCTCTTCTGAACAGCACGTTGCAAGGCATCCCAGATAAGCTCAATAATGTCAATTTCTGGGGAGTTTGGTGGACAGCGGAAGAGATTAAACTCAGAAGAGTGTTTCTGCAGCCACTCCGTAGCAATTCTGGACGGCTGGGGTGTCGCATTGTACTGTTGGCATTGCCCAAATCCATCGTAATGCACAGTCAATGGACATGAATGGATGCAGGTGATCAGACAGGATGCTTAGGTACGAGTCACCTGTCAGAGTGGTATCTAGAAGTATCAGGGGTCCCGTATCACTCCAAGTGCACATGCCGTACACCATTACAGAGCCTCCACCAGCTTCAGCAGTCCCCTGCTCACATGCTGGGTCCATGGATTCATGAGGTTGTCTCCATACCCGTACAGGTCCATCGCTCGATACAATTTGAAACGAGACTCGTCCGACCAGGCAAAACTTTTCCAATCCAATGTCCGTGTCGACGGGCCCAGGCGATGCGTAAGGCTTTGTGTCGTGCACTCATCAAGGGCACAGGTGTGGGCCTTTGGCTCCGAAAGCCCATATCGATGTTGTTTCGTTGAATGACTCGCACGCTGACACTTGTTGATGGCCTAGCATTGAAATCTGCAGGAAATTGCGGAAGGGTTGCATTTCTGTCACCTTGAACGATTCTATTCAGTCGTCATCGGTCTTTTACTGGATTCCTGATGTTCACGCTACACTCGTGAAATAGTCGTACGGAAAAATCCCCTCTTCATCGCTACCTCTGAGATTCTGTGTCCCATCGCTCATGCGCCAACTATAACACCACGGCGAAACTCACTTAAATCTTGATAACCTGCCATAACCGATCTATCTACTGCGCCAGACACTTGTCTTGTATACACACTTCAGTGTATGAACGTTGTGACACTTGGAACATTATTATAAATTAGTAAGATTACCATAATCAGCCAGCACCGGTAATATTCTTGTACCAGTGCCTATCAGATTGTGTTTTCGTGACTGACTCAAAACTTTGTCAGTTTTAGTGTTCTGATATACTGTCATATATAGTACAACAACTGTCAGTGTTTTGTGCTGAGCGTGATTGGCTCGTGTGCCTTTAGATTTCCCCACGTCCTGTGTCAGATTGCATGATGCCAGGCAAGTTATTTTGCGAAAGCGAACACACTTTGCCGAAAGGGAGTAGCCTCAATATCCGACAGAAAACAAGAGGTTATCTCTCTTGTTTCGCGCGCTCAAATGCCCCCGCCACCCCCCCCCCCCCCCTCCCCCCGCGTTACGGGAGCACCATGATGTGTTGGCAGAAGAGCCAACACCGTGTAGCTAGAGGAGGCCGAAATGCACGCGTTTAAGCTCACGCAAACTGGCGTGAGGTCTGGAACAGGACAATGTAATTAATATAGCCAATAAGGAACGTTGCTGCTGGAATACTTAACTTTAATCCATAATTGGTGTACATCGCTCTTGACGGTACATGTTTTACAATCTCAATATTAACTGGTAATGGCGCCTTGCTAGGTCGTAGCAAATGACGTAGCTGAAGGCTATGCTAACTATCGTCTCGGCAAATGAGAGCGTATTTGTCAGTGTAGCATCGCTAGCAAAGTCGTCTGTACAACTGGGGCGAGTGCTAGGAAGTCTCTCTAGACCTGCCGTGTGGCGGCGCTCGGTCTGCAATCACTGACAGTGGCGACACGCGGGTCCGACGTATACTAACGGACCGCGGCCGATTTAAAGGCTACCATCTAGCAAGTGTGGTGTCTGGCGGTGACACCACACACCAGGATTATTTTCTCTAGCTTAAAGGACTGCCTACAAGCCTAACGGCTACGCAGAGCTCATTAAGATCATGCGCATCAACGCTGGGGCACGCCGCGTCCAGATACGACTCCCATCTACACTGAAGCGCCAAAGTAACTGGTATAGGCATGCGTATTCAAATACAGGGATATGTATACGGCGCTGCGGTCGGCAACGCCTACATAAGACAAGAAGTGTCTGGCGCAGTTGTTGGATGGGTTACTGCTGCTACAATGGCAGGTTATCAAGATTTAAATGAGTTTCAGCGTGCTGTTATAGTTGGCGCTCGAGCGACGGGACACAGCATCTCCGAGATTGCGATGAGTGGGGATTTTCCCGTACGACCATTTCACGAGTGTACCATGACTATCACGGGGCCATCAACAAGTGTCAGCGTGCGAATCATTCAACGAAACATCATCGATATGGGCTTTCGGAACCGAAGGCCCACTCGTGTATCCCTGATGGCTGCACGACATAAAGCTTTACGCCTCGCCTGGGCCCGTCAACGTCGATATCGGACTGGAAACATTTTGTCTGGTCGGACGAGTCTCGTTTCAAATTGTGTCGAGCGGATGGACCTGTACGGGTATGGAGACAACCTCGTGAATCCATGGACCCTGCATGTGAGCAGTGGACTGTTCAAGCTGGTGGGTAATGGCGTGCGGCGTATGCACTTGGAGTGATATCATACCCCTGATACGTCTAGATACGACTCTGACAGGTGAGCCATACGTAAACATCCCGTCTGATCACCTGCATCCCTTCATGCCCATTGTGCATTCCGATGGACTTGGGCAATTCCAGCACGACAATGTGACATTCCACACGTCCAGAATTGCTGCAGAGTGGCTCCTGGAACACTCATCTATGTTTAAACACATCCGCTGTCTACCAAACTCGCCAGACATGAACATTATTGAGCATATTTGGGATACTTGCAATGTGCTGTTCAGAAGAGATAACAACCATCTCGTACTCTGTCGGATTTGTGGACAGCCCTGCAGGATTAAAAATGGTTCAAATGGCTCTGAACACTATGGGACTTAACATCTGAGGTCATCATTCCCCTAGAACTTAGAACTACTTAAACCTAACTAACCTAAGGACATCACACACAGCCATGCCCGAGGCAGGATTCGAACCTGCGACCGCAGCGGCTGCGCGGTTCCAGACTGAAGCGCCTAGAACCGCTCGGCCACAGCGACCCTGCAGGATTCAAGGTGTCAGTTGCCTCCAGCACTACTTCAGACATTATTCGAGTCCATGCCACGTCGTGTTGTGGCACTTCTGCGTGCTCCCGGGTGCCCTACACGTTATTAGGCAGGTGAAACAGTTTGTTTGGCTCTTCAGTGTATACAGCATTGCACACTTTTTGGCGACGTCCCAGGCTGATATGTAGAGGTATTTACCGTCGCCATATCGATCTCAGTGATGATGATGATGATGATGATGTCCCATACTCCGAGGAGCGTAGGGAACGATGCGGATGCGTCACAATACAGGCGCCTTATAGCTCCTGCGCCCTCGCCGGTTCTCAGAATAGCGCCGCGTGCCCGTTGCGACGCTGTGCGTATATTGCTCATCCTTTAATACCGCAGCACAAACACCAGTCTGCATGCTTACAGTGTGCTAGTCTAACACAGGCAGGCGCAGTAGCGGCCATCTTTGTAATGTGCCGGCGACCTACGGGATACAGTGCACCGATTTGCTCGTCGGTCCTAGTATCAGTGCACGGGGGTAGATTAAGGATTTAGTAAAATTTGTGGAGAACACCATTTTTGGAAACAAGAAAAAAAGATAAGAGTGGTGTTCGGTAAAGGAACGGCGTATCTTCACTGTTTAACTGTCTTCTAGGACAGTTGTGGGAAACTGTAATACGGAACACAAAATGAAGCACAAATTCTGCGAAGAAAAGCAAATGCGGTCAACGTAACATGCCTGGTTTCTGTAGACGATTTTGCAATACTTTCACAAAATCTGGTAGAAGCAGTTACTCAGATCTTCTGAAAAAATGCGCGGATACAATAGTCTCAAAATTTCAGGTGACAACCAAAATTCATAACAAATATGAAACGCACAAAATACATAGAAACACACACAGGTAAAATTGAGTGAGTAAGTAAGTAATTTTTAATTACTTAGAGACACCACACAGCACAATGGACTGAATAAATTTGCAATAGATGTAAGAGTTAATTAATGCGGATCGGCGTATGGTTCAAATGGCTCTGAGCACTATGGGACTTAACAGCTGAGGTCATTAGTCCCCTAGAACTATTTAAACCTAACTAACCTAAGGACATCACACACATCCATGCTCGAGGCAGGATTCGAACCTGCGACCGTAGCGACCGTAACGGTCGCGCGGTTACAGACTGAAGCGCCTAGAACCGCTCGGCCACAACGCCCGGCCGGATCGGCGTATGACATGACAAAAAATCTACAGCAATAAATGCAAATGTCTAGACGAACAAAATTAAATACCATAGTGGTAAGCCCAGAATGTTTATATCCATTTGAAGGCTTAACGATGATCTTTAAGCTGGTCAGAATGGAGCTACTTGAAAATCGGATTATTAGAAAAATAACGGGTGGAATGTAAACTACAGATGGTTGGAAAATGAGAAATAACCAGGAAATCACCGAAAACGTAGACAAAGTATCAGAAGTAATGGCAAGGTGAGCATTAATCTGCTATTGATACCTCTATCGAGTGAATGAGAACTGACTAACGAAACAAATATTCTGTATTTCTGTAAAAAGAAATCGACAGTTCCATAGGTTATAGACATAAGGAAAGAACTAGAAAGAAACGACGTCAAAGAATCGGAAATAACAAAAAAACAACTTTCGGAATAAACTACTAAGATTAGAAGGCTTTCAAGGCAGAAGAAATAAGGAACTGGGAACGACAAGGACAAAAGAAAAGAAAATATAATATGGGGATAATATGAAGGAATACTGGACAGCTAGGAACAAAGATAAAAGAGGGACGGAGCTGTTACGTGGTCCTAGTCGGTCAATACGAATATAAAAACACTACGTTGATGTCGATTCATTTCATCCTTCGATATTCCATTCTGTTTTGTGTGGTTCCTTACGGATTCGATTGTGAATAAATTAGCGATAATTTCATTATCATGTCGTCGGCACAGAAAAGCCAGATCACTAAATGATCTACCTCCTCTACCTCGCAAATTCTCCATTATTCATGGTATCGAATATGTATCTAACCCATAAGAGCGTTTTATGCCAGTCTGCAGGTTTTCGTAGCCGTTGTCATTGAAGGGGTAACATTATAGGTTGTTAGGTCGCATCATGCTACTCTTCGAACTTTCTCCACAATCGATGTTTCGATTCCTCAGGATCGCCTGGCGACCCTCGACAGCTAAACGCTGTCGAAGCCCCGTGTAGCAATCCATTCTGGATAACCTGTTCTACACGTGTTACAAATTAAAGTCCCCCGTCCGCAGTTTCTGTCTGTATGTGAAGGCTATCTCAGGAAATACTCAAGGCATTTTGATACGTTTTTCGCGTAACAGACCGGTTCACGAGGAATGTTTATGCATACAATTTGTTACCGATAACTAGTGATGATCCTATAATATATGCATTGTTATCTGTTCCACATTTAATTGGTGTCTGGAGTGACATCTTGTGGCAATGATGGGAGTTACATGCGGAGGACGTGCGATCTGGCGGGAAAAGCTGTGAAGCCAACAGCCGCCACACTCCACAGACGGAACACACATTGGCCAGATATACGAGACAACTGAAGCGCTGCCGGTTCAAGAGGCCATCACTACAGTACTGCATAACTCATTGACGTCATCCGTGCCCATTGCACATCCACCTCACCCAAACGCAGCTTGGAGGTACATTTCAACGAGCTTGAACTCGACCACAGCTCGGGATGTGGAGAAATCCCATTATTTGCGACGCCGAAAGGGCAGCGGAAGCTTGAGCAGAATCTATGTAGGGTCTGTTGGTCTAGCGATGAAGAGCGTGTCACAAATCGAAGGTTGCGGGATGAATTTTTCAGTCCGTCTTTTAACACAGCATTCCTCTCTCTGTGCTGTGGAGATTGGGCGGAAACGACAAGTGCTTCGGATTCAGCTTTCAAATGAGGATAACAGGGGTAGGTGGCGTCCAACTGAAAAACTTGCACCAGGTCACTGTGCCACACAAAATTATCAGAATATTCTTCTCCACAAATTTCAAATTGAAGTATGTGAAGGCTAATGTTAGGATCTACAGTAGGGATTTTGACACGTTTTTCATTCAAAGCTAGACTGATACACGAGCAAGGTTTGTGTATGTAAAGTATTACCACCACGCCAGAGAAGTCGACCGACCCTACATACTTCGTGTTCTACGTGAGAAGCCGGAGCGGATCGGTAGTGGGGAGGTTCCCCTTGGGGATACAGAATGAAATTTTTCCGTCTGCTGTTGGTGGATCACCGGCATTTGATTGGTAGTGTAAGAAGCAGAGAAAGTGGGGGGGGGGGGGGGGGAATCGTCATTTTATGTTTTCCGTCGTTCCTCAGTTGCTTCTACGAGATCGTGCTGAAAACTAAGGCCTCCGAATATTTTATATGAAACCTCTTAGGGATTTTTAAATAAAACAAACTTCACTAGCATTCTACACTTTTATTCTTCATGTCTACATACATGCAGCCCTCTTCCGCTAGAGGGCTCCGAACTGTAGCGTATTGCACGGCGGAGTGTAACGTACGTACGTCGCTGCATGCGAAACACGACGCTGTAACCGGACTTCGAATGAAGAGTTCGTCCACGCATGGAGCACTCTCTTCTTCTACAAGACCACACACGAGCGCTGCCACATCTGCGACAATCCGACGCCTTTGGGTTCACTGTCAGCGATCGTCCTCCATACAATCCCGACTTGTGATTACGTAAGCTTTCCCGGCGTAGTAAGTCTTGAAAGTCTCTTCGGGTTTGCTGCCTGATCCTAATATCAACTTGACTCGATATTTCGGCGATCCAGCTGGTCGCCATCTTCAGGAAAATGCTGCTTCTGCTGATGAGTCCCGCTGAGAACTGACGCCAGACTGCAAATCGACGTCCTATATGGGCCACCGTTCAGTACACGGCGCATGCGCCGCCCATCACAGTTGGTGCCCTCCAAGACAGGGAGGTGGCGCCTCCCTTAGTGGAACACTGCTGGCAACGATACATGGCACTCAGGGCCGCACCGAAGAACGTTCAGTATTGATGCCAGACAATACAGGATTCCAAGTCTTGCTAAGAGGAAGCCCATTGTCTCTAGTTGATTAAATTATCCGCCAACCTAATTTCAATCGCCTCTTTGTAGACACTGTTCCAAAAAACGGAAATGTTGGCAACTACCACAGTTTCATCAAATTTCATACCGTGTCCCTCATTTAAACAGTGTTCTGCTACTGCCGATTTTTCCGGCTGTAGCCTCGTATGTCGGCGATGTTCCACACACCTGTCATGCACTGTGCGAATCGAACGGCCAACGTAAGCTTTCCCAAACTGACACGGAATTTTGTACACACCGGTTTTCCTAAGCCCCAAATCATCTTTCACAGAGCCGAGTAGTGCCCTAATCTTACAAGGTGGACGGAACACACTCTTAATGTTAAAATTCCTTAAAATTCGTCCAATCTTAAACGATATACCTCCAGCATAAGGAAGAAACGCCACCGACTTATGTTCCTCTTCATGCACTTCCGGAGATGTTCCAAATTCCATAACCCCACGAATCTGCTTCTCGGAGTATCCATTTTCCTTAAAAACAGCCATCAAATGCACAAGTTCTTGGGTTAAGCTATCCGGGTCGGAAATGGCATATGTTCTCCGTACCAAAGTCCAAAGGACGACTTGGCCCCACACGATTTTCGTCTGTTCCCGAAACTTAATGAACATCTTTGATCACTTTGATAGTAATGAAGCGGCGCAAGCAGAGGCGAGGTTTTGGATCCGTCAACAAAGTCAACGAAATGGACGCTGCTTTGGAGGAATGTGTTCGTCGCCAGTTTTACTATGGAAATAAATAAATAGGAAGACATGAAGAATAAATATGTAGAATATTGATAACTTTTGTTTAAAAATCGTGAAGAGTTTTCACATAATAAATTCGGAGGCATTACTTTTTACTACGCCCTCGTATATTTTTGGAGATGCGGTCCGTCTACGCAACTAAATAAAAGGCTGCACGTTTTGTGACGTAAGCGTTTCGACTCTTTATTTGTGAAGCAACTTCAGTGGCCTGTAATATATGTTTGTTTTATGTAAATAGTAACTGCGTTGTACAACAGATCTGTTACTATATTATGATTTTTTGTTGTTCTTAGTGATTAACAGTTTTTTGCCGCACAGGTTCCGTGAAGTTAAATTACGGTTTAGTTCTTAGGATATGTGAACTACATAATCCGTATCTACCGGCCTGGGGTTGCACTTAATCGGTCTGCGTGCAGCGCGATGGCCGATTATCGGCATTTTTTGAACACATTTCAATTAAACACTCCACTTGCACTGTTCACTTTGTGTTTCGTGTATCTAGTGTTGTGTTGCCAACTGTCGCGTGTTTTTGTTCGTCTTTTGTGTTGTGGTATCTGTACGTACTTTGATACTGATGTGTTTGTTATGTGTGTGCGTATGTTAATTGTGTGTGTGTGCGCGTGTTTTCTACATCTTTGTTATTGTTTTAGTGGCTCACCTGGTCAATATGTTGTTACTTATGCTGATTTGGTCATGTATTTGTCTTGTTCATTGAAAGGGCTCTTTGTTTGTGAAAATTTTCCTGTAATGTTACGAGTTTTCTGTTGTGATTGTTCATTCTAACAAAATGGAACATTATTAGACTGAACAATCACAACACAGAACACTTAAGATTAGAGAAAACTTTCACAAACAAAGAGCTCTTGCAATGAAGAAGAAAGTAATACATGACCAAATGAATGTAAGTTACAAATCACTGACCACATTAGGCACCAATATAACAACAGGGGCTATTAACATATTATAAAAAACGCGCAACAACATATGCATACATGTAGTCATCTATGAAACTACATGCAGATACTACAACATAAACAAAAAAAAAGAAAGAAAAAAAGGATACACACACACACACACACACACACACACACACACACACACACACACACACACACACACAGAGAGAGAGAGAGAGAGAGAGAGAGAGAGAGAGAGAGAGAGTTCGCAACAATAGACGAAGTATGCACTCACAACCAATACACGATGAACAGTATGAGATGTTCAGCAGTAATGTCATCAAAAACGCAGAAAACAGGACACCCTGGAATACGCAGCCAACTAAGTACAATACGAGGACGGCACATATGAATCAATAGGATCACAAATGGAAAGCAGAAGTAAATACACTGACGGAGAAAAATGTTAATACCAAGACATAATTGACGTAGAATAATGAAATTTCATGAATAGATTTGTTCAGGTAAAATCAAACAATGAAAATCCAGGATGGAATAATGACAATATTATGAAAAGGATAGTTGCTACTCACTAAATAGCGGAGATGCTGAGTCGCAGATAGGCACAACGAGAAGACTGTCAAGCAAAGCTTTCGGCAACAGAGGCCTTCATCAGAATTAGACACACACACACACACACACACACACACACACACACACAGTCTCTGGCTGCCAACGCCGGACTGCGAGCAGCAAGGTAAAATATTTAAGGGATTAACACTGCTAGATCACAGGCTAATGAGAGCGAGCACGCACACACACACACACACACACACACACACACACACACACACAGTTAATGTGAGCGCAAGATAAGCCGTTGCAGATGCGAATGCTGATACGTGTACATTAATAACAGGTGTAACCGCCAGAATGTTGAATACAAGCACGCTAATGTGCACGTACTGTGCTGCACAGCCGCTGTATGTCAGTTTGTGGGATGGAGTTTCATGCTTGTTGCACTTGGTCGCCCATTATAGGGACGGTTAATGATCTTAGTGGATGACGCTGACGTTGTCGTCCGATTATGTGCGATATGTCCTCGGTTGGGGAAAGATCTGATGGTCGAGTAGGAGAACATGATTGGTTACAACAGAGGTATGTGGGCGAGCATTACCTTGTGGGAAAACATCCGACACATGGAACGCTGTTCATAAATGACAGCAAAAGAATCGAATCACAAGACTAACGTATAATTTTGCAGTTCAGGTTGTGTTAAGTAACCTCGAGACCGCTCCTGCTGTCATTCGAAGTCGCACCACAGTCCACAAGTCCACGTGTAGGTTCCAGTGTATTTGGCACGCAGACGGGTTGGTTGCAAGCCCTAAACTGGCCTCTTCCCAACTAAAACATGGCCATCACTGGCACCGAGGCAGAACCAGCTTCCATCAGAAAACACAACAGACCTCCACCCTGCCCTCCAGTGAACTCTCGCTTGACATCACTGACGTCACAAATGGCGGTAGTCTGGGGGTCAGTCGAGTGCGCGCTACAGGGCGTCTGGTTCGGACCTGTCCTTGAAGTATGCGATTTGTAACAGTTCGTTGAGTCACTGTGGTGCCAGTTGCTGCTCAAATCGCCGCAGCAGATGCAGTACAATGCGCGGGAGACATACGACGAAAACAATGGTCTTCCCTCTTGGTAGTGTGGCGTGACCGTTCGGAGCCCAGTCTTCTTGCGACTGTACATTGTTGTGACCATCGCTGCCAGAAATTATGTGCAGTTGCTACATTCCTGCCCAGTCTTTCGACAATATCGCAGAAGAGACATCCAACTTCTCGTAGCCCTGTTACACGATCTCGTTTGAGGTGTTGATAAGGGCGTCATTGTCGCCTAAAAGGAATTCTCGATCAACATCAGCTCACCACGTCCAGTCTCAAAGGATACTAACGCTCACAGCCGTTACAGCTTGTTCTTAAAGCAAACCTGATTTGCATCCTCATAACGGCGCTCTAGTGTCACCATTACGCGAAATTTGAATAGCAGTCATCTTTCAGATGTAGAAACACACCTACCAACATTCATTTATGTCGCATATCTTCTTCGTTTGTGTTGCGACTGGCTTTCCGTCAGTGTAGTAATTTAATTTTACCGATGTAGTAATATACCTAAATATTATAAAACATGCATTACTGAAGATGCTTCATAATTTTTAAATAAGTAAAGGCTGGGTATTCACTCCCTTGACGTCGAGAGGCAACGAAACAAAGTCTACAGCTGTTATTTCTCTTGAAATTGCTATCGTTCTTAGATATATCAACTGCCTCTCCGATTGTACTTTGATAAAAGCTACTTTCTTCGGTCAGGATTAACACGCTGTCGAAATCTACAGGGTGAACCTGAACTCCGCCAACCAACTTATTATTATTATATTCCTTTCTCAGACGTTATGTCTGGTTGAAAATGGAAAGTGACGCGGATCTTGATCAAGAGTGACTTCCTCTTAACTGTACAGTATATGTTACATTGCATTTAGGAACTTTCGGGTAATTGAACATGTATCAATAATTACGGATTTCTGTAGTTGTATATATAAGTTTGGATGCAGCTGTATTGCATTGATGTACTGGTGGATATTGTGTGGTATGACTCCTATAGTTGATAGTATAATTGGTACGATGTCAACTTTATCCTGATGCCACATGTCCTTGACTTCCTCAGCCAGTTGGATGTATTTTTCAATTTTTTCTCCTGTTTTCTTTTGTATATTTGTTGTATTGGGTATGGATATTTCGATTAGTTGTGTTAATTTCTTCTTTTTATTGGTGAGTATGATGTCAGGTTTGTCATGTGGTGTTGTTTTATCTGTTATAATGGTTCTGTTTCAGTATACTTTGTATTCATCGTTCTCCAGTACATTTTGTGGTGTATACTTGCTTGTGGGAACGTGTTGTTTTATTAGTTTATGTTGTAAGGCAAGTTGTTGATGTATTATTTTTGCTATATTGTCATGTCTTCTGGGGTATTCTGTATTTGCTAGTATTGTACATCCACTTGTGATGTGATCTACTGTTTCTATTTGTTGTTTGCAAAGTCTGCATTTATCTGTTGTGGTACTGGGATCTTTAATAATATGCTTGCTGTAATACCTGGTGTTTATTGTTTGATCCTGTATTGCAATCATGAATCCTTCCGTCTCACTGTATATATTGCCTTTTCTTAGCCATGTGTTGGATGCGTCTTGATCGATGTGTGGCCGTGTTAGATGATACGGGTGCTTGCCATGTAGTGTTTTCTTTTTCCAATTTACTTTCTTCGTATCTGTTGATGTTATGTGATCTAAAGGGTTGTAGAAGTGGTTATGGAATTGCAGTGGTGAAGCCGATGTATTATATGAGTGATTGCTTTGTGTATTTTGCTAGTTTCTGCTCGTTCTAGAAAGAATTTTCTTAAATTGTCTACCTGTCCATAATGTAGGTTTTTTATGTCGATAAATCCCCTTCCTCCTTCCTTTCTGCTTAATGTGAATCTTTCAGTTGCTGAATGTATGTGATGTATTCTATATTTGTGGAATTGTGATCGTGTAAGTGTATTGAGTGCTTCTAGGTCTGTGTTACTCCATTTCACTACTCCAAATGAGTAGGTCAATATTGGTATAGCATAAGTATTTATAGCTTTTGTCTTGTTTCTTGCTGTCAATTCTGTTTTCAGTATTTTTGTTAGTCTTTGTCTATATTTTTCTTTTTGTTCTTCTTTAATATTTGTATTATCTATTCCTATTTTTTGTCTGTATCCTAGATATTTATAGGCATCTGTTTTTTCCATCGCTTCTATGCAGTCGCTGTGGTTATCCAATATGTAATCTTCTTGTTTAGTGTGTTTTCCCTTGACTATGCTATTTTTCTTACATTTGTCTGTTCCAAAAGCCATATTTATATCATTGCTGAATACTTCTGTTATCTTTAGTAATTGGTTGAGTTGTTGATTTGTTGCTGCCAGTAGTTTTAGATCATCCATGTATAATAGATGTGTGATTTTGTGTGGGTATGTTCCAGTAATATTGTATCCATAATTTGTATTATTTAGCATGTTGGATAGTGGGTTCAGAGCAAGGCAGAACCAGAAAGGACTTAATGAGTCTCCTTGATATATTCCATGCCTAATCTGTATTGGCTGTGATGTGATATTATTTGAATTTGTTTGGATATTAAGTGTGGTTTTCCAATTTTTCATTACTATGTTTAGGAACTGTATCAATTTAGGATCTACTTTGTATATTTCCAATATTTATAGTAACCATGAGTGGGGTGCACTATCAAAAGCCTTTTGGTAACCCATGTATGCATAGTGTAGTGACTTTTGTTTAGTTTTAGCTTGATAGGTCACCTCTGCATCTATTATCAGTTGCTCTTTACATCCTCGTGCTCCTTTGCTTGTATGTGTCATTAATTTCTGTGTAATGACTGAAGTTAATATTTTGTATATTGTTGGTAGGCATGTTATAGGGCGATATTTAGCTGGGTTTGCTGTGTCTGCTTGATCTTTAGGTTTCAGATAAGTTATTCCATGTGTAAGTGTATCAGGGAATGTGTATGGGTCTGCAATGTAACTGTTAAATAATTTAGTTAGATGTGAATGTGTTGAGATGAATTTATTTAGCCAGAAATTTGCTATTTTATCTTTTCCCGGGGCTTTCCAATTGTGAGTAGAATTAATTGCTTGGGTGACTTCATGTTGCAAAATTATCACTTCAGGCATTTGTGGTATCATCTTGTACGTATCTGTTTCTGCTTGTAGTTGTAACTCTTCCATAGTTGTGTTTTCATTTATTTTGTTGTGTATGATTGTGCTGATAGTTTTTATTGTTGTTTCGACTTGTGGGTTATTTGGCGATCTATGCAAGAATGGTCTAATGTCTGTATTTGTGTCTTTGTGTTCTATATATGTCAGCTGAAATTTTTCTTCTATATCTAACATGTGTGTCACTTCGTGTTCTATTTGTGCTTGTTCTGGTGGCTGTCTTAAGATTTGGTTTTCCTCTGACTGTTTAATTGATGCGTGTTGTTCTTTGTTTGTTTGCTCTGGGATGTTTGAGTCCATTACTGTATTTTATTCTTCTTCTGATTGCACATTATTTTGTTCCAGTATTTGTTGTACTTGTTGTTTGATGTTTTCTAATTCTGACTGGGATATCCTGTTATTTTTGATTATTACACGGATCTGATCAGCTAGTCGTTGTTCTGTTAAAAATTTTAATTCTGGGTATCTGGTAATAAATGTTGTGTATACTTGTGATCTGTATCCAGTTGTGTTGGTTCCTAGGTTTGTTGCTTGGTAATAACAGAACATGAGGTGTTGATTAACTTCATCTGACCATCTCATCCTCTGTCTTTGTTTTCCTTCTAGGGTGGTTGCAGGAAGCATATCCCGCAATACACCTCTATTTGGATTTGAATCATTTTCCAGTTGGCTAGCAGTGTCGTTACAATTGTGGGCGGGCATAGGGTTCAAGCGTCGTCCCCGACCATGACGGCGCATGTCCGGGGCTTCTTTAGTTCTGTCCTGAACCAACTAATCACACTAAAAGGGGGGTTAGCCCTATTAGTGGTTTGTTCTTTTCGTCGCCTTTTACGACTGGCAGAACATACCGGAGGCATATTCTTTTCCCGGGCCTCCACGAGATTTATTATTATATTATTATTATTATTATTATTATTATTATTATTCGGAATCCTCATGTCTTTAATTGTTTTGACTAGAACAACAGAATTGCTATTGGTATAACTAGCTTCAAAAGTATGAAATTTGTTAAGTAAAGAATTAACCTCTTGACCAAAAAGCAATGTGAACTGTCAACACCGTTATTAATCGGACGGATGGGATTCAGTTTCAGTATGTTGCTCATATGAAAAAAAAATTCACCTATCTTCTTTTCATAATCTGCTTTACCAGATTTTACGGCAAGGCACTATGTGCTTTAAGCTTATCGTTAATACCACGTACAATGTTATTCGGTCTCAGTACCGCTTTATTTATTCGGAGATAAAACGAGATACTTTACTCGTGATCTTGTTTTGTTCTACTACTGGTAGCTGGACGATATCCAATGGTATCTTTGTGTATGCTATGAAATTTTTAATGACACTACCATGTAATTTAGATTCTAACTTAAATTTCAACCCATGTTAAGAACGTCTACCTCAGCGGCTGTTAACTCTATGCCCGCTAGATTAGGCACAATCTGAAAAAAATTGGAATTACTGTTTTTGAGCATTCAGATAAGCACAATCAGGAATATACAACATTAACTGCAGTAACTGTAATAAGTTCTACGTAATTCTGCGTAGGACAAATGGGGCGGAACTTCTTCAGGGTACGAATATAAGGTATACACTTTGCCAAGTGAAAACAACACATTTGCCTTCAGCGCTCATTTACGCACTGAAAATCGTACTTCTCGGGACACTGACAGCACACTTACGTTCTACGAACGGTCGATAAGGGGAGAATAATGAATATACTCGAAGAAATAGAGGTATGCAGTCATTTACATAAACATCCTGACAGGATCTTTAGTGAACAAACTGAACTGATGAACAGATTTCGAATAGTGATCAGAGCTCGATCTATTGATCATGGCCGGTCCGGGTGGCCGAGCGGTTCTAGGTGCTACAGTCTGGAACCGCGCGACCGCTACGGTCGCAGGTTCGAATCCTGCCTCCGGCATGGATGTGTGTGATGTCCTTAGGTTAGTTAGGTTTAAGTAGTTCTAAGTTCTGGGGGACTGATGACCTCAAAAGTTAAACCCCATAGTGCTCAGAGCCATATTGGTCATGGACTGTATTTTGTACTTGCGCTATGACGCCGCATTTGATGAGGCCATAATGTTTTATTTTTACCCTCTGTGCCCTGTACTAGTAATATGTTCAGAGCCAACATATGTAATCTGCGTTACTTTATGTCTCTTAAACTTTATCCTATCACCGTGTTTCACTGTATCCATTCATTTTGTACTAGTACTATGTTATTACTCTGGCACAGTATGTTCTTTTATACTTTCATTTTTATTATACCACTCAGAGATACAAGTTTAATTTGTTTCGTATTAAATGTATTCGCCAGGTGGCCGGATTTCTTAGAAATAACATAGCGTACGAGACGATTGTGCTGTGTGATCAACAACCATGAATAATTACACACAAGCCCACAGACACATGCTGCGCAGTAAAAGATATATTTCATTAACATCATCGTATACAGAATAACGTCGTAATGTTGTATGTTTTCATCTTATATATACTGTTACTAATTTGTCTTAATTTTTGTGTGTTCGGGTACGGACATTTGTGACACGCCACAAGCTTGTTTTGCCCATAACTGAATGCTAACGTGGTTTCTCCATGTTTGTCACATGCTGTAATTGTGAGCACCCTGTTTTACACTAAAGATGTGGTCATATTTTCACATATTTTTCTACTTTACGTACTAACACACCGCATTGGAGATTCGGGATTATGTTACATCGATCCCGATACTGCATATATACGATGTAAACTGTTTTTGTTCAGTCCACGAAATATTTCTCGACATATCTACTAAAGATTCTGCAACGGTGCTTATATACGAAATCGATTTATTTGTATAACCGTTTTTCATATAACTGTTCCTAAAAGACAGAGAGATTTTTGAAATCTTATCTACAGTTGTAAGATGCCTGTTCTGTTATTCTCTAACTGACCGTTCAAAATGTCCCTCGAAAATTGCACACGTGACAGTTCGTTGAGTGAGTATATACAGTGTGTTTCGTAGGAAATATTGCAAAATTTGTTTTCTTGGTGTTTCTGGCTGGATGTGACGTTTCAATAACGTGATAATGTTTTTGTTCCCATAAGTACTTTCATGTCAAGCACTTTTATACCGGGTGATCAAAAAGTCAGTGTAAATTTGAAAACTGAATAAATCACGGAATAATGTAGATAGAGAGGTACAAATTGACACACATGCTTTGAATGACATGGGGCTTTATTAGAACCAAAAAAATACAAAAGTTCAGAAATGTCCGACAGATGGCGCTTCATCTGATCAGAATAGCAATAATTAGCGTAAGAAAAAGCAAAGATAATGCTCTTTACAGGAAATGCTCAATATGTCCACCATCATTCCTCAACAATGGCTGTAGTCGTGGAATAATGTTGCGAACACCACTGTAAAGCATGTCCGGAGTTATGGTGAGGCATTGGCGTCGGATGTTGTCTTTCAGCATCGCTAGAGATGTCGGTCGATCACGATACACTTGCGACTTCAGGTAACCCCACAGCCAATAATCGCACGGACTGAGGTCTGGGGGCTGGCCGCTGTGGCCGAGCGGTTCTACGCGCTTCAGTCTGAAACCGCGCTGCTGCTACGGTCGCAGGTTCGAATCCTGCTTCGGGTATGGATGTGTGTGACGTTCTTAGGTCAGTTAGGTTTGAGTAGTTCTAAGTCTAGGGGACTGATGACCTCAGATGTTAAGTCCCATAGTGCTCAGAGCCATTTGAGGTCTGGGGACCTGGGAGGCCAAGCATGACGAAAGTGGCGGCTGAGCACACGATCATCACCAAATGACGCGCGCAAGAGATCTTTCACGCGGCTAGCAATACTTTTTTTTTTTTGTTCTAATAAAACCCCATGTCATTCCAAGCGTGTGTGTCGATTTTTACCTCTCTATCTACATTATTCCGCGGTTTATTAAGTTTTCAAATGTATACTGAGTTTTTGATCACCCGGTATATTAGACGAGGACGTGTGACGTCAGTTCTTTGCACAATTACGCAGGGCGTGCGACTTTAAAAATAATGACGACGATGTAACTACATATGTTCTAGAGGTAAATATTATCGTTCTGTGGTTGGTACGTCCAATTAGTTACGTGTTTTGTGTTTACCTGTATTTTTGGTACA
Organism: Schistocerca piceifrons; assembly: GCF_021461385.2. Lineage (NCBI taxonomy): Eukaryota > Metazoa > Arthropoda > Insecta > Orthoptera > Acrididae > Schistocerca > Schistocerca piceifrons. The sequence continues at coordinate 62,323,762 of NC_060144.1, read as the reverse complement.
TAGAATTAGAGACACGATTTCCGTGTATTTGGTTTTTGGTATGCCGCATTGCTATGTTTTCAGACACATTTGAGAATGGGCAAAAGCGGCTGTACGAAAAGTAAAAAATTATTACACGCAGGCTGAAGGAAAATTGTCGTTCTTCCATTTAATGAGGCTGTGGGCCCACACAGAAGAATATGGTCCCGCAGCCTCTTGAGAAGAAAGTACAGGAAAGAGGGAATACTGATGTGTATATGAGTCTCCAAGAGTAGCCAGTTGGTGGCACAGGTGCAAACCGCTGCCCCTGAATGCTGCTCAGAGGCGCCCCGCCCTGTACTACGACGTCGGCAGCAGGGGGGGGGGGGGGGGGGGTGGAGGCGGCGCCTGCGATCCGGGTGCACACGGCTGGACCGCACCATCGATCCGGCGCTGCAGACGGCGGCGGCGGAGGCGGCTTAAAGCCGCGCTGCCGCTGCCGCTGCCGCCCCCAGCGGCCACTGGCCGGGACCGCCCCCGGCAGGTGCCGACGCGGGGGCCACGCCCTGTGCAGTGCCGGGCGGCCGAAATGCAGAGGCCGTCTCGTCAGAAAGAGCTGAGGCGAGGCAGAGTGCCCCAATGACGCGAAAGGATTTTCTTAAGAAGTGTTATAGGCCCTCTATTGTTCCTGATCTATATTAACGACGTAGGAGACAATCTGAGTAGCCGTCTTAGATTGTTTTCCAGATGATGCTGTCTTTTATCGTCTTGTAAAGTCATGAGATGACCAAAACGACTTGCAAAATGGTTATGAACTGTAAACTGAAGAAACTGCAAAAAGGTGGGAATTTAAGGAGATGGGACCTGGATAAACTGAAAGAACCAGAGGTTGTTCAGAGTTTCAGGGAGTGAATAAGGGAACAATTCGCAGGAATGACGGAAAGAAATACAGTAGAAGAAGAGTGGGTAGCTTTGAGGGATGAAATAGTAAGGCAGCAGAGGATCAAGTAGGTAAAAAGACGAGGGCTAGTAGAAATCCTTGGGTAACAGAAGAGATCCTGAATTTAACTGATGGAAGGAAAAAATACAAAAATGTAGTAACTGAAGCAGGCAAAAAGGAATATAAACGTCTCAAAAATGAGATCGACAGGAAGTGCAAAATGGCTAAGCAGGGATGGATAGAGAACAAATGTAAGGATGTAGAGGCTTATCTCGCTAGGGGTAAGATAGATACTGCCGACAGGAAAATTAAATAGACCTTTGGAGAAAGGATAACCACTTGCATGAATATCAAGAGCTTTAATGGAAACCCAGTTCTAAGCAAAGAAGGGAAAACAGAAAGGTGGAAGGAGTATATAGAGGGTCTATACAAGGGCGATGTACTTGACGACAATATTATGGAAATGGAAGAGAATGTAGATGAAGATGAAATGGGAGATATGATACTGCGTGAAGAGTTTGACAGAGCACTGAAAGACCTAAGTCGAAACAAGGCCCCCGGGGTAGACAACATTCCATTAGAACTACTGACAGCCTTGGAAGAGCCAGTCCTGACAGAACTCTACCATCTGGTGAGCAAGATGTATGAGACAGGCGAAATACCCTCAGACTTCAATAAGAATATAATAATTCCAATCCCAAAGAAAGCAGGTGTTTACAGCTGTGAAAATTAGCGAACTATCAGTTTAATAAGTCACAGCTGCAAAAACACTAACGGGAATTCTTTACAGACGAATGGAAAAATTGATAGAAGCCGACCTCGGGGAAGATCAGTTTGGATTCCGTAGAAGTGTTGGAACACGTGAGGCAATACTGACCCTACGACTTACCTTAAAAGAAATATTAAGGAAAGGCAAACCTACGTTTCTAGCATTTGTAGACTTAGAGCAAGCTTTTGACAATGTTGATTGGAATTTGTACAGAAACCAGATGGCAGTTATAAGAGTCGGGGGACATGAAAGGGAAGCAGCGGTTGGGAAGGGAGTGAGACAGGGTTGTAGCCTCTCCCAGATGTTATTCAATCTCTATATTGAGCAAGCAGTGAAGGAAACAAAACGAAAATTCGGAGTATGTATTAAAATCCATGGAGAAGAAATGTCGAATGAAGTCGGGTGATGTTGAGGGAATTAGATTAGGAAATGAGACACTTAAAGTAGTAAAGGAGTTTTGCTATTTGGGAAGCAAAATAACTGATGATGGTCGAAGTAGAGAGGATATAAAATGTAGACTGGCAATGGCAAGGAAAGCGTTTCTGAAGAAGAGAAATTTGTTAACATCGAGTGTAGATTTAAGTGTCAGCAAGTCGTTTCTGAAAGTATTTGTATGGAGTGTAGCCACGTATGGAAGTGAAACGTGGACGGTAAATAGTTTGGACAAGAAGAGAATAGAAGCTTTCGAAATGTCGTGCTACAGAAAAATGCTGAAGATTAGATGTGTAGATCACATAACTAATGAGGAAGTATTGAATAGAATTGGGGAGAAGAGGAGTTTGTGGCACAACTTGACTAGAAGAAGGGATCGGTTGGTAGGACATGTTCTGAGGCATCAAAGGATCACCAATTTAGTATTGGAGGGCATCGTGGAGGGAAAAAATCGTAGAGGGAGACCAAGAGATGAATACAGTAAGCAGATTCAGAAGGATATAGGTTGCAGTAGGTACTGCGAGATGAAGCTTGCACAGGATAGAGTAGCATGGAGAGCTGCATCAAACCAGTCTCAGGACTCAAGACCACAACAACGCCAAAAACAACAACAACAACAACAACAACAACAACAACATTGTGCCTGATCTATATTAACGACGTAGGAGACAATCTGAGTAGCCGTCTAAGATCGTTTGCAGATGAGGCTGTCATTTACCGTCTTGTAAAGTCGACTTGCAATATGATTTAGATATGATATCTGTATGGTGCGAAAAGTGGCAATTGACCCTGAATAAAGAAAAGTGCGAAGTAATTCACATGAGTACTAAAAGAAATCAGCTAAATTTCGACTACACGATAAGACACACAAATGTGAGGGCTGGAAATTCAACTAAATACTTAGGGATTACAATCACATAGATCGTATTGTGGATAGAGCAAACCAAAGCCTGCGATTCATTGGCAGAACACTTAGAAGGTGCAACAGGTCTACCAAAGAGACTGCTTACACTATACTTGTCCGCCCTGTTCTGGAGTATTGCTGTGCGGCGTGGGATCTGCATCAGGTGGGACCGACGGATGACATCGAAAAAGTACAAATAAAGGCAGCTCGTTTAGTATTATGGCGAAACAGGGGAGATAGTGTCACACACATGATACGTGAATTGTAGTGGCAATCATTAAAACAAAGGCGTTTTTCGTTGCGACGGGATCTTCTCATGAAATTTCAATCACCAGCTTCCTCCTCCCAATGCGAAAAAATTCTGTTGGCACCGACCTACATAGGGAGAAATGATCATCACGATAAAATAAGATAAATCAAGGCTCGCACGGAAAAATTTAAGTGCTCGTTTTTCCCTAGTGCCGTTCGAGAGTGGAACGGTAGAGAGACAGCATGGAGGAGGTTCATTGAACCCTCTGCCACGCACTTTATTGTGAATAGCAGAGTAATCACGTAGATGTAGATGGATTCAAGAAGACAATCTCGACCGTGTGTGGCATGAAACACGAGAGCACCAACAGATATTGCACATAAAAATGAGACAGTAAACGAGGTAGAATGCTCCAACTTTTCGCTTGTACATACTGATGAAAACTCTGACTGTGTAATTGTCCACTTACAATCTCTTTCTGTAATTCCCAGGTGAAATACAAGGGTTGCACAAAAGTATGAAAACAAGCGATAAATGCACACTTCGCAGTAAATGGAGATGCTACTCAACGGCGGCAGTTTGCGCTGTTCTTTTTGACAACAAACGGCACCCGTGCTATGTCCTCAACATGTCGCACCTGTCAGTCGCGGACAGAACAGTGTCCTGTGCAGTTGTGAGTGTACTATGTTGCAGCCAACTGAATTCGAACATAGGCATATTGTTCGAATGGTTGATGCTTCACGAACCAAGGTACCCAAAGTGTTCGCCGTTTCAAGAGTCATCGTATCTGAAATTTATACCGCATACAGAGAAAACGGAAATACCGGATAAACAAAAAGTCAGTATAAATTTGAAAACTGAATAAATCACGGAATAATGTAGATAGAGAGGTACAAATTGACACACATGCTTGGAATGACATGGGGTTTTATTAGAACCAAAAAAATACAAAAGTTCAAAAAATGTCCGACAGATGGCGCTTCAACTGATCAGAATAGCAATAATTAGCATAACAAAGTAAGAAAAAGCAAAGATAATGTTCTTTACAGGAAATGCTCAATATGTCCACCATCATTCCTCAACAATAGCTGTAGTCGAGGAATAATGTTGCGAACAGCACTGTAAAGCAAGTCCGGAGTTATGGTGAGGCACTGGCGTCGGATGTAGTCTTTCAGCATCGCTAGAGATGTCGGTCGATCACGATACACTTGCGACTTCAGGTAACCCCATAGCCAATAATCGCACGGACTGAGGTCTGGGGACCTGGGAGGCCAAGCATGACGAAAGTGGCGGCTGAACACACGATCATCACCAAACGACGCGCGCAAGAGATCTTTCACGCGTCTAGCAATATGGGGTGGAGCGCCATTCTGCATAAACATCGTACGTTCCGGCAGGTGTTTATCAGCCAGGATAGGGATGATGCGATTCTGTAACATATCGACGTACCTCTCACCCGTCACGGTAGCAGTTACAAAACCAGTAACACGCATTTCCTCGAAGAAAAAAGGACCGATAACGGTAGATGTGGTAAATACAACCCATACCGTGACTTTCTCGTCGTTCAATGGAGTTTCCACGACAGTTCTAGGATTTTCGGTAGCCCAAATTCTGCAGTTGTGGGCGTTGACAGAACCTCGGAGCGTGACATGAGCTTCGTCGGTCCACAACACGTTACTCAGCCAGTCGTCATCTTCCGCCATCTTTTGAAACGCCCACACCCCAAATGCCCTCCGCTTCACTAAATCGCCAGGTAACAGTTCATGATGCCGATGGATTTTGTACGGATAGCATCGGAGGGTACGCCTCAGTGCCAACCAAACTGTAGTGTATGGAATGCCGGTGCGACGTGCGATTGCACGAGCGCTGATTTCCCCGTGCATAGACGAACCCGCTACAGTCTCCATTTCTTCCTGAACTGCCTCAGCAGCATTACGCCTTGTGCTCGGTCGGCCACTACGGGGTCTATCGTCTAAACAACCCGTGGCCTCGAACTTCGAAATCATTCTCGCCTCAGCTGCATTTGTCAACGGACCTTTACCCGTTCGAATCCCCTTCCTATGGCGATAGGATCGTAACGCTGAACTAGCACATTCCCCATTCTGATAATACAGCTTCACCAAAAGCGCCTTTTCAGGTAACGTCAACATGCTGCGACTGCTGGCGCATCTGATTCTCTCTCTCATTACAGCTCCTTTTATACACGATTGTCATGCGCAGTCAATGGCGTTTTGATGTCCAGCGACATCTGTCGGAAATTTTGTGAACTTTGTTTTTTTCCTAATAAAACCCCATGTCATTCCAAGCATGTGTGTCAATTTTTAACTCTATCTACATTACTCCGTTGTTAAGTTTTCAAATTTATACTGACTTTTTGATCACCCGGTACATCATTCGCTAAGTCACAAAACGGACGAAAGTGTGTGTTGAATGATCCTGATGGACGCACACTGAGGACTGTGACGAAAAATAAGAGGCGACAGCTGCTAAAGCCACTGCAGAAATGAATTTCGCACTCGCGAAGCCCGTCAGCACAAAAATATCAGTAAGGGAGCTCCATAAACCGGAAATTGCAGGACTAGTTGGAATTCCAACAGAACTCACGACTGATACAAATAGCCGTAAGAGAAAGCCATAAAACCTGGACCCTGGAGCAGTGGAAGAAAATCATTTGGTCGGGTGAGACTTTGGTTCACAGTTTCTCCAACTTACGGCCGAGTTTACGCCCCAGTAGTGAAACATGGCGAGGGTTCGGCGACGATTTGGGCATCCATGTTGTACTATTGCACGGGCCACATGGTTAATCTGCAAGGTCGCATTACTACCAAGTACACTACTGCCCATTAAAATTTCTACACCACGAAGATGACGTGCTAGAGACGCGAAATTTAACCGACAGGAAGAAGATGCTGTGATATGCAAATGATTAGCTTTTCAGAGCATTCACACAAGGTTGGCGCCGGTGGCGACACCTATAACGTGCTAACATGAGGAAAGTTTCCAACCGATTTCTCATACACAAACAGCAGTTGACCGGCGTTGCCTGGTGATGCGTACCATCACGTTTCCGACTTGGATAAAGGTCGGATTGTAGCCTATCGCTATTGCCGTTTATCGTATCGCGACATTGCTGCTCGCGTTGGTCGAGATCCAATGACTGTTAGCAGAATATGGAATCGGTGGGTTCAGGAGGGTAATACGGAACGCCGTGCTGGATCCCAACGGCCTCGTATCACTAGCAGTCGAGATGACAGGCATCTTATCCGCACGGCTGTAACGGATCGTGCAGCCGCGTCTCGATTCCTGAGTCAACAGATGGGGACGTTTACAAGACAACAACCATCTGCACGAACAGTTGGACGACGTTTGCAGCAGCATGGACTATCAGCTGGGGGACCGTGGCTGCTGTTACCTTTGACGCTGCATCACAGACAGGAGCGCCTGCGATGGTGTACTCAACGACGAACCTGGATGCACGAATGGCAGAACGTAATTTTTTCGGATTAATCCAGGTTCTGTTTACAGCATGATGATGGTCGCATCACTGTTTGGCGACATCGCGTTGAACGCACATTGGAAGCGTGTATTCGTCATCGGCATACTGGCGTATCACCCGGCGTGATGGTATGGGGTGCCATTGGTTGCACGTTTCGGTCACCTCTTGTTCGCATTGACAGCACTTTGAACAGTGGACATTACATTTCAGATGTGTTACGACCCGTGGCTCTACCCTTCATTCGATCCCTACGAAACCCTACATTTCTGCAGGATAATGCATGACCGCATGTTCCAGGTCCTGTATGGGCCTTTCTGGATACAGAAAATGTTAGACTGCTGCCCTGGTCAGCACATTCTCCAGATCTCTCACCAACTGAAAACGTCTGGTCAATGATGGCCGAGCAACTGGCTCGTCAAAATACGCCAGTCACTACAGTTGATGAACTGTGGTATCGTGTTGAAGCTGTATGGGCAGCTGTACCTGTACACGCCATCCAAGCTCTGTTTCACTCAATGCCCAGGGGTATCAAGGACGTTATTACGGCCCGAGGTGGTTGTTCTGGGTACTGATTTCTCAAGATCTATGCAACCAAATTGCGTGAAAATGTAATCACATGTCAGTTCTAGTATAATATATTTGTCCAATGAATACCCGTTTATCATCTGCATTTCTTCTTGGTGTAGCAATTTTAATGGCCAGTACTGTACTACCTGACCATTCTAGCCTGATCAGGTCCATCCCGTGGCCCAATGTTTGCACCTCAATTGCAATGGTGCATTCCAAGGCGACAGGGGCCCCACACACAGAGCTCCCATCGTCCAGGACGGGTTTTGTGAGCCCGGGGAAGAATCCTCGCGTCTCCCACTGACCACCACAGTTAACCAGACCTCAAAATTATTGAGCCTTTGTGATCTACTTTGGGGAGAATGGTGCGTTATTCCTATCCACCTCCATCATCGTTAGCTGTACCTCTCACTATTTTGCAAGAAGAATGGTGCAAGATTCCCCTCCATACAGGACCAGTATTTCTCCATTCCGAGACGACTGGAAACTGTTATGAATATCAACGGGTTTCTTAGTCACAGTAATGTGTCTGTCTTTTTTTTATGTTTCCAGATTCTTAGCCACCCCCCTGTAAGTTCTGCTACTTTTGCTTTTCGTAGAATTTCCAGTCTTGAAAACAAACAGTCAACCTGTTAACATATTTTCCACATTTTCACTGAATAACGTCCCATGGAGTAATTTTCGGTGATAAATGGAAATGCCGTGTGGCTAGGGCCTTCCGTCGGGTAGACCGTTCGCCTGGTACAAGTCTTTCCAGTTGGCGCCACTTCGGCGACTTGCGTGTCGATTGGGATGAAATGGAAGAGAGTTGGGGTTGGGTTCTTGGGGAAGAAGACCAGACATCGACGTCATCGGTCTCATCGGATGAGGGAAGGAGGGGGAAGGAAATCGGCCGTGCCCTTTCAAATGAACCATCTCGGCATTTGCCTAGAGCGATTTAGGGAAATCACGGAAAACTTAAATCAGGATGGCCGGACGCGATATTGAACCGTCGTCCTGCCGAATGCGAGTCCAGTGTCTAACCACTTGAAATGGAAGATAAGGGCAACACAACACGCAGTCCCTGAGCGCAGAAAATCTCCGACCCAGCCGGGAATCGAACCCGGGACATTAGGAAGCGATAGTTCATCTCTTGGTGAGAAAGTATTGATTGCACAAAACGAGCTGTAAGGATATTATATGGCGTTCACCCTCAGTGATCTTGTACGTACCTTTGTGAGGAGCTAGGTATTTTAACTCCACCTTCAAAATCTACGTATTCGCTGGTGAAATTCTTTATAAATAACGAGTCATAATTTGGGAAGAATGGTGGTGTCTATACCAACAACGCTAGAAGAAAAACTGACTTATTATTATTATTATTATTATTATTATTATTATTATTATTATTATTTTATTTATCAGTGGCTCAGCAAGGCATTTAGCGGTGAATTGATGTTCTGCGCTACACCGGATAATCATCGACGCCATTCGTCAACAGTTCATGCTTCCCGTTAATGGCACCGCTCCAAAAACAGCCATTTGTTTGTGGTATTAACAACAGTGTAAGCAAGAGACATTAATTCTCTAGTCCGGTTCTTGTCAGTACCTGACCAATGGTGCGGGATGACACGGAATATCACAGGGATTCCATTACTTATTCTGGATGACAGGCGAAGACGTGAAGTGTTTAAATTCTGCTTGGTGCACAATACGACGATTCTAGCTGATCGTGGACAGACGTGGTCACAGCAACCTTCGGAAGGGTATGTCTGCCCTCACGTACCCATAAGCCCAATATCGGTCCACTGTCACATCCAAATCCACAACAAATCTGGATGTAGCACCATTCTTCCAGCTGGCCAAATGGATACCCGCAATGAGGTTCCTTTGTAACTTTCAGGTGCTGAAAACGCTGTCTCACACGGGTGTGCGACATCTCCCTGTCCTTCAGAGACAGCACTCCGACGCTCCTTACATTCCCTACCACGCATGGTAACACTAGCCACAAAAAGCTTTAACGGATTCTGGCAGTCGCTCTACCTGTTACGGAGGAGTGCACATCTACTGTATATCCATTTACATATACGCCGATGGTATGTTCCTGTACGACGTTACCATGTCTTCTGGGTGCTTCAGTTTTTTTGTCAGGCAATATTTCTTTCCGGAATGGACTCTCTACAAAGAGCAGAAACCTGCTTGTAGTCTAAGGAGAAACACTGCGCTGTTTTCGACTGCAGTAGCGGTGAAATCATGTGACAACTTCACAGTATCTATTGCGGATGTTCAACTGCAACTGTAATTTAAATTTGCGACTTACAAAATTAAGCCAGAACATAATGACCACTGACCACGACGACGCTGGATGCCGCTTGGGGGCGTTGCGGGCACATGACACAGTAACAAAAGAATGTAAGCTGAGCAGAAACGGACGGTGAAACATCCTAGCGAAGATATGGGCCACAAATGTAAAATACATTGAGATAAGCAACTTTCACAAAGGGCAAATTATTATTATTATTATTATTATTATTACTGTTATTATTATCTTTCTTTTCTCAGACGTTATGTCTGGTCAAAAATGGAAAGTGACGCGGATCTTGATTAAGCGTGACTTCCTTTCAACTGTACGGTATATGTTATATTGCATTTAGGAACTTTCGGGTAATTGAACATGTATCAATAATTACGGATTTCTGTAGTTGTATATATAAGTTTGGATGTAGCTGTATTGCATTGATGTACTGGTGGATATTGTGTGATATGACTCCTGTAGTTGATAGTATAATTGGTACAATGTCAACTTTATCCTGATGCCACATGTCCTTGACTTCCTCGGCCAGTTGGATGTATTTTTCAATTTTTTCTCCGGTTTTCTTTTGTATATTTGTTGTATTGGGTATGGATATTTCAAATAGTTGTGTTAATTTCTTCTTTTTATTGGTGAGTATGATTTCAGGTTTGTTATGTGGTGGTGTTTTATCTGTTATAATGGTTCTGTTCCAGTATAATTTGTATTCATCATTCTCCAGTACATTTTGTGGTGCATACTTATATGTGGGAACGTGTTGTTTCGTAAGTTTATGTTGTAAGGCAAGCGGTTGATGTATTATTTTTGCTACATTGTCATGTCTTCTGGGATATTCTGTATTTGATAGTATTGTACATCCGCTTGTGATGTGATCTACTGTTTCTATTTGTTGTTTGCAAAGTCTGCATTTATCTGTTGTGGTAGTGGGATCTTTAATAATATGCTTGCTGTAATACCTGGTGTTTATTGTTTGATCCTGTATTGCAATCATGAATCCTTCCGTCTCACTGTATATATTGCCTTTTCTTAGCCATGTGTTGGATACGTCTTGATCGATGTGTGGCTGTGTTAGATGATACGGGTGCTTGCCATGTAGTGTTTTCTTTTTCCAATTTACTTTCTTCGTATCTGTTGATGTTATGTGATCTAAAGGGTTGTACAGGTGGTTATGAAACTGTAGTGGTGTAGCCGATGTATTTATATGAGTGATTGTTTGTGTATTTTGCTAGTTTCTGTTCGTTCTAGAAAGAATTTTCTTAAATTGTCTACCTGTCCATAGTGTATATTTTTTATGTCGATAAATCCCCTTCCTCCTTCCTTTCTGCTTAATGTGAATCTTCCTGTTGCTGAATGTATGTCATGTATTCTATATTTGTGGCATTGTGATCGTGTAAGTGTATTGAGTGCTTCTAGGTCTGTGTTACTCCATTTCACTACTCCAAATGAGTAGGTCAATATTGGTATAGCATAAGTATTTATAGCTTTTGTCTTGTTTCTTGCTGTCAATTCTGTTTTCAGTATTTTTGTTAGTCTTTGTCTATATTTTTCTTTTAGTTCTTCTTTAATATTTGTATTATCTATTCCTATTTTTTGTCTGTATCCTAGATATTTATAGGCATCTGTTTTTTCCATCGCTTCTATGCAGTCGCTGTGGTTATCCAATATGTAATCTTCTTGCTTAGTGTGTTTTCCCTTGACTATGCTATTTTTCTTACATTTGTCTGTTCCAAAAGCCATATTTATATCATTACTGAATACTTCTGTTATCTTTAGTAATTGGTTGAGTTGTTGATTTGTTGCTGCCATTAGTTTTAGATCATCCATGTATAGCAAATGTGTGATTTTGTGTGGGTATGTTCCAGTAATATTGTATCCAAATTTGTATTATTTAGCATGTTGGATAGTGGGTTCAGAGCAAGGCAGAACCAGAAAGGACTTAATGAGTCTCCTTGATATATTCCATGCTTAATCTGTATTGGCTGTGATGTGATATTATTTGAATTTGTTTGGATATTAAGTGTGGTTTTCCAATCTTTCATTACTATGTTTAGGAACTGTATCAATTTAGGATCTACTTTGTATATTTCCAATATTTATAGTAACCATGAGTGAGGTGCACTATCAAAAGCTTTTTGGTAATCAATGTATGCGTAGTGTAGCGACCTTTGTTTAGTTTTAGCTTGATATGTCACCTCTGCATCTGTTATCAGATGCTCCTTACATCCTCGTGCTCCTTTGCAACAGACTTTTTGTTCTTCATTTACAATTTTGTTCTGTGTTGTATGTGTCATTAATTTCTGTGTAATGACTGAAGTTAATATTTTGTATATTGTTGGTAGGCATGTTATGGGGCGATATTTAGCTGAGTTTGCTGTGTCTGCTTGATCTTTAGGTTTCAGATAAGTTATTCCTTGTGTAAGTGTATCAGGGAATGTGTATGGGACTGCAATGTAGCTGTTAAATAATTTAGTTAAGATGTGAATGTGTTGAGGTGAACTTCATTATTCTTATTATTATTATTATTATTATTATTATTATTATTATGCAGTGCCTGTGAACGAGTATCCGGAAATGGCGAAATTGGTCGAATGTTGACGTGCTACTATCGTGAGCATCTACGGAATGAGGTAGGACGACAGTGACACTACCACTAGGCGCTAAATGGTTGGACGTCCACGACTTTTCACAGAACGTGGGGCTCGGAGGCTTGTCTGCTCTGTAAAGTAGGACAGACGGTGATCTGTGTTATTACTGCCGAAAGAGCACAATGCTGGTGCACTCACAGGTGTTTCGGAACAAACCGTTCATCATCCGTTGTTAAACATGGAACTCCGCAGCAAGCCACCCCCATCTCCTCACACGTTGATCCAACGACATCGTCAGTTAGGATTGCAGTGGACACGGGACCACCGGGATTCGACCGTCGATCAATGGAAACGTGTCAGCTCTTCGGATGAATCACAGTTTTGCTACTCTAGTTCGCTGGCCGTCTCCACAAACACGGTCATCGAAGTGAACGGCGGCTGGAAACGTGCAGCGTGCTACGGACGGAGGCTGTTTGGAACACTTCTATACTAAGAGAGCCATTCCACTGCGCTTACATGGGATCTGTGCTAACAATCAAAAACGCGCAGACAGCTGCGAACCTTCACGCTAGATGTCTTGCCCGACGGCGATGTCATCTATCAGCAGTGTAATTGTCCGTGTCTCGGAGCCAGAACCGCGCTACTGTGGTTTGACGAGCATTATAATGAACTTGCGATTATGTCTTTGCGATGAATTTCGCCTGATATAAATCCTACGGAACTCATCTGTGTTGTTATCGGGAACCATTAGCGCGTACGCAAATCAGCGGCCCGTTATTTACTCGAATTACATGATCTGTACGTAGACTTATAATGCCACATACATCCACAAACCTACCAACTTACTGTCTGATCCCTGATGCGGGGGACCAGTAATGTATTTCAGTCTAAAGCTTGACAAACAAGCTATTAAGCAGGTGATCATAATGTTTTGACTCATCAGTGCATGCAATAAATGCAACCAGTAGGCCGGCCGCTGTGGCCGAGCGGTTCTAGGCGCTTCAGTCCGGAACCGCACTGCTGCTACGGTCGCAGGTTCGAATCGTACCTCGGGCATGGATGCGTGTGAAGTCCTTAGGTTAGTTAGGTTTGAGTAGTTCTAAGTCTAGGGGACTGATGACGTCAGATGTTAAGTCCCATAGTGCTCAGAGCCATTGGATTTTACAACCAGTGGGGTTTCTTTAATTTTAATACGATTTGTTTTCTGTACCATTAACTACTTTTCGAGCCACTGCAGGTTCATCATCAGGTACAGGTATCACATTAACATTGCCTGGACTATGTGTAGCTGGGTTACACTGTACTGCCTCGTGATATGAGAGACACTGCATTACAGAATAATGCAAAATAAAGACAATGGATGTAAATGAGAAATTGAGCATTGCAAGGTGCAGGTGTGCTAGTACTGGGTGATCAAAAAGTCAGCATAAATTTGAAAACTGAATAAATCACGGAATAATGTAGATAGAGAGGTACAAACTGACACACATGGTTTGAATGACATGGGGTTTTATTAGAGCCAAAAAAATACAAAAGTTAAAAAAATGTACCGACAGATGGCGCTTCATCTGATCAGAATAGCAATAATTAGCATAACAAAGTAAGAAAAAGCAAAGATAATGTTCTTTACAGGAAATGCTCAATATGTCCACCATCATTCCTCAACAATAGCTGTAGTCGAGGAATAATGTTGTGAACAGCACTGTAAAGCATGTCCGGAGTTATGGTGAGGCATTGGCGTCGGATGTTGTCTTTCAGCATCCCTAGAGATGTCGGTCGATCACGACACACTTGCGACTTCAGGTAAACCCAAAGGCAATAATCGCACGGACTGAGGTCTGGGGACCTGGGAGGCCAAGCATGACGAAAGTGGCGGCTGAGCACACGATCATCACCAAACGATGCGCACAAGAGATCTTTCACGCTTCCAGCAATATGGGGTGGAACATTGCATTTTTTTGGTTCTAATAAAACCCCATGTCATTCCAAGCATGTGTGTTAATTTTTACCTCCCTATCTACATTATTCCGTGGTTTATTAAGTTTTCAAATTTAAACTGACTTTTTGATCACCCGGTATATTTTCAATGTATATCTTAATATGGATCAAAAGCTACAAAAGAAGTAAATATAGTGGAATATTTAATACATGACTGAACAGTGACTGAGTTACTACCATATGTGACACAGGTGTTCTTCGTGGAACCAGGGCAATATAAATAATAAATAGCAATACAGTCATGAGTATACAGAGCGCCACAGTTGTTACGCTAACAAGAAAGTAGTGATTTATGCAGGCGTGAATACGTCAAAAAAATCAAAAAAGTAACTCGTTGTACATTAGACCCAAATAAATCGCCAGTATCTGACACCTCTCATTTGGCGACAAGGAAAGTATAATCCGTTCTTGTTGCTGCTACAGACTTTATTTTAAATTCGAATATACAGTCTCGTAACTTGCTGCCTAGGAGCTAGGTAGATCGCTTTTCGCTTTTACCGACTCAGAACTATGTTTTCTGAGGTCAGCCATTAAGAATAATTCTATAATTAGTTCGTCTGTCATGTCGCCTTTGAAAGAGCGTAAAAAACTGCGATCGAACGGAAGCGGTGCCGGGTTGGACCACAAGCTTCAACTACTACAACGTCATATTTGTGCCACTGATAAGCAAGAGTGTTATCTTGCGTAACCTACGTCACACGGTATAGCTGTGTTATCACAGTCTTTACACAAGTGCAAATTCCAGAGCACCTAAAATCAGGCACATCTCTCTCTTTATCAATGGAACAGTTGATCTCGAGTTTTCCTACATGACTAGCAGCAGCACGTGAAGCGCAGCAAGCCGGGGCTAGAAGACCGCTAATGGCATGCTTTACCCGACATCAAACTTATCAATGCACATTGTCTTTCGTTAGTGAAACATACCAGTAGAACGTTATGAAAGTGTTCGAACACTGCCCGAATAAGCGAGGTAATTTTATTTCTTTTTTTTAACTACGTTAGGGTCCGCCCACGGAATCTGAGTGGTCAGCGCGACAGAACGTCAATCTTAAGGGCCCGGGTTCGATTCCCGACTGGGTCGGAGATTTTCTCCGCTCAGGGACTGGATGTTGTTTTGTCCTAATCATCAGAATTTCATCCCCATCGACGCGCAAGTCGCCGAAGTGGCATCAAATCGTAAGACTTGCACCCGGCGAACGGTCTACGGCTACCCCCTAGTCACACGACATTTATTAACTATGTGAGGGTAATTGGTTTAGACTGAATCGATGGTTTAAGGAAATTTCCAAACTTCCAAAAATTTGGCAAGATAGAGAGGCAAACAAGACGAGAGTCTGACATGTGAATCATCGATTTTGATCAAGTTTTGCAAGGACACACTGTATTGAAAATAATGAGACACGTGTTTCGGCATTTTGCTAGACACACTGTACTTTTTGAAATAAATCTAGGTCAAAAATGATGACGGAGAATCACATTTTCAATGCTACACATCGAAAGAGCGTCTAAAAACAAACATTTTCTATTAACATAATATGGTGTCAAAATTAATAATGTTCGTATTATTGATGTTTTTGTGTTTTCATGGTGTAGATGGGGTACCCACTGTTCTACGCGTTTAGCTGAGCAAGGTCTGTGATCGAGCGGCCAAGGCGTTAGACTACCAAATCGTTGGTCCGTATTCGATTCTTGATCGTGTCGTTCCTTTCGCTCGATATCTTTTTCGGTGTATTTGATAAATGCCAGTCCATTCTTTGACTTTTTTATGTAAAAGGTCGGGGGGTGTGATTATTAAATCAAATGAGTGTGTATAATATACTGAAAGATATCGTACTACGATAGGAGCTTCGTAGATGATGACGCTCAACCGAGCTGGACTTGAAAGTGACACGACCGAAATGTACCTCTCTTCGTCAACGACGTTTACTTTATCAGACAAGTAATGAATTTCGTCGCACGATTTCAAAATCATGCGACATCACAGAAGAACAGATAATTACAAGACAGGGCAGATGCCATCAAAACTTACTCCTTGATTCATAACCAGCTGTTCACGTCTGTCTTTCTAGATATGCATGGTTTGTTTTTGGTTCAAATGGCTCTGAGCGCTATGGGACTTAACATCTGAGGTCATCAGTCCCCTATAACTTAGAACTACTTAAACCTAACTAAGCTAAGGACATCACACACATCCATGCCCGAGGCAGGATTCGAACCTGCGACCGCAGCGGTCGCGCGGTGCCAGACTGTAGCGCCTAGAACCGCTCGGCCACCCCGGCCGGCTACGTGTCCAAGCCAAAACTATAGAACACGAACACAAAGAGGAGTTAAACGACTATACGTCAGTCCCAATGGACAGAATAGGGGAGAGCTGAAAACAAGCACGTGGAAAAAGGTCTAAAAAAAAGAAAAAAGACACCATACAGAAATGGAGGTCCAAAACTAAAAATTAAATGGCCTTCGCCATATTGCTTCGGCGGCTAGAAAGCAAAACACTGTCGACAGCCCGCATTTGCTAAAACGGCTGACAAATCAGACGGCAAACACAAGCTGGAACGTAAATTGTTAAAAATAGGGCATTCCAGCATGAAGGGGCAGACAGTTACAATTTGGGCGCAATGTGTACAAAGTGGCGGGGTAGCGCCACTTAGCAAATGACGATGGCTAAAAAGACAGTGCCAATACGCCGCCGAGTTATAATCATCTCCTCCCGGCGGGCGGGCCGAGAGGAGGTCGTCCAAGGCACTGGGGGAGGCTTAATAAGCCGAAGCTTATTCCCGTGAAGGGGGGGACTATTGGCGATGCCAAAGGGACACCACCTCCTGACAGACGGCAACGCAGCGATCATCGCTGGGAATATAGGTACTCGCGGGCTGAGGTACGAGGACTGCAGCCTTGGCAGCAGCGTCAGCAGCCTCGTTTCCTAGCAGACCGACATGACCAGGAACCCACAGAAACACGACACTGGCTCCACAAAGAGTGAGCAAGTGACAGCTTTCGTAGACTCGCTGCACTAAGGGATGAGCAGTGTATAGCGCACATAGACTTTGGAGAGCACTGAGTGAGTCTGAGCAGAGGACACAATTGGAAAGACTGTGTCGCCGGATGTACTGCGTGGCCTGGTACAAGGCAAAGAACTCGGCTGTAAATACTGAGGAGTGTGTCGGACGCCGATATCGAAAGACACGGGTGGCAATGACGAAGGCACACCCGTCACCATGGTCAGTCCGAGAGCCATCAGTGTAGACAAAGGTACTATCACCAAGTTCCATGTGAAGGTCGTGAAACTGGAGGCGATAGACCGAGGCTGGAGTAGTGTCCTTAGGAAGCGAATGAAGGCCAAGGTTAACATGGGCCGCTTCACGAAGCCAAGGTGGTGACGGGTTCACACCCACCGGGTAAGTTGCAGGTAGCCGCCGTAGCAAGTGGTGAAAGCGGACTCCAGGAGGTAACAGAAGAGGGTCGAGCCCCTTACTGACGATCAAAGGGATCATCAAAGAAGTAGGCATAGGAGGGATGGCCACGCATGCGAGACAAACGGCATGCATAGCTGATGAGGAGAAAGTCATGGCGGTAGGAGTTCAGCAGCTTCAGCATACAGACTCTCAACCGGGCTGGTGTAAAAGGCAGCCGGACGCCATGATGGTAGACAGTGAGACGGCGTAAGAGGGATGGACGTGCAGACGCATAAACAAAGCACCCATAGTCGAGTTTCGAACGGACAAGGGGCCGGTACAAACGGAGGAGGAGGGTGGTCGGCAGCACCCCAGGAAGTACCATTGAGGACACGTAGGAGATTGAGAGGCCGTGTACAGACACATGGAAGAACCAAGAGTGTTTCCTGAGCCCCAGAAATTTCGTAGTTTCAACGAACGGAAGGGAAACAGGCCCAAGATGTAGAGATGGTGAGAGAAACCATTGCGCCGCCAGAAATTTATACAGACGGTTTTGACAGGGGAAAAGCGAAACCCATTGTCGATGCTCCAGGGGCAAAGACGATCAAGACAGTGCTGAAGACGCCGCTCAGTGAGACAGGTCCGTGGAGGTTTCCATGCTGTGCAAAATTCATCGAAGAATTTTCCTTACTTACGAAGAAAAATGTACCTATAGCAACAAATGCAGCCAATAGTAAGTGAAAAAAATGATGTTATTTCACATGTGAAAAATTATTTTTTTATGTTTTTGAACTTCCACTGCTATGAGTGTGAATCCCTCCTCGTCATGCTGACAAAGTTTTATGAATTATTTGTAAAAGAAATTAAAATGTCGTGTGGTGCCTCTCCTGCTCCAAGTCGGCCCGTTTGACGTCCTACTGCCTTTAATTTATGTAACGAACTTATCTTTGTACTTCACACTTTTGACATTGTTGTGATGTGAAAATTGTACTGGTGTTAACTTTGCGCTGTTGCAACGACTGCTAGCTGTATGGTGTTCGTCATTTAGTGTGTGTATTTTCGATTAAGAACTCACGTTTGCACATCGAACTCTTTATTCATCTACTGTGGAAACTGCAGTTATGTTAACACCGCACTTCGGCAATTTTTAACTACTGTTGGCTATATGGTCTTTGCTGCCCAAAACTGAAAATAAAATTAAAAAAAGAAACAAAAAAGCGAGGTGACGAGACTTGTTTGTAGGCTGTTTAGGTTTTTATGTTGGCAACGCCACGTAGCGCCCTGTATGAAAATCACTGGCTGTGCTGTGTGCAGTCTGTGGCTGGTTGGCATTGTTGGAATATTAACTATCGCAGTGTTGGGCAGCTGGATGTTAACAGCGCGTAGCGTTGTGCAGTTGGAGGTGAGCCGCCAGCAGTGGTGGATGTGGGGAGAGAGATTGCAGAGTTTTGAGAGCGGACGATCTGGACGTGTGTCCGTCGGAAAAAGGAAATCTGTAAGACTGGGCCGCGCGGGATTAGCCGAGCGGTCTAAGGTTGCTGCAGTCATGGACTGTGCAGCTGGTCCCGGCAGAGTTTCGAGTCCTCCCTCGGGCATGGGTGTGTGTGTTTATCCTTACGATAATTTAGGTTAAGTAGTATATAAGCTTAGAGACTGATGACCTTAGCAGTCAAGTCCCGTATGATTTCACACACACATTTGTAAGACTGGACGTCATGAACTGATATGTATATTATGACTTTTGAACACTATTAAGACAAATACATTGTTTGTTCTCCATCAAAATCTTTCATTTACTATACCTATCAGTAGTTAGTGCCTTCAGTAGTTTGAATCTTTTATTTAGCTGGGAGTATTGGTGCTCGCTGTATTGGCAGTAGTTTGAGTAAGGAAGATTTTTGGGAGGTAAGTCAGGGCCATTCTTTTGTAGGGATTATTGAAAGTCAGATTGCGTTGCGCTAAAAAATATTGTGAGTCAGTTTAGTGTTGATCAGAATGAGTAAAGAGAGAAATGTCTGAGTACGTTCAGTTTTGCTCAGCTGTTTGAAAATGAAATAACGCAGAGGTTTTCCAGCACTGTCATTTATAAATTTTTCTAAGGAGACGTTTCAAACTTTGCACGTGATTTTCTCGGGAACTATGGAGTGTTTACGCCTGAGGCAAAAGTTTGGAATGTGTCAGGCAGCGACCTGGGGAGGGTCAACGTGTCACGCAGGTGGCTGTGCGCGCTCTAGCGGCAGTCGGGAAGCGAACAGTGCGGCGGGACCCAGAGGAGTCTGGACGGCTGCCAGGGCAGCGTGCCGGGCCCCGGCTGGGCTTGCGCAACGAGCCGGCGCAGCCTGGTACAGCTACAGCCGTGACCTGCCGCCAGCTGCCGGCGCGCTTTCCGGGAACTTGCGAGCTCGCCAGGGGGCGGGGCGCCTCGCCACAGTGCACAGTGGTTGCCCCCCCCCCCCACGTAAATCAGTCGGCAGCCTCATTCCGCGAACTCCTCGGCGTGAGCCAAGACACATTTCTCGTTACTGACCCTCACGTTACTCTAGGCTGCATCTACACATGTTTTTGGGCGTTGTGTTGATAAACAAGGCTGAACAGTAATACTCGTTTTGTAAATAAAACTGCCTTTTCTTGCTGCAGTGTCCTAAGAAATAGCTATATCGACTGGCAAAAGAATAAAACACTACTGACCATTAAAATTGTTACACGAAGAACAAATGCAGACGATAAACGGGCATTCATTGGACAAGTATATTACACTAGAACTGACATGTGGTTACGTTTTCCCGCAATTTGGGTGCATTGATCCTGAGAAATCAGTACCCAGATCAAACCACCTCTGGCCGTAATAACGGCCTTGATACGCCTGGGAATTGAGTCAAACAGAGCTTGGATGGCGTGTACAGGTACAGCTGCCCATGCAGCTTCAACACGATACCACAGTTCATCAAGAGTAGTGACTGGCGTATTGTGACGAGCCAGTTGCTCGGCCACCATCGACCAGACGTTTTCAGTTGGTGAGAGATCTGGAGAATGTGCTGGCCAAGGCAGCAGTCCAACATTTTCTGTATCCAGAAAAGCCTGTACAGGACCTGCAACATGCGGTCGTGCATTATCCGCTGAAATGAAAGGGTTTCGCAGGAATCGAATGAAGGGTAGAGCCACGGGTCGTAACACATCTAAAATGTAACGTCCACTGTTCAAAGTGCCGTCAATACGAACGAGAAGTCACCGAGACGTGTAACCAGTGGCACCCCACACCATCACGCCGGGTGACACGCCAGTATGGTGATGACGAATACACGCTTCCAATGTGCGTGTCGCCAAACACGGATGCGACCATCATGATACTGTAAACAGAACTTGGATTCATCCGAAAAAATGACGTTTTGCCATTCGTACTCCCAGGTTCGTCGTTGAGTACACCATCGCAGGCGCTCCTGTCTGTGATGCAGCGTCAAGGAAAACCGCAGCCATGCTCTCCGAGCTGATAGTCCATGCTGCTGCAAACGTCATCGAACTGTTCGTGCAGACGGTTATTGTATTGCAAACGACCTTATCTGTTGACTCAGGGATCGAGACGTGGCTGCACGATCCTTTACAGCCATGCGGATAAGATGCCTGTCATCTCGACCGCTAGTGATACGAGGCCGTTGGGATCCAGCACGGCGTTACCCACCGATTCCATATTCTGCTAACAGTCATTGGATCTCGACCAACGCGAGCAGCAATGTCGCGATACGATAAACCGCAATCGCGGTAGGCTACAATCCGACCTTTATCAAAGTCGGAAACGTCATGGTACACATTTCTCCTCCTTACACGAGGCATCACAACAACGTTTCACCAGGCAACGCCGGTCAACTGCTGTTTGTGTATGAGATGTCGGTTGGAAACTTTCCTCATGTCAGCACGTTGTAGGTGTCGCCACCGGCGCCGACCTTGTGTGAATGCTCTGAAAAGCTTATCATTTGCATATCACAGCATCTTTTTCCTGTAGGTTAAATTTCGCGTCTGTAGCACGTCATCTTTGTGGTGTAGCAATTTTAATGGCCTGTAGAGTAGTACACCAGAAGAAAGAGGAAACATGGCGAACAGTGTCAAAAAATTCGGAACACAAAATTGTGCTTATGTGTCGGTAATAAAGTGCTAGTGCGACCTCCAGACCAGACGAGAGTAAACGCAGATCACAGCAAACCATCCCACTGATGATGCCTTAGGGCTCAGAGCAACAAAAAAGTGCCGGCCGGAGTGGCCGTGCGGTTCTAGGCGCTACAGTCTGGAACCGCGCGACTGCTACGGTCGCAGTTTCAAATCCTGCCTCGGGCATGGATGTGTGTGTTAGTTAGTTAGTTAGTTAGGTTAGTTAGGTTTAAGTAGTTCTAAGTTCTAGGGGACTGATGACCACAGCAGTTAAGTTCTATAGCGCTCAGAGCCATTTGAACCATTTGAAGAAAAAAGTGAAACGCGTCTGCGAAAAATAAGTTGCAGCAAGAAAAGGCGGTTTTTCTTGCAAAACAAGTATTTCTGTGCTAGCTGCGGAGGATGGCCAAGCAAACAAATTTGTTATTAGTGAACAGTACCGGCACAGTGTTAAGCTGGGTACACACTAGGCCGACGAAGACCAGCGAACGACAGCCAACCCTTTCGTTGAACTATATTTGCGTAGGCCGGTATTACACTATCGTATATCTTTGACAAAGAAGTATGAGCAAATATTCGTCAAATTTCCTTGACAATGATCTTTCACATGGTGCTAGAAAGGGGTATTACTCTGTCGTCATATTTTTCGTCAAATTTCTAGATGGCGGACGACAACTTGCTATTATGCGCTGCAGTTGCTAGTACCACAACTGCATTGGGTGTGTATTTGGATGAAAAGCGAGTGGCGGAAAAAAAAAGGAAACGTACGAAGGCCTAGGTATTACGTTGAGAGCCGGCTGGTGTGGCCGAGCGGTTCTAGGCGCTTCAGTCTGGAACCGCGCGACCGCTACGGTTGCAGGTTCGAATCCTGCCTCGGGCATGGATTAGTTAGGTTTAAGTCGTTCTAAGTTGTAGGGGACTGATGACCTCAGATGTTAAGTCCAATAGAGCTCAGAGCCATATTACGTGGAGATAATAAAAGCATTCAATAAAATTTGTTACGAGATCTGCGAGTGGAGGAAGTCAAGTCTTTATACACAAATTACTTACGAATGGATGAGAGTGTATTTCAGTATTTCCTCAGTCAAGTGGCTTCTTATATTACGAAACAGTGTACTCTTTTGAGAAATGCTATATGTTTAGTACACGATATGAGCAATAATAATTATTTTTAGTTCTGAATAATTAAATTATTAGTGTTCCAACAACTACAAAATTAATTTAAAAAATACGAAACAGATGAAGCACTTCTTAACTTGTGGCATCCAGAGTTCAAAAATAGACAAAATAGGACGGAAAGCTAAGAAAGAATTTTTTATTTTAAAGTGCGACCACATCTTCCATTCCGTCTTGCTCAAAAGCTCCCTGGATATTCCCAGATGTAGAGGTGGATGGTTACAGCTGTGATTGTGGACATGAAGTCGCCTGGAAGACGTTTCACCTGCCCATTAATACACAATTAATAGCATGCACTGTGGCCCTTGCTCGCTTCCCCCCCCCCCCCCCCCCCCCCCCCCGTACCCCCGCCTATCTTGGTCGAAGCAAGTTTATAAAAGGAAAAGAGACGAAGCAACAAACCAACTTTGGAGTCAACACACTAGAGAGACGTCATATAGCTGTAGGGAGGCTAGCGCTCGAAGCGGTTACATTTCATACTGCAGTGAACAAAAGACGAACGACTTTTATGATGAAATCCACGGCGAGGGTCCTAGATTTGATCATATTTAGTTATTTGACGACAGGCGAGATTTGACGAAGTTTCCTATTACACCATCAAATTTGTTTGACATGAATATTTGACATATCAACTTTGACAAAGAAATGTGGTAGTGTAATACCGGCCTTAGTGTGTACGGTTGACCTTCGTTGCGGTCCGGTCTTCTGGCTGTAACATCAAAGTGTTGCCTGTTGGTTGACCTTCGGAACCCTCACCTAGTGTGGACGCCGAGACGAATGTTGGTTGGTTCACTAGCGATTTGCTGTGTCTCTAGAATGGGTGTGTACTGAATTTTTTCAGGACAATCAGAAGTCCCACTTAGTTTGTTTTATTGGCCGGTTTCGCCCTTTAATTTAACAAGGGCATGAACACGAACACGAATTTACAGTTTAAAGTGCTGGCTCTTAAATGAAATAGCGAAACCGGTCAACAGAACATACCGAATGTGACTTCTGGCTGTCCCGAAAAACGTTAATTTCAACAGTCGTTGTTTCCCCTGCAGGCAGTGCCTGCTCTCGCTACGGGTGTGCATTTACTGTGTTTAAAAATAATGGCGTATGGGGTGGAATACGTAGAGGGCGTTAATCTGAAAGCGTTTTATCGGGAACGCAAATGGTTATGGACACCTACCTACTGCGACTATCAAAACAAACTGAAAGATTAGATGCTTAGAGGGAAATAAGTGAGCCGTTAGCAAGAAATGTGCAACATGTGAAAAAGAAAATGGAGTCTTTATTGAATTTTTTTCGCCGCGAACGACAAACAGAAAAACAAAACTGGGTGTGGCCATTAATCTTTCTTGCTGCAGATACAGCTCTCCTAAAAGAGATGTCATCTTTCGCAATTTTTATGGCCCACACAATTCAATAACAATTCGAAATCTGTAGCTTGTATCCGGAAAAAATTATTAAATAACCTATATTCCATTTCAGACAATTTTGTCCAACAACACTGCTCCCTACTTTTTAAAAGGAAGTCGTCCACCAGCGTCTTTTCTTCTCCTTCTCTTTCTGATGATCAGATTCTTGCGGTAAAATAAATGCTGCACATGCGACGACTGCTAAACCTCTTCTTTCCTCATAATAGTGGCCGGTGAAGTTGGTATTAAAGTGCTACTTTTTAACAACAACAAAACGGGAACAATGTTGGCAAGTTATACGAGTCAACTGCGATTCCACATGGCCGAGTCCCTGGGACCCAAGCCCGCCCTAAGATAAGGATGAGAATCCGAATGCCAATGCATCGGCGATCAACGTTCGGCGGAATCCAGTGTCTGTCATTCGTTAGCCTTGTGTGTACGCGCCTTTAGAAGCAAGCAAGCGAAACATAGCAAAGCAAACCTAACCTAACAAAACCAAATCTCCACTTTCCGGCCCTGATGGGCCAATCGAGAGCGACCGACCGCCGCGTCTTCCTCAGCCAAAGGCGTCATTGGTACGGAGGCACGCGAGGTGAGCACACCTCATCCCTGTCCATTGTCGGCTTTCCCGATCCTGCGAGTTCTCACTCAAGTAGTTCCTCGACTGGCCTCAACGAGGCTGACTGCACGCCGTACCAGTCCTCCCACCAGGGTGTAGTTGCTGGCAGTATCTGCAATCGAACCCGCGTCCTCCGCATAGAGGAGAGAGACGCTGACCACTGAGCAGCAGAGGCGGGCTATAGTGTGTTAGCCACGTCGGATATTCAGTCCGTTGACAGGTGTCAAAGATGTTACCTGTGCAGTGGTAGTAGCGACGATCATTTATCTTATATAAAAGTGGATCAAAGAATTCGTTTTAAATTTTGCCATAAGAATGGAATAAATGGCACAAGAGCTTTAGAAACGTTAAATACTGCTTTTCGTGAGTCTGCTATGATTAAAATAAAGGTTCACGAGTGTATAAGCACTTCAAAAAAGGCCGTGAAGCTTTTCAAACTGTCAAGTGCTCTGGAAAAAGTCATGGAAAAAGTGTAAGAAATTATTATGAACCATCGACGAATCGCAAGCAGAGAAGTCACTAATGATGTTGGCATATCAGTTCGGTCTTCCCATGAAATTTTCTTCGGATACTTCGTGTACGAATCGTGTTACAGCAAAATTTGTTCTAAAATTGTATACGTAATAACTACCGACGTTTCGGCTGTTATTGTAGAGCGTCTTGATCCATTGTTTCAGAGTGACTGGGACTTTTGCAAGACTATATTTTTATTCGGTGACAGGATCATGGGGGAGAGAGATCACACGATTTTCTGTTTACTTGTGTCCACAGGCTAGTAATGTTTTAGGGACGATAAAGTTCTCCACATTGACTATTATTAAATTAACAAATTCCCATAGCGAATTTGGCTCTTGTGCCATTGTGAAGTGAGAGCTCTTTACGGAGTGCGTCACTGCATAATCGCTCCTTTTATCAGGACACTTTCCTCGTGTCAACCATGCTTACCTATTTCGCCGTGAGCATAATAAGACAGGAGCGTTCGTCATCTATATAAATGGACGAATCACTTTGTGTAATAATTCCTAGCGAAATCATGCCATGTTACACTCATTAAATTTTCACTATGCCTGCGTCAGGTGTGCTGGTGCAGGCATCACTGAAGTTGAGTACTCAATTGATTCCTGTAATAAAGTGTATTTTAACCACGTGTGTATTTTGTGTTGTAGTGAGAGAAAACGGATCATCCACCCATCATATCACCCTCTCCTCATCCACCCAGGAACATCAGAACACTACAGGGGGGCAAAGCCACAACATCTACAATTAGAGAAAGCTGCCATTCATCACACCAAGTAGAAATGTTATCTAAGTCACCTTGAATTTTCCTGCAGTTACTCAGTGGTGACACCTTCCCGTACACGACAGCATCACCAGGAAATATCGGCAGAATTGCTGCTCAGCCTGTGCACTTTCACCTGGGCGCGCTATTGTCGTCGACTCCGAGCTGGTGGCAGCCTGCGTTTTGAAGCAAAGCACACCGCGCATTTCGTGTCGCAGCGCGACTGCTTCAAAACGCTCGTTGTGAAACGCTAACTGCGACCTGAGCGGTGGGAAGAATGAAATTACCCGGCTGCGGAGATGAAGCACGGATAAGCAGGTATGTCACGCCTCCAGCATAGAACTCTGCGGTGCTTCTTGGGCACATCAGAGTACGCTTTACCTCGTACATAAACAGCGTAGATATTCAAACATGGAGCTACCGATTGATGTCGCTTATTAGACTGAAAATGTCACATTAATTACAAAAGTTTAGAGCCTAGACTGCAGCCTGTCACTCACTGGCCGTGTCGATATGCTGGACTTGTGGCTACTGTGCATCCGAGAATCGCTTTCCAGTGATCAGGTGAAGGGGGCTTTCTCCAGGCTGGAGATGACGGGTCTCTCTCTCCCTGGTCCCCCTAAGTGAGTTGTGGAGGCCTACCAAGTGGACTCAAGGGCGAGTTACTCCTCGCGTTGGCGGGTGATTCCCAGCACTTCCTGCTGCGTTTTTCAGTGTAATGTTATCAGCGCGAGCGGGAATTCATCAATGGGACTGCTCAGTCAGATTTGTCGAAATCACTGAATATTCAGCCTACTTCGTGGTGCCGCTTGGGACACACGAAATCTATGGAGGGTTGGGCGAGAGCTCTCGCGAAGTTTAGGTGGCAAGTTGTGGATCTCGTAGTGCGGAACTGGTGTTCTTACGTGTTTAACCGGGGCTGGGAGCCAGCGAGTAATCCTCCATGATCAACAGAGCTATTTTTCAAATATTGGAATGCCCCAAGAATCGGACTTACGTTCGCGTGATCGGGCGTGGTTTTCTGTTTAGTTCTATTCCAGTTTTTCTACGCGAGTGTTACTTTTTAGTGACCGAACAAGGACCTGACTGGAAGAGGCATTTTACACCACAGCGTGGACCCATTAGTTAGTTGGAGGTAGTGTTCACTGAACAAAGCAAACTTAGCGAAGTCGCAACAGATATTGACAGTGACCTTGGAATTGCAGGTGGTAGGGTCAAGCAGGACACACATTATCATACTTTGGCTTACACCTTATTGGCGGGCCACTTGACTGGGTATTGTACTAGGCTTCGTATCAATATCCTGCAGACGCCGGTCCTCCATATTTGGTATACGCTCAGTCCGCCACCTCCTCGTATGTTTGTCAGTCTGAAATGACCCATGGCCACACAAACGCCCAAAAAGGGCTTGAAATGTTATGTGATGTGGCCGGTGTCCGTGAAGGTAATTGTTTTGGTACAGCCGTTCTGCTTCTCGACTGTTTCTACCTGCTAGGCCGTACGCAAACACCATCTCTGCTTGTTCCCGAAAAAATACCGGACCCACCCAACCATGCATGAGCAACATCTATCAGACAGAGGGGGTCCGACAGCCGATGAGTTCCAGTCATTCCACCAGGAAGGAGGTAGACGGCTCGTGTTGTGTGCAGTTTAACCATACCGCGGTTGATCGCGTCCGCGTTGTTACTTTGTGCCAGGAAGGGTCCTCAACAAGGGAAGTGTCCAGGCGTCTCGGAGTGAACCAAAGCGATGTTGTTCGGACATGGAGGAGATACAGAGAGAGACAGGATATGTCGATGACATGCTTTGCTCAGGCCGCCCAAGGATTACTACTGCAGTGGTTGACCGCTACATATCGATTATGGCTCGCAGGAACCCTGACAGCAACGACCATCATGTTGAATAATGCTTTTTGTGCAGCCACAGGACGTCGTGTTACGACTCAAACTGTGCGCAATAGGTTGCATGATGCGCACCTTCACTCCCGATATCCATGGCAATGTCCATTTTTGCAACCACGACACCATGCAGCGCGATACAGATAAGCCCAACAACGTGCCGAATGGACCACTCAGGATTGCCATGTCCTCTTCACTGATGAGTGTCGCTTATGCCTTCAACCAGGGCCTATGCCAGATGATGCAGTTATCTATAATGAAGTACTGTCTGAGAGAAGTTTCCTAAATATACAGTCAGATCTTGATAAGATTTCGAAGTCGTACAAAGACTGGCAACTTGCTTGACACGTTCAAAAATGTAAAACTGTGCACTTAACAAAACGAAAAAAACGTAGTACCCTACGACTATAATATCAGTGGGTCACTGTTGGGGTCGGCCAACTCACACACATACCTGGGTGCAACACTTTAAGGAATATGAAGGGGAGTGATTACACAGGCTCAGTCGTGGATAAAGCATGTGGCAGACTACTGGGGAAGTGCAGTCAGTATACAAAGACTGCTTACAAATCGCTCGTGCGACCGGTTCTAGAGTAACAGGGGATGTTGAACGTTTACAGAGAAGGGCAGGCACACAAACACTGAAGGAACTGAACTGGAAGACTGTCAAATATATACGTAAACTATCCCGAGAAAGTCTATTAACAAAATTTCAAGAACCGGCTTTAAATAATGACCTATGAATATTCGCGTACTACAACCCCCAACTTATCCCCCACATAGGGATCCTGAAGGTAAGATTAGAATAATTGCGGCCACATAGGCATTCCCGCGAAAAGGGAAGAAACCCTAATAACTGGTACAATCGGACGTATCCTCCGCCATACAGTTCACGGTGGCCTGCCGAGTACAGATGTAGGTGAGCGACAGTACGCGAATTCTGCCGCGGTCGCAAGTACGAAGCAAGCCAGCGGAGCTCTGAGGCACGGACGCCAGGAGCGTTCCCCAAAAGGAGAAAACAGCCCGTCTCCCGATTACTCTTACAATTTCCTTTCTTTGAACGTAAATAAACAGTACGCACATGGCCAAAAAACTGAACTTCGTGTAACTCACAAACTTTACAGTCTCATCCTGTAAAACAACTGTAACAGGCACAATCACAAATCATTTGCTACAGAAGATGTCTTAGCCGTATAGACTGCGTGGCTGAGAGACCTCGATGGGTATATTTAGCCACCTACCTGGAAACAGCTTATTTCCCTCGCAGTCTCCCCCCCCCCCCCCCGCTCCCTTTTTCTGCGCGACATGTGAGCTTTTAACCTCGGTCCTATGTGTGTAATAAAGGTGACTGTCGTGAGAGTGAGTGTGTTTGTAGTTTAGTGTCATATTCTTGTTTTGCTTACGTCCGCAGCGCGTCGCCTCGCGGTAGCGTTCTCGCTTCCCGAGCATGGGGTCCCGCGTTCGATTCCCGTCGGGGTCAGGGATTTTCAGCTGCCTCTAGATGACTGGGTGTTGTTGTGTCGTCTTCATCATCATCCTCATTACGGTTGGAGGAAGGCAATGGCAAAACATCTCCGCTAGGACCTTGCCTAGTACGGCAGTGCGGGTCTCCCGCATCGTCCCCTACACTGTGTCAAGGAATATGGGACATCGTCATCAACCCATCATCATCATCTTGTTTTGCTTACGTGTGACGCGAAAATCTGTGAAGGCGCTGCCGTGCCGACAGAGGGGGCGTGTCTTTTTCAGCCGCCGGCCAGTGTGGCCACGCGGTTAAAGGCTCTTCAGTCTGGAACCGCGCGACCGCTACGGCCGCAGGTTCGAATCCTGCCTCGGGCATGGATGTGTGTGATGTCCTTAGGTTAGTTAGGTTTAAATAGTTCTAGGGGACTGATGACCTCAGCAGTTGAGTCCCATAGTGCTCAGAGCCATTTGAACCATTTGAATCTTTTTCAGCCTCTCCCTTCCGTCGTTGTGGATTGCAGCAAGGTATCGCCAGTGTCTATGTTATCGTTGCACGTTGTCGTCTGTGGTGTGGCACTGCCATATTTGGACGATACTACACTATTTACGGAGAACTAGGAGAGTCATACGTTTGTCGGCATAATTACTTTCAATCTTAATGGCAATATCATAGAGTGCCACGAGACAGCAAAATTTTTTTAGATTTCGTTGTATCAGGTATATAACGTCAAGTGCCACACCTCAGACTGTTACCAAAGTCAAGTAAAGTTTTGCATCATAACTATAATCTAAGTTATTGATTATTTCTTATTGCATTGCCACAATTCTTTACCGGGGACCTGTGAAGCAAGTGTTAGTTACCAATAACTAGTGTGCAAACTGCCTCCCGTTTTACTGAACCGTAATAGAAATAACTTTTCTGCTACCGTGGAGGTTAGGGCTCAATTGATGGTAACATTCAGTTACAACATCCCGACAACGGTCATCTCCTTTTCCTCCTGTTCTGATCTGGCTCTGTAGATTTTTATATCTTCTGATATTCGCTTAGCACCAGTTGTACCGTATGAAATCTACAAAAAAAATTGGATGATTACCAATTACCAAAATACCTTCCCCCCCTCCCCCCCGTCTCTCTCTCTCTCTCTCTCTCTCTCTCTCTCTCTCTCTCTCTTCCTCCGCGTGCGCAATAGCTCCCTAATAGGAGCCAGCAGCGAGCAGTGCCGACGCAGCCTCACTGCGGCGAATGTATAACGGGAACCGATAGCGGCAGAAAAGTAAACACAGCACAGCGGGCGAACGTTCAGCCCTGTTAGCAATTCCTCCGTAATGAGTGTACGGTGGCGCAACCGTAGCAGCGCAATGGGCGACTCCCGCACGCCTAATCCGACCGTTATTGCGCGCGGTAGCGGCCCCGGCAATGCGTACGTTAGTTCTCTGCTCTGCAAATCCGACATCCTTTGCTTCCCTCTGTTCGCCGCGACGCAGAGTCCAACATTTCCATATTTTCTAATGAAACACCCGATTAGCCTACAAAATTTCTTTCCCCAGGAAAGTTCTTTGTTACCATTTCACCTTAATTATATTTATGTGCATCACGGTAGCGGCTTGTATGGGTCTGACTGAATTATTTCGACTATTTACGAAGCTCACTGGCCGGCTTGGACGAATGACTCCATTCTGTTTGAGTGCTCCTATTTCTTAAACCACAAATACTTTACGTACAGCGTCTACCTTCTAGAGACAAATAGAGATGTGGAAGATGTAATATAGTCAAGTTTCCAGAATAATATTTTCACTCTGCAGCGGAGTGTGCGCTGATACGAAACTTCCTGGCATGTTAAAACTGTGTGCCGGACCGATACTCGAACTCGGGACCTTTGCCATTCGCGGGCAAGTGCTCTACTGAGCTACTCAAGCACGACTCACGCCGCGTCCTCACAGCTTTACTTCTGCCAGTACCTCGTCTACTACTTTCCAAACTTCACAGAAGCTCTCCTGCGAACCTTGCAGAACTAGCACTCCTCGAAGAAACGATATTACGCAGTCATGGCTTAGCCACAGCCTGGGGGATGTTTCCAGAATAAGATTTTCACTCTGCAGCGGAGTGTGCGCTGATATGAAACTTCCTGGCAGATTAAGAGACAAGGTACTGGCAGAAGTATAGCTGTGAGGACGGGGCGTGAGTCATGCTTGGGTAGCTCAGATGGTAGAGCACTTGCCCGCAAATGGCAAAGGTCCCGAGTTAGAGACTCTGTCCGGTACACAGTTTTAATCTGCCAGGAAGTTTCATAGTCAAGTTTATTAAAACAGCGACCAAAGGCGGAAAATTATAACAGAAGTGCAAGCGGAGTTAAGATAGTGTCGGAGAATACTCCCAACTGATGAAACAATACGCTGCCTCTCAGATTTCTTACGTCTTTTATTGGTCTTTCATTCTTGTTCCGGCATTTATTTTCCTTTCATCACTGCTCGAATTAAGTTTGTAACTTCCAGTAGGTGACAAGAAGATTTCTGATAACCGACTGTATGCGCTATGAGTGACGTCACACTAAATTTACCCTATTCAGATACAACTCTTAAACACCGTTCAAGTGATTTCAATCAGAATGACTCATTTCGTCAGGGAGAATTTAGGGGACCTACAAACTTCCAAGAGCGCTCCTGGTCATCTTATTGTGACTAAAAATACCAACGAAGCGATGAAGCCAAACATTGCACTGCTGGTACTAAGGTAGGGACGACACATCCTAAGCCGTACTGATTAAAATCTCCATCAGCCATTCTTATAAACTTTTGAGACAGACTTATTTGGTAGCTCCTACAGACCAAGCAAAAAAACCTGTCATAAAGTAACAGGATCCAATTTTGCGAACAAGTTACGTTATTTGAAATGCAAGTTGTAATATTTCTGCCCGGTCACCGGGAATGAACAAGTTGACTTCGTGTTGTGCAGCACATTAATGTCACATAAATTTTGTATTTCTCGTCCAAGCTCGGCTTTTTCTTGTGACTTGTTGTGTCACAAGAGTGATCGCCTTTGGCAATTTTTTCTTCTGGCGTGGCTAGATGTGAGAAATAGTTTCACTTTATTGTGTATTCGCTTGCAAAGGAGACTTGGGCTCTCTGTGGGTCCTTGAGTCCTTTGAGGGTGTTGGTTATGTAGTCGTACGAGTGATTGACAGGAACTATTTGCATGTAAGACACCGAATAACTGAAAATTGCATGATCTTTCATGGTCCTGTGGGGGTGCTATAATAGCTCTAAGCACATTGTATTTGCGCCAATGTCATGGTAGGGTCTACATTCGCAAGTTAGCGAACATTTCCCCGATATCCGTCTAATTTGGCAAAAAGACGAGATGCCTAGTCTTATCTTCTCAGCGACGTATTTTTCCTCAAGTCAGCTCGTGTATTTTCTCGTCCTAGTCCACCTTGGGGTGCCTAGGCTCCACTTCAAACAACTGTTTTGTAGTGGTTGCAAACTGCGTGTATTAGAGTCACATTTTGTTCCCAAAGACGTCGAGCCGTACACCAGGGAGGGTTGTACCGTTTTAATTTCGTTGATGGGCTTAGATTCCTGCTCGTGAACAACGGCGTGAGTGACCGGATCGTCTTCATAGTATTCAATTTTTTGTCTTCTATGTGTGGGGTCCCCTTTATCTAATATCACTCCCAGATATTTCGTCGCCGTAGTCAAGGGTATTGGCTGTCCATTGGTGGCAACAAGCTCGGCTCGCTTTGTAAGCATGGTACCTTACTTAGACGTCAGTTGCTAGATACACGTCACTGAAAGCACGGAGCGTGCAACCGTACGCGCCCTGCGCTGCACCGTCTTTGTGACGTCACGCGGGCCACCTTCCACTCGTCTCCCACTGTGTACACCCCGTCGGCTGCAGCACAATTCGTAAGTGGGGTGGCCCTGGCGGACGGTTCGGCGTGGGTGAGGAGAGGAGGAGGAGGAGGAGGAGGAGGAGGAGGACGAGGAGGAGGAGAGGGAAGAGCGTGAGCTGATTAAGGTCGACGCTCCGTCCCGCGATTGCCCGAACATCTACATCTACATTTATACTCCGCAAGCCACCCAACGGTGTGTGGCGGAGGGCACTTTACGTGCCACTGTCATTACCTCCTTTTCCTGTTCCAGTCGCGTATGGTTCGCGGGAAGAATGACTGTCTGAAAGCCTCCGTGCGCGCTCGAATCTCTCTAAATTTACATTTGTGATCTCCTCGGGAGGTATAAGTAGGGGGAAGCAATATATTCGATACCTCATCCAGAAACGCACCCTCTCGAAACCTGGCGAGCAAGCTACACCGCGATGCAGAGCGCCTCTTTTGCAGAGTCTGCCACTTGAGTTTGCTAAACATCTCCGTAACGCTATCACGGTTACCAAATAACCCTGTGACGAAACGCGCCGCTCTTCTTTGGATCTTCTCTATCTCCTCCGTCAACCCGATCTGGTACGGATCCCACACTGATGAGCAATACTCAAGTATAGGTCGAACGAGTGTTTTGTAAGCCACCTCCTTTGTTGATGGACTACATTTTCTAAGGACTCTCCCAATGAATCTCAACCTGGTACCCGCTTTACCAACAATTAATTTTATATGATCGTTCCGCTTCAAATCGTTCCGCACGCATACTCCCAGATATTTTACAGAAGTAACTGCTACCAGTGTTTGTTCCGAACCTGACGTCATTTCGTCTACCGTGCACCCCTGTCCGGCGTACTTTTCCACGCAACCGTGCGGGTCTCTTCGCAAACCGGAGCTCCTTCTGAATTCGCAGTATCGCAGTTTTCCTGTGCAAATGTGACGGCGAATTACTTCCGTATGTGGTAAAGTGAAATGACGCAGGAACTTTTTCGTCATTAGTGGGGTCCAAGCCTGAACCTTTTACACTAGAGGAAAGTGGAAAACGTTAAAGACTGAGCCCCACTAGTGACGTTCTCTCCCGGGAATTAGATTAGGAAATGAGACACTTAAAATAGTACATCAGTTTCGCTGTTTGGAGAACGAAATAACTGATGATGGCCGAAGAATGCAGTTCCAGTGTATGGAGTCCTTAGCAAGAACGCTTGATGAAAGAGGAAGGATGCACATGAAACCAGGGAACACAGAGGAAATTCTAGAGTTCGGCTCCGTTTCTCGATAAAAATCCTCTTGTTCGCACACCATAAATACTTTACCTCTATTTTCGAATTACAGTATTGCTGAATCAATGGCACACCTTCCTCGTGACGGGACATCCACACCCTGTTATTCATCATCAATTGTCAGACCTTCTATAGTTATAAAAATTATTTATTTGTAAAACAGAAAGTACAACCCATTTTCAGGACATGGACCCCATCCTCAGGTGGATTTATAGACGTTGTGTGAAGTGTATGGCGATGCTGCAGTTGATAGTACAGTTGGACGATGGGTAGAGTAATATAAAGCCTCAGGAAATGCAGAAACAGAGCTCCATGATCAGCCACGCTCGGGACGTCCTGCCACAGCCACTGCTCCAGACATGCTGAATCGTGCGGATGCCATTATTCGTGTCGACCGGCGCATCACAACTCGACAACTGGCTCTGGTTGTCACCACTGGAAGTGCGTCTGCAATGATCGAGACTCTGGGGTATTTAAAGAAGTGCTCACGAAGTGTTCCACAAATGCTCATAACGGACCACAAGGTTCAAAGAAAGGCCATTTCATCTGAATTGTTAGAGCGTTTTGAGACCGACGGAGAGGCTTTTCTGTCTCGTATTCTCTACGGGGCACACACTTTGAAGATAACGAGAGTGTCAGTCATGCAGTGAAAACATGGCTACGCCTACTGGACAAGAGCTTTTACCAGCAGGGAATACATGCTCTTCCACAATGTTGGCGTACGGCCATAGAACGTGATGAAGACTACGTAGAAAAATAGGACATCGACAAGACATGTTGATGTATATTGTCGCCAAATTGTGACTTAACAATAAATATGTTCTGCGAAAAAAAAGTGGGGCATTACTTACTGAACGACCCTCGTATTACTATTGCTTTATATATCTGCAGATGCTCCTGAAGGTGAGATACATGTCCTGAAACTGGACTGAGCTTACCTTTTTAAGGAATTTTTACAACTGCAGCGGATTTCATCAGTGATGATTGCTGAATCAGGCGAAGCAAATGTTCTTTACAAGCTTTAACGGCGCTGCGAACTGCAGCATCACAATGAGGTCACTTCAGGTATAAGACGAAAATTAGCTATGATTCAACAGTCGACTGTTATTGAACTTCAGGTAGTCTCAGCCATCTTTCTCCTCATTTCCTGAACCAGGTGTTACAGAGGTGCATCGCGTGGCTGAAATACGGAGAGAATGAATGAAAGTTGGGGTATGCTGGAGTCCAGAGCTATTACTGTTTGCGCCCGCCCGGGACGTGCTCCAATCGCAGCGCTCGCAGTGTGGCAGTAATCGACAAGCCGCCGCAGGCTATTACCAGCCCAGCTGGCGTTACTTCGCTGTAGCATGGGTAGGAAGCTTAGCGCCTGAGCAACTTCTAGCTATACTTACATTACTGGCCATTAAAATTGCTACACCACGAGATGACGTGCTACAGACGCGAAATTTAACCGAACGGAAGAAACTGCTGTGATATGCAAATGATTAGTTTTCAGAGCATTCACACAAGATTGGCGCCGGTGGCGTCACCTACAACGTGCTGATGTGACGAAAGTTTCCACCGATTTCTCACACAAACAGCAGTTGACCGGCGTTGCCTGGTGAAACGTTGTTGTGATGCCTCGTGTAAGGAGGAGAAATGCGTACCATCACGTTTCCGACTTTCATAAAGGTGGGATTGTAGCCTATCGCGATTGCGGTTTATCGTATCGCGACATTGCTGCTCGCGTTGGTCGAGATCCAATGACTGTTAGCAGAATATGGAATCGGGGGGTTCAGGAGGGTAATACGGAACGCCGTGCTGGATCCCAACGGCCTCGTATCACTAGCAGTCGATATGACAGGCATCTTATCCGCATGGCTGTAGCGGATCGTGCAGCCACGTCTCGAACCCCGATTCAACAGATGGGGACGTTAACAACCATCTGCACGAACAGTTCGACGACGTTTGCAGCTGCGGTTACCCATGACGCTGCATCACAGACAGAAGTGCTTGCAATGGTGTACTCGACGACGAACCTGGGAACACGAATGGCAAAACGTCATTTTTTTGGATGAATCCAGGTTCTGTTTACAGCATCATGATGGTCGCATCCGTGTTTGGGGACATCGCGGTGAACGCACATTGGAAGCGTGTATTCGTCATCGGCATACTGGCGTATCGCCCGGCGTGATGGTACGGGGTGCCATTGGTTACACGTCTCGGTCAACTCTTGTTCGCATTGACGGCACTTTGAACAGTGGACGTTACATTTCAGATGTGTTACGACACGTGGCTCTACCCTTCATTCGATCCCTGCGAAACCCTACATTTCAGCAGGATAATGCACGACCGCATGTTGCAGGTCCTGTACGGGATTTCCTGGATACAGAAAATGTTCGACTGCTGCCCTGGCCAGCATATTCTCCAGAACTCTCACCAACTGAAAACGTCTGGTCAATGGTGGTCGAGCAACTGCCTCGTCACAATGCGCCAGTCACTATTCTTGATGAACTGTGGTATCGTGTTGAAGCTGCATGGGCAGTTGTACCTGTACACGCCATCCGAGCTCTGACTCAATGCCCAGGCGTATCAAGGGCATTATTATGGCCAGAGGTGGTTGTTCTGGGTACTGATTTCTCGCCAACTATGTACCAAAACTGCGTGAAAATGTAATCACATGTCAGTTCTAGTATAATATTTTTGTCCAATGAATACCCGTTTATCGTCTGCATTTCTTCTTGGTGTAGCAATTTTAATGGCAGGTAGTGTATTATACAAATTTTACTGTTAGGTTTTCCGATTCGTTTTCGAAATCATTCCGTGATTATTGTCATTGGAAGAATTCGACCAAAAAGCCACTGAAGCTCGCCCACATGTGGACGACATACGGCGGACCAGGTTTACAGGGGGGCCAGAGGCCCACTTGTCGATGCCTACCTGCCAGTTGACGGCACTAAAATCGATAGCCCATTTCACTTAGGACCGGCGTCGTCAGTTGAGCCCGGCTCTACGAAGCTAATGGGAGCACAAAGGCTTTCCGGCCGGGAATTAGCATCGAGTGGAGGGCGCGGTGCAGCTACGGCGCAAGCAGTCTAGTTGGGGCGGGGCTGTGTCTGCGATATGAATATTCATCCAGTGGCGGCCCCGGCGCAGACGAGAGCCGCAGCACGGCGCAGCTGCCGCCAAGCGCTAGGCGGCTGCCTGCCTGCCTGCAAGTCAATATTTGGCGCTGGAGGCGGAGAGTAGCAGCGAGTCCTCTGGCCGAGCGCTCCATTGTCCGGCGTAAGCAGCGCTCAGAGAGCCTCCTCAACAAGGCAGGTCTGCTCTCCAAGAGTCTAGACTCTAGAGGGTCACCGCGGCAGGCACCAACTGTTGCTGTCGTCCCGATGAGCGAATCAGCTTCATTATTTCTACACTGAGCAGCCAGAACACTATTACCACCTACCTAACAGCCGTTATGTCCACTTTTGGCACGGATACCAACGGCGAGGCGTCGTGGCATGGAAGCAGTGAGACCTTGGTAGATGGCTGGAGAGAGTTGGCTCCACATCTGCATACAAAAGTCACCTGTTGCCCGTAAATTCCGGTGAGAAGACGATGAGCCCTGACGCCAAGCTCAATCACATTCCAGGTGTGGTCGATCAGGTTTAGAGCTGGCAAGTTAGGGTGCCAGCACATCAATTGGAACTCGCCACTGTATTCCTCAAACCACTCCCGGCCTTATGACATGGCGCATTACCTTGTTGAAAAATGCCACTGCCGTCGGGAAACATGTTCGTCATGAAAGGGTGTTGTGGTCTGCAACCAGTGTACGATACTCCTTGGTCGTTGTGGTGCCTTCCAAGAGCTCCAATGGCCTCATGTATGCCTACTAGAATGTTCCAAATGGTTTAAATGGCTCTAAGCACTGTCGGACTTAACATCTGAGGTCGTCAGTCCCCTAGACTTAGAACTACTTAAACCTAACCAACCTAAGGACATCACACACATTAATGCCCGAGGCAGGATTCGAGTCTGCGACCGTAGCAGCAGAGCGGTTCCGGACTGAAGCGCCTAGAACCTCTCGGCCAGAGCGTACAATGTTTCCCAGAGCATACTGGAGCCGCCGCCAGCTTGTCTCCGTCCCGCAGTACAGGTGTCAAGGAGCTGTTGCCCTGGAAGGCAACGGATTCACGCCCTCTCATTGGCGTGATGAAGAAGGTATCGGGATTCATCAGACCATGTGCCGATGGTCACATGCTCATTTCAGTCGTAGTTTCCGAGGTTGTGGTGTTAATGTTGGCACATGCATGGATCGTGGACTGAGGAGATCCATCGTCAGGAGTGTTCGGTGCACAGTGTGTTCACACACATTGTACTGGTGTTAGGCCCGCCACAGTTCGCCTCCTGTCCTGTTTTACAAGTCTGCCCAGCCTACGACGTCCGACATCTGTAACGTGGGGTGGCCGCCCAAACCCACGACATTTGGACGTGATTTCACCATGGTTTCGCCACGTGTTGAACTCACCACAGCACTCCTCGAACAGCCGATAAGTCATACAGTGTCCAAAACGCTCGTGCCGAGCCTCCGGGTCGTCACAATCTGCCCTCGGTCAAACTCACACATATCGGGCGCAGTCCCAATTTCACACACGGACAGCACGCTTGCTATACTACATGCACCGTGCTTGTGTCTGACCAGCAGTCATTCCTCGCCAGGTGACGCTGCTGTCGCCTGGCCGGGTTAATATCGAAAGTAGGCAGGTAATCATAATGTCCTGGCTGATCATTGAATATTATCCCGCACGAGAAGCAGTCTACATCCACATGATTACTCTGCAATTCACATTTAAGTGCTTGGCAGAGGGTTCATCGAAGCACAATCATACTATCTGTGGTGTCACCGCCAGACACCACACTTGCTAGGTGGTAGCATTTAAATCGGCCGCGGTCCGGTAGTATACGTCGGACCCGCGTGTCGCCACTGTCAGTAATTGCAGACCGAGCGCCACCACACGGCAGGTCTAGAGAGACGTACTGGCACTCGCCCCAGTTGTACAGCCGACTTTGGAAGGAAAGGTTCACTGACAACTACGCTCTCATTTGCCGAGACGATAGTTAGCATAGCCTTCAGCTACATTTGCTACGAC
The DNA here is from genome assembly GCF_021461385.2 of Schistocerca piceifrons. NCBI lineage: Eukaryota > Metazoa > Arthropoda > Insecta > Orthoptera > Acrididae > Schistocerca > Schistocerca piceifrons. Next base: position 62,283,942 of record NC_060144.1, on the reverse strand, counting down.
CTAGCAAGGCGCCGTATTCAATTGATATTGAGATTCTATTAATGTATCATCAAGAGCGATGTTCTACAAATGTGGAATAAAGTTAAGTATTCCAGAAGCTACGTACTTTCCTTTATAGCATTCATTACGTATCCTGTTTCAGACCTCACGCCAACCTGCGTGAGTTTAAGCGCGTGCCTTTCGGCTTCCTCTCATTGTGTCTAGGCTGTCTTGTCTAGACACAACACTATCTCTCTACCATTCCACTCCCGAACAGCGCGCGGGAGGAACGAACACCTAAACCTTTCTGTTCGAGCCCTGATTTCTCTTATTTTATTTTGATGATCATTCCTACCTATGTAGGTTGGGCTCAACAAAATATTTTCGCATTCGGAAGAGAAAGTTGGTGACTGAAATTTCGTAAATAGATCTCGCCGCGACGAAAAAGTACTTTGCTTTAATGACTTCCATCGCAGCTCGCGTATCTTATCTGCCACACTCTCTCCCCTATTACGTGATAATACAAAACGAGCTGCCCTTTTTTGCACCCTTTCGATGTCCAGTGTTTGTTTCCTTTTGAGTGCGAGCGTTCACAGTATCTTTTCGAGAGAATTAGCTGCCCACATAGCGTTCCATCGTCGCTTATGTATTTCACTTTTACGAGGGTGAGAGGAAAGTCCTTCCCACACTACAAAAAATTATTTCTAAGAAACAATGCTAGACTAGCGATCTGACTTCGCATAGGTAGTAGCCAGGCCACCTGTGTGCAGTAGCGTATTTTATTTTCGGGCCACTGCGTAAACCTCATAGAACTACGTTAACTAACTGATTATTATAACTTTGAAATAACTCACGCGATTTAAGCAGCGCACGGCAGCAAATTTGACTGGAGGCCCGAGTGTTTCTGTGTTTCATACTGAACTGGCGTCAGGAGTGACCTCTCATGGAAATGATGGGAGCATCGTAATGTAAGTAACACAGGGGAACGCAAATAAATGGGCACGGGGAACAGAGTTCCAGGGTACAAAGGAATACAGTAGAGGAAAGGAAATACAGTACTAACCTGACTACAACAGATATTGGAAGTGACTGCCATTCATCTCTTGGCACTTTTGGGCCCTTGTCAGCAAGTTGCTGAAGATGGATCGACGCTGGACTGCTGGAATTGCTGCAAACTCATTCGAAATGTTCCGCTCAAGTTTTTGAGACTGTGAGGGGTGTTGCGATACGCCTTAGACTTGAGGGCTCTGCACACAAAGTAATCGCACGCTGGCAGATCAGCTAGAGCCGCGACCGGACTGACCTCTGCTAACAGCTCTGTCAGGTGTGAAGATGTGCTCCAAGGTTTCGCCTGCTGTATCTACAGTTGCTCCATCCTGTTGGAACTGTAGGTCTTTTCTTGTTCCGTTAATGCTGCGACGAATTCACGTCCAATCTTATCCACCCTCCTGGGCCACTTCTATCTGCCTCACCCTGTATGTTTACAACCAATGTAATTATTGTATGCACGCGCGTGCGTGCGTGTGTGTGTGTGTGTGGGGGGGGGGGGGGGCTGATGCATTGTTGAGACTCATTGCCGCAGTTCTCTGTCGTGGGCTCTTTGTGGCAAACTTTTTTGTCGTATCACGAATAGAATTGTGTCCGCGCATAGGTGATTCAAGAAAAGCAGAAAGTTTGAAGTTGAGTCACCTGCTGTGATGCTAAAAGAACGTACTGTATGTTGACGAAGCGAAATTGGTGAAGTTAATGAAGCAATTTTTTGAAAAACGTTTTACTTGTTGCACGAAAATAGAAACAAACACAGGTATTGCAGTTGCAAGTTTTTTAACAATGCATTTGCTCTCAAAAGATTACAGGGAAACTACTGGTTAAAATATTTGATTCTCTTTCATTTGACGAATCACATCACAACTTGATAACGAAGTGATTATCTTTTCGTTACTAACTGTCCATTGCTCGAAGAATTTGCAGTGAATTAAGAGTGCGAGTTACTATTACTAATCTGAGGGAAGCACAAATCGGCAGTCTGAAATTGTCATATTTCGAAATGCATACCTCCATTTCACCGAGAGGTGAATAATAAGTTAAATGGCAAATTGAAAGGATGTGAACCAGCCGGGAACCGATGCCACAATCTTTCGCATTTTAGCCACTCGCTGTATCGCTTGCCCACCACGTCAGATGCAAATTCGATCCCCCTCAGTGTGTTTTCGAGCCATTGCTGCTCTCTCGACTTATGGTGACTTTTAGATAGGTGGCAATGGGTCATTTTCACAATATTAATTCATAATAATTAAGATAATTTGTACGAAATATTTACAAACTATACACACAAATCCTCCTCGTTAATTAGCGGATCTGTTAGTCAAAACCGGATCAAAATAAGTACAGCGGCACCTGACATTAGCCTGCGTATATAGACAAATGCAATAAACCGATTTCGAGAGAGAGAGAGAGAGAGAGAGAGAGAGAGAGAGAGATGTTTCTGGCAGCATCAATTAAAGGAATTTCAACTACGGGTAGCGTTTCGTGCAGATGATTGCACAGCCAAATTGGGAGTTATTTTCTTCTTCAGTTCGAGGATTAAACCTCTCCGGACAGACGGAACAGTACAGACTGTTCAACATCACGACCACTGCGTACAGCACACACAATTCTGATTGATTTTTTGTGAGGTTACGTTATGGATAAAGTATTTAATTCACCAGTTACTGATGTGCGAACTCTTACGGCACGAATGCGAGATGATGTACAAACGCTACCGGAATGGATGTTGGTGGAGGCATGGGGAGAAACTAAGTTTTGCCTAGACTGTCTATGTGCGGTGAACTAAGTACATGTAGAAGTGTATCCACAAAAAAATATCATGAACTAAGCCATAATTTGCAACAAACCGCGTAACTGTATCTAGCATAGGACCTTAGAAATGAACTGTTTTTTAATTTTATAAATGTTTGCGGTTGTGAACGGCACTGGCACTGTATGCATGATACAGGATTTATGAACAACAACGCTCTCAGTCACGAATTTTTCGTGTTTTATTGAATCACACAATGCATCTCCGACACTTTCGGTCCCTCGTCAGGTGCAAATCGTTTTAATGCATTGTTTCCGTCAGCTGTTTGGAGTGGTGAGGCGAAACGTGTGTTCCTGTTATGAGATTTCATGTTAGGTTCTATATTTCTCGAACCAAATGACGAAAAATATGATAAAAAACAGCGAAAAACTTACTGAAAAATGTAAAGAAGAATATTTATATTGTTTTAATGCCAGCAGATATTGGTTTAGCCAGTCTCTACAACACATCATGCCAATCACGGCGCACACTTTTTTATTCGTTTTAAAACACAGATGCAGTTTAACTTGAGTGACCGAAGATAAAGTTTATAATGTATTTCACATATCAGATCTATTAAAATAATTTGGCATACGCAAGAATATGAATTTAAAATAAGTCTTTGAATTTACTGAAATAATTATTTTGTCCGCTATAGCACAACACTGCCCCGACGAGGCTGCGGCGGCGGCGCGGCGCATGTCTCCAGCAGCCTCGGCTGGGCCGACCGAAGTGGCCGTGCGGTTAAAGGCGCTGCAGTCTGGAACCGCAAGACTGCTACGGTCGCAGGTTCGAATCCTGCCTCGGGCATGGATGTTTGTGATGTCCTTAGGTTAGTTAGGTTTAACTAGTTCTAAGTTCTAGGGGACTAATGGCCTCAGAAGTTGAGTCCCATAGTGCTCAGAGCCATTTGAACCATTTGAACCTCGGTTGGACAGTAGACAACTCGAAAAAAATGTTCAAATGTGTGTGAAATCTTATGGGACTTAACTGCTAAGGTCATCAGTCCCTAAGCTTACACACTACTTAACCTAAATTATCCTAAGGACAAACACACACACCCATGCCCGAGGGAGGAGGCGAACCTCCGCCGGGACCAGCCGCACAGTCCAAGACTGCAGCGCCTCAGACCGTTCGGCTAATCCCGCGCGGCCTAGACAACTCGAATAACGTGGCGTGGTCACACGAGTCCCGATTTCACTTGGTAAGAGCCGATAGTGGAGTTCAGGTCTGACGCAGACCCAACGACGCCATGGACCCAAGTTGTCAACAAGGCACTGTACGAGCTGGTGGTGGATCCATAAGGGTGTGGACTCTGTTTACATGGAACAGACTACGTCCTCTGCTCCAAACGAACCGATCACTGATTGTCAATGGTTATGACCGGCTACTTGAAGACCATTTGCAGCCATTCATGGACTTTATGTTGCCAAACAATGATGAAATTCTTATGAATAATCAGCCATGTCACCTGTTCGAAGAGCATTTTAGACAATTCGAGTGAACGATTTGGTCACACAGGTCGCCCCTCGAACATTTCTGGGACGTGATCGAGAGGTCAGTTCGTCCACAAAATCCTGCACCGGCGACACTTTCGCAATTACGGATGGCTGAAGTAGCAACCTGGCCCAAGATTTCTGCTGGGGATCTCCAACGACTTGTTGAGTCCCTGCGACGTCGTGCTGCTCCTCTGCGCCGGGAAAAAGGAGGACCGACACGATATTAGAAGCTACCCCATGATCTTTGTCACTTCACTGTATACTAACATAGAATGCAGAGCAAATACACGTGCTGGCAAGTATATCCGACGTATCGCGACACTGCCGGCATGTATCTATGTTCGTATGTAAAGCGGTTGGACAAAAAACTAAAATTTGGATACAGCTCGAGAAAAGCATGCTTGAACACACAGAGTACGCGAAGGAACTTGCCCCCCTTTTTGCAGCGGTGTACCGTAGGTCTCTAGAAGAGCGTAGCGTTCCAAAAGATTGGAAAAGGGCACAGGTCATCCCCGTCTTCAAGAAGGGACGTCGAACAGATGTGCAGAACTGTAGACCTATGCCTCTAATGTCGATCAGTTTTACAATTTTGGAACACGTATTATGTTCGAGTATAATGACTTTTCTGGAAACTAGAAATCTACTCTGTAGGAATCAGCATGGATTTCGAAAAAGACGATCGTGTGAAACCCAGCTCGCGCTATTCGTCCACGAGACTCAGAGGGCCATAGACACGGGTTCACAGGTAATGCCGTGTTTCTCGACTTCCGCAAGGCGTTTGATACAGTTCCCCACAGTTGTTTAATGAACGAAGTAAGAGCATATGGACTGTCAGATCAATTGTGTGATTGGACTGAAGAGTTCCTAAATAACAGAACGCAGCATGTCATTCTCAATGGTGAGAAGTCTTCCGAAGTAAGAGTGATTTCAGTTGTGCCGCAGGGGAGTGTTGTAGGGCCATTGCTATTCACAATATATATAAATAGCCTTGTGGATAACATCGGAAGTTCACTGAGGATTTTTGCGGATGATGCGGTAGTATATAGAGAGGTTGTAACAATGGAAAATTGTACTGAAATGCAGGAGGATCTGCAACGAATTGATGCATGGTGCAGGGAATGTCAATTGAATCTAAATGTAGACTAGTGTAATGTGCTGCGAATACATGGAAAGATCCTTTATCATTTAGCTACGATATAGCAGGTCAGCAACTGGAAGCACCTAATTCCATAAATCATCTGGGAGTAGCCATTAGGAGTAATTTAAAATGGAATGACCATATAAAATCAATCGTTGGTAAAGCTGATACCAGACAGATTCATTGGAAGAATCCTAAGGAAATGCAGTCCGAAAACAAAGTAAGTAGGTTACAGTACACTTGTTCGCCCACTGCTTGAATACTGCTCACCGGTGTGAGATCCGTGCCAGATAGGGTTGATAGAAGAGAGAGAGAAGATCCAACGGAGGGCAGGGTCATTCAGTAATCGCGAAAGCGTTACGGAGATGACAGATAAAGTCCAGTGGAAGACTCTCAAGAGAGACGCTCAGTAGCTCTGTACGGGCTTTTGTTGATGTTTTGAGAACATACTTTCACCGAGGAATCAAGCAGTATATTGCTCCCTCCTACATATATCTCGCGAAGAGAGCATGAGGATAAAATCAGAGAAATTAGAGCCTACACAGAGGCATACCGACAATATTTCTTTCCACGAACAATACGAAACTGGGATAGAAGGGAGAACCGATAGAGGTACTCAAGGTACCCTCCGCCACACACCATCAGGTGGCTTGCGGAGTATGAATGTAGATGTAGAACACAGATGCAGATGCTTGCCACGCCTGCAAGTTGCACTGTTCTACTTGGCCACGAGCAAGAGATGTGCCATTTTGTCAACACGCTGCAAGTATCAAGTCATGACAGAACAGCTTTCTGTGTACTTCCCGCATTACATCGGAGCTAAGTGTCTTCGAACGTGGGCAAATTGTTGGTGTTCGCATAGTGCGTGCTTCAATAACCAAGCGTTTGTTGTTCCGAGACACCGTATCGAAGGTTTATCCCGTACACGGAGAAAGCGGAAAACATCATCCGCTAAGTCACGACGCAGAGCAAAGCGTGTTTGACCGATCGTGACAGACGGACACTGAAGAGGATTGCGACGAAAAATCATAGGGCGATAGCTGCAAAAGTCAATGCAGAACTGAATGTCGCTCTGGGGAACCCCGTCAGCGCCAAAACAACGAGAAGGGAGCTGCGTAAGCAAGTAAATCCAGTAAAAGACCGCCGACAACTGTAGAGAATTGTTCAAGGTAACAGAAGTGCAACCCTTCGCAATTTCCGGCAGATTTCAATGCTGGGCCATCAACAAGTGTCAGCATGCGAGTCTATCAAAGAAACATCATCGATATTGGTTTAGGAAGCCGAAGGCCCAATCGTGTACCCTTGATGACTGCACGACACAAAACTTTACGCCTCACCTTTGCCTGTCAGCACCGACATTCGATTGTCGATGACTGGAAACATCTCGCCCGGTCGGACGAGTCTCGTTTCAAACTGCATCGAGCGGATGGACGTGTACGGGTATGGAGACTGCCTTATGAATCCATGGATCCTGCATGTCAGCAGGGGACTAAGCTAGTGAAGGCTCTGTAATGGTGTGGGGCATGTGCAGTTTGAGTGATACGGGACCCCTGATGCGTCTAGATTCGGCTCTGACAGGTGACCCCGACGTAAGCATCCTGTCTGATTACCTGCAAACATTCATGTCCATTGTGTATTCCGATGGACTTGGGCAAATCCAGCAGGACAATGCGACAGCCCACACGTCCGGAATTTCTACAGAGTGGCTCCAGGAATACTCCTCTGAGTTTACTCTTCCGCTGGCCACCAAACTCCCCAGAAATGAACATTATTGAGCTTAGCTGGGATGCCTTGTAACGTGCTGTTCAGAAGAGATCTCCACCCCCTCATACTGTTACGTATTTATGGACTGCGCTGCACGATTCATGGTGTCAGTTTCCTCCAGTACTACTTCTGACATTAGTGGAGTCCAAGCCACGTCGTGTTGCGGCTCTTCCGTGTGCTCGCGGGTGCCCTACACGATATTAGGCAGTGTACCAGTTTTTTGGTTCTCTAGTGTATATTCAGAGAATGTCGAACAATTATCCGACCGCGGTGGCCGAGTGGTTCTAGGCACTTCAGTCCGGAACCGCGCTGCTGCTACGGTCGCAGGTTCGAATCCTCCCTCGGGCGTGGATGTGTGTGATGTCCTTACGTTAGTTAGGTTTAAGTAGTTCTAAGTCTATGGGAATGATGACTTCAGCTGTTAAGTCCCCTAGTGCTTAGAGCCATTTTTTTTCGAACAATGACCTTGACGTATACGAGCTCTCGACACGTTAACTGGTCTGTGACGACAGCGGAAGAAAACCGGACACGAGGACGACGTGTATTCACTAAATGGTGGTTCATTACCATAAAAAAAATTTTACAGCAGACGTCGGAAAAATTACAGAAATAAGTGATGAGTTACAAAACCTGCTATTAGCCGATACACGCAAGTTGCAATGCCCAAAAGAATACACGAATTGCGCGCTTTCTTGGTCGTTGGGACATAGCTGTGACACTGGTCTTCATCATTTTGTTCGCACTGGACGTGCTTTTTATGTTTCTCGTCTGAAGCAGGTACTGCACACCGAACCTTTTCCAAGCATCACTGTTCTTCTACTGGAGCAGTTGTGTTGTTGCATATAATTCATCACTTAATTTTCGTGTTACACCTTCGACAATGTATTAACATATAGCTTTGTTAGAAGCCACATGAACCCGAGAATCACTCTTTTCTTTTTTTACCTTATCAGTGCTTCTTTTCAACGCTAGGATCGTGCACTCAGTTTCCATACTAAGCTACGACTAGCCTCACACTCCTGTTCTCAGACTCGTCATACTCGCCGAAATGCAGCGGAAAGGAGCGAACAGCGGCGCCTTGATTTCCAATGTATGCAACCCTCAGCATCATACTCGTACTCGCCACGCTTGTGGTCTCCACAGTATCCAGTGTGTACTCACCCGCGCCGTGATCCAGGCCCCGCGGCCGCTGTGGCACGAGGATGGGACTGAGGCGGCGTTCCTGGAAGGCGGCCTTCACATTGGCGGCGGTTGCTGCGTGGGCGGTGGCGGCAGGGACAGGGGCAGGAGATAGCAGCGGCAGGAAGCCGGGGCGATACCACAAGCCTGCAACACCAGGCGCCGTGTCTGCTGGGGAGACACACACACACACACACACACACACACACACACACACACACACACACACACACACCTTTCACGCACTGATTGCCACTTATTAACTGCGTGGTCCACAGATACTAAACCAGAATGAAAAATGCTCCTATCCTAGCATAAAAAAAGGCGAATACGTCCTGAGGAGAGTTACGGAAATACCAGAAGGGAACTAGCTTTTCGCCTTATCTGGCACCTTCAAAGACATTTAAATCAAAACATCTTGACATTTCCGCTTTTCTACACTACTGCACATTAAAATTGCTACACCAAGAAGAAATGCAGATGATAAACGGGTATTCATTGGACAAATATACTATACTAGAACTCACATGTGATTACATTTTCACGCAATTCGGGTGCATAGATCCTGTGAAATGAGTACCCAGAACAACCACCTCTGGCCGCAATAGCAGCCTTGATACGCCTGGGCATTGAGTCAAACAGAGCTTGGATGGCGTGTACACGTACAGCTGCCCATGAAGCTCCAACACGACACCACAGTTCATCAAGAGTAGTGACTGGCGTATTGGGAAGAGCCAGTTGCTCGGCCACCATTGACCACCCTTTTTCAATTGGTGAGACTTCTGGAGAATGTGCTGGCCAGGGCAGCAGTCTAACATTTTTTGTATCCAGAAAGGCCGGTACAGGACCTGCAACATGCGGTCGTACATTATCCTGCTGAAATGTAGGGTTTCGCAGGGATCGAATGAAGGGTACAGCCACGGGTCGCAACGCATCTGAAATGTAGCGTTCACTGTTCAAAGTACCGTCAATGCGAACAAGAGGTGACCGAGACGTGTAACCAATGGCACCCCATACCATCACGGCGGATGATACGACAGTATGGCGATGACGAATACACGCTTCCAATGTGCGTTCACCGCGATGTCGCCAAACACGGATGCGACCATCATGATGCTGTAACCAGAACCTGGATTCATCCGAAAAAATGACGTTTTGCCATTCGTGCACCCAGGTTCGTCGTTGAGTACAGCCATGGTCTCCGAGCTGATAGTCCATGCTGCTGCGAACGTCGTCGAACTGTTCGTGCAGATGGTTGCTGTCTTGCAAACGTCTCCATCTGTTGACTCAGGGATCGAGACGTGGCTGCACGATCCGTTACAGCCATGCGAATAAGATGCCTGTCATCTCGACTGCTAGTGATACGAGGCCGCTGGGATCCAGCACGGCGTTCCGTATTACCCTCCTGAACCCACCGATTCCATATTCTGCTAACACTCATTGGATCTCGACCAACGCGAGAAGCAATGTCGCGATACGATAAACCGCAATCGTGATAGGCTACAATCCGACCTTTATCAAAGCCGGAAATGTGATGGTACGCATTTCCCCACCTTACACGAGGCATCACAACAACGTTTCACCAGGCAACGCCGGTCAACTGCTGTTTTTGTTGTAAGTAGGCTGTTTAGGTTTTTATATTGGTAACGCCACGTAGCGCTCTGTATGAAAATCACTGGCCGTGCTGTGTGCAGTCTGTGGCTGGTTTGCATTGTTGTTGGCCATTGTAGTGTTGGGCAGTTGGCTGTTAACAGCGCGTAGCGTTGCACAGTTGGAGGTGAGCCGCCGGCAGTGGTGGATGTGGGGGAGAGAGATGAAGTTTCGAAATTTGTAAGACTGGATGTCATGAACTGCTAGATAAATTATGACTTTTGAACACTATTAAGGTAAATACATTGTTTGTTCTCTATCAAAATCTTTCATTTGCTAACTATGCCTATCAGTAGTTAGTGCCTTCAGTAGTTTGAATCTTTTATTTAGCTGGCAGTAGTGGCGCTCGCTGTATTGCAGATTTTTGTGAGGTAAGCGATTTGTGAAACGCATAGGTTAATGTTAGTCAGGGCCATTCTTTTGTAGGGATTTTTGAAAGTCAGATTGCGTTGCGCTAAAAATATTGTGTGTCAGTTTAAGCACAGTCATGTATAATTGTTCAAAGGGGACGTTTCATATTGTATGAGATCGGTTGGAAACTTTCCTCATGTTAGCACGTTGTAGGTGTCGCCACTGGCGCCAACCTTGTGTGAATGCTCTGAAAAGCTAATCATTTGCATATCACAGTATCTTCTTCCTGTCGGTTAAATTTCGCTTCTGTAGCACGCCATCTTCGTGGTGTAGCAATTTTAATGGCCAGTAGTGTATTTCTTAGTATTAGTACCCATATCGTATAATATAAAGCATCGTCGCAAGTAATGTTACATGATGCCATCATGTCATCCAACACTGAATTTCTCATTTCGTGCAATATGGAACCACCTGTCATTACAGTATAGGATGCATGGATCCCCAGTCTGAGATACTTCGTATTATTGATCCACACCCACTCTTAGACATTTCCTATTGCAAATCCATGCTGATTCTCGGATACTTTCTACTGTAGATGCATCCCTCTCTCTAAAAGCACATAAGGTTGTTTATTTGTTCCTACAACCCTCACCATGCATGTAACAGGGGTTGGGTCAAAGAGCGCTCACTGCGCTGGGGGAGTAGGTTTAACTCACACAAAAGCGAGATGTTCTGATTTGAATGTCCCAGACGTTGCCAGATAAGTCCAAAAACTAGTTCTCTTTTTCCACATCCCAAACTCTGCCCAGGACATATTCACCTTTTTTGTGCTACGACAGTAGCATTTTTTATTCTGGCTCCCAACTTCTACTCTACCATAATCTTCACATCAGACCGTCATACCTTGGCAACCGACGTCGTTTTTCTTGACTCAGGCGACGATTGATCCGATGTGCGTTTTTTTTATTGTTTTTCTAACCACGTAGCTTATCTCGTGGCAACGGATAAAACTTTCACAAAACAAAGACCATTAATTACATATATTTGTCTAACTTACTACAAAATTTGAACTGACTCGCACAAGTCAACATAGAAGTAGTGCGCGCAAAAAATAAACCTCACAAAAAACTCTTATTTATTTGATTCATTTTACGTCATTTGCGTGCATTCAACTCACAAGAACGAATTTTACGTCTTACATTTAGCTCTGCTTTATATCATCGTATATCGACAACGGATAAGGATTACTGGATTTGAAAAAATTCGTTTTGAATTTATCCATTTGTCTACGTGATCTATTCGAGATTCGGTTTTGCGCTCTTTAAGGATGACTGTTTTTGCATGTAAAATCCGAACGGTGCACACTCAAATGGTGCCATCACTTAAGCATTAATTTTAGTCCAGTTAAAATCTCTTGCAAAAGTAACTAGTCGATTCGCACAATTTTCCTGGGCGCCAGCTAAGTTTGTCGTTCAAACCTTGCTTAATATACCGAAACATAGCTGCAGTAAGACAAGACGATCGAATGGCTATACAAATGACTGCTGATCCGGGCTAAACCAAAAACATAGCCATTATGGCCGAGAATAACAGAAGCTTTTCACCCAATGTTCCTAGCTGAAATAGGAACCGAGCACCAAGACTCTCCCAGACCGCGATTCTGCGCTCGTCCTTCTTCAGTATGTAACGATAAGGGCCAGTCGCATGAAAACGAGACAGATGGAGAAAAAGAACTAAACGGTTCATTATTTCAAAAGTGGTCTCCAAAACTTTTAATACATTTGTCCGACTGTGAGACAAAACGATCAACGCCTTCATGGAAAAATGTCTGCACTTGTTTACGGAACCATGATTGTATCCAAGTGTGCAGCTCTTCAAGCGAATCAAATCAATGGCTACGAATATCTTTCTTTGGGACTCCAAAAATTCGGAAATTGCACGTTAAGAGATCGGTGTTCCACGGAGGATGTGTACAGCGTTTTCCAGCGAAAGTTCTGCATGGCCGTGCGGTTCTAGGCGCTTCAGTCCGGGACCGCGGGACTGCTACGGTCGCAGGTTCGAATCCTGCCTCGGGCATGGATGTGTGTGATGTCCTTAGGTTAGTTAGGTTTCAGTAGTTCTAAGTTATAGGGGACTGATGACCTAAGATGTTAAGTCCCATAGTGCTCAGAGCCATTTTTTTTTTTTTTTTTTTGAAAGTTCTGCAGCGTAATCTAAACAACCTTGCCAACATATCGGCCCTCCCACTTCGGCCGAAGAGCTGCACTCGTGGGTACGACCACGGTGTTCCGTAGACAGCCGCAAACATTTTCCAGGAAGCCATTTTCCGTCGTGTATGAAAGTGTGACAGATGTATTAACAGTTATGGCGCTTACTTTTGAAATAATAAACAGTATGCTTACTTTTTTTCTGTCTGTCTCGTTTCCATTTGACTGCACCTCACACTTGCAGAACTCCTCGTGATATGAGAAGTGCTATAGATTTACAAATACTATACGGTGTCTGACAGTGGATGCGTACACCGCAGATGCATCAATTATGCTCGTTTTTCGCGCGACTGCAGTACATATGTTGCTTTCTTCGAGAAACCGAGGTCCAAAGTTTCACGAACGGAGTGTTGAATGTCGTACGAGAGCGACATCTGTCGAATAGTGGCGTTACCGCAATCGGCTAACGTACTTTTAGTCTCATCCTATTTTATCCGAGTCACTTTTTTTTCTGATCTACCAAACACAGGTACCGCTACAATGAATCAAGTCTCTTCTCAGACTAATAATAATAATAGCAATAATAATAACAATGACAATTATTAATGCAGTACATTCGTAGTGAGGGATAATCGAGATGTAATAAGGAATTATACTGAAATGACCATGTATTTACGGACACACTGATGCTCATATCGAAAATACAGTGTATGTTATGCTAAGTAGGTGTATCCCTGTATGTCTTCCCGCGATACACACACTTTTCTTCTATTTTAGCCATCTATGTCCCATGTAAATTAATTTACTCGTGATTTCGGCTTATTTTCTGATTTTCAGTCCTTCCGCTATTTCTTCATAATTTCGCGCTGCTACTTTCTTCTTTCATTTGTCCATACAATAATGCGCTTTATGAACTTTTCCTGAAAACTCCAAACTTCCCAACACTGTTTCGAAAAATTGGTCCGCCTGAAGTTCATTTCCGCTTAGTCCTTTTTCGCTTTAACTGATTTGTGCCTTGGGATTTTTGTCGAAATGGTCAATTTTATTTTTTAAGATTGTCTTTCCGGGTCCATTCGAACCAAATAACCATAAAACGAAATTCTCCTTTTCTTGAAAGGTTCAGATAGTTTTTCAGTTTGGGTGTGGATTTCTTCAATTATTACTTCTCGTGCAGCACTCCCAACTTTTCTTGCGTATTCCTTTCTTTCTCGGTCATTCAGGTAGCAGAAGTAGATTTAGTTCTTAGACGCATTATGTGAATGAACTGATCACACAGTGGAAGCGATTTCGCTACGGAGATAAAAAATTTAAGCGTGAGAAGCATTTTGCGCGTTATTCGTTAGCGTCGCATTTCTGGTGCGTTCCACTGACGACAGAGGTCGCGAAAGTTCAGCGGAGGCCTCCATGGGCCGTGACTCGAATCAAGAAACAGCAGAAAAGCGTCGCGTGAATGCTGAACAGTCAAATACAACGAGTTCCATTACGACGGCGTTGTTCGTCTTGCAAGGAGAAAAACCGATTAAGAGATTCCGACAGCGACTGGAGTGGTTCGCCGGAGTCACCCCTTAATTCCAAATGGTATGCGCAGTCGTGCTTCTGCAAATACGCATTAAGCCCCCTTTTACCCGGAATCGAATGCACGCGGACGTGCAACGCCGAAAAAGAATTCTATCTGGTGTAAACGCCAGGCGCGCGCGTTCAGCAAACGACATTCGGCCGTGCCCAGTTTGCCTTCACTTGTGTGCCCCAGTGTTACGCTGGTTACCGACCTTTTAGCGTACCATCAAAGACAGTTCGCGTACTCTCCCCCAGCCGCACGGAAATCTTTCGTATGCTTTCTTGCCAGCTTCTGTTGTTGTTGTTGTCGTCATTTTCGTCGTCGTTGTTGTTGTTGTTGTTATGTGTTGCATGAGGGACGTTGTGGTCACCGAACAAAATGTATTGTTGCTGGTAGAAGAATATAGACACCTTACGTGCTTCTGGAATCCGAGAGATTCATAGCACGAATGCGGCAGGAAAAGCAATACAATTGGCAGAAAATTGCCAAAGCACTGAAGGGGATTACTGGAGACGTCAGACTATGAATGCATTAGACGCTTGCAATAGCGGGAAGGGGGTGAACAAGCACAAGCTTTGTAATTCTTTTTACAGAATATGTACAGCACAATTAATTTCCTTGAACGTAAACCAGCACGAATATGCTATTATGCTGATTAAAATCTGAACTACACGAAAGAACTGATCATTATGGTTGCTTACATCCGCGGTACATCGTTGATGTTTCGCTGTTATGTTTAAGGCTTTTGATGATACATAAAAATGGTTTACCTGGGATCACGCAATCTGTCTTTTAACAACCGAAACAGCAAATTTTATCAAGAAGTCTATGTGACAGGTCGTATTTCCGGTAATCCCTACCAGACAAAACAGAACGGATTGCCAGACAATTCGCCCATTACAGATAATCTGGTCAGACATGTTTGTGACAACGTACTGATGATAGTCCATCAAGTTATCCCGCCGCTACAGCTTACGACCTCTACATTTGGAACAAGTATCAAAGAAATCTTTCTTTCAACGCTCACTTCATCCTCTGTCCTTATTGGCTAACGGTTGTTAAACGTCTATTACAGTGGAATGCGCGCTCGCTGAGATCAAATAAAGACAGTTTGCTTGGCTTCCCCAAAACACGCGACATATTAGTTCAAATGATTCAATGGCTCTGAGTACTATGGGATTTAACATCTGAGGTCATCAGTCCCCTAGACTTAGAACTACTTAAACCTAACTAACCTAAGGACATCACACACATCCATGCCCGAGGCAGGATTCGAACCTGCGACCATAGCAGTAAAGCGGTTCCGGACTGAAGCGCCTAGAACCGCTCGGCCGGCACGACATATCAGTCTGCGTTGGTGCTACATCCGACTCAGCATATTTCAATTCCGGGCTATCATTTCCCGCGAAGAGATCGCGATGATGGATATGGCGATACTGCTATCTTGATTAAACATGGAACTGACTACACGCCCCTGCATGTAGATCTGTGCGAAACTGGTGATGCAGTAGGAGTGACTTGAAAGGCTACTGGACATAACACACTGAAGTGCCACAATAAACTGATATAGGCATGCGTATTCAAATACAGAGGTACGAAACAGCCAGAATACGGCGCTGCGGTCGGCAACGCCTACGTAAGACAAAAAGTGTCTGGCGCAGTTGTTAGATCGGTTAGTGCTGCTGCAATGGCAGGTTATCAAGATTTAAGTGAGTTTGAACGTGGTGTTATAGTCGGCGCACGAGCGATGGGACACATTATCTCCGAGGTGGCGAGGAAATAGGGACTTTCCCGAACGACCATTTCACGAGTGTGTCGTGAATATCAGTAATCCGGTAAAACATCAAATCTCCGACATCGCTGCAGCCGAAAAAATATCCCGCAAGAACGGGGCCAATGACGACTGAAGAGAATCGTTCAACATGACAGAAGTGCAACCCTTCCGCAAATTGCTCGAGATTCCAATGGTGGCCCATCAACAAGTGTCAGCATGCGAGCCATTCAACGAAACATCAGCGATATGGGCTTTCGGAGCCGACGGCCCACTCGTGTAGCCTTGATGACGCACGACATTAAGCTTTACGCCCTGCCTGGGCCCATCAAAACCGACATTTGACTGTTGATGGCTTGAAACATGTTTCCTGGGTGGGTGAGTATCGTTTAAAGTATATCGAACGGTTGGACGTGTGCGGCTGTGAAGACAACCTTATGAATCCATGGACCCTGCATGTCAGCAGGTGACTGTTCAAGGTGGTGGAGGCTCTGTAATGGTGTGCAGTTGGAGTGATATGGGTCCCTGATACGTCTAGGTACGACTCTGATAGGTGACACGTACTTAAGCATCCTGTCTGTTTACCTGCGTCCATTCATGCCCATTGTGCATTCCGACGGACTTGGGCAATTCCAGCAGAACAATGCGACACCACACACGTCCAGAATTGCTACAGAGTGGCTCCAAGGACACTCTTCTGAGTTTAAATACTTCCGCTGGCCCCAAAACCTTCCAGAAATGAACATTATTGAGCATATCTAGGATGACTTGGAACGTGATGTTCCAAAGAGATCTCCACCCCCTTCGTATTCTTATGGATTTATGGACAGCACTGCAGGATTCATGGTGTCAGTTCCCCCCAGCACTACCTCAGACATCAGTCGAGTCCATGACACATCGTGTTGCGGCGCTTCTGCGTGCTCGCGTGGGCCCTATAAGATATTAGGAAGGTGTACCAGTCTCTTTAGCTCTTCGGTATATAAATCTCTTATCAGTACACCGAGCACCAGATGCGAATATAAATTGTGAAAGATTGTGTGATTTGATCGGCGCTAATGAGCAACCAAAGATAATAATAGGTGATGTCATTGTGGATTATTCAGCTTGGGATCCGTCACGTAGAGACAGAATAGGAACACTGATAGCGGAGGTAACAGAACAGGACAACCTTACAATACTAAATGATTGTACACCTATTCGGCTCACCAGGTCAATGCAACAACCCAGTTCTGTGAACATTTGTTTCTCATCGCCTACCACTGCGATAGCCGCCATGTGGGGGGTACCGGTACTGCATGAAACTGCATGGACCACCAACCAATTTTGATAATACTACCATATTGCGCGCATGCCGGTACTCTTCCACTGTAGAAATGGAATACTAGCAAGGTCAACTGGCGATCATGTCAAGTGAAGATTGCGGAGGAACTGACCAACTATGCTGAACGCAACAACGCCTGCGAAAACTATGATAATTTACTACAAATGATGGATCACGATGTCGATACCGCGCTACCACGCTGTAGTTCGTTCCGCGCGGACAGTACATAGTGCACTTTCACCAGTTTGGTAGGATGAAGATTGTACTACTGCTATTGCAGAAATGCGGGTAGCTTTGGAAGCTTATAGGCGACGCCCAACGTCTGAACATTATGTGCAATTCAATCGTGTACAGGCGAAAGCCAAGTACCTATTGAAAAGAAAGGAAAGGACCAGCTGGTAAATCCTTTGTGACAGTCTGAACCAATCCACAATAATTTACAATAATATAAATCGTATTCTCAGAACGTCCGCTAGGTGTGATACATTCGTCATGCGCTCGCCACCCGTTCTGACTGCAATTTCACACTCCGTCGCGCCGAACGGGCAGTGATACACGGTATGGAAAACGTCCAACTGGAGGATGACCAGCTTCATCATCTCAGTGAACCATTCTGCGACAAGAATCTTCACAGGACACTGGCACAAGATACGAATACCGCTCCCAGACCGGACAACATATATTATGATGCGGCTGGTTCCAGAGGTGGGAAAACGGTAACTGTTCAGATTTAGTCATGCAGCATCGTACACTCACATTGATATTCCGGAGCTGAAAACTGGTCGTATTGTCCCCATTTACAAGACAAGAGTGGGAGGCAGCCACATCATATACGCTACTAACATTATCGTCATGTTTTTACAAATCTTTAGAGCGTATAATTGTAATAGTGAGTAGAAATCAGTATCTTCCTCCAAACGGGCAATAGAGTTTTAGAAAAGGTCGAGGCACTTCTGCTGACATCGCTTTAGTAACTGACATGCAGATTTCACTTAGTGACAAGTAGTATCTGCTAGCAGTTTATAGGACCTTTCCAAAGCCTATGACTGTGTTCTGCTCCCACTGTCAGCGTTGAAAAACCTTGACGTGCCTAGTATGTCTATTCGCAGTCTATACCATTTACTGAGCAATAGAGCATTGAATATACAACAAGATGAGGGATACATAGAGCCCCGGCACACGAGCAGAGGTTCGGTCCTATCGACGCTATTATTTAATCTATACGCTGCGGAACTTTCAAAGGAACTATCCCGGCATTTGCCTGGAGCGATTCAGGGGAATCACGGGAAACCTAAATCAGGATGGCCGGACGCGGGATTGAACCGTCTTCCTCCCGAAAGCGAGTCCAGTGCGCTAATCACTGCGCCACCTCGCTTGGTACACCGGAGAGAGTGGAGGCGAACACAAGGGAATGCGCATTCGCCAGTGTTCACTGTCAGTCGCAGTCGCTTTTATCTGCCGACAAGCGTTTACACTAGAGGGAGCGAAAGAACAGCAGATAACGAATATAGCCTATGAACGCTGCATTTTTATGTCCTGTTCATAATAATCAGCACACACGCCACGCTACAACACTACTTACAAGGAACCCTTTGACTGCGAGGTCACAAGTTCACATTTGAAAGTGTTGTATTGACAGTTGACAAGAAAAATAGTAGATGCTAATGACTCACCATGTCCATCAAGTGGACGACAGAAAATGAGCAATCCGGAACCGCGCGACGGTCGCAGGTTCGAATTCTGCCTCGGGCATGGATGTGTTTGATGTCCTTAGCTTTGTTAAGTTTAAGTAGTTCTTAAGTTCTAGGGGACTGATGACATCAGATGTAAAGTGCCATATTGCTCGGAGCCATTTGAACAGAAATGAGTGTCCAGGAGGTGCAGTGATCAACCTTATACGGGATGTTTGTATTACACTTCACAAAATGGACATCGTCGACTTTCAAGAAATGTTCAAAACAAACCATTAACTTGCACGAACACCGAATCAAAAATGGCGCGCTACAGTGATGACAAAGGTTCGCACCATCAGGGTCGAAGGTGAAGTCCTTGGAAGTTACAAACCGTACACGACGCTGAAGTATGTATTCACTCTCAAATAATGCATATAGAATCATACTGGTCCAACGGAGCGATGAGAACTTAAGGAATGTGATGGCATGCAACCGAATGCGAAACAGTCTGTGATGGAGCTTATCAAGAAAGCAGGCGTAGCTGCAGACAGTACGATAAAATGTTTTACAGGTACCGAAAAAACAAGCATCCAGAGGCTGAATTTATCCAGTGGTTCCACACGTGGCATAAGTTGAAATGTCACTCTTTTAAGGACGGATAGTTTGCTCTACCGAATATGATTTTTATGCGCAGACTAGGAATCAACCAACAGCCAGTTACTTTGACCAAAAGCAGTATTCATACCATAGCTGCAGTTCTCTTACGCCCGTTTTCCAGCTCTTGCTTGCTGTGACGTAAATATTCACTACTGCCCTTGAAAAGATCAGGAACACGACAAAGAGTCGTAACGGGGCAGGGCACCTCCAACTTCTCGCAGCCCAACAAACAACTTTCCAGCCAATTTACCATCCAATCGCCGTAACTGTACACTAATGCGTTAAGGCACTGATGTTAGTTGATCTTGATAAACTCTCTCGGCTTCTCTAGTTTCCACGGTTTCTTTCATATTCACTTCCTCTTCAAATTCTGATTGGTCGGAGTAGAAAACAGATAAAACAGATTCCTTACTTAACAAAGGGATAAGTTTGCTGTTTCCGTAATTTGCTGTGCATCGTCAATTGAAGTTTTGTTTGAAACTTCCGTATCTTCTTATCTTAGGTCTTCTGCAGCCCTGTTTGAAGTTACGCAGCCGTCCACTGTCTCCCTTGGAATCACTGTGATCCATGTCCCGCGCAGTTTGCTGTGCGTAATGTAGTAGGTCACAATCATGCGCATCCTGTAAACTGTATCGAGCGTCCTCGAAAAGTACAAACGTCAGTTTTTGTAAAACGTGCGCCATGCCCTCCCTTGAATATACGTACTTTTTCTTATGCACTACACGGTCATATTGCTGCGGACTTAATTCGAAATCTGTCCGTAATTTCTTTTTTACAAAGCTGTGAATGATCTTGCATGTACGTAATCATGTTTAGCACGCGCCCCTTGGACAACGGTTGCCCTTCACTACGTTTCACTCGAGACGAGATTTGTGGCTCCCTGTCTGACAAGGCTGATGAACTTCGTGGTTCGACACCTATTTCAGTATCAAATGGCTTTGAGCACTATGGGACTCAACTGCTGTGGTCATTAGTCCCCCAGAACTTAGAACTACTTAAACCTAACTAACCTAAGGACATCACACACACCCATGCCCGAGGCAGGATTCGAACCTGTGACTGTAGCAGCAGCGCGGCTCCGGATTCGAGCGCCTACAACCGCACGGCCACCGCGGCCGGCTATTTCAGTATCACCTTCACTTGTTAAGCACGTATCGTAATCATTGTACTTCTCATATACATTGTCCGCGCAGTCGAGCGTATACGATACCACACATTTCACTGGCTCATCTTGCAGAAACGCTAATATTACCTCTGCCTCTCCCTTATCACTCTGCGGAATCCCTTGGGTTCTTTTCCGACGACATGCCAACTTCGGCAACTATTGTTGTACGAGGCGTGTTTTTTTTAAGTAAGTACCGTTTTGAAATTAAAAAAAGACGTGCTAAGATATCTCAATAATTTTATTTTTACTTGAAAGCCTGTACCTTAATCTACGCACTGACGCCATTACAGTCTGATTCTTCATTCTTTACGTTGTGTACTGAATGTTTAAGATGCCTCCGATAATCTTGAGTCCCGCCGACTGTGAAGTACGGGCTGTTATAAGATTTCTTAGTGCTAAAGGCCTAAAAACGATCTACACTGCTGGCCACCGTAAATGCAACACCAAGAAAGACAAGAGGTAGCACAACAAAATTTATTTTGTAGATAACATGTTGACCAAGTATCAAATGATTACGTTTACAGACGTCTGCGACATGTGGTTCCTGCCAGAATCAGTAGCCAGAGTAGCCGCCATTGTTGGAGATCACCGCTGCCACACGTCTCGGCATTGAGTCAAAGAGACGTTGGATGTGTTGCTGGGGTACAGCAGCCCAAGCAGCTTCCACACGTTGCCAAAGATCATCTGGTGTGGCAGCTGGGGATGTAATCTGGGTCACTCGTTGAGCAACCATGGACTACATGTTTTCTATCGGCGAAAGATCCGGAGAGCGAGCCGGCCAGGGCAGAAATTCAATCTGGTTGTTGACGAAGAACCTTTGGACAATGCGTGCGTGCCACGTGAGGTCGCGCATTATCCTGTTGAAATACGGCTGTGGCCGAGCCCTGAAGGTAAGGAAGGACAACTGGCTCCAGCACCTCGGATATGAAGCGCCGACTATTTAAAGTACCGGCAACGCGTACTAGAGGCGTGCGAGAGTAATATCCAATACCGCCCCATACCATAATACCCGGTGCAAGACCAGTGTGGCGGTGCATAATGCAGCTGTCCAGCACGCTCTCTCCACGGTGTCTCCACACTCGAATCCGACCATCGTGGTGCTGCAGACAGAAGCGTGCCTCGTCAGTAAAGACAACGTCATTCCATTCTGCCGTCCACATCCGTCTGTCATCACACCATTGGCGACGGAGACGTCTGTGGTTCTGCGTCAGTGATAGACGAAGCAATGGACGTCCTGCGGACAGACCACTCTGCTGTAAACGGCGTCGAATGGTACGCGCAGACACTGGATGATGCGTTACAGACGCAATGTGCTGTGCTATGGTTCGGGATGTCACTGAGCGATCCGTCACTGCCATGCGCACAATTTGCCTATCAGCACGTGCAGTGGAGCACCGAGGTGAATGCGATCGACCACGTCGGTCCGTCGTACCCTCCTGCATCCAACGGTCACATATCCGCATTACAGTTGTTTGGTTTCGTCCAACACGACTAGCGATTTCTCTGTATGACAATCCACAATCTCGGTAAGCCACTATCCTTCCTCTGTCGAACTCGGATACTTGATCAAAAGATGTTCGCTGCTGTCTACGAGGCATAACTGATCGTCTTGTGAAACAACCACAAGGTAAACACACGTGCCGAACGTACACTCGTCGAAATCGCCAAGCCTTAAATGGCGCTATGAGGTGGCGCCACAGGCGCGCGTGATGTGCGTCTGCGCTGAAATTCTAATCAGTTGCATATCTCATCGCTGCAAACTCATGGTGTAAATTTCACTTTATTAGGATGCTTCCTTCAGGGTGTTGCATTTACGGTGGCCAGCAGTGTATATTCATTGTGAGATCTTGCAGTTTACGGAGAAAACATTATGAGTGATTGAATGGTAAGAAACTGAGTGAGAGCATTTAAGGATGGCAGCACAAATGCGCATGATGAACAACGGAGTGGGCGTCCTTCGGTCCTTAATGAAAGTTTGGTGCAGGAAGTGGACAATAACGTGAGAGAAAACAGACGCTTTACGATTTCCTCCTTGCGGGATGACTTTCCTAATGTTTCTCGTAGTGTTTTGTATGGCATTGTGACCGAGCACTTGAATTACCGAAAATTGTGCGCACGTTGGGTACCGAAAGTGTTGACGGATGAGCACAAAACCAAACGTTTAGACAGTGCATATAGACTTTCCTTGAGCGGTACCACAACAACGGTGATGATTTCTTAACCCAAAATGTTACGGGCGATGAAACATGGGTGCCCTACGTCACACCAGAATCAAAGCAACAGTCCATGGAAGTTGAGCAAGGGCATCGTTTTGCTGCAAGACAATGCCCGTCCGCATGTGGCGAATCAGACAAAACATCTCATCACATCTTTTCGATGGGAAACACTAGATCGTACAGCCCCGATCTTGCGCCCAGTGACTACCATCTGTTCCTGCACTTGAAGAAACACCTGGGCGGTCAGCGTCTTCAAGACGATGACGAAGTCAAAACAGTGGTGATGCAGTGGTTAACAAGTCAGGCGGCAGGCTTCTGTGAGGAGGGTATTCAAAAACTGGTACAACGTTATGACAAGTGCCTCAATATTGACGGAAATTATGTAGAAAAGTAGATTAAGGTACAGGCTTTCATGTAACAATAAAATTATTGAGATATCTTAGCACGTCTTTTTTTAATTTCAAAACGGTACTTTCTTGAAAAATACGTCTCGTAGATACAATGCAGTGTTTGCTTTGTTTATCGTTGCCATTGCTGTGCTTTCTATCAACGCCACTAACACGGTAGCACTATCGCGAGTTACTCGACTAAGCAGTTCAATACGCTCCGTAGCATCATGGCTTTAGCAGGCAATGTTGTGGTTGCATGTATGAAACGTCCCCTTACAAAAATTTATGAATGACTGTGCTGATAAACCTCCTACATTATTTGCTTTTCAAACAGCTGAGCAAAACTGAACGTACTCAGACATTTCTCTCTTTGCCTATTCGGATCAACACTAAACTGACACCCAATATTTTTAGCGCAACGCAATCTGACTTCCAAAAATCCCTACAAAAGAATGGCCCTGACTAACAATAACCTATACCTTTCGTGAATAACTTACCTCACAAGAATCTTCATTACTCGAACTACTGCAATACAGCGAGCGCCACTACTGCCAGCTAAATAAAAGATTCTAACTACTGAAGGCACTAACTACCGATAGGCATAGTTAGCAAACGAAAGGTTTTGATATATATATATATATATATATATATATATATATATATATATATATATATATATATTTCATGACATCCAGTCTTACAAATTTACTGTGTCTGATGGACATGTCCAGATCATCCGCCCTCAAAACTCCGCCATCTCTCTCCCCTCATACACCACTGCTGGCGGCTCACCTCCAATTGCGCAACGCTACGCGCTGGTAACAGCCAACTGCCCAACACTACAATAGCAAACAACAATGCAAACCAGCCACATACTGCACACAGCACAGCCAGTGATTTTCATACAGAGCGCTACGTGGCGTTACCAATAAAAAAAACCTAAACAGCCTACTTACACATTGTATACACTATGTGGGGCTTCGTCGAGTGCCGTACACATCATCCGCCTTTTGCGACCTCGCACACACATGTTGCTTGCCAGACACTTACAGAAAGTACTCGCAGGGAACTATCAGACAGCAACTATGAGCGAATATTCGCCCAAAGTGTAAACAATTCTGCGAGTACTGTCTAGGAGTACCTAACTGTCTGGGAGCAAAAAAACGCTCACATGTACCCCAACTATACCGTCTTTCTTTCTGTTTTTTCTTTTTTTCGATCAGTTTTTGAGCCCGTCTGTGCCTGCTCCCCTGGTACGGCCCTGGAGAAGGGCTGACAAGGGTCCAGAGGGCGCAGCCGCCAGGCCAGATTTCCGCGGCCCCTAGGGCAGCGCAAGCAGAGCACAGGGCCGGCTGCTGCGGCAGACACGTGCTGGGAAACCTGACCCGCGCAGCTCGGCGCACTTGCGGGGATTCCGGCGACCGCCTAATTATTCACGTGGCGTCACAGCGCTTTGACGCACGAACCGTGTACGGCCGAGCCGAGGGGGGTCGGGGAGCGACTCCAGCGCAGCTAACCGAGCACCGCGTCCTCTGTCAGGCAACGCGGGGGCTGAAGGGAGCAGGACCGAAGCCACTGACAGTGCCACCACGTACACAGCCTGCAAGCTACCGAGTAATACACGCTGGAGGTGACTCCTTATTATCTGTATTCCTATCCCGTCAACAGAGATGAAGTATCATAGCGGCAGTCACCAGTGAGCCAAAGGCCCCAAATGCACTGTTTACTGTGTACGACATAAAAGAAGACTGGCACACGAAAAGATAGATATACAGGATGGTCCATTGATCGGGACTGGGCGAAATATCTTACGAAATAAGCGTCAAACGAAAAAACTACAAAGAACGAAACTTGTCTAGCTTGAAGGGGGAAACCAGATGGCGCTATGGTTGGTCCGCTAGATGGCGCTGCCATAGGTCAAACGGATATCAACTGCGATTTTTAAAATAGGAACCCCCATTTTTATTACATATTCGTGTAGTACGTAAAGAAATATGAATTTTTTAGTTGGACCACTCCTTTCGTTTTGTGATAGATGGCGCTGTAATAGTCACAAACGTATAAGTACGTGGTATCACGTAACATTCCGCCAGAGCGGACGATATTTGCTTCGTGATACATTACCCGTGTTAAAATGGGCCGTTTACCAATTGCGGAAAAGGTAGATATCGTGTTGATGTATGGCTATTGTCATCAAAATGCCCAACGGGTGTGTGCTATGTGTGCTGCTCGGTATCCTGGACGGCATCATCCAAGTGTCCGGAGCGTTCGCCGGATAGTTACGTCATTTAAGGAAACAGGAAGTGTTCAGCCACATGTGAAACGTCAACCACGACCTGCAACAAATTATGATGCCCAAGTAGGTGTTTCAGCTGCTGCCGCGGCTAATCCGCACATCAGTAGCTGACAAATTGAGCGAGAAACAGGAATCTCAAAAAGTCGGTGTTGAGAATGCTACATCAACATCGATTGCACCCGTACCAAATTTTTATGCACCAGGAATTGCATGGCGACGACTTTGAATGTCGTGTACACTTCTGGCACTGGGCACATGAGAAATTACGGGCGATGACAGATTTTTTGCACGCGTTCTATTTAGCGACGAAGAGTCACTCACCAACAGCGGTAACGTAAACCAGCCAGCTTTGGGAAAATCCTGCTTGCTGTGTTACCATAGTGCCATGTGCACGATTGGGCAACGGAAAATCCACGATGGTTACGACAAGTAGAACATCAGCGACCTTGGCGGGTTAATGTATGGTGCGCCATTATGGGAGGAAGGATAACTGGCCCCCATTTTATCGATGCAAAGAAAGCATGCCAAATTTAAAAGAACGCCAATCCCCGAACATTTTCGAAGTTTTACAGACAGTTAGCATGAACTTCAGTGTGAAATGCTTTCAGTAGTTTCCACAACGAAACTCTGTCCCCATATGTGGCAGAAAACCCAAAGCAATTCTGGTCGTATGTAAAGTACAACAATGGCAAGACGCAATAGTATCTTACACGATAGCAATGGTGGTGATGAAGTTCCTCACAAGCGACTATGACGTGTCGCCTCAGTTG
Source organism: Schistocerca piceifrons (assembly GCF_021461385.2). Taxonomy (NCBI): domain Eukaryota; kingdom Metazoa; phylum Arthropoda; class Insecta; order Orthoptera; family Acrididae; genus Schistocerca; species Schistocerca piceifrons. The sequence continues at coordinate 62,257,523 of NC_060144.1, read as the reverse complement.
TGTTGCCTAAGATGGCATACTGTCGTGTTGAAATACATAATTTATAACACTTAAAACACTTAATAATCGTACTTTAAAGCCGAATTCATGATTGGGTAAGTGTAAATGTAACACTGTAAATAAACACCAGTCTAATGGCGGTACCGACTTTAAAGAAATATATTATGACTGTGGCCCCGTATTATGAAAAAGTTACTACATTAATGGTTGGTTGGTTGGTGTGGGGAAGGAGACCAGACAGCGTGGTCATCGGTCTCATCGGATTAGGGAAGGATTGGGAAGGAAGTCGGCCGTGCCCTTTCAGAGGAACCATCCCGGCATTTGCCTGGAGCGATTTAGGGAAATCACGGAAAACCTAAATCAGGATGGCCGGACGCGGGATTGAACCGTCGTCCTCCCGAATGCGAGTCCAGTGTCTAACCACTGCGCCACCCCGCTCGGTACTACATTAATGTCTTCCACTCAAAAAGAAAAGGTAATCAAAGGGATAATATAGCTGCAACTGGGATTGCCAGGTGTCTAGATCGAGGCAGCAGGTCCGGCATTTTACGATCGTGTCAGGCTACATGCATGCAGGTCCAGGCCTGGCCGGCTTTTGTTAAGTCTTCCAGCGATGAGGTAGAGTAAGCACAAACGCGGCCTGTTCAAAGATGATGAAGTAAGCACGAGGAATAAGTATAAGGATGAATATGGAGACTCATCATAAGGACGTACAGATATACCACCCACTACTATTCGTTTTTCTGTGTCCTATGTTTTTTTCACTAGGCTGAATGAGTCTGACACACAATTAATTAACGACTGAAAATACCCAACTGACTATTTCTTTTTAGGGGAAGAAAACAGTCTTAGTTGCTATGTTGAAATTACTGCTTACTTGTTCATCAATGCCGCGCGTTTCGCGTAATTCAAGGTGCCTTCAATTGGCTTACATTAAAAAGCAATCTAATTCGAAAGGCTTGACGCTATCTTGGGATTTGACGAAATTAGCGAAATCAAAAATTTGACTTACAGATAAATTCGATAAGGGCAGAAGCTGAAGTAACGAATTGAAATTTGTGCCAAGGTCGGGACTCGAACGCCGGTCTCCTGCCTACTAGGCAGATGTATTATCCACTACATCGCCCTGGCATTGTGGCTAACGCAGCTGCACGAATTACCCTAGTGCAGTGCCCTCCCCTAACACAAACTTCAGTTCACACCTGAGCCCATCTTGATTTTGCCTCCTTAAATCGTCAGTATTGCCGAGGTTCTCCCTTAATGGAATAGCACGCCAGCTTTGGGAAAATCCTGCTTGTTGTGTTACCCACAGTGCCACGGTGGTGTAGTGGCTAAAACATCTGCCTAGTAAGCAGAAGACGTAGATCCAAGTCCCAGCCGTGGCACAAATGTCGACTCATTGCTTCAGCTTCTGTCCTTATCGAAGATAAAACTGACGCGAAGTATGTCTCCTTCCCCCCATGAACCATGGACCTTGCCGCTGGTGGGGCGGCTTGCGTGCCTCAGCGACACAGATAGCCGTACCGTAGCTGCAACCACAACGGAGGGGTATCTGTTGAGAGGCCAGACAAACGTGTCGTTCCTGAAGGGGGGCAGCAGCCTTTTCAGTAGTTGCAGGGGCAACAGTTCGGATGATTGACTGATCTGGCCTTGTAACACTAACCAAAACGGCCTTGCTGTGCTGGTACTGCGAACGGCAGAAAGCAAGGGGAAACTACGGCCGTAATTTTTCCCGAGGGCATGCAGCTTTACTGTATGGTTAAATGATGATGGCGTCCTCTTGGGTAAAATGTTCCGGAGATAAAATAGTCCCCCATTCGGATCTCCGGGCGGGGACTATTCAAGAGGATTTCGTTATTAGGAGAAAGAAAACTGGCGTTCTACGGATCGGAGCGTGGAATGTCAGATCCCTTAATCGGGCAGGTAGGTTAGAAAATTTAAAAATGGAAATGGATAGCTTAAAGTTAAATATAGTGGGAACTAGTGAAGTTCGGTGGAAGGAGGAACAAGACTTCTGGTCAGGTGACTACAGTATTATAAGCACAAAATCAAATAGGGGTAATGCAGGAGTAGGTTTAATAATGAATAGGAAAATAGGAATGCGGGTAAGCTACTACAAACAGCATAGTGAACGCATTATTGTGGCCAAGATAGACACGAAGCCCACGCCTACCACAGTAGTACAAGAGGATTTCGTTATCAGGAGAAAGAAAACTGGCGTTCTACGGATCGGAGCGTGGAATGTCAGATCCCTTAATCGGGCAGGTAGTTTAGAAAATTTTAAAATGGAAATGGATAGCTTAAAGTTAAATATAGTGGGAACTAGTGAAGTTCGGTGGAAGGAGGAACAAGACTTCTGGTCAGGTGACTACAGTGTTATAAGCACAAAATCAAATAGGGGTAATGCAGGAGTAGGTTTAATAATGAATAGGAAAATAGGAATGCGGATAAGCTACTACAAACAGCATAGTGAACGCATTATTGTGGCCAAGATAGACACGAAGCCCACGCCTACTACAGTAGTACAAGTTTATATGCCAACTAGCTCTGCAGATGACGAAGAAATTGAAGAATGTATGATGAAATAAAAGAAATTATTCAGATAGTGAAAGGAGACGAAAATTTAATAGTCATGGGTGACTGGAATTCGGTAGTAGGAAAAGGGAAGAAGGAAACGTAGTAGGTGAATATGGACTGGGGGGAAGAAATGAAACAGGAAGCCGCCTGGTAGAATTTTGCACAGAGCACAACTTAATCATACCTAACACTTGGTTCAAGAATCATAAAAGAAGGTCGTATACATGGAAGAACCCTGGAGATACTAAAAGGTATCAGATAGATTATATAAGGGCAAGACAGAGATTTAGGAACCAGGTTTTGAATTGTAAGACATTTCCAGGGGCAGATGTGGACTCTGACCACAATCTATTGGTTATGAACTGTAGATTAAAACTGAAGAAATTCCAAAAAGGTGCGAATTTAAGGAGATGGGACCTGGATAAACTGAAAGAACCAGAGGTTGTACAGAGTTTCAAGGAGAGCATAAGGGAACAATTGACAGGAATGGGGGAAAGAAGTACAGTAGAAGAAGAATGGGTAGCTTTGAGGAATGAAGTAGTGAAGGCAGCAGAGGATAAAGTAGGTAAAAAGACGAGGGCTGCTAGAAATCCTTGGGTAACAGAAGAAATATTGAACTTAATTGATGAAAGGAGAAAATATAAAAATGCAGTAAATGAAACAGGCAAAATGGAATACAAACTTCTCAAAAATGAGATCGACAGGAAGTGCAAAATGGCTAAGCAGGGATGGCTAGAGGATAAATGTAAGCATGTAGAAGCTTGTCTCACCAGGGGTAAGATAGATACTGCCTACAGGAAAATTAAAGAGACCTTTGGAGAAAAGAGAACCACTTGTATGAATATCAAGAGCTCAGATGGAAACCCAGTTCTAAGCAAAGAAGGGAAAGCACAAAGCTGGAAGGAATATATAGAGGGTCTATACAAGGGCGATGTACTTGAGGACAATATTATGGAAATGGAAGAGAATGTAGATGAAGATGAAATGGGAGATACGATACTGCGTGAAGAGTTTGATAGAGCACTGAAACATCTGAGTCGAAATAAGGCCCCGGGAGTAGACAACATTCCATTAGAACTACTGACAGCCTCGGGAGAGCCAGTCCTGACAAAACTCTACCATCTGGTGAGCAAGATGTATGAGACAGGCGAAATACCCTCAGACTTCAAGAAGAATATAATAATTCCAATCCCAAAGAAAGCAGGTGTTGACAGATGTGAAAATTACCGAACTATCAGTTTAATAAGTCACCGCTGCAAAATACTAACGCGAATTCTTTACAGACGAATGGAAAAACTGGTAGAAGCGGACCTCGGGGAAGATCAGTTTGGATTCCGTAGAAATATTGGAACACGTGAGGCAATACTGACCCTACGAAACCTACGTTTCTAGCATTTGTAGACTTAGAGAAAGCTTTTGACAATGTTGACTGGAATACTCTCTTTCAAATTCTGAAGGTGGCAGGGGTAAAATACAGGGAGCGAAAAGCTATTTACAATTTGTACAGAAACCAGATGGCAGTTATAAGAGTCTAGGGACATGAAAGGGAAGCAGTGGTTGGGAAGGAAGTGAGACAGGGTTGTAGCCTCTCCCCGATGTTATTCAATCTGTATATTGAGCAAGCAGTAAAGGAAACAAAAGAAAAATTCGGAGTAGGTATTAAAATCCATGGAGAAGAAATAAAAACTTTGAGGTTTGCCGAGGACATCGTAATTCTGTCAGAGACAGCAAAGGACTTGGAAGAGCAGTTGAATGGAATGGATAGTGTCTTGAAAGGAGGATATAAGATGAACATCAACAAAAGCAAAACGAGGATAATGGAATTTAGTCGAATTAAGTCGGGTGATGCTGAGGGATTTAGATTAGGAAATGAGACACATAAAGTAGTAAAGGAGTTTTGCTATTTGGGGAGCAAAATAACTGATGATGGTCGAAGTAGAGAGGATATAAAATGTAGACTGGCAATGGCAAGGAAAGCGTTTCTGAAGAAGAGAAATTTGTTAACATCAAGTATAGATTTAAGTGTCAGGAAGTCGTTTCTGAAAGTATTTGTATGGAGTGTAGCCATGTATGGAAGTGAAACATGGACGATAAATAGTTTGGACAAGAAGAGAATAGAAGCTTTTGAAATGTGGTGCTACAGAAGAATGCTGAAGATTAGATGGGTAGATCACATAACTAATGGGGAGGTATTGAATAGAATTGGGGAGAAGAGGAGCTCGTGGCACAACTTGACTAGAAGAAGGGATCGGTTGGTAGGACATGTTCTGAGATATCGAGGGATCACCAATTTAGTATTGGAGGGCAGCGTGGAGGGTGAAAACCGTAGAGCAGATTCAGAAGGATGTAGGCTGCAGTAGTTACTGGGAGATAAAGAAGCTTGCACAGGACAGAGTAGTATGGAAAGCTGCATCAAACCAGTCTCAGGACTGAAGACCACAACAAGTATGTCTCCATGAAAATGTAATTCCACCACATCAACAAAGTACCCAGAAATGTTGATACGCAAATAAGGATATCGATGATGAAACATACCCAAAAATAAATTGCCCTCGTCCCGTGCAAGAAAAATGGTCGAGACAGATATATATGCTCCCGTCATTATTAAGAGGACAATGGGGAACACATATTTGCCGCTATTATTTTTCTTGCACATGACGAGAGCAATTTATTTTTATGGATGTTTCTTTAATGATGTCCATAACTTGCTTCCGATAAGTAAGTCTTATTTCTAATTTCCCTAATTTCGTCCAGTCCCACGGTTAGGTCAAGCCTATTAAATTCAACTGTAGACTGAAGCGCCAAAGAAACTGGTATAGGCACGCGTATGCTAATACATAGATACGTAAACAGGCAGAATACGGCGCTGCGGTCGGCAACCCCTATATAATACAAAAAGTGTCCGGTGCAGTTGTTAGATCGGTTACCGCTGCTACAATGGCAGATTATCAAGATTTGAGTTTGGACGTGGTGTTATAGTCGGCGGCCGAGCGATGGGACACAGCATCTCCGAGGAAGCGATGAAGTGGGGATTTTCTAGTAAGGCCACTTCACGAGTGTACCGCGAATATCAGGAATCCGGTAAAACGTCAAATCTCCGACATCCCTGCGGCCGGAAAAAGAGCCTGCGAGATCAGTATCAACGACGACTGAAGAGAATCGTTCAACGTGACGGAAGTTCAACCCTTTCGCAAACTGCTGCAGATTTCAATGCTGGGGCCATCATCAACAATCAGCTTGCGAAACATTCAACGAAACATCATCGATGTGGGCTTACGGAGCCCAAGGTCCACTCGCGAACCGTTGGTGACTGCACGATACAAAGCTTAGCGCCTCGTCTGGGCCCGTCGACAACGATTTTGGACTGCTGATGACTGGAAACATGTTGCCTGGTCAGGCGAACCCGTTTCAAATTGTATCGAGCGGACGGAAGTGTACGGGTATGGAGACAAGCTCACAAATCCATGGACCCTGCATGTCAGCACGGGACTGTTCAAGCTGGAAGCTCTGTAATGGTGTGGGGCGTGTGCAGTTGGAGTGATAATGGCACCCCTGACACGTCTAGCTACAGCTCTGACAGGTGACACGTACATAAGCATCCTGTCTGATCACCTGCATCCATTCATGTCCATTGTGTATTCCGAAAGGGTTGGGCAATTCTAGCAGGACAACGACACGCCACAGGTCCAGAATTGCTACAGACTGGCTCCAGGAACACTTTTCTGAGTTTAAACACTTCCGCTGGCCACCAAACTCCCCACACATGAATATTATTGAGCTTTTCTGGGATGCCTTGCAACGTGCTCTTCAGAAGAGATCTCCACCCCCTCGTACTCTTATGGATTCATGGAGAGCCCTGCAAGATTCAAGATGTCAATTCCCTCCAGCTCTACTCCAGCTTACCTGTTAGTCGAGTCTATGCCGCGTCGTGTTGGGACACTTCTGCGTTCACGCGGGGGCGCTACACAATATTTGGCAGGTGTAGCAGTTTCTTTGGCTTTTCAGTGTATTTTAGTGTAGGCCAATCCGAAGGTGCCTTGAATTAGTTGAAGTGCACTTAACTGACGAATAAATACACAGTAATTTCAATATCGCAACCAAGACCACCTTTCTCCTCCTCTTTCTACATATTGGGTGTTTTACCACCACGCCAATGAGTGGAAGACCTTTCATTTCCATTAATAATAAGTAGTCTGGCTTTTAGTGCAAAACATAACGCCGAGCCCTTGTTTTCTATTGTTGGATCTGTGCCAACCCTTGTCGGAACAGAGATGTGATGGTGAAGTGGGAGAGAGAAAAGCAGCTACCTAGGACTGAGCTCCTGCACACAGGCAGAAGCAGTAGCAGTGTGTTGGGCGCCGTGTGGTCCCAGGGCTTCTAGCTCCTCTGTGGGCCAGCCACCGTTTACGATCCTCTAGGGGAGCAGGCGCGGCCTGGTGGGAGCAGTTCTGTGGAGAGCAGGGAGGCAGGCATTAATGTTTCAGGAAGCCTGGGACGCGCTGCAAGTGGCGCGCGCCAAAACTCACATTATTTATCGAGCATGCGCCACGTCGGGCTTCTAGAGCATTCTCAAGGGTGACGTCTGGCAGGACCAGAGAACAGTCATATGTCGCGCATACTTCGTCGTACTGCGTGAGCACAGTGTCTTTGACACTTGTGCTCTCTGGCTTAGCGTGCAGTAGCCGGTGAGTCTTACCTCGTGTATGGTACAGGGTGTTTCAGAAAGGAATTTACAACTTTCAAAATTCATATACATTATAGTTCAATTCTTTTATCCTGGCGGCTCGCGCACGCTCGCCCAGACGCGGGAAACTGCTGCGTTGCCAGTTTCAAACGACGCACGCTCCATGAGAAGCAGTGCCATAGTATAGTATAGTTCGCAAACTTAACGCGCAGTTTATGAAGTAAAGCCACCACGGCCGCATTAACCCTTTCGCTGCTACAGAAACGTGCTCCCCGCATTCCACGCTGTGCGCGATTTTGTCATCACTGCACTGCTCGCCTGTGCAGACACATGGTGTTCCGACTGCTTTGACACACTTATCATTCGATTTCACAGAAACTATTTTGCCAAAAAATTTGATTTTTACACATGTTCTTGGTTGATACCTTCCCCCCATAAATGACTTAATTTTGTTTCGATGTTCAGCGCAGTTATTGTGCAACATTAAATGTAGTAAACCACTGCACGAAATTTTGAAGAGCTTGCAGAGGTAAAAGTCCATAGCGTATACTTTCCGTATGGTCGATTTTAGTTGCCACAATGTTCAGAATGAAATGTGGAGAAGATACCTAAGTTTCATATAAAATTTACTGCAAAACAATATCTCATTTAATTTAAGTACCAGATAGGTGTCGTATGTAATATTGAGAAATATTCCGTCTTTCGCGACTGTAATAAAACTTTTATTTAGACCAGAGTCATTTCGCTTTTTTCTAAAACGTTCTGATTAAAACAGAGTTGGCGAAGTACACAAAAGTGAATTGTGGACGTAATAAAACATAGAAACTAAAATATATTGTCAGTGAGGCGCAGTGCGCAAACAATTTGTGTTTGTCACAACGGACAGCAAATACTGGCCAAAACATAGGTAGACGAAAACATTGAAATGATGCTGCCAAAGCAGCGAAGCAAAGAATTGCGTCAGACAATCAAGTCGCTCTGCAACATACGAGCCGAAATTCTGCTCTAAATAATACTTTTAATACTGTCGCAAAAGAATATATCTCAATATGAATAGTAAAACAGCGACTGCGTAGATAACATGAATGTTGTATGTGTGCCTTTTCATTGTTTTCAATTGCTGTGAAAAGAAATCTTGGAGGAGAAAATTAGAAAAACCGAAAACTTATTATGTTTATAATGAAGAGACAAAGCACTAGAAATTTCAAAAAATTACATTCAAACGAATAGACACTTCGATATTGTCTTTAAATGAAGAAAATATGAAGCACCGAACAAGCTTTGAATTCTGAACCTTGCACTTGGCAGCCAAACACCTTACCATTACGCTAACGCAGATCGTCGTTCAACCGAACTCCTGGAGCACTATAAACCATCACGCAAAATACCGACAAACACTGTTGGTAGGACTATGAATTACTGAAGTTTCGTCGAAGTACAATAGGAAATAAACAATTATCGCTGTTCTTTATTGCAAAAAAAGCGGTTCGTGAGAATGATGCAAACACCTTTCCTTGCTATCGCCTGAATTAGGAGGCTTATTGCTTGTTTGGTTTAATTAATTAATGGAATATGAAGCAACTGGTATAAAGAATGCTTTTTCCAAACTTTCTATGAAAGAAAGTCTGCTATCAAGACATTGCTTTTGTTCAATTACTTTATTTATGACTGAACGTTTCTAAAACGGAAGACACTCGTCCGTGCTCTGCACTGCAATCGAGCTCTGGCAACGTCGTTCTCTGTCCATTGGCTGACTGTTTTGCGACGTCAGATGCGCGGAACGAACCTAAACTCGGCCGCCGTCGTAAATGACGCGCACTATAATTCATAATACCTACGGAGGTGAATGCAGTGTCAATTTGTAGGGAAATGCACCAAGTTTTGTCTCGCGTAGTTCGCTAGTGCCGAATCGCACGGTAAGGAGCGCTAGCGTCACTTGCGTTAAAGATGGCTGCCTTCAATGGACCCAAACGTGTTTTGGTTTGAAGAATCGAAGTCAGCATCTAGTAATGGGGATTCATCAAGGATATCGTGTTTGTACCTCTTGTGCCGGCTTCTCTACCTGAAATTAGAGCAAGAACTTAGCCGTTACTGTTCAAGTTGCACCTGTAATGCTACAGCGAGTTTGGGAAGAAACTGACTTTCGATGGGACGTGTGCAGGATAACCAACGGAAAACACATCATTTTTAGTTAAAGGTAAAAAAACTTGATGTGTTTCCCTACAAAATAACACTAAACTCAGCTTTATATCTTTTTTCAATAAGTTTATGTGAATTTTTACGGATGTAAAGTCCTTTGTGAAAAACATCGTATTTTATGTTCTGTTGTTACACGTCACTGCTAGTGGCTGGAACATTTCTCGTGTCGCGCCGACAATGCTTGCAGTAGCCAGCACAAGGAGTCAGTAGTGGTTCTGGAGTTAGACATTGGGGTCGAGTTAGTTAATAGCTGGAGGCAAGAGTCACGAGGAAATGGACACGTGCAGATAAGCTGGGAAGTATTCAAGCAGTTGATACATCAAGTTTAACTAGAAGATATTAATTGGAGAAACTTTCGCGTCGCAATGAGTAAATTAACCAGCGTAGATGTCAGCTTAGGCGAAACGTGTGAATACCTGTGGTTAGTGTGAACATTGGCATGTGGAATAATTTATTGACGACCTTATTTCATTTGTAACCTCAGTAGCTGGCAACAAACCCGGCATTGCCCAAACACTGTTTTTACCATTTCTCTATTAAAAAATAAAAGAAAAAATGAACTGTCTCTGTAGTGTAGTACAAAAAAAAAATCATTTGCATGTATTCGTGAAAACATCTTTGAAATTATAAAAGAATCGTACACAGAAATGTGCATAATGTAAAAATGCGTGATACAGTATCCAAATTTGATTGTAAACGTCTCTATGGCAACGCCTTGCCATACCTTTACCGACGGCTGTTGTTTTCGCCTACAGCTACTTGCGCTTCGCGCTTGAAAGCTGTCAGAAACGCTGCCAGCTCTCAAGGATTTCATTAAGTTGAATCGACTGTAGGAGTAGGAAAGAACAAATCAATTAAAACTTTATGCATGATGCAGCATTTTTTCACACATCTCAGTTTATGACGTTAATTCTCTTGAACCGTGGGCCTCGTCTTGAACTGTGTGTCTTACAACGATATATTTGAGTAGGTACATTCAGCAGCATACGTGGGTACTGTCTGCGAAATACGTTGCAAATAGAGTTAGTAGCAGAGAAGTAACACATTTAAAAATCATGCTTGATTTCTTAGGAATCTCACTGTTCACGACGTCATCACTCCTGAATTATGATAAGTAGATTGGTTTTTACCACCATAGCGATTTTTGCCTGACAGTAAGGTACCTAGTACAGCGAGCCGCATCCTGGTTGCTATGGTATGAGCTGGACTATAATTCTCGCAGCATTGTTTGTGATGTGTCGCTATACATTTGGAGAAGTACGAGTACATGTACACACGGTTACCACTGTGCACCCACCGCTTGTTCACACAAGGGTGCCCCTTGCTGCCGACCCATGACAAGGGCGACTTTCCACGAATGTTACAGAGGCAAGCTGGGGTGTGGCTTTAGCTGGGATAACTTCAAACTACTAGTTGTCCAATTTAATTAGGAATTTGCATCATATTGTTGTGCCCTGGCGAATCCATAGTCGTCCGGCCATAACTGTAGGACCCAGCGACCGGCGAGCTCCATGTGCGCGCTGGCCGCCTATATTTGCGTTACTTCAATAATTACTCTAACATTAGGAATGGAGGCCCTATGCTTCGTTGTGACTACCAATTCTTCCCCCTTTCTCAAAAAATGAAAACAATTTTTAGGAAGACTTCATACGCCTAACACTGATCAGAAAGTACTGACAGACACATGCATTCAACAAGTTTCCAGAACAAAATACATGTCTTCTAGGCTAATATGTTGGCGTTCACCAATGAATTACATATTTGGAATCCTCGTACTCAAATTAAGTGTGCCTTCAGAGAAACAAATTTAATGCATTAGGTTATAATCTAATTAATTATCCCTGAGGACGCGATCCACCCCTAGCTTTTTTATTAGCATAATACGAGAAACTGCACAATTGTAGTCCACTTTCAGTGTCAGAAATAATTTCCATTCTTCGCACTTTCACAGACAATAATCAAAATAATGATTTGCGGAATTACTATCAGACTATTGACAATTACATGTCCAAATAACCAGAGATTGCTAATTAAGTTCTTAACCGATACTGGCCACAGACAACATATCTGTTCTCAGAGATTGCTGAGCCAGCTCTGATCTTATAGCCGAATCACTTTTCCCGCCATCCAATTTAGGTGCGACCGGAAAATCTACGAAGTGCTTCGTCTGCCTTTTTGTTTAGCAGCTGTATTATTTTACTAGTGCTTTACACTTTTGAAATAACGAAATGATAGCCGCTATTGAGTTTTTGTTTTAAATATGAAATGCAGTTAATTCAATGTTTAGTTTTTTTAATACTAATAACAGAAGTCTATCATTTAGTCGCGCTGCTTCCGAACACAGCAGCCAGTCGCGGGGAAGGGTCACATATTAGGCGGTCATACAGGTGCCGAGTAAACCATCTGTCACCGGTACTGCACACCACATTACTCCATCTTCCCTGTGCTGACTTCTCAACTGTCCTAAGAAGAGCTTCTCGTAGCTGGATATGATATTACACTTTTCTCCCTTAATATAGATCTTATTTCTTGCGAGATAACGTCCATCCAGTCACAGAATTAAAATAAAATAAACTGGAAGAAGCCGACTGTGGGCAACAGCAGTTGAGGTTCCCGAGAAATGTTTGAATACTCCAGACAATACTGACCCAACGAATTGTGCTAGGAGAAAAGCAAACCTACGTACTTAGCTTTTGTACATGTAGGATAAGGTTTTGACGATGTTTACAGAAATTACCTCTTTCGAATTCTGAAAGTACGAGGGGTGAAACAGAATGAGCGAAAAGTTGTCTACAGTTTGTAAAGTTATAAGACCTGAAGGACATGAAAGGGAAGTAGTTGTTGGGGGAGAGACGTTGTGGCTATTCCCGACGATATTTAAGCTGTATATTGAGAAAGCAATAAACCAAACGAAGGGAATTATAGTTCACGAAGTAGAAACAAAAACTTTGGGATTTGCCGATGACACTGTAATTTTGTCAGAAACAATAAAGGACTTGGAACAGCGGTTGAACGGAATAGACAACGTCTTGTAAAGACGATGTAAAATGAACATCAACAAAAGCGAAACAAGAGTAATGGTTCAAACGGCTCTGAGCACTATGGGACTTAACTTAAACTTAGAACTACTTAAACCTAACTAACCTAAGGGCATCACACACATCCATGCCCGAGGCAGGATTCGAACCTGCGACCGTTGCGGTCGAGCGGTTCCAGACTGTAGCGCCTAGAACCGCCCGGCCACTCCGGCCGGCATGAGAGTGATCCAGTGTCGTCTAAGTGAATCGGGGAACTCGAAGTGAGACATTAAAAACAATATAGTTGAGTCAACGATGGAAAATTAGCGGGAAAAGTTTGTGTACTCGCAAATTTTTGTACAGTGGTAGAAGAACAACACTAAAACACCTGACCGATGGGCGGTGAGCGGATGTGGTGGGGTACCCGAAGGTCATATTTTAAAGTTTTCTTTGAATAACTCTAAAATCGCCGTTTCTAGTGAAAATGTTTCTCAGTAAAATATTAAACTACATTAAATATCCCAGAAAAAAGGTTTCATTCTTTTTCGTCTAGGACTATTAGTTCCTGCGTTGCAGAGGATGGAATTATCGCAGTTTGTTAAAAATATTGCTTTAATGATATAAAATTGTTTATCTTTAACTGAGAGAGGCTAAAAAGAAATATTGCATGAGTGTACCACGTTAATGTGCTGCAGTGCGATGTTAAAGGACGAATTACGTTCCAGTGCTGTAATAGGGCGGTGAAGGGAGGGGAAGGGGGGAGGATGTGTGACGTAGAAGCGCAAGGGACGGTAGGTCCTCCGATTATACTCATCCACTTCTCCTTCACAGGACTACCAACTGCCAAGATCGACCAGGTCATTCCCCATTACGTCACAAGACGCAACTAAATGCATACTTTTCTACACTGCTAGAGGAGAAATTGATTCTTAATCATTCTGCGCGACAGCTGTACGCTGCAGCCAAACGAACGGGTTGTCAACGTGCTACACAATCAGGCAAGAAGCGCGGCGCGGCATGGCATGGCACGGCACAGTCAGTGAAAAGCTGGCCAAACGGGCGCTCCATTCCCGCAGCGTGAAGTCCCAGGAAATTCCATCAGTAGTGTGTCGGTGCATGCTGCGACGAATTTACTGCGCCCAGTTAGTGTCAACTATGAGAGTACTTTCATTAAATAAGATAGCTGTCCTTGCATTAAATCGCTGCGATAGTTGTTCACAAAGGTCGGAAAGAATGGCGTGGGAAGAAATGCTGGATTCATCTGATATAAAGCGAGAGATCTACGAAGGGAAAGTTATTAATTAAAATAGTTTCTGACAATGTTAAAACACTCTGAACAAAATAGTTTACAAAATTTATAATCACAAGTAAAAAAGCGTGACCAATAGTTCTTCACTTTATTCGGTGCACTGTGGTGCACTGCTTTGATAGTATCGGTACAGAAGGCTGAGTAATTGTGCTGCCACTTGGTGAAGACGATGAAAGTGTGAGAACTGTACTTCGTACTAGGACTGTTGATGCTTTTAATAATATCGGGAATCAGATATATCGATACTTAAAAAATGTATCATTATCGTGCCTCGCTACATCGCAATAAGTAACGAAATATCGATAGTGAGAGTACCGCCGTCCCGGCCTATAAAAACATTGGCTGCACATTGTAAATATACCGCCGATTTTAGAGCTGTATATTTAAGTACTGATTTATTATTAGACACACTGTACATCAACAAGCTGGCAGCCTGCTTATCCCCCTCAGAGCAAGAATGGAAAGAGAAACGATGCACGTTCACGCTTGGCAATAACCACTTTGCTAAGAACGAGAATTGCATGCAAGTGCCACAATAAAAGGTGTCCGATGGGTCTGTCGTTCGCTTTCGTCACACATCGGATTTGTCCGGAACACTTCATGTCGACGTCCCTTTTTTTTCCATTTCAGCCCCAACGCCACCGACCGACCGAGCAGCTGTAGTGTCAAAATTGCGTGGTGAAGCTAAACGTTGCAGTTTCTTATGGCAGCGTGGTACGTCAGCATTTCCCATCACTCGTCTCTGCCCACCGCAAAGACCAGTTTACTGATTTAGATTTTTGTTCATCATTTTCAGCAACTGTTTCTGAAGAATGCCGATGTGAACAAATAACACACTAGTTGCGTTAAAAACTTTATTTTTTCCTTTAGCACAACTGGTGTGCTATTTCTTTTACAACGCAAATCTGGTTATTCCATTCCATGAATTATTGATAGTAAATTAAAAAAAGTATCAGGATATTTACCTTTCTTGAGGGACAAACTCATTTGGCAATTTCCAAAATTCTATCGCATATGACCAAAGAAAGCTGTTGCGTAATATTCACGTTCAGTTAAATGACTTTTGAAAAGTAACATTCACTCACCAGATGGAGGCAAAAGATCACGATATTACACATACAATTTTAATCGAAACGCAACAGTTGAATTAATATTAATAAAATATAAGTCGGAATGTTAAATTCACCATAACACTGAAAATACTTCAGATTCACGAAATCTGAGGTTTTTGAATCGCTACGTAATTTCTTTTAAGGTCATACAATTTGTATATAAATTCTCTGCTCTTTCAAATTCGTAAAAATTAACTTAATTTGTTAGATAGCACTCAGGTTTTATTATGGGTACTACAACATTATTTTACATTCAAATAAATTTCATATGTAGTATAATAATTCTTTTAACTTAATACTGACATAATAAAGCTACCCTTCAGACAGCGTAACTCTATCATTGTTATATACGGTGTTACATTTCGTTCTGAGGCATTAAACTGGTCGGGACGGTGAGGTCTTTAAATACATTTTGTATGGACGCCGAACGTCATTTTAGACCGAGTTAATGTTGATATGGTCACGTAGATCTACAATGCCCTTATTCTGCGAAATCCAACCAAATGTAAGTCGTCAACGACGTATAAACTTTATGGATGACAGTCTTACGCGACTTCCATCAGTTGTTGCGGAATCTTTTATTTACCGACATTCACTTGGCGCATACCTAAAAAACACGATATTACAAAGACCCGGAATCAACTGCAGCCTTCAAAGTCGTCATATTTCACTCACGAAATCCGTAACTTGGATTTGTGGAGTACTGTCGCTATACTGAACGGCGGCTCGACCTCATCAATCGACTCCAAGCACACATGATGCCACTGTTTCCAAAGAAGCACGCTGGAATTCAGTTGCGATAGTCTGGTGTAACCGCAAAGTAAAATATCTACGTAGTTATTATCCGAATGCGCAGAACTAGAATTCTGTATGCAACATCTCCTGCAGCCCAAGTCACGTGGTTCTGGGTTCAAATGGCTCTGAGCACTATGGGACTTAACATCAGACGTCATCAGTCCCCTAGAACTTAGAACTACGTAAACCCAACTATCCTAAGAACATCACACGCATCCATGCCCGAGGCAGGATTCGAACTTACGACCGCAGCGGCCGCGCGGGTCTCACACTGAAGCGCCTAAAACCGCTCGGCCACACGGCCGGCCGTGATTTTGGGACGGCACATTTTAACCCATATAGCGCTTAGCGTATTTTGAGTGTTTACTTCGCTGCTACAGACAGATCACCCTCAGAATTACTGTGAAACTTTTTATATGCGTTTTACAGACATCTTAACAATTTAATACCAGAAACTGAAGTTGGCTTAAAGATACGAAGAGCCATTGCGGTTCTTCGCCCAAGTATCATAGCTCAGATTCCACTTTATTTACGTTTCTTCGCTAAAGGATAAATAGTAACAGCCAACAATTTTTTTACGTTTTCTGTTGCACTTATTCAAATTGTCGAATCTGTCTTCTCACTAATTACGTTACAATGACACCGTCGACGGCGCCGAAGCGTCACGAAAAAACAACGCATTTGGAACTATGAAATTGTCACAGCAAACACGGTAAGCTATGATAAGCGATTTTCATCACCACCTTGTCCATTACTGTTTCCAAGTTTTCTTTATTTATCCTTCGGCTTTTCAAAGGAAACATTTCTTTTGCCATATCATCAGGATAGTAAAACCAAGCACTATGCTCAAAAAAATACATCATCAAAGCACGAATTTCGGAATAATAAATAACTGACAGCCAACAACATGTTTTTAACTTTTTCTGTTACACTGATTCATATTCTAGAATCTGTTCTTATTAATTACGCTACGATGACAATCTACAGGAAACTGTCTCGTACAGAAATACTTACAAGGGAACCTCCCCATCGCACCCCCCTCAGATTTAGTTATAATTTGGCACAGTGGATAGGCCTTGAAAAACTAAACACAGATCAATCGAGAAAACAGGAAGAAGTTGTGTGGAACTATGAAAAAATAAGCAAAATATACAAACTGAGTAGTCCATGAGCAAGATAAGCAACATCAAAGGAGAGTCTGACGTCAGGAGCGCCGTGTCCCGTGGTTAGCGTGAGCAACTGCAGAGTGAGAGGTCCTTGGATCAAGCCTTCCCTCGGGTGAAAAGTTTACTTTCTTTATTTTTGCAAAGTTATGATCTGTCCGTTCGTTCATTGACGTCTCTGTTCACTGCAATAAGTTTAGTGTCTGTGTTTTGCAACCGCACCGCAAAACTGTGCGATTAGTAGACGAAAGGACGTGCCTCTCCAATGGGAACCGAAAACATTTGATCGCAAGGTCATAGGTCAACCGATTCCTCCACAGGAAAACACGTCTGATATATTCTATACGACACTGGTGACGGCATGTGCGTCACATGACAGGAATATGTTGTCGACCCACCTAACTTGTACACTTGGCGAATGGGTAAAAAAATTCTTCTACCTTGCCCGATTTAGGTTTTCTTGTGGATGTGATAATCACTCCCAAAAAAGTGATGAAAACATAAGCGTTTGTCACATAAACTGAAATAAAAGTTAAACTTTTCACCCGAGGGAAGGCTTGAATCAAGGACCTCTCGTTCCGCAGCTGCTCACGCTAACCACAGGGCCACGGCACTCCTGAGCTGTTGTTGCCTATCTTGCGCATGGACTACTCAGTTTGTATATTTTGCTTATTTTTTCATAGTTCCACACAACTTCTTCCTGTTTTCTCGATTGATCTGTGTTCAGTTTTATAAGGCCTATCCACTGTGCCCACTTATAACTAAATCTGAGGGGGGTGCGATGGGGAGGTTCCCTTGTTAGATACGAAGAAGGGTTTGAGGACCTACATAAAATGGAGGAAATTAATCGGGCTGTCATGTATAAATTTTATTTACAAATGAACATAACACCTGTATATACACAATAACAGGCAGTTTACTCTAACAAACTTGCGAATTTATCTAGTATTTGTCTCGTACACACATGGCCGTAAAATCTCAGAAATCATCTCTACAATACTTTATAATACCGTATACAGATATGTTGACATATATGTGCCTCATATGAATATAATATTTACAATTACACATTTGTTGAACCTGCCTATGAAAAGTAATTGGTCCTTCTTTCACATACTTCTCTTCACATCCGTAGCACCGTCAGTACTGTACCATAGCTGCTGCCAAAACTGAAACGCTCAGAATGGTGTATTAAAAAAGTCAAATACAGGTAATATTCAAGTTCCGCTATTACCGCAAGTGGTAGGCAAGCAACGTCGCCCGAAAATCACGTGACTATCCCCGATTGACGTTAAGAACATGTACAGTAGGCCACAGCGAAGGACCGCTGATTTATCGTTGTAACGTAGCGATAACATTACGTTCCGAACCATTAACTACGTGTAGACAGTGTTCAATCAAACGGCAGATCGTAGCCTCGCGCGGGGGGCCACAGCCTGGTATTGATTACGAGAGAGACTGCCGATGGCCGAAAGAGACCTGCAGATGCGACCCACATCCACCCACTCACTCACTCACCATCTGGCTTTGCGTGACACTTCCAAGCCGCTAACAGGTGTTTTCTACAACAGATTCTCGCGAACAGATACACACCTCATCTCTTTTGTCTATCTCCTTTTCACTTTAACCCGTACTCGAGGATCATCGTGAAATACACTGCATATCAGTGTTAATATTCTCCATACAGTATATTCCGATGCACCGACGACAACTCAGTGCAGCACTATTTCTAATGTGACGATGCAGTCGGATAATATGATACCAACGAATTCTAATTTTTATTTTGGCGGACGGAAATAACAAGTTTTGTTCCACATCTGTTTGAAACTTATCTACAATGTTGCAGCATACCAAGCGTTCGAACACTAGCACACACTGTAGGTGACGTTAAAACTGATCGCTGTATTAAGTAAAGTCTGCGACTGTCGTGCAGTTACATAAAAGAAATAAGGAAAGAAGGGTGATTACCCGCCGAACATGACATCACTAGAGAGGGAGCGCAAGCTCCAACTACGGAAGAATGAAAGAAATGGGCCGTGCCCTTTTCAAAGGAAACATCCTGGCATTCACCTTGAGGGATTTATGGAAATCACGGAAAATATACACACTGTGCATTAAAATTGCTACACCAAGAAGAAATGCAAATGATAAACGGGTATTAATTGGACAAATATATTATACTAGAACTGACATATGATTACATTTCCACGCAATTTGGGTGCATAGATCCTGAGAAATCAGTACCCAGAACAACCACACCTCTGGCCGTAATAACGACCTTGATACGCCTGGGCATTGAGTCAAACAGAACTCCGTACCACAGATCATCAAGAGTAGTGACTGGCATATTGTGACGAGCCAGTTGTAATATCGTGTTTTTTAGGTATGCGCCAAATGAATGTCGGTAAATAAAAGATTCCGCAACAACTGATGGAAGTCGCGTAAGACCATTGACCAGACGTTTTCAGTTGGTGAGAGATCTGGACAATGTGCTGGGCAGGGAAGCAGTCGAACATTTTCTGTATCCAGAAAGGCCCGTACAGGACCTGCAACATGCGGTCGTGCATTATGCTCGTGAAATGTTAGGGTTTCGCAGAGATCGAATGAAGGGTAGAGCCACGCGTCGTAACGCATCTGAAATGTAACGTCCACTGTTCAAAGTGCCGTCAATGCGAACCGAGACGTGTAACCAATGGCACCCCATACCATCACGCCGGGTGATACGCCAGTATAGCGATGACGAATACACGCTTCCAATGTGCGTTCACCGCGATGTCGCCAGACACGGATGCGACCATCATGATGCTGTAAACAGAACCTGGATTCATTCGAAAAAATGACGTTTTGCCATTGGTGCACCCAGGTTCGTCGTTGAGTACACCATCGCAGGCGCTCCTGTCTGTGATGCAGCGTCAAGGGTAACCGCAGACATGGTCCCCGAGTTGACAGTCCGTGTTACTGCAAACATCGTCGAACTGTTCGTGTAGATGGTTGTTGTCTTGCA
This sequence comes from Schistocerca piceifrons, assembly GCF_021461385.2. NCBI lineage: Eukaryota > Metazoa > Arthropoda > Insecta > Orthoptera > Acrididae > Schistocerca > Schistocerca piceifrons. Next base: position 62,237,663 of record NC_060144.1, on the reverse strand, counting down.
AACGTCCCCATCTGTTGACTCAGGGATCGAGACCTGGCTGCACGATCCGTTACAGCCATTCGGATAAGATGCCTGTCATCTCGACTGCTAGTGATACGAGGCCGTTGGGATCCAGCACAGCGTTCCGAATTATCCTCCTGAACCCACCGATTCCACATCCTGCTAACAGTCATTGGATCTCGACCATACGATAAACCGCAATCGCGATAGGCTAATAATCCGACCTTTATCAAAGTGGGAAACATGATGGTACGCATTTCTCCTCCTTACACGAGGCATCACAACAACGTTTTACCAGGCAACGCCGGTCAACTGCTGTTTGTGCATGAGAAATCGGTTGGAAACTTTCCTCATATCAGCACGTTGTAGGTGTCGCCACCGGTGCCAACCTTGTGTGAATGCTCTGAAAAGCTAATCATTTTCATATCACAGCATCTTCTTCCTGCCGGTTAAATTTCGCGCCTGTAGCACATCATCTTCGTGGTGCAGCAGTTTTAATGGCCAGTAGTGTATATCTGTCAACCGCTGTACTACGCATGTTAACTATAAAAGAAAACCTACCTCAGGAAGGCCGGACGCGCGTTTGTACGGTCGTCCTCCCAAATACGAGTCCAGTGTGCTAACCATTGTGCTACGCCGCTCGGTACATAGCGCTTCAAAGCACGGCTGAGCTCATTAAGCATAGACAGGTGTAGCACAGAAAGTATACGATATAAAGCTCTGTAGGGTGAAGAAGCTCTTTGGAGCTAGCGGAGTACGAAATTATAGTGGGACTGTGATTTAACTGGAGAAGAAGAAAATGAAAGCACTAGGAATATATTGCTATACACATTTTTTTTAAAAAGTGTACTGCTAAACTATGAAGTAAAGACATAGGGGAAACAACAGGCGCGCATGAAAGTTCCGAAAGTACAGTGCTAGAGGAGGGAGTAAGATGATGGGATGGGGACTTAGGAACTAGAAACCACAAAAATGTACGGAAAATAAAACTAGAAAACATGAAACAGATTACAGATCATGACAAACGTAAATATGTTGATACAGAGTAAAGGATTTAATGTAGAACAGGAAGAGAAAGCCGAGTGCGTCAATTTACTCCTATGACTGGCGACATACAAAGGATCAACATTGACTCTTTCCGCTTTAACAGTCTCTATGAAAAGCACAACGTTCTGAAGTAAATTTTCAAACCGTAGAAACCGCCATGCAGGGGGGTGCCCTCTATATTCTTGAGCTATTAACCAGGAAAAAAAGATACAGGTGGTTAAGAAACGAGATCTTGTAGAGGTGCATTCATATACTCGTTACGTCAATCCAGTTGGCCAATACGAAGCTAAGCTAAGACAGAACAAAAATGGGAGTGGTTTCCTAATTATCATTTAATACTTGCTACGCTTCCAATTTCAAACAAACATTGTCTGCATATTAAGACATTCTTTTACAGTTTTTCCTCTCAGAAATTTGCAACTTAAAAACATGGCTTTGGAAGAACTCAGTTGTTTCTAGATGCTTCCACTATATTTTAACATTGCGTGTTTTCGTTATGTACTGTGTTTGATAATACGTACCTTATAAATTGATTTTAATACTATAGTTTAACGTATTTGATGCATAGCATGACTGATGAGCGCGCGATTTGACGTTTCTCTCCTAACGTCACAACAAGTGTGTGTTGTGGCGCTTGTCAGTCCTTTGCTGACGATTCCCTAACGGCCGCCATGCACGAGCGACGGATCGCAGCGATTCGTCACCACGTCGCGACGTGAGGCGATTTGTCCGTGGCTCCTACGAAAATAAGTACTTTGCGATAGAATTTATAGTTACTCAGGCGCCACCAACCAGTGTGAGAATTAAGCTGAGGCCCAAGTTGTCATTTATATTCAAAAGTAATACGAACACAAACAAAGGACTTGCAAGAGCAGCTGAACGGAGTGGACGGTATCTTGAAAGCAGGATATAAGTTGAACATGAACGAAAGCAAACGAGTATAATGGGATGTAGTCGAATTAAATCAGGTGACGTTGAGGGAATTAGATTAGGAAATGACACACTTAAAGTAGTAAATGAGTTTTGCTATTTGGGAAGTAAAATAAATTAAGAAAAACGAGAATTGTAATTTATTAAACTTGTTTTGAAACCCCTTTCTTGAGAACTGTAGATAACTTTACAGAATATATTACACTTTTTACTGGGGCCAAGCGGGTTACGTACAGGTGTATTATAGATCCACCCTGAACGTTCTTTTAAATTAAAATGTCCACTTAATATTACAGTACGTCTAGAAGTTAAAACTATTAATAATGTGTGTGTAGTTTCATTTTATAAATACTAAAAATCATCAGACTATTACTGCGAACTTGTCCATCAAATCTGCTTTCACGGCCCAAGCTTAAAAATGTAGGGAGGATATTAAGTGTAGACTGGCAATGGCAAGAAAAGCGTTTCTGAAAAAGAGAGTATAGATTTACGTGCCAGGAAGTCCTCTCTGGAAGTATTTGTATGGAGAGTAGCGATTATGGACGTGGAACACTTTAGACAAGAAGAGTTAGAAGCTTTAGAAATGTAGGGGTACAGAAGACTGCTGAAGATTAGGTGGGTAGATCACGTATCTAATGAGGTACTAAATAAAATTGGGGGAAAAAAGAAATTTGTGGAGCAACCTAACTAAAAGAGGGGATCGATTAGTAGGACACATTCGGAGGGTAAAAAGTGTCGAGGGAGACCAGGAGATGAATATAATAAGCAGATTCAGAAGGATGTAGGATGCAGCAGTTTCTTGGAGATGAAGAGGCCTGCACAGGACAAAGTAGCGTGGAGAGCTGCATCAAGCCAGTCTTTGGACTGAAAACAACAACAACAAGAAGACAAATATAAAACGCCGACACGGTGCGATCTGGCAGTTGTTAGCAATTTGAAGCTTATGCCGTGGAAGTAGATTTGATGGGAGGTTCGTAGTAATAGTCACGATATATTGGGCTCAATCTGATGATTTTGGATTATTAATAAAAAAAAGGCTACACACACATATTATTAAAACTTTTACCTTCTGGGCGTACTGTGGTACTAAGTGGACATTTTAATTTAAATGAAGGTTCAAGGGTAATCTATTATACAGCTATACTGAAGTGCCGTGTCATTTCATATAACCTATCTCTGCCTCATGTGACATGCTATTGACAACATTTTTATGGACACATCGAGACTGAAAAAGCAAATTGTATTGGCACACTGGATAGATATACACAACCCACTTGGCTTCAGTAAAAACTGTAATATATTCTGTAAAGTTATCTATAGTTCTCAAGAAAGGTGTTCAAAAAAAGTTTAATAAATCACAATTCTCGTTTTTCTAAATTTATTTTTTGCAAATATTTGTGGAGCTACGGAGATCAAGTGCAACTGCAGCTGAACATAGCTGTTTATTTACCATACTAGAATTTTTCAGCACAGTGGCGTTCGTAATACTTATTGAAATTGCTTCGTAAATCGCTCGTGTTCAAATCAAATGGCACTAAGCACTATGGGACTTAACATCTGAGGTCATCAGTCCCCTAGACTTGGAACTACTTAAACCTAACTAACCTAAGGACATCACACACATCCATGCTCGAGGCAGGATTCGAACCTGCGACCGTAGCAGCAGCGCGGTTCCCCGTCTGAAGCGCCTAGAACCGCTCGGCCACAGCGGCCGATCGCTCGTGTGCGGCAGGGCCTGACGAGCGGCCGATGGCAGCGATATTGCGAGCCACACGTAGCCCGTGTCTGGTGCCTTTAAGAAACCGAAAACTGATTCGAAATAAACAGATATCTGTTGAACAGAAACGCAGTTTGGTTTCCAATCTCGAATAAAACAATTTCTTTCTTTGTTTTGGTAAACACTCTTAGAGACGGCCTTCGTACCTTTTCCCCTTTGTGGAGGGACAGTGAATACGTACCTTTCAAAAAGGTATGCGACGGCTGAGAGCGCGGTGCAGTCTTGGCGCTGGGGCCAGCTAGCCTCCAGACGCAGCAGGCGGACTCTAACCGAGTTGGCGCTGCTCGGCGAAGGTCGAATCACTCTGGGGGCACAGCCGGCCGCCCGTGCGACGTGAATAGGGCAGAGCGGGCCGACCAGCGGGATGTGGCATGAGGGCCGAGCGACGTGGGGCGGCGGCTGACTCACTACTCTACTGCGGTATGACGCAACGCTGGCCCTGCGGATGGGGTACAGGGCGGCGCGACGGCACAAACGGGGGATTTCCACTCTGCTCTAGGGCGGCGCTGCCTCAGGCAGATGCGGTGTCTTCCAAACATTGTCCGGTAATAACTTGACTTAAATTATTAATACGAGAACTGAATTTCTGTTGGCCAATGTTTTCTTGACTTTTCAATCTCGACTACATTAACAAACAACAAAGCAGTAAGTAACAAGAGATGTACCCAAGGTGGAACGACTGAAACCGATTAAAAATGACTTTAAAATGCGGAGATATCTCTGTTCTACCATTCATTGTCGTTGTTGTGGTCTTCAGTCCAGAGACTGGTTTGATGTAGCTCTCGATGATACTCTATCCTGTGCAAGCTTCTCCATCTCCCAGTATGTACTGCAGCCTACATCTTTCCGAATCTCCTTGGTGTATTCATCTCTTGGTCTCCCTCTACGATTTGTACCCTCCACACTGCCCTCCAATACTAAATTGGTGATCCCTTGATGCCTCATAACATGTCCTACCAACCGATCCCTTCTTCTAGTCAAGTTGTGCCACAAACTTCTCCACAATTCTACTCAATACCTCCTCATTAGTTATGTGATCTACCCATCTAATCTTCTGCAGTCTTCTGTAGCACCACATTTCGAAAGCTTCTATTCTCTTCTTGTCTAAACTACACTCCTGGAAATGGAAAAAAGAACACATTGACACCGGTGTGTCAGACCCACCATACTTGCTCCGGACACTGCGAGAGGGCTGTACAAGCAATGATCACACGCACAGCGGACACACCAGGAACCGCGGTGTTGGCCGTCGAATAGCGCTAGCTGCGCAGCATTTGTGCACCGCCGCTGTCAGTGTTAGCCAGTTTTCCGTGGCATACGGAGCTCCATCGCAGTCTTTAACACTGGTAGCATGCCGCGACAGCGTGGACGTGAACCGTATGTGCAGTTGACGGACTTTGAGCGAGGGCGTATAGTGGACATGCGGGAGGCCGGGTGGACGTACCGCCGAATTGCTCAACACGTGGGATGTGAGGTCTCCACAGTACACCGATGTTGTCGCCAGTGGTCGGCGGAAGGTGCACGTGCCCGTCGACCTGGGACCGGACCGCAGCGACGCACGGATGCACGCCAAGACCGTAGGATCCTACGCAGTGCCGTAGGGGACCGCACCGCCACTTCCCAGCAAATTAAGGACACTGTTGCTCCTGGGGTATCGGCGAGGACCATACGCAACCGTCTCCATGAAGCTGGGCTACGGTCCCGCACACCATTAGGCTGTCTTCCACTCACGCCCCAACATCGTGCAGCCCGCCTCCAGTGGTGTCGCGACAGGCGTGAATGGAGGGACGAATGGAGACGTGTCGTCTTCAGCGATGAGAGTCGCTTCTGCCTTGGTGTCAATGATGGTCGTATGCGTGTTTGGCGCCGTGCAGGTGAGCGCCACAATCAGGACTGCATACGACCGAGGCACACAGGGCCAACACCCGGCATCATGGTGTGGGGAGCGATCTCCTACACTGGCCGTACACCACTGGTGATCGTCGAGGGGACACTGAATAGTGCACGTTACATCCAAACCGTCATCGAACCCATCGTTCTACCATTCCTAGACCGGCAAGGGAACTTGCTGTTCCAACAGGACAATGCACGTCCGCATGTATCTCGTGCCACCCAACGTGCTCTAGAAGGTGTAAGTCAACTACCCTGGCCAGCAAGATCTCCGGATCTGTCCCCCACTGAGCATGTTTGGGACTGGATGAAGCGTCGTCTCACGCAGTCTGCACGTCCAGCATGAACGCTGGTCCAGCTGAGGCGCCAGGTGGAAATGGCATGACAAGCCGTTCCACAGGACTACATCCAGCATCTCTACGATCGTCTCCATGGGAGAATAGCAGCCTGCATTGCTGCGAAAGGTGGATATACACTGTACTAGTGCCGACATTGTGCATGCTCTGTTGCCTGTGTCTATGTGCCTGTGGTTCTGTCATTGTGATCATGTGATGTATCTGACCCCAGGAATGTGTCAATAAAGTTTCCCCTTCCTGGGACAATGAATTCACGGTGTTCTTATTTCAATTTCCAGGAGTGTATTTATCGTCCATGTTACACCTCCATACATGGGTACACTCCATACAAATACTTTCAGAAACGACTTCCTGACACTTAAATCTATACTCGATGTTAACAAATTTCTCTTCTTCAGAAACGCTTTCGACCAGCTGGTGTGGCCGTGCGGTTCTACGCGCTTCAGTCTGGAACCGCGTGACCGCTCCGGTTGCAGGTTCGAATCCTGCCTCGGGCAGTGATGTGTGTGCTGTCCTTAGTTTAGTTAGGTTTAAGTAGTTCTAAGTTCTAGGGGACTGATAACCACAGATGTTAAGTCCCATTGTGCTCAGAGCCATTTGAACCATTTGAAACGCTTTTCTTGCCTTTGCCAGTCTACATTTTTCTACTTCGACCATCATCAGTTATTTTGCTCCCCACATAGCAACATTACTTTACTGTTTTAGCCTCTCATTTCCTAATCTAATCCCCTCAGCATCGCCCGACTTAATTCGACTACATTCCATTATCCTCATTTTGCTTTTCTTGGTGTTCATCTTATATCTTCCTTTCAAGACACTGTCCTTTCCGTTCAACCGCTCTTCCAAGTCCTTTGCTGTCTCTGACAGAATTACAATGTCATCGGCAAACCTCAAAGTTTTTATTTCTTCTCCGTGGATTTTAATACCTACTCCGAATTTTTCTTTTGTTCCCTTTACTGCTTGGTCAATATACAGATTGAATAACATCGGGGATAGGCTACAACCCTGTCTCACTCCTTTCCCAACCACTGCTTCCCTTTCATGTCCCTCGACTCTTATAACTGACATCTGGTTTCTGTACAAATTGTAAATAGCCTTTCGCTCCCTGTATTTTACCCCTGCCACCTTCAGAATTTGAAAGAGAGTATTCCAGTCCACATTGTCAAAAGCTTTTTCTAAGTCTACAAATGCTAGAAACGTAGGTTTTGACTTAAATTATTAATACGGGAACTGAATTTCAGTTGGCCTACGTTTCCTGAACTTTTCACCCTCGACTACACTAACAAATAACAAAGCAGTAATTAAAAAGAGAAGTACCCTAGGTGGAACTGCTGAAACCGATTAAAAATTACTTTAAAATGCGGAGGTCTTTCTGTTCTACCACCCATAAATGTTGTTTGATCTGTTTATAATCTTCATTCAGGTGAATAAAGTCAGGGGAGAGAGATATGCACACATACAAATGGCAGTAGTTTCGCGTACACAAGGTATTGGTGGACCTGTTATTTGAACTCGGGTGATTCATGTTAAAAGGTTTCCGACGTGATTTGGCCGCGCGACAAGAATTAATAGATTCTGAACGCGAACATTAGTTGGAGCTAGACGCATGGGACTTTCCATTTCAATAAACGTTAGAGAACTCAATATTCCGACATCTACAGCGTCAAGAGTATGCGGAGAATACCAAATTTGGTCCTTTTCATACAAATTTTCGTCCCTCGTTTCACCCCCTTGGGGGCTGAACGTTGAAAAACAGTGAAACACACATTTTCTTTTACTTCTAACTGAGAAGTCACATTTAAATTTTCACAGATTTAGTTTCAAAAATGTTTTCAAAACAAAATATTTTCATGAAAAATCTTATCACCTGTCTCAGCCCCTTAGGGGTTCAATTTCTAAAAATACTGAGACACGTATTTTTGTATTTGTAAGCGAGAAGTCGAATATCAGTGTTTATAGATGTCACTTTAAAAATACTGTAGTATTTCTTTAATAATGATACATTTAAAAAAAGCTTTCACTCACTATTTTACCCCCAAAGCGTTAGTTTCCAAAAAATGCTGATACACGGTTTTTTATTTCTGTCCAAGGACCCAAAAACCAATTTTCGTAGATCTAGATTCAAAATTGCCTTTTGCTTTTTTTTTTCAAAAAAGTGTTCATCCCCTATTTCACCCTCTCAGGGTTGGAATTTCGAAAAATCCGTTCTTAAACGACGCCTACACTGTAAGAGATCCATTACTTCTCCAAATTTCAAATTTCTGTCCTTAGCGGTTATGGCTGGGCAATGAAGAGTCAGTCAGTCAGGACATTGTCGTTCCACCTAGGGTACTTCTCTTGTTAATTACTGCTTTGCTGTTTGTTAATGTAGTTAAGAGATTAACTGCCGCGAGGGGTTAGCCGATCGGTCTAAGGCGCTGCAGTCATGGACTGTGCGGCGGGTCCCGGCGGAGGGTCGAGTCCTCCCTCGGGCATGGGTGTGTGTGTGTTTGTCCTTAGGATAATTTAGGTTAAGTAGTGTGTAAGCTTAGGGACTGATGACCTTAGCAGTTAAGTCCCATAAGATTTCACACACATTTTTTTAAGAGATTAACTCAAGTAAAGATTCCAGGCGGACAAGTGACTGACGAAAAAAAAAATACCGTGTAGCAGACAATTATGAACAAGAGATTCGGAAGAGCAGCAATTAAGGCACTATGCAACAAAAAAACTGAACATTTATTTGAGTCAGTGTACCCTGATGAGCATTGCGCAACGCGAGACTGACTGCCGCTTGGATGCCGTTGCGGGCGCGAGGCGCGATAAGGAAAGTGTATTTGCGGAGCAGAGACGAATGCGGAATCGTTCTAGCGACGACGAGATGCGCAAATGGGGAAACCCGCTGACATAACAGAGCAAAGAGCAGGTTGTTGCGGCCAGGCGCCTGGGAACGGGGATCTCGGAAACTGCCAAGCAGTCGGCTGGTCACGTGCTACTGTCGTCAGCATCTATGGAAAGTCGTTGGAGGGTGGTAAAACCGCGAGTAGGCGATAAGGTATTGATCGTTAATGCCTCGTCACACAACGTCGACATTAGAAGCTTACCTGCTCTGTAAAGCAGAATAAGCGGCGATACATACATATATATATATATATATATATATATATATATATATATATATATATATATATATATATGTGTGTGTGTGTGTGTGTGTGTGTGTGTGTGTAGCGTGCGCGCCAGACCTGAGACATAAGTGTTCCGAAGCAGACCGTTCGGCGCACATTGTTGAAGTCAGGGCTGCCATCAACAACTACTATTAATGTGGACATGGGATCACCAAGTTCGGACCGCGGATCAATGTAAACGCATCGCCTGGTCGGATAAATCACGTTTCTTGTTACACCAAGTGGGCGGATGGTGTCAGAATACGCTATAATACAGGAGACCATTTCTTCGAAATGTCCACCACTCCAAGGACGGCACTACGATGCTTTAGGGGCATCCACTTGGAGTTAAATGGGACCTGTGGCAGCAGTCGCAAGCGCCGTGGACTATGCATATTTATTTTATCTTTAAACTATTCCAATTATCCGTTAAAATGGCTCTGAGCACTATGGGACTTAACATCTGAGGTCACCAGTCCCCTAGAACTCGGAGCTACTTAAACCTAACTAACCTAAGGACATCACACACATCCATGCCCGAGGCAGGATTCGAACCTGCGACCGTAGTGCTCGCGCGGTTCCAGACTGAAGCGCCTAGAACCGCTCGGCGACTCCGGCCGGCCCAATTGTCCGTGTTTGCATAAAAACAACAATATGGGACTGTAGCCGGCCGGAGTGGCCGAGCGGTTCTAGGCGCTACAGTCTGGAACCGCGCGACCGCTACGGTCGCAGGTTCGAATCCTGCCTCGGGCATGGAAGTGTGTGATGTCCTTAGGTTAGTTAGGTTGTAGTGCTTCTAAGTTCTAGGGGACTGATGACCTCAGATATTAAGTCCCATAGTGCTCAGAGCCATTTGAACCATTTTTTGGGATTGTGGGTCCGTCTTTATGCAAAACTAGCAACAGAAGAAAATTACGAAAGGCTACAGAGGAAGAGAAGAGCGTAATAAACAAAAACAAAACACTTCGCGATAACAAGAGAACTGACACAGGTCGCAGGACAGGGACACACACACACACACACACACACACACACACACACACACACACACACACACACACACACACACCTCCATTGCGCAGAGAAACATAAAGAGCAGAAGTCGTCAGAACTCCCGCTATAGTTTATAAAACCTTCTCACAATATGCGACACACGCGTAACGGCAAGATAGCGTAAAGTCTTGGATTATGATCAAGGTACATCAGTTATGTTTATTCTGTGTTTAAAAACTGCTGCAAGCCGACCAACGAACGTGACAACATAGTCTGCGTAACAGCCCAGTGCACACCAAAACTTTATCGACACTACCGCAATCCCAATAGTATAAAGCTGATGTATATAAGTTTTTCATACTTTTTTTACTAACAGCCATTCATACGGTTGCAGATGAGATGCTGTATACTAAATAAACGGCAAGAAAACACGGAAAATATGATGGAAACAGCGGCAACAAGCGTAAAAACATGCTGTGACTTTAACAGTAAGTATTACGAAACTATTCACATAACACAATATTTTGAACCAAACAGTTCACATGTAATAATGTTTTATAATGTTTATACTACTTTTTGCATGTTTTAGAATTAAAGAACCCACTACTGATAGCGACAGAGTCGCTGAAACTAGTGTTTTGAATCAAGGTGGGCTCACAATCCAATATTGTTGTACGTGTATATTATGTCAGACCCCCTGCATCCCTTCACTCTTAAAGTCCTCTCACACACAGATGACATGTTCCAGCACGATAACTGTCCGTGTCGTACGGTCAGAACCGTGCTACTGTGATTTCAGGAGCACGATGGTGAAATCGCGCTAATGTCTTGGTCAAGAAATTCGCCTCATCTGAACCCGGATGGAACACATGTGGGACGCTATCGGCAGTAGCTCATCGGCCCCGTAGTATCTGCCGGTAGTTCAAGGCAACTGCACGGAACGGTGCCATATACCTCGTTACATTGTAGAAGCAACACTGAATGTACGGCAAAACATGAGAGGCATTGCTAAAAATCTGCCAAAGGTGCAGTCAGATCGGAAGACAGTCGCAGAGGGGAAGTCGACCACACGACGTGAACTGCAGTATAGGGAGACACTTTGTGTGTGTGTGTGTGTCTGTGTGTGTGTGTGTGTGTGTGTGTGTGCGTGCGCATCCGGCGCGCGTCCCCCCCCCCACCCACACACACACACACACACACACACACACACACACACACACACACTTCACAAGGGCCGCCGCTATTTTAAGGTCGAGTTTCCGCCCGGCCGCTTGTCGGTAACCAGAGATGCTAATCTTCCAGATGGAGGGCGCGGGAAACACAGAGAGAGAGAGATAGAACGATTTAGGACTGGCCAGAGAAGGATTGCTGTGCGTTATGAGGTCAAGCTGCAGCCTTCCGTGCTTTCTGCAGAGTGATGAAACATAAAAAGAGTGCCTTAAACGAAACTCTGGTGGCCGGCCGCGGTGGTCTAGCGGTTCTAGGCGCTCCGTCCGGAACCGCGCGACTGCTACGGTCGCAGGTTCGAATCCTGCCTCGGGCATGGATGTGTGTGATGTCCTTAGGTTAGGTAGGTTTAAGTAGTTCTAAGTTCTAGGGGACTTATGACCTAAGATGTTAAGTCCCATAGTGCCATTTGAAACTCTGGTAACATGTAGCATTACTCTTCTTCTTCTTCTTCTTCTTCTTCTTCTTCCTCAGCGTCTCTCTGGCACGCCGACGGGGTCCACTGTTTGCTCTCTGTCGCTATTTTATCCGCCGTTGTGCTGAAGAGGGCGGAGGCCTGCGATGTGAATGGATATCTTCGTGCAGGGTTTTAAGCCACCGCTGTCTATGTCGTCCTACTGAACGTTTGGAATTTATTCACGAAAGTAAAACCAGTCTCTGTCAGTGCTGCTTCGTCTGCCCTACGAACCTGTCAGTGCAGCTTCGTCTGCCCTAAGAACACGGCCGTACCATCGTCTTTGTCTATTGTTGGTGCTACCCCGTACAAGTTAAGGACTTCATCATTTGTTACACGATTGTGCACAGTTAACGCAAATGCCCATACGGGCATCTTTGATTCCATGACAGTATGTCGTCGCCCACTTCTTTCGCTGAACGTACACTACTGGCCATTAAATTGCTACACCACTAAGATGACGTGCTACAGACGCGAAATTTAACAGACAGGAAGAAGATGCTGTGATATGCAAATGATTAGCTTTTCAGAGCATTCACACAAGGTTGGCGCCGATGGCGACACCTACAACGTGCTGACATGAGGAAAGTTTCCAACCGATTTCTCATACACAAGCAGCAGTTGACCGGCGTTGCCTGGTGAAACGTTGTTGTGATGCCTCGTGTAAGGAGGAGAAATGCGTACCATCACGTTTCCGACTTTGATAAAGGTCGGATTGTAGCCTATCGCGATTGCGGTTTATCGTATCGCGACATTGCTGCTCGCGTTGGTCGAGATCTAATGCCTGTTAGCAGAATATGGAATCGGTGGGTTCAGGAGGGTAATACGGAACGCCGTGCTGGATCCCAACGGGCTCGTATCACTAGCAATCGAGATGACAGGCATCTTATCCGCTTCGCTGTAACGGATCGCGCAGCCACGTCTCGATCCTTGAGTCAACAGATGGGGAGTATTCGGCGGTCGGTCGGGCGCGATTGGCGCGTTTCGGGCCAGAATGCGGAAGTTTGCCGTACATACTTTATACCATCTACTGATCAATGTATCAAGTAAACTGAATTCTGTACTTTTTTATAACATCCGGAAACTTTGAAACAATTTTGATACCAAGACACTTTTTTGAGTTCAAAATGAATCAACGTTGGTACGATTTAAGAACAGTCTCATGAAATACAACGTCTCTCTGAGGTAGTACAAGTGAGCTATGAATGAAGTACGATCACGATTTACCCTTGTGATCGAAAATTTGAAGGAGATTCTTGATTTCACACGTCGCTCGCGTCAATAGCGACACTGTCGATTCGGTGTTTAGGCCTCGCTGCGAGGGGGGGGGGGGCGAGAGTTTAGAAAAATTCAGGAAGAATATCGCCGCCTAAAGTAATTTCAACACTTTGCACTCGCTGTGATGAACGGGCGCGGTACGCAACAGTTAGAAGTGTTACAAATTGTCTGTCTGGGCACAGAGGTCGTAAGGATAAGGGGGAAGTTCAACATTTACAGACGCAGGACACAGACTTCTCAGTGAGAAGTCAATACGAGCTGGGGGGGGGGGGGGGGGGTGGACTGGAGCGTTGATTAAGAGAGTGCTGAGGCGTGAGGCGTCAGCCGGGGTGTGGCCGAGCCACAGGTAGGCGGCAGGTGGTGGGTGGATGGGAGCCACACGCGACCTGGCGTGTCCTGCCGCACGCTATTATAATCACTAATGGCGGCACGGGTGTGCTGGGGCGCTAGAACTGCGCCGGCCAGCCCGCCCCGCTGATGGAAGATAAGCTGCGAGCGTAAACTGACGCGATGACAGACTGTCGGATTCACGATCAACTGGCTGAGCCCAACCGGCCAGTACGTACACGAGCGCCTCACTGGTAACCAATCACGTGCGGCACTGTGCTCTGTAGATGTCTCGACTGCTCTGGCACGTCGAGGTTATTAGACTTTGTGCAGTCTCCAATTTTGGAGAGAGATGCAAGACGGAAACTGATGCGATTTGGCGTGCCAGGGCAAAACTAGATGTAATTCCCCACCGATAAAGGTCCTAAGTGCGATCTGGTGAAGCTGGAATGGCTAGACGAGAAGTGCAAGGATACATAGGAAAGAGAGATGGCATCTGCGGGAAAATTAAAAAGCGACATTTGGAGTGTCATTCTCAAAGGAGAGAAGTCTTCCGAAGTAAGAGTGATTTCAGGTGTGCCGCACGGGAGTGTTGTAAGACCGTTGCTATTCGCAATATATATAAATGACCTTGTGGATAACATCGGAAGTTCACTGAGGCTTTTTTCGGATGGTTGTGTAGTTTATAGAGAGGGTATAACAATGGACAATTGTACTGAAATGCAGGAGGATCTGAAATGAATTGACGCATGGTGCAGGGAATGGGAATTGAATCTCAATGTAGACAAGTGTAATGTGCTGCGAATACATAGAAAGAGAGATCCTTTATCATTGAGCTACAATATATCAGGTCAGCAACTGGAAGCAGTTAATTCCATAAATTATCTGGGACTAGGCATTAGGAGTGATTTAAAATGGAATGACCATATAAAATTAATCCTCGGTAAAGCAGATGCCAGACAGTTTCATTGGAAGAGACCTAAGGAAATGCAATCCGAAAACAAAGGAAGTAAAATATGGCGTTTCGGTCTTCGATCGCTATTCTTTATTTTCAATTACCGGTTTCGGGTTAGCTGCCCATCTTCAGATCTGTTAGACAAAGTTAAAAATGTAATTAATAAGAGAGATACAGTTAGTGATAGAAATATCTTAGTTTACAAAAAGAAATTTAGGAACGTAAACTAAGATATTTCTATCACTAACTGTATCTCTCTTATTAATTACATTTTTAACTTTGTCTAACAGATCTGAAGATGGGCAGATAACCCGAAACCGGTAATTGAAAATAAAGAATAGCGATCGAAGACCGAAACGCCATATTTAACTTAACTAACGATCGCGGAATTCCCATTGAGACAATCATATCTAGTTTTGATAAACAAAGGAAGTAGGTTACAGTACACTTGTTCGCCCACTGCTTGAATACGGCTCACCAGTGTGGGATCCGTACCAGATAGGGTTGACAGAAGAGATAGAGAAGATCCAACGGAGAGCAGCGCGCTTCGCTACAGGATCATTTAGTAATCGCGAAAACGTTACGGAGACGATAGATTAACTCCAGTGGAAGACTCTGCAAGAGACACGCTCAGTAGCTCGGTAGCGGCTTTTGTTGCAGTTTCGAGAACATACCTTAACCAAGGAGTCAAGCAGTATATTGCTCCCTCCTACGTGTATCTCGCGAAGAGACCATGAGGATAAAATCAGAGAGATTACAGCCCACACAGAGCCATACCACGAACAATACGAGACTGGAATAGAAGGGAGAACTGATAGAGATACTCAAAGTACCCTCCACCACACACCGTCAGATGGCTTGCGGAGTATGGATGTAGATGTAGATGGAGTAAAGAGAAGCAGCTGTGTCAAGAGCTCGGATGACTAGCAAATACTGGTCTAAGCAAAGAAGGAAAAGGGAATAAACTCGAGAATAACGTTGTAAGAAGAGACGAGCAAGTAAGTGAAAATAAGGTGGGAGACATGATAATGCGAAAAGGATTTGACAGGGTTCCAAAAAACTGAAACAATGCAATAAACTAAATCACATACCCTCAGAATTACCGGGATTCTCACAAGTGTCACGATGACAAAACTATTCCATCCGTTGGGCTAGGATGTATGAGACACGCGAAATATCCTGAGACTTCAAAATGAATGCATAAATTATAATTCCAAAAAAGGCAGATGCTGACAGGTGTGAACAGTACCAGACCATCAGTTTAATAAGTCATGGTTGCAGAAAATTAACAGTAATTATATATAGAACAACGGGAAAATTGGTAGAAGCCGACCTCAGGGGAGATCAGTTTGGGTTCCGGAGAAATGCAGGAACACGCCAGGTAATACTATTCGTTAGAAGAAAGTCAAACCTACAGTTTAGAGTGCGTAGATTTTGATGATGTCGAATGTAGAAAGGATAAAATATAGGAAGTGACACGTTATTTAAAATTTGTACAGAAGCCAGATTTCAGTTAGAAGTGTTGAACGACACGAATCGAAGACAGTGGTTAGGAAGCGTGTGTGAGAGGGTTGTAGTCTATACCAGACGTTACTCAAACTCTATACTGAGCAAGGAGTAAAGAAAGGAAACGAACGAGAAATTTGGAAAGGGAGTCAAATCTGAGGCAGAAGAAATAAAAATTTTAAGGTTTGCCTATGGCATTGTAATTCTGTCAGAGATAGAAAAGCACTTGGGAGAATAGTTGAACGTAATGGATAGTGTCTTGAAAAAAGATTATAGAATTAAAATTAACAGAAGTGTGAAGGGGTAATACGTTATAGTCGCGTTAAATTATGTGACGCTGAGGAAATTAAATTTGCAAATAAAGAATTAAAAGTAGTAGATCAGTTTTACTATTTGGACAGCAAAGTAACATGATCTAAAATTCTGACTGCAATAGAAAAAAGCATTTCTCAAAAAGAGCGCTTTACATTAAGAGTTAGGAAGTGTTTTTGTAAAGGTATTTGTATGGAGTGTAGCTTTCAATCTAAGTGGAACGTGCACGATCAACAGTTTAGATAAAAAGGGAACAGAAGCTTCCGAAATGTGGTGCTGGAGAATAACGGGTTGCTGAATGGCATGAGTAAAAAAAATTGTGTCAAAACTTGACTAGAAGAAGGGATCGGTTAATAGCATACATCCTGAGGCACCGAGCAGTAGTCATTTTGGTAGTGAAATGAAATGGTGAAGAGGGCGGAGGGGTGGGGGTGGGGGAGGGGGGAAGGGAAGAGTAGAAGGACACTTGGGCATGGATACAGTTAGGAAGTTCAAACAGATGTAGGCTGTACCAGTTATTCAGAGAGATGAAGAGGCTTGCATAGTATACACTGCCACGGAGTGTTGTATTAAAAAATGGTTCAAATGGCTCTGAGCACTATGGGACTTAACTGCTGAGGTCATCAGTCCCCTAGAACTTAGAACTACTTAAACTTATCTAACCTACGGACATCACACACATCCATGCCCGAGGCAGGATTCGAACCTGCGACCGTAGCGGTCACGCGGTTCCAGACTGAAGCGCCTAGAACCGCTCGGCCACACCGGGCCGGCCTCCGAGGTCACTCAAGGCATTACCGGAAATAAATTTTCCTCTTTCCCTTCTTACACATATTCACATTTTGTTTATGTCCGTTTAAGCATCTCATCGCTCTGTAGCAAATAGCCAGTGTGCCTTATAAGAATCGTCTTTCGGTTACTTGTCATGCACTTTTCCTCCAGAACCACAGACAAGCCTAGGAAATCTGTAATGAGGGGGGCTGAAGACTTATTAACAGGCTGCTTTCCGAAATTTAATAACCTACTGATTTTGTAAAGGAGATATTGTTCATCGTTAGGTCAGTGCTGTCTCTAGCGAACGTAAGAACGCAGAAAAAACAAATGCCATAAATGCAAAATGCCACTCCAAAACTCTAAATAAATACGAATGAAGATAGAAATGTGATGATACACTGCTGCGAAGTCGTTGCAGAAGGAGAGCTAAATGGGTGGAAGTGGCAGCGTGTGTGGAAAACTATTATTAATATTTGTGTTCGTTCTGTTTTGAACCTAATCAAGAGTGCTACATTATCTTTTCTTTGACTTTAATTGATCAATATTTTAAGAGATTGAATACAGTTAAACTAGTTTCATTTATACTAATATGTACTTTCATAACTATGCCAGACATCCTCAATATGTGTTATACATTTTAATCTTTGACCAACTAAAATTATTGGCATCTGCTGCTCCCACCGGTACCGGTTTAAGTGCTCTGAGTGATGTACTAATCTCGCAATTACTATATTCTTTTTCTGGTGAAGATTGTCCACGCACTTCTTTCCTGGATTATTTTTTCTAGTATCTCCTCATTTTGTATCTTTTCTGTCCACAATATTTTAAGATCGTTCTGTAGCATAACACTTCAAATCCTAACAGTTTCATCCTCTCTGTAATTCCCACTAACTTTTTACTTATAATATTGTTATCTAGTCGTACTAATTCAGGAATAATCTCCTCGCTTCCATGGCAATATTTGGCATAAGTAGAGGTAGTTCGCTGAAGAAAGCTTTCTTCACGTGTGCCATGCACATCTGCTGGCGTTCTTATTTCAAAGACAGAAGAATAATTTCAGCTTTTCGACAGATTTTAATCAAGTTGCTATTTTGCTCTGTAATTGTGTCACTCAGTTGCGTCTCTTCGCTTTGTTTATCTTTCCTCCAAATCCTGTGCAAACTAAACTACACTGCCCCCTTCTATACTCCTATTTCATCCTTGATCTTTTATCCTTATTCCCTAATTTTCTACTACCTCTTTCGTTTTCTGTTCGACACGAAACTTAAAGAACGAAGACGATAAGTTTTTACTCTGGTTACACCCTCATAAATACGAAACAGTCGGTCTCGAGTTGAAACTTTGTGAATCCCACTTGATTACGATTACTTCATCCTCAAGATTGGTGCCAAAGAAACTGGTACACCTGCCTAATATTGTGTAGGGCTCCCGCGACCACACAGAAGTGCTTCAACATGACGTGACATGGACTCGACTGATGTCTGAAGTAGTCCTGGAGGGAAATGACACCATGAACCCTGCTAGGCTGTCCATAAATCCGTTAAGGGTAGGAGGGTGTGGAGATCTTTTCTGAGCAGCACTTTGCAAGGCATCCCAGATATGCTCAATAATGTTCATGTCTGGGGAGTTTGGTGGACAGCGGAAGTGTTTAAACTCAGAAGAGTGTTCCTGGAGCCACTCTGTACCAATTCTGGACGTGAGGGGTGTCGCATCGTGCTGCTGGAATTACTCAAGTCCGTCGGAATGCACAATGGACATGAACGGATGCAGGTGATCCGACAGTTTGCTTGCGTATATGTCACCTGTCAGAGTCGTATCTAGACGTATCAGAGGTCCCATATCACTCCGATCACTCCAATGGCACACGCTCTGCACCATTACAGAGCCTCCACCTGCTTGAACAGTCCCCTGCTGACATGCAGGGTCCATGGGTTCATGAGGTTGTCTCCTTAGCCGTGCACGTTCATCCGCTCGATGCAATTTGAGACGACACTCGTCCGACCAGACAACATATTTCTAGTCATCAACAGTCCAGTGTCGGTGTTGACGGGTCCAGGCGAGGTGTAAAACTTCGTGTCGTGCAGTCATCAAGGGTACACGAGCCCATATCGATGATTTTTCGTTGAATGGTTCGCACTCTGACACTTGTTGATGGCCCAGCATTGAAATCTGCAGGAATTTTCGGAAGGGTTGCACTTATGTCACGTTGAACGGTTCTCTTCAGTCGTCTTTGGTTCCGTTATAGCATGATCTTTTTCTGGGCACAAAGATGTCAGAGATTTGATGTTTTTACCGGATTCCTGATATTCGCGGTACACTCGTGAAATGGCCGTACGGGAAAATCCCCACTTCATCGCTTCCTTAGAGATGCTGTGTCCCATCGCTCGGACGCCGACTATAACACCACGTTCAAAATTCACTTAAATCTTGATAATCTGCCATTATAGCAGCAGTAACCGATCTAACAACTGCGCCAGAGGCTTGTTGCCGACCGCAGCGCCGAATTCTGCATGTTTACAAATCTCTTTATTTGAATACGCATGCGTATGCCAGTTTCTTTGGCGGTTCAGTGTATGATAGGCAGTCAAATAAAAACTGAAACACCCGGCACAGTAGCACCGTGGAATGGTTCCACTCAAAAGCAATCACCACACGCGCTAACACATTTATCACACTGTTTCGCAGAAAGCGGTCGGCGGCTGTCGGATCCACAACCGCATCCACTCTTGCGTTTTCTCGTCCGATTGAAACGATGTTCACGCAGGTGTTTCTTCAGGTCGCCGAAGGGGTGAAAAATGCCAACGGTGATAGACCTGGTCTGTACGGAGGCTGCTGCGGTGTTTGCTAACCAAATTTCGGAAGCGTAGTCTTCGTGCGATTGGCAGTGTGGGGGTGGGCGTTATTCTGCAACAGGGTGCATCCGTTAGCATTCCGACAACCCGACGACAAACGGCAAAGCCAACAGTGGAAACATCCCGTATCTATCTTGAAGCCCTTGCTTTCTAATGTACAATAACTTCATCATAAGTTGCAATTCTGACAACTGTAGCAGATGAAAATGTGTTTTTAGGGCATCGTTTGCACATGAGTGAATTTAGAGACTCATTTGGATTTTGGGTTTTGCCATGAACACACTTTTTGAGAAATGCAGGATCGGCCAAAGATGATCTATAAAACCAAATAGTATGTATCACGGCCTTCTAGATGCATCCCCCACATATTTGGTTGAAAGTAATACACAGAATCGTTGTTCACTGAGCCGGTATTGAAGTGCTGCTTCGAAACGTGGGCATGGCATGGAGGCCGCGTCACACTTTTAATTTATTTTCAGACACTTCGGATGCGATTTCAACATTGAAACTTTGGGAACTTAATGTCCATGAGTTGCACTAACAAATAAAAAATAAATCGGAAAGTGACATTTTCATCAATGTCCCCCCCCCCCCCCCCCTAACGCGTGTGGTGATTAATTTTGATTGGAACCGTTCCATTGTCCCTTTCTGGCGGATGTTCGGTTTTCATTTGACCGTCCCAAATACCATGATGTCATACTGGTTTTCTACAACTTGAAATACCATATTCTATGTACCACGTGCAGTTTCGTTTGAAATGAGCGAAGTAACAAAACACGGAACGTTAACCCACGCAGCGTCAGGAAGAATGCATTGAACTACGTCGTCCTTTGTCCCTAATGTCTCGCGCCTGTGTAGAGTCAGCTGAGATGACAACGTGCTTGTTCCACAGAAAGACATCTGAATCATCCGAGGATCACAAAGCGGAGCTGACGCTGCTAAATGAACTCGCGGAAGCCTTTGTCAACAATAGGCGCACACCTGTGACGACGACCCACGCCGGTGGATGTGCTCTGCAACTTATCTGTCGCAGCGTCAGCAAGGCTCTGTGAATCATTTTAGTACCTGCTCAACTGCAATGGCAAATGCCGTACAGACGTTCTGTACATGCGTCAGACAAGAGGAGATTAATTAAACCAGCAGCAGAGTGACAGCTATCGAGTGTCTCTTATCGACTTGCCCCTAGGAGCGTATGTGACGGGTACTGGAACGGAAGGCTTTACTTGTCGCGATAACGGATGGAGTTCTGTACGTTGCTACATTTCTCCTAAGCAAACAGGTACACGTAAAAAACCCTGTTTCACTGGCAGATGGTAAGTGGACCTAGTCTTGATGTGGATATAAACAGAGTTACCCAGAGTGATTTTACAGTGGCACCGTATCGAAGAGTTATACCGTATTTTAGTACCCTCCAGGGAGACATTTAAAAACTTAGCATGTCTTTCCTACAGTTGATAGAACGACAAGTGACAGAAACGAGCGGAAGAACATCATCCACTAAGTCACAACGTGGACGAATGTGTGTAATGAGTGATCGTGACAGACGATAATTGAAGAGGACTCTCTCTTAAGATAAAGAGGACGACAGCTGAAAAACTCAGTGAAAGCCTGAACGTCGCACTTGCGAGCCCTGTTAGCAACAAAACAACACACAGGAAGCTGCACAAGCAGAGAATTACACGAAGAGCTGGAATCCCCAAAGCACTCATCAGTGACGTAAATATTTGTAACAGGAGAACGTGGTCCCGAAGCCATAACATTTGCGCTATGGACCAATGGAAGAAAGTCATTTGCTCGGCTGATCCTTGTTTTAGACTGTTTACAACTCTCCGGACAGGTTCCCCCCCCCCCCCCCCCCCCCCCCCCCCCCAAGAGTGAAACATGGCGAGAGCGATGATGATTTGGGTTGCCATATTCTGATATTCAATGGGCCCTATGGTTACTCTGCAAGGTCGAATTATGGGCCCTATGGTTACTCTGCGTAGCATGGAGAGCTGCATCAAATCAGTCTCAGGGCTGAAGACCACAACAACAACAACGGTTACTCTGCAAGGTCGACTTACTGCCAAGGATTTCGTGACCATTTTGGCTGATCAGGTCCATCCCATGGTAGAACTGTTTCCCAACGTTCATGATGTGTTAAAGACGACAGAGCCCCTGGTCACACAGCTCACATAGTCCAAAATTGCTTTTGTGAGCTCGAGGGTGAACTGTCGCATCTTCCCAGGGCACTACAGTCACCAGCTGTCAGTATTAAAGAAGTTTTGTGGCCTATCTTGCAAACAATGAAAGTTCTCTTTAAATACTAAAAATATAGTCTGGAGTATTCTTTATCTCATTGTAGGCCTGAGCTGTAATAACGAATGAACTGTCGTAATGAAACTACTGTTGTGGTCTTCAGTCCAGAGACTGGTTCGATGCAGCTCTCCATTCTACTCTATCCTGTGCAAGCTTCTTCATCTCCCAGTATCCACTGCAACCTACATCCTTCTGAATCTGTTAAGTGTATTCATCTCTTGGTCTCCCGCTTCGATTTTTACCCTCCACGCTGCCCTCCAATACTAAATTGGTGATCACTTGATGCCTCAGAATATGCTCTACCAACTGATCCCTTCTTCTAATCAAGTTGTGCCACCAATTTCTCTTCCCTCCAATTCTAATCAATACCTCCTCATTAGTTATGTGGTCTACCCATCTAATCTTCAGCATTCTTCTGTAGCACCACATTTCGAAAGCTTCTATTCTCTTCTTGCCCAAACTATTTATCGTCCACGTTTCACTTCCATATATGGCTACACTCCATACAAATACTTTCAGAAACGACTTCCTGACACTTAAATCTATACTCGATGTTAACAAATTTCTCTTCTTCAGAAACGCTTTTCTTACCATTGCCAGTCTACATTTTATATCCTCTCTACTTCGACCATCATCAATTATTTTGCTCCCCAAATAGCGAAACTCCTTTACTACTTTAAGTGTCTCATTTCCTACTCTAATTCCCTCAGCATCACCCGACTTAATTCGACTACATTCCATTATCCTCGTTTTGCTTTTGTTGATGTTCATCTTATATCCTCCTTTCAAGACACTGTCCATTCCGTTCAGCTGCTCTTCCAGGTCCTTTGCTGTCTCTGAGGTTCGCCGATGACATTGTAATTCTGTCAAAGTTTTTATTTCTTCTACATGGATTTGAATACCTACTCTGAATTTTTCTTTTGTTTCCTTTACTGCTTGCTCAGTCTACAGATTGAATAACATCGGGGATAGGCTACAACCCTGTCTCACTCCCTTCCCAACCACTGCTTCCCTTTCACGCCCCTCGACTCTTATAATTGCCATCTGGTTTCTGTACAAACTGTAAATAGCCTTTTGCTCCCTGTATTTTACCCCTGCCACCTTCAGAATTTGAAAGAGAGTATTCCAGTCAACATTGTCGAAAGCTTTCTCTAAGTCTTCAAATGCTACAAACATAGGTTTTCCTTTCATTAATCTATTATCTAAGATAAGTCGTAGTGTCAGTAATGAAACTAATATTGTCGTAATGTGCAAGCAAAGCTGCGCTGTAACAATCAATTATTTGTCATAGTGAAAAGGGAAGTATTTCATTTTGCAAAGTTAGCAATCTGACTGCAAGAATTTTGAGTAATTAACCTGTACATGAAACCTAGAGTAATTGGCTTTGCAACATTTGATCACAAAACTGCCTCTGAATAACGCAGCTCAAAGATACTCGCTGAACTTCTGCGATACAACTTATAACATCGCTGCTCGCTCATAGAAATCTATAAAAAGGGTCGAAAAACGGATGCACATAATTACCGGCCAATTTCACTGACATCGATTTGTTGTAGAATCATGGAACATATTTCAGACATAATGACCTATTTAGACTCTGAGAAGCTCATCTCCAGAAACCAGCACGGTTTTAGGAAACAGCCGACATGCGAGACACAGCAAGCCCTCTTTGTACTTGATATACAACAGGCTCTAGATACCGGCTCCCATGTTGATGCCATATTCCTCGACTTTCGAGAGGCGTTCGACTCAGTTTCGCACTGTCGCTTGATCCAAAAAGTGCGCGCTTACGGTATATCCGATGACATATGCGGTTGGATAGGAAGTTTTCTAACAGACAGAGAGCAGTATGTCGTCCTGAATGGGGAGACTTCAACAGAAACAAGCGTAACATCAGGTGTGCCCCAAGGGCAGCGTAATAGGTCCGCTGCTTTTTACGATTTACATAAACGATCTGGTTGATGTTATCGACCGCGGCATTACACTGTTTGCCGATGATGCTGTAGTCTACAGGAAAGTAGTATCACACGAAAGTTGTGAACAAATCAATGAGGATTTGTAGAAAATAAATGCGTGGTGTAATGACAGGCAAATCCCCATTAATGTATGAATACAAAATAAATGCCCAGTCTTCGGAAGCGGTAACATCCGTCAAGCATCTGGGTATGACTATTCGAAATGATCTCAAATGGAATGATCAGATTACACAAGAAACGGGTTTATTGGTAGAATCCTGAAGCGATGCAGTCCTTCAACAAAGGAAATTGCTTACAATACGTTAGTTCGTCCAGTCTTAGCGTACTGTTCGTCTGTATGGGGCCCTGACCAGTTGAGCCTGATTCAAGAGATTGTGAAGGTCCAAAGAACAGCGGAAAGATTCGTGACTAGTACATTTAGCCATCGCGAGAGCGTTACAAATATCATAGGAAGTTTGAAGTGGATACACTTGCAGATACAGACATACAGACGACGCGTTAAACGGAAGGGGCTGCTCACCAAATTCCAAAATCCGATCTTCGCCGAGGATGTACAGCATATATTATTACCACCAACTTCCAAATCGCGCAATGATCACCATTCAAAAATAAGGGAAATTAGAGATCGTTCTTAGGTGTTCAGACAGTCGTTTTTGTCTCGCGCAATCCGCGAGTGGAACAGAGGGGGTGGGGTTTCGGGGGGGGGGGGCGGGAATTATGACTTTGGCGCGAATAGTGGCTCTGGCTCTGAGCACTATGGGACTCAACTTCTGAGGTCATTAGTTCCCTAGAACTTAGAACTACTTAAACCTAACTAACCTAAGGACATCACACACATCCATGCCCGAGGCAGGATTCGAACCTGCGACCGTAGCGGTCTCGCGGTTCCAGACTGCAGCGCCTAGAAGCGCACGGCCACTTCGGCCGGCGGCGCGAATAGTGCCTTCCGCCACACACCATATAGTTGCTAGCGGAGTATATATATAGATGTAGATACCAAAATTGTACATGACACCTATCACTGCCATCATTGTTACCTGAACGTATCTATTTTGCAGGATGAATGGTGTAAGATTTATCCATCCAGAGACGACTGGAAGCTGTTTTGGATATCAACGAGTGTCCTGTATCATATTAGACAAGGCAAAGTGTTGTGTTTCTGTGTTTCCTTATAAATGTCCAGCCCCTGTACTTCACAAAACAGCGTAAGGAACCTTTTACTACTACTAGTGTCGTATCTTTGTGAAATATCTTTTGGTGGCAGTAGGATCCAAGCACTGAGTCACAAATGCGTATTCCGTAAATTTTCTCAATAGTGTTTCGCGAAAAAGAAGTCTTCTTCCATCCAGTAAGTTCACGTGCCATTTCTGTTATACTCGCGTGTTGATAGAACCTCCCGGTAACAAATCTAGTAGGTGTCATTGTCCTCACAGATTCAGTGACAAAGTGTCAAACACTGATTTACACACTTCGGCCAGCAGTAAGATGACGTTCCTTCTTTGACGACATTTTTGCCAGTCTCACACTTTCCATCTCTACTTGGAACAACAGTTAATGACCTAATTTGTTCTAATACTCTCTTACTAAGACCACAAAGCGTTCCAGAAGTATTTAAAAGTAGGATGCTCAATAATCTCGAACACTATTATTTTGCAGACGCGTTCGACTTTCTCCCAGTTCTCCCAATAAGTCAGAATCGTGCATTAGTGTCCCTACAAGATATTTATTCTCTCCATTTCCTTGTACTGTTTCGCTGGGAAACTGCTAGTATTCACAAGAAACCGGTTATATCCCAAAATGTGAATTTGCCCATAATTGTTCGAAGGCACTTCGCTGTACAGAGATGTATGGTCAACAAACAGTGAGTTTGCTGCTCACATCTTTTATGTACACTAATGCGCAACAGAAGAGATAACTCCGTTCTCCAGCTGCCACAGCTGATGAAGTAATTTGGCGCGTCATGTGACTGGGAAACCGTCGGATTTTACTGGCGATCCGCGATATAGTCCTCCACCGCCGGACGGGCCAGACGCATTGTATTACTTCAATTGATTGGGACCATATGAGCGGAGCCTACGGAGCGAAGGACGCAGTGGTCAGCACACTGGACTCGCATTCGGGAGGTCGACGTTTCAAATCCGCGTCCAGCCATCCTGAGTTAGGTTTTCCGTGATTTCCCTAAAATCGTTTCAGGCAGGTATGGTTCCTTTGAAAGGGCACGGTCGACTTCCTTCTGCATCCTTCCCTTATTCGATGGGACCGATGAACTCGCTGTTTTGTCCACTCCCCCAAATCAACCAACTAACCAACCAATCAACCAGGCGGAACCACTTCAAGATACACATTCAAATACGTTTCTCAATCATGTATTACAGAACTTATCAGGGCGCATTTCCCACAGCTGATACTGAATGTTGTTTTTTGAACAGGTGGTATCTACTCGTAAGGCTGCCAGCTCTAAGCAGTAAAGGTTTAGCGGCTAGGCTTCTACGGAGCACGGCTCTTAAGGGCGTCCCAAAGGCGTCGTTCGTTCAACCTAAGAGTGTCCTATCAACATCTACATGATCTTTACGTTCCATTGTTTGCAACGAAAGTGGATCAAGTGAGTGACTGCACCTTCGCTGCCGAATCTATTATGCTTTACCGCGTCGTTAATCGACCATTAATATCAATATTTTGATAGTATAAAGTTAGTTTTTTGTTTCTGGCTTTGGTAACTCTACCCGCTGTAGGAAAAGCATGGTAAGTTTATAAATGTCTCCCTGAGTGCAGAAATACGGTAACGCAAGTGTCACACCTAGCAGGACTTCCACGAAGACTGATGAAGGAATAAGGGCGCAAAACATTTGCTGATACCTTCAGGTGCTAAGAATTTACTTGCTATCTTTGTGAGAGAATGTGAGTTATCAGCAACTTTCTTTCCATTAATTTATTGTGGCAACTTCTTGTGAATTTTATTTTCTTGTGAATAACTACAGCATACCGCGGGCCTGAAAACAGCACAATATGAGGTAACATGTTTAGATAATGACATATTTTCCGACAATTTAGTATAAAAAACCTTACTAAAAATGACACCTCTTGGGGCGATCTTTAATGCGGAACGTCACTTAGACTGCATACTTTTGTTCTACGTAAATATAAATACGAAAACCAAGAAATAAGGCACGTTAGCTTCGCTAACGCTTAAATCAACATGGCGGCTGCTCAGTCGGCCTCTGTCAGCCTATCACAGTACAGGATCCGGGACGCCAAGGTAACATCGCTATTTCGTCGATGGAAATTAAACGCTGTGCACTGAATATACACGATTAACAATAAACGTCTCAGGTTCGGAACTGGAAACATGAAAAACATTATGCACGCAACAAAGCATTACATATCTCTCCAAAACGCATCGTTTTTGGTATAGTCTGCTCCGATTAGCTGTAGGCAAATATGACTATCTTGGAGTTAGCTTTTGGTGTCGTTTAGCAGTTAATTATGGGAAGGAAAGGAGTTACAGCATGGAAACTTAAAGTCTTGGCATCACAGTTCCAGTCGATGAATGGATCAGTCTTGTACAGTGTGGAAAACATGAACCGCGCCAGGATCAAACTTCCGGTGACCGGCGCATGGGGCAATCCATCTCCAAGGTTGTGCGGGCACCCCCTTTGTCACATGCCATCATGTCAACGGTGTATCCTGACAGTCACGGTTCTGGGAAGAACACCACCACCAGAGTCAACTGTTGTGGAAAACAACTTGTTGGTAACAGGCGTCGCTGTTGACTATCGCGTATTGTAACAGCAGGTAGACGGTCCACAGTCCAACAAAAATCTCTTCTGTTCTTTGCAGACGTCATAAGACAATTTTCTGCAGAATCAAATTTTTGTTTACCGTCAGATCCGGAGCAGTCAGGGAATCAGTTTTGATGGGACTCGGACGAACACAGCGTCTAGAGCTTGTTGGCTTGTTCTGGCAGACATATTGAACGGTTATTTCAATTACTATTGAAATCAAGAGGTTTGGACCGGATTGGCCAAGTCTCCAACAGAAAACATCTTTAACTGCTTGCCCTCCTTGCCTATGAATTTTAAGAGCCGCAGGAGACACACAACATTGTTTCATCTACAGCCAAACCATCAAGCACAAATTATATGAACGCAGTGTTATTCAATGGCTACTGGTTAACGTGTCTGTAAACCTCAGACTATGTTTCCTGCACCAGTACGAAATGTTCAGTGTATCCCGTCACAAAACGCGTATTTTTAGTTACAGTGTTCTCGCCAACTCGTAGTGCGCTTGCCAACGTCTTTTTCATGCCATCACACTGACTTCCCATCCCGATGCTACGCTGATATTCACTTACAGTAATTTACTTTGTACATTTAAAAAAATTTTCTGACTGTGCCATTTAATCGCTGACAGAAATTCGCTTCACGGTAAGCGTTGTCCGCCCGCAGCTATGTTCCGTGCCAATCAGACCCACCACTGCAGAAGTGGTGGCTTTGTTCGGTTTAATCAACAGTCTGAAACGAAGGTGGTATTTTTAGCCAACGTCATCAACGATGCTTCGCCGAGAGCACATTTTTATTTTCCAGTGGAATGACTAGGGAGCCTGTGTCATTTCGCCGAATTCGAAAAGCAATTTCCCGTGTCAGACGAGTCAATTATAGACCTCCTCACCACCAAAAACGCCATACTGTTTTTTTCACAGCCTCTCCATTATGTTCACTTTTATTGTTATTTCGAAGTTTTTTATCAACAGCAGCACCCACGTACGAGAAAACGACTTGCGAAAGTTGAAAAAACCGTCGGGTAAGTAACTGCTACCGGCTTTTCCCTGAATTAATTCGATTATATACTTATATGGATTAAGCAGACGGTATTAATATAATTCTAATTTAGTTCTACACGGCTGCAGGTCATCAATGGTGTCTGTTCTTTCGGACATGTCCGAAAGAACAGACACCATATCCATTGTTTTTGTTGTGGTCTTCAGTCCTGAGACTGGTTTGATGCAGCTCTCCATGCTACTCTATCCTGTGCAAGTTTCTTCATCTCCCAGTACCTACCGCAGCCTACATCCTTCTGAATCAGCTTAATGTATTCATCTCTTGGTCTTCCTCTACGATTTTTACCCTCCAAGCTGCCCTCCAGTACTGAATTGGTGATCCCTTGACGCCTCAGAGCCCGCCGAAGTGGCCGTGCGGTTAAAGGCGCTGCAGTCTGGAACCGCAAGACAGCTACGGTCGCAGGTTCGAATCCTGCCTCGGGCATGGATGTTTGTGTTGTCCTTAGGTTAGTTAGGTTTAACTAGTTCTAAGTTCTAGGGGACTAATGACCTCAGCAGTTGAGTCCCATAGTGCTCAGAGCCATTTGAACCATTTGACGCTTCAGAACATGTCCTACCAACCGATCCCTTCTTCCAGTCAAGTTGTGCCACAAACTCCTCTTCTCCCCAATTCTATTCAATACCTCCTCATTAGTTATGTGATCTACCCATCTAATCTTCAGCATTCTTCTGTAGCACCACATTTCGAAAGCTTCTATTCTCTTCTTGTCTACACTATTTATCGTCCATGTTTCACTTCCATACATGGCTATAATCCATACAAATACTTTCAGAAACGACTTCCTGACACTTAAGAATGAATACTCAATGTTAACAAATTTCTCTTCTGCAGAAGCGCTTTCCATATAAGTATACAGGGTGTTACAAAAAGGTACGGCCAAACTTTCAGGAAACATTCCTCACACACAAATAAAGAAATGATGTTATGCGGACATGTGTCCGGAAACGTTTAATTTCCATGTTAGAGCTCATTTTAGTTTCGTCAGTATGTACTGTACTTCCTCGGTTCACCGCCAGTTGGCCCAGTTGAAGGAAGGTAATGTTGACTTCGGTGCTAGTGTTGACATGCGACTCATTGCTCTACACTGCTAGCATCAAGCACATCAGAACGCAGCATCAACAGGTTAGTGTTCATCACGACCGTGGTTTTGCAGTCAGTGTAATGTTTACAAATGCGGAGTTGGCAGATGCCCATTAATTGATCGGCGTCTTAGGGAGCACGGAACATTCCAGCCTATGACTCGCGACTGGGGAAGACCTAGAATGACGAGGACACCTCTTTGTGCAGTTGACGATAAACCTAATGTCAGCGTCAGAGAAGTTGCTGCTGTACAAGGTAACGTTGACCACGTCACTGTATGGAGAGTGCTACGGGAGAACCAGTTGTTTCCGTACCATGTACAGCGTGTGCAGGCACTATCAGCAGCTGATTGGCCTCGACGGGTACTCTTCTGCGAATGGTTCATCCAACAATGTGTCAATCCTCATTTCAGTACAAACGCTCTCTTTACGGATGAGGCTTCATTCCAACGTGATCAAATTGTAAATTTTCACAATCAACACGTATGGGCTGACGAGAATCCGCACGCAATTGTGCAATCACGTCATCAACACAGATTTTCTGTGAACGTTTGGGCAGGCATTGTTGGTGATGTCTTGATTGGTCCCCATGTTCTTCTACCTACGCTCAATGGAGCACGTTATCATGATTTCATACGGAATGCTCTACGTATGCTGCTAGAACATGTGCCTTTACAAGTACGACACATGTGGTTCATGCACGATGGAGCTCCTGCACATTTCAGTCGAAGTGTTCGTACGCTTCTCAACAACAGATTCGGTGGCCGATGGATTGGTGGAGGCGGACCAATTCCATGGCCTCCACCCTCTCCTGACCTTAACCCTCTTGACTTTTATTTATGGGGGCATTTGAAAGCTCTTGTCTACGCAACCCCGGTACCAAATGTAGAGACTCTTCGTGCTCGTATTGTGGATGGCTGTGATACAATACGCCATTCTCCAGGGCTGCATCAGCGCACCAGGGATTCCATGCGAAGGAGCGTGGATGCATGTATCCTCGCTAACGGAGGACATTTTGAACATTTCCTGTAACAAAGTGTTTGGAGTCACGCTGGTACGTTCTGTTGCTGTGTGTTTCCATTCCATGATTAATGTGATTTGAAGAGAAGTAATAAAATGAGCTCTAACATGGTAAGAGTTTCCGGACACATGTCCACATAACATATTTTCTTTATTTGTGTGTAAGGAATGTTTCCTGAAAGTTTGGCCGTACCTTTTTGTAACACCCTGTATATTTGTAACACCCTGTATATATCTGGCAATACCAGCCATGACTTTCTTCTTCTGTGCGGATGCACACACATTCCGCGAACTCCTACGGGACTTGGTAAGAATGTCTTCCACGAGTAATGAATGTGTTAGGGTGGGACACTACGAATGTAGTGTGTGGACATACAAGGTGAGAATGTGGGTCTCGCGAGAGGTGTGCGCGAGATAGTCCCTGCAGTCGCGCTATCCTCTGTGCCCTCGGTGGCTCAGATGGGTCCTCTGTAATAAAAAAAACTGAGTGGAAGGATCAACAAACGAACTTTAGCGGATGTCATGTGACGTCCGCAACGACCAAACCCAACGGGAAAAAAAGATGGATAGAGCGTCTGCCATGTAAGTAGGAGATCCCGGGTTCGAGTCCCGGTCGGG
Organism: Schistocerca piceifrons; assembly: GCF_021461385.2. Classification (NCBI taxonomy): domain Eukaryota; kingdom Metazoa; phylum Arthropoda; class Insecta; order Orthoptera; family Acrididae; genus Schistocerca; species Schistocerca piceifrons. Next base: position 62,206,010 of record NC_060144.1, on the reverse strand, counting down.
GCACGCATTTTCACCTGTCCCCGTTGATATATATCAACGCCCGTGAGCAGCTGACGGTATTAATATAATTCTAATTTAATTCGATTATAGTAGTTTACAGAAAAACTGAAAAATTTTAAGCACGGTAGCACTTGTGTATTAGGTCACCAATTAACCGAACACACACAACTAAATGCGTCGATATTGTGATGAGCCACCTCGATGACAGAGACACCTACAACGTCCATACAGGGCATGCATGTGAAAATCCTTTCAAATCGTCCTTGGATAGGAGCACTTATACTGACGCGGCGCGGCGGTAACGCACTGGACTCCCGTTGCTATTTAAATCCGCATCCGGGCGTCCAAATTTACGTTTCCCGTTGTTCCTCTACATTTCTTAAGGCAAATGGTGTGCTGGCTCTTTTCAAAAGGATATGGCTGATTATCTCCTTACAAAAGGGCACGGCTGATTTCCTCCCCCATCTTCCTCCAATCCTTAATAACTTTGTCATCCACGGGATCCTAATACCCTTTTTTTGTCTGTAAATACTATGAAAAGTAACTTTATGTAATACTGGTGACAATGATTTCTGGTTTCTGCAGAAGAACGACGAAGGACAAACCTAAGTTTGCTGTGTGTGTGTGTGTGTGTGCTTCTTCAGTGGTCTGTAATGTGCAATATGCTGTCTTGTTATTAAACTGTAAGCATTTTGATAATAGGTATGTAGTGGTTCTTGGAACCTCATATAAATTACCTATTTACGTATATAACGTTGTGTTTTATTAGACTTAAATTCATTGTTATGTCTTGATGTATCTACGTGTTGTGACGTATGTGTTAGATGTAGATACTTACTTTTAACATTTCACTAGGCATAACCTGTAGTGTAGGATACCGGTGTTTCCCAAGTGCTTTAGGGCTGATTGATGGATCATGGGAGTTGTAGAGTGAGAGAGCAAAACGGCTACTGGTGAGGGGTATGGGTGAGGGTAGATGGTCCGGCACTGTGTGTGTGTGTGTGTGTGTGTGTGTGTGTGTGTGTGTGTGTGTGTGTGTGTGTGTGTGTGAGAGAGAGAGAGAGAGAGAGATTGTGTATATACAGGGTGATTCAAAAAGAATACCACAACTTTAAAAATGTGTATTTAATGAAAGAAACATAATATAACCTTCTGTTATACATCATTACAAAGAGTATTTAAAAAGGTTTTTTTTTCACTCAAAAACAAGTTCAGAGATGTTCAATATGGCCCCCTCCAGACACACGAGCAATATCAACCCGATACTCCAACTCGTTCCACACTCTCTGTAGCATATCAGGCGTAACAGTTTGGATAGCTGCTGTTATTTCTCGTTTCAAATCATCAATGGTGGCTGGGAGAGGTGGCCGAAACACCATATCCTTAACATACCCCCATAAGAAAAAATCGCAGGGGGTAAGATCAGGGCTTCTTGGAGGCCAGTGATGAAGTGCTCTGTCACAGGCTGCCTGGCGGCCGATCCATCGCCTCGGGTAGTTGACTTATCCGCTGCAGACAGTGCTTGAACCAATTTCAGACGATAAGGTTTCATAACTAACCTTTTTCGTAGGACTCTCCGTACAGTTGATTGTGGAATTTGCAGCTCTCTGCTAGCTCTGCGAGTCGATTTTCCTGGGCTGCGATCAAATGCTTGCTGGATGCGTGCTACATTTTCATCACTCGTTCTCGGCCGTCCAGAACTTTTCCCTTTGCACAAACACCCATTCTCTGTAAACTGTTTATACCAACCTTTAATACCGAGCGAGGTGGCGCAGTGGTTAGACACTGGACTCGCATTCGGGAGGACGACGGTTCAATCCCGCGTCCGGCCATCCTGATTTAGGTTTTCCGTGATTTCCCTAAATCGCTCCAGGCAAATGCCGGGATGGTTCCTCTGAAAGGGCACGGCCGACTTCCTTCCCCATCCTTCCCTAATTCGATGAGACCGATGACCACGCTGTCTGGTCTCCTTCCCCAAACAACCAACCAACCTTTAATACACCACCTATCAGAAGGTTTAACACCATACTTCGTTCGAAATGCACGCTGAACAACTGTCGTCGATTCACTTCTGCCGTACTCAATAACACAAAAAGCTTTCTGTTGAGCGGTCGCCATCTTAGCATCAACTGACGCTGACGCCTAGTCAACAGCGCCTCAAGCGAACAAATGTACAACTAAATGAAACTTTATAGCTCCCTTAATTCGCCGACAGATAGTGCTTAGCTCTGCCTTTTGTCGTTGCAGAGTTTTAAATTCCTAAAGTTGTGGTATTCTTTTTGAATCACCGTGTAGACTTCAGAAATGTTGAATTTCGCTTACTATTCGACGAAATATAAATTACGTATGAAGCAATCAACAGTACTATAGAAAGGCGCTGGATATTTGATGTAAGTAACACAACACGAACTCTGCTCGTATTACTCTTATTTACTCCAAATCTTGAGAAAATGTTGTAGGTATTATGCAAATCAGCAAGTGCTAAGTATGATTAGATCGCTGTAGAATTCTAGAGGGCAAGTTTTTGGAGATCCTAGTGGCACAAATGGTTCAAATGGCTCTGAGCACTATGGGACTTAACTTCTGAGGTCATCAGTCCCCTAGAACTTAGAACTACTTAAACCTAACTAACCTAAGGACATCACACACATTCATGCCCGAGGCAGGATTCGAACCTGCGACCGTAGGGGTCGCGCGATTCCAGACTGTGGCGCCTAGAACCGCTCGGCCACAACGGCCGGCTCCTAGTGGCACACAAAATGAGGAAATGTATTACGCTTAAAGTACAGATTGATTGTTGTACTTCTTTTTTTTATAGAGTTTTCGTACGCTGCGATGTACCATTGTCGAACGCTACATCCGTAGAAGTACCGAGTACTGTCATCTGATGAACACGTTGTCACATCTCTGCACAAAACGTGACGAGTTTGTAAGAGCTGTAGCTGTTATAAAGTGAGCCCGACCATCATGGCTAGGGAGAATCTATTAAAATAACTTGGCGACCCTCATACAAAATTGAACTTTGCGCTCTCCCAGTTAGGCGTGAATACCACAACTGTTCCATTCGCATAGGTGATTTATGACATCACTTGCTGCACTCGAATTTGCTTAAAACTTTTGATTGCGAGGGTGCAGTCAGCCAACTTGTACCACGTCAAGGAGACGTCGTATTTAATGGAAACATCTACACACATACTCCGGAAGCCACCGTACGGTGCGTGGCGGAGGGTACCCTTTACCACAGCTAGTCGTCCCCTTTCCTGTTGTACTCGCAGATAGCGAGGAAAAAACGTCTTAACGTCTCCGCATGAGCCATCATTGTTCTGCGTCAAATCGAAAATTCGGTTTCCACGTTTAATTTTCTTTTGTTTCATAGCTATTCTCCTGGCAGTTATTAGTAACTTTCACCTGCGCGATTTCATCAACTTGTACAGAGTTCACACGATTACTCATCGGAATGGAAGTGCCTTGATGAACCAGACGTAATAAAAAAAAAAAAATGCGTAAAATGTTAGTTTACTTCATAAGTTAATTACTAGACGGACCTAGATTGAAACAAAAATCAACGTACATCTTTTAGAAATTATTATTAATTAGAAAATATAGCTTTTTTTACATTTTTCGCATGTAAATAAATAAAACCTGCGATACAATTTTCACGCCTTAGATCAATACCCAGATTTCAGTCTTTCCTACCGCCATTTAGATTTCTAAAAGCCCACACATCATCATTCCTTCACAAATATTCCTTAATCCCACCGTTGTTCTGCATAAAATTGAAAATTCAGCATCCAAGTTCAATTTTCTTTTGTTCCATAGCTGCTCCGCTGGCAGTTATTAGTAACTCCTGCCTGTGGTGTTTCATCAACTGTAAGACGTGTATATTTCTATTGTCAAACCACAATTTATGAAAGATGTTTATATTTTATTAATAGGATTAAGTAGGAATAATTAATATTTGTCATGTTGGAAATAACTGTGGTAGCCGGGAAAGTCTGCACCAAAGTACTGTTGGCGGGAGAGACCGCACATTGATATAATTTTCAAGAGGGCGGGAGAGACCGCGTATGGATACATTTTAAGAAAAGTGCGGGAAAGACCGCGCATTGATACATTTTGTAATGGTAGCAGGTATTGTCTGCACCAGAAAGCACTGTTGGCGGGAGAGGCCGCACTTTAGCGTTCGTAGGAAGTCAGTAGTAAGCGAGAAGTGAAGCGAGTCGGTAGCAGGTCTGAAGCGAGAGGTTGAGAGGAGCGGTGTGCCTGCCAGCCACCAGCTATGATTTGCAAGAGATTATAAACGGATGTACAGAGACATCAGCTAACTATTATCATAAGAAGAACTAATATTATTGAATTATTTTTTTGAGAAACTCGAGACTACTTAAGGTATGTTTGCGCAATGCTAGTTGTAAGTGTATTGTAAAAAGTAAGTCGCATTTGAACGTTTATGACAGCCCACCAGCAGCTAATAGAGTATAGTAAAACAGAGTAAGTATATTGATGTAGCAGTCAGATGGTGATCCAATAACAGTAAAAGAGGTAAGGAACAGTTTTGGGTTATTGCAGGTAACGACTGAGGGCCACGACGACGACACATTCTATGTTTCGTCGAAATAATCAGAAAATCACTTTTAATAAGCAGAATTTAAATTTGTATGCGAAGATTGAGAAAGAGAATTAATTTCAAAGGGAAGATTTCATTTTTTATTATTAAGCAAGAGATAGAAATCCGAAGGGAAGGTTTCATAGGTTATTGTAGAAGGAAAGGTTGCGTAACTAAAGAGATATAGAGGAGACGGGAAGGTTTCACAACTTGTTCACGGAGCGCGGCTGCATCATCTAATCAAAGCACCTTTCGACAATCCATGCTTTCAAAGGAAAAAATAATTTTTGAATGTTATATCTTTGGATAATCACTCTTAACTCATTCCCGTTACGCTACAAATTACTGTGAACAAAAGAAAAATGAAAGGAAAAAATTACCTTTTGTCTAGTTATGTTTAGCGCAAAGTTGCTACTTCATCGTTTCACGTATGGCACCACGTAACATGTGACAGCCTCGAGGTACAACGTGGTGGGTCTGTAACTACGGCTCTGCGCAGACGTCAGCCACGAAGTCTGTTCGTAGCACAAGTCGCGAGGCATGTTGTGTCTGCTCGGCGTTGCGTCACTGCTGCTGAAGCGGCGCGAGTGTGGGAAGGCGTAAGTCGGAAAACTGCGTTGCTTAAACGGCTTAGCACACCCTTCTGTGGGAGGAGTACATGTCTGTTGCATCACCAGCAGTGATATTCGCGCTGTTCAACCACACTTGCTTACTTCGGGTTACCTTCACTTTTATTTTCACATTTTGACAAATGGCATTCTTGGCCAGAAGATTCTTTTGTTCGTCTTATTACTAGAAGGTATCAGATACATTATATAATGGTAAGACAGAGATTTAGGAACCAGGTTTTAAATTGTAAGACATTTCCAGGGGCAGATGTGGACTCGGACCACAATCTACTGGCAAAAAGCTGGGAATTTAAGGAGATGGGACCTGGATAAACTGACTAAACCAGAGGTTGTACAGAGTTTCAGGTAGAGCATAAGGGAACAATTGACAGAAATGGGGGAAAGAAATACAGTAGAAGAAGAATGGGTAGCTTTGAGGGATGAAGTAGTGAAGGCAGCAGCGGATCAAGTAGGTAAAAAGACGAGGGTTAGTAGAAATCCTTGGGTAACAGAAGAAATATTGAATTTAATTAATGAAAGGAGAAAATATAAAAATGCAGTAAATGAAGCAGGCAAAATGATTACAAACGTCTCAAAAATGAGATCGACAGGAAGTGCAAAATGGCTAAGCAGGCATGGCTAGAGGACAAATGTAAGGATGTAGAGGCTTATCTCACTAGGGGCAAGATAGATACTGCCTACAGGAAAATTAAAGAAACCTTTGGAGAAAAGAGAGCCACTTGTATCAATGTATCAAGAGCTCAGTTGGAAACCCAGTTCTAAGCAAAGAAGGGAAAGCAGAAAGGTGGAAGGAGCATATAGAGGGTCTATACAAGGGCAATGTACTTGAGGACAATATTATGGAAACGGAAGAGGATGAAGATGAAATGGGAAATACGATACTGCATGAAGAGTTTGACAGAGCACTGAAAGACCTGAGTCGAAACAAGGCCCCCGGATTAGACAACATTCCATTAGAACTACTGACGGCCTTGGGAGAGCCAGTCCTGACAAAATTCTACCATCTGGTGTGCAAGATGTATGAGACAGGTGAAATACCCTCAGACCTCAAGAAGAATATAATAATTCCAATCCCAAAGAAAGCGGGTGTTGATAGATGTGAAAATTACCGAACTATCAGTTTAATAAGTCACAGCTGCAAAATACTAACGCGAATTCTTTACATACGAATGGAAAAACTGGTAGAAGCCGACCTCGGGGAAGATCAGAAATGTTGGAACACATGAGGCAATACTGACCTTACAACTTATCTTAGAAAATAGATTAAGGAAAGGAAAACCTACGTTTCTAGCATATGTAGACTTAGAGAAAGCTTTTGACAATGCTGACTGGAATACTCTCCTTCAAATTCTAAAGGTGGCAGGGGTAAAATACAAGAAGTGAAAGGCTATTTACAATTTTGTACAGAAACCAGATGTCAGTTATAAGAGTCGAGGGGCACGAAAGGGAAGCAGTGGTTGGGAAGGGAGTGAGACAGGGTTGTAGCCTCTCGCCGATGTTATTCAGCAAGCAGTAAAGGAAACAAAAGAAAAATTCGGAGTAGGTATTAAAATCCATGGAGAAGAAAACCAAATTTGAGGTTCGTCGAAGACATTGTAATTCTGTCAGAGACAGCAAAGGACTTGGAAGAGCAGTTGAACGGAATGGACAGTGTCTTGAGAGGAGGATATAAGATGAACATCAACAAAAGCAAAACGAGGATAATGGAATGTAGTCGAATTAAGCCGGGTGATGCTGAGGGAATTTGATTAGGAAATGAGACACTTAAAGTAGTAAAGGAGTTTTGCTATTTGGGGAGCAAAATAACTGATGATGGTCGAAGTACAGGGGATATAAAATATCGACTGGCAATGGCAAGGAAAGCGTTTCTGAAGAAGAGAAATTTGTTAACATCGAGTATAGATTTAAGTGTCAGGAAGTCGTTTCTGAAAGTATTTGTATGGAGTGTAGCGATGTATGGAAGTGACACATGGACGATAAATAGTTTGGACAAGAAGAGAATAGAAGTTTTCGAAATGTGGTGCTACAGAAGAATGCTGAAGATTAGATGTGTAGATCACAAAACTAATGAGGAGGTATTGAATAGAATTGGGGAGAAGAGGAGTTTGTGGCACAACTTGACAAGAAGAAGGGACCGGTTGGTAGGACATGTTCTGATGCATCAGGGGATCACAAATTTAGCATTGGAGGGCAGCTTGGAGGGTAAAAGTCGCAGAGGGAGACCAAGAGATGAATACACTAAGCAGATTCAGAAGGATGTAGGTTGCAGTAAGTACTGGGAGATGAAGAAGCTTGCACAGGATAGAGTAGCATGGAGAGCTGCATCAAACCAGTCTCAGGACTGAAGATCACAACAACAATTGCTATTCACCATCCACTCCATCGTCGCCTTATATGGCGACAGTAAATACAACAAAAGATAGTGTGTGCATAGGTAGTACAGCTGGTAATAATTCATATTAAATTTACGTGAAAAATAAGTGAAAAGAACAGAAAAAAGTTCCAACGGACACATTTTAACATATTACAGACTTTTTTCGTACGATAACGATTGTCACAAGTGGTCCGCAATATAAAAACAATGTGTTTACGCGGTATCTTCTTCATAACCGAATTTAAATCAGAACCATCTGAATCAAATAGAAGCCCAATGATTTTTGACTTCACAGCTCTGGGAGGTGAATCAAAACGACTTTTTCCTTTATGTTGTAATATTTATTAAGACTGCTTCTTTCTTACACATCTAGTTGCACGGTTTATACAGTCGTTTCCGAGTTTTTCCACCAAAGCAAGGTGTTACATGCAAACATGAAAATGGCAGCGAACTCACACGATGTATGATGTTCGTGATGAACTAGCAACAGGCACTGCCTCTGCGAGGAAGATAAACATCACAGCAGCAGCAGCAGCAGCAGCGATGGAGTTCGACGTGGCGCAGGAGTCGAAAAATTATGCGCTCATCACTTGCAAGAGCATGCGGCGAAAGTACGTATACCGAGGGGGGAGTGGAGGTAGGAGTCAGCAGCACGTATGACGCACAATACGTTATCGTTTCCGATATTTTCACCGCAAATCAATTAAGTGCAATATCTTGTACTATTTTACTGGATTGTCGGAGTTATTATAAATATTGCAAATGCATTAATTTGTGGATAGTCTGTGTTACGTCTATGACCTTTCTTCCCGAGACATTCGTCGCAACACTAATTACAAAATACAAACTCAGTTACTACTTGAGAACTATTGTTAATATGTGATTCTTCAGTTTCTCCCGGCGTATTTGTTGCTCGAACAGTCCACGGGTATACTGCTGGTTCATAGTGTCCTATGAACCGACAGTATACCTCATAGTGTCCTATGAACCGACAGTATACCCGTGGACTGTATTGTTAATATGTTAGACATGTTGCTGAACTTTCAGACGGAGTTCATTCACCTACATCGTCGAAATGGACGAAAAATGCTGAAAACATAATGTCTCCGACAGTGAGGGGAAATCACTTGTTAGTAATCAAGTCTTGGGCAGATGAAGGAGTATTTTCTCTCGTTGTTGTTGTTGTTGTTGGTGTTGGTGGTGGTGGAGGTGGTGGTCATCGTCTAGCCTTGGTTGGAAGTGAGGTCGTTTTCTGTTCCCCCGCCGTTCGTATTTGGGTGCAGAAATTTGCTGAGAAGCTCCACGTATTTTAAATCACCAACGTTGCAACGCAGATAGCAGCTCAGTCTATCTACTTAGAACCACAGAGGAAGCAAAATAGCCTCTCTTCATTTGTACTTACAGCATCCTTCATTTCTCTACGAACGCCATGCTGAGGACTGTTTCAGTCTGCCATGTGAAACGTGTCATCGTGACTCAACTGATTATTTGTCAAACATTCATCGTTAATCCTCAGTTTTTACCCAACCACGTCAACTTCCTAGTCTCATAAACATTCATACCTAAGCTACCGCTTCTACCATTGGCATAATCGCAATATGAATTAGCGCTCTAACTGGCGCCTAGTTCGACGCATAACTGACCGAAAAGGCAGTCTGCGTAATCTGTGTCTCTCCTAAAGCGTGCAATTATTTGAGGATCAGAAGTATCGTTTACCCTATCATTCAACGCTCCAAATCTGCACGAGGCTTCGTAATTAGAGCTGAAGGACAAATGTTTCAGACATTTGAAGACAGATGTGTTCTCACCTTCGATAAGACGAACATTTATAGTCGAACAAGTTACACCTGCCGCTGTGATACTAACGGTACCTTATCTGTGGCATGGAAACAGGCAGTACACCTCTACATCGATGTCACAACTGCTAGCGAACTCATCGAAGAAATGATAAAATAACTGGAAAGCGGTGAGCTACTTTGTAGCGTCATGCGAGCCGAAAATCAAAGTAAGGAAGCAGGTTCGTCTGTACACTAATGAAACGTATTTCTCAAAACATGCAGATCGTGACAGATGAGCGTGAGTATTCTGTAATTTACTCATTGATGATAGTGCTAAGAAACCACTTACTACGCAAAAAATTCGTTGTGCCAGATATCATGACCGTGACAAAAAAGTTTATGCAAGACCTACTGAATCGTCGGAAAAGGTGTCTTCGTATTGCCTTACATTTTTTCAGCTGAATATTACTGAATGCGCACGTAAATGTATAAGAACAATCGCACAGTTACTTTCATGGCACTCTGCACAAGCTGTAAAACATGTGCTGTAGAAGAGTAGAGACACCCCGTGATGAGAGAAATTATTACCTGAACATCGGTTACTGTCTCAACCTTAAAAATCCATCCGAATACGCCCTCCCCCTCCCCACCCCGTGACCCCCCCCCCCCCAAGCAGGTGGATCAGCCTCAGCGAAGGCACTGCATGTTAGGTAGGCAGGGTTCTAATCCGGAGTTGCGGCGTCTCCCCCCTGTGCGACCGGTCGCGGCCGCGCAGCACAGCTTCGCGCAGATCCTCGCGGTACCAGCAGCGTAGCATCAGAGGCTAGAAGCACGGAGGCTGCCGCGTGGAATGCGGGCTTGTTTACGCGTGGGCGGTGGGCGCGCCATTACCCACCCCCTTGCCCCTGCCCCCTCCCTCTCCTCTATCTGTGCCCCCTCCCACATTCGCATACCACGGACGCCGCAGCTAACGGCCCCTGGTACGCCGGGTTACGGGCTCTCGCCTCGCGCTCCGCAACAACAACCGGGCACAGCAAGTGTCTGTACTAGCAACGCCCTAACGGCGCCTCCTGCTCTCTTCCCAATCACACTGCAGTACTCCCGGGTCGCAGTTCTCAATCTGTAAGCAAGTCTGTCAATGTATTTCGGTAAAAGTGAGGCTTGATTCTAAACGGTATTACGAGGCGTGTTTTTTAAGTAAGTACCGTTTCGAAATTAAAAATAATGTGCAGAGATATCTCCATAATTTTATTTTTACATGCAAGCCTGTACCTTAATCTACTTTTCTACAAATATCCGTCAAAATTGTGGCACTTGTCATAACGTTGTACCAGTTTTTGAATACCCTCCTCATAGAAGTCTGCCGCCTGACTTGTTAACCACTGCATCACCACTGTTTTGACTTCGTCATCGTCTTGAAGACGCTGACCGCCCAGGTGTCTCTTCAAGTGCAGGAACAGATGGTAATCACTGGGCGCAAGATCGGGGCTGTACGGAGGATGATCTAGAGTTTCCCATCGAAAAGATGTGATGAGATCTTTGATCTGATTCGCCACATACGGACGGGTATTGTCTTGTTCAAATTCCATGGACTGTTGCTTTGATTCTGGTGTGACGTAGGCCACCCATGTTCCATCGCCGGTAACAATTTGGCTTATGAAATCATCACCGTTGTTGTGGTACCGCTCGAGGAAAGTCTATGCACTGTCTAAACGTTTGGTTTTGTGCTCATCCGTCAACATTTTCGGTACCCAACGTGCGCACAATTTTCGGTAATTCAAGTGCTCGGTCACAATGCCATACAAAACACTACAAGAAACATTAGGAAAGTCATCCCGCAAGGAGGAAATCGTAAAGCATCTGTTTTCTCTCACGTTATTGTCCACTTACTGCACCAAACTTTCGTTAAGGACCGAACGACGCCCACTCCGTTGTTCATCATGCACATTTGTGCGGTCATCTTTAAATGCTCTCACCCACTTTCTTACCATTCCATGACTCATAATGTTTTCTCCGTAAACTGCACAGATCTCGAGACGAATATCGATCGTTTTTAGGCCTTTAGCACTAAGAAATCTTATAACAGCCCGTACTTCACAGTCGGCGGGACTCACGATTATCGGAGGCATCTTAAACACTCAGTACTCAACGTAAATAAGGAAGAATCAGACTGTAATGGCGTCAGTGCGTAGATTAAGGTACAGGCTTTCATGTAAAAATAAAATTATTGAGATATCTTAGCACGTCTTTTTTTAATTTCAAAACGGTACTTACTTAAAAAAACACGCCTCGTACAATCCTTGATGACTCTCCGTCCAACGTAACGTACTGTGTCTCCCCTATAAAGACGTCTTCAAACACAAATTTTGCTTGATATCCGTTACGATCGTACTTTAGATAGTACAAGTAATCGTAGGGTTAGTCCAGAGTGAAATGCTTTTCAGAAGTCAAGAAATGTTACGTGTCTGCCGTCATCGATGGCTTTCATAAAGTCACGTGAGAAATGGGCGAGATTGGTTCGCATGACCAATGTTTACGGAATCTATACAGGTAGAATGAAGAAAGGTAAACCTACATTTATACCGTTTGCAGATTTCGTGGAAGCTTTTGACAGAGTGAACTGGACCACATATTATTGAAATGTCGACTGTAGCAGGGACAATACCGAGACGCGCAATGTTATTTAAAACTTGTACAGAAACCAAACTGCAGTTATAAAGAGTCGACGGACATGAAAGGGATGTCTTGGTTGAGGAAGGAATGAGACCGATCTGTAGCCTGTCGCCAATGACAGTCTTTCAGTCTATACAATACATTGAGGAAGCTGTGAAGGAAAGCAAGGAGAAATTTGGAAAAGGGATTAGAGTTCATGGAGAAGAAATAGTAAGTTTAAGGTTTGCCGATGACATTGTAATTCGGCCAGAGACAGTAAAGGACTTGGATAAGCAGTTGAACGGAATGAGTAGTGTCTTCAGAAGTGATTACATGATAAGCATGAACAAAAGTAACGAAGTACGAATCGCATGATTCTGAGGCAATTAAATTAGGAAATGAGGCACTATGTAAAGTAGATGACTTTTGCTATTTTGACAGCAAAATTGCTGGTGATCCCCAAAGTAAAGAGAATATAAAATGCAAGTTGGCAATAGCAAGATAAGCGCTGCTAAAATAAGACGAACTTGCTAACATCTAATATCAATCTGAGTGTTACAAAATCTGCTATGAATTTATTTGTCTGGAGTGCGGACGAGGTGGACGATAAACAGTTCCATCAACAAGCGAGTAGAATCTTTCGAAATTTGTTGCTACAAAAGAAATCTAAAGCTTACACGGGTAGATTGAGTAATTAATGATGAGAGACTAAATCGAATTAGGGGAAAAATAAATTACTGAAACAATGGATCGACTGATGGAACACAAGCTGAGACACGAAGGACTCGTCAGTTTGGTGATGAAGGAAAGCGTGTGTGTGTGTGTGTGTGTGTGTGTGTGTGTGTGTGTGTGTGTGTGTTGTCAGGGGAGGGGGTGTTAAAGTTGTAGATGAACTTCAAGCAATGGCTACAGTAAGTGTTTTCAGATTGATATGGCTGCAGTAGTTATTCGGAGACTAAGTGGGTGGCAGGGGATAGAGCAACGTGGGGACCGGCATATCAAACCAGTCTTTGGACTGCAGACGAGAACAAGAACAATAACAACAATACAACAATAACAACAACAATTGGTTGGCACAGAAGAGATCATTTTGTTCGAGAGTTACTTCCAAGAAGCGCTTCCCTCTCCCTCCCCCTCTCCACTTATTCTAAACCCCCAGAAATGTCTGTTTAGCCAGTGAGTGTGTAGAGGATGATTTAAGAAACGTACACTATAATTATATGAATGAAGATAGTAACTGTTCTCGAAAGAACAGATCCCATTCATGAGCGTGCAGCTTCTCTAGAATAAATGATAATTAATTGAAACCCTCGGCTGCCGACAGGTATTGTTGATATACCTCGATGGGGACAGCTGAAATGTGTGCCCCCGACTGGGACTCGAACCCGGGATCTCCTGCTTACATGGCAGACGCTCTATCCATCTGAGCCACCGAGGACACAGATGAACAGCGCGACTGCAGCACACCTCCCGTGAGACCCATATTCCCAACTATCCACAATCTACATACTTCATGTACCTAATATACTTTGCTCATCCACTCATTACTTGCGCACACACAAAGGTGACGATTCTCGTACGAGTTCGGGCATCCTGTGCGCATTCGCACAGACAAGGTCAATTGCTGGGTAGCCTTTAACTACATACAGGATGTTACAAAAAGGTACGGCCAAACTTTCAGGAAACATTCCTCACACAGAAATAAAGAAAAGATGTTATGTGGACATGTGTCCGGAAACGCTCAATTTTCGTGTTAGACCTCATTTTAGTTTCGTCAGTATGTACTGTACTTCCTCGATTCACCACCAGTTGGCCCGATTGAAGGAAGGTAATGTTGACTTCGGTGCTTGTGTTGACATGCGACGCATTGCTCTACAGTACTAGCATCAAGCACATCAGTACGTAGCATCAACAGGTTAGTGTTCATCACGACCGTGGTTTTGCAATGTTCACAGATGCGGAGTTGGCAGTTGCCCATTGGATGTATGGATTAGCACTGGGCAATACCCGTGGCGCGGTACGTTTGTATCGGGACAGTTTCCAGAACGAAGGTGTCCCGACAGGAAGACGTTCGAAGCAATTGATAGGCGTCTTAGGGAGCACGGAACATTCCAGCCTATGACTCGCGACTGGGGAAGACCTAGAACGACGAGGACACCTGCAATGGACGAGGCAATTCTTCGTGCAGTTGACGATAACCCTAATGTCAGCGTCAGAGATGTTCCTGCTTTACAAGGTAACGTAGACCACGTCACTGTATGGAGAGTGCTACGGCAGAACCAGTTGTTTCCGTACCATGTACAGTGTGTGCAGGCACTATCAGCAGCTGATTGGCCTCCACGGGTACACTTCTGCGAATGGTTCATCCAACAATGTGTCAATCCTCATTTCAGTGCAAATGTTCTCTTTACGGATGAGGCTTCATTCCAACGTAATCAAATTGTAAATTTTCACAATCAACATGTGTGGGCTGACGAGAATCCGCACGCAATTGTGCAATCACGTCATCAACACAGATTTTCTGTGAACGTTTGGGCAGGCATTGTTGGTGATGTCTTGATTGTGCCCCATGTTCTTCCACCCACGCTCAATGGAGCACGTTATCTTGATATCATACGGGATATTCTACCTGTGCTGCTGGAACATGTGCCTTTACAAGTACGACACAACATGTGGTTCATGCACGATGGAGCTCCTGCACATTTCAGTCGAAGTGTTCGTACGCTTCTCAGCAACAGATTCATGACCGATGGATTGGTAGAGGCGGACCAATTCAATGGCCTCCACGCTCTCCTGACCTCAACCCTCTTGACTTTCATTTATGGGGGCATTTGAAAGCTCTTGTCTACGCAACCCCGGTACCAAATGTAGAGACTCTCTTCGTGCTCGTATTGTGGACGGCTGTGATACAATAGGCCATTCTCCAGGGCTGCATCAGCGCACCAGGGATTCCATGTGACGGAGGGTGGATGCATGTATCCTCGCTAACGGAGGACATTTTGAACATTTCCTGTAACAAAGTGTTTGGAGTCACGCTGGTAAGTTCTGTTGCTGTGTGTTTCCATTCCATGATTAATGTGATTTGAAGAGAAGTAATAAAATGAGCTCTAACATGGAAAGTAAGCGTTTCCGGACACATATCCACATAAGATATTTTATTTCGTTGTGTGTGAGGAATGTTTCCTGAAATTTTCGCCGTACCTTTTTGTAACACCCTGTATATGAAGATAGCAACTGTTCTCGTGCAGCTGCCATGTAAGCAGGAGATTCCGGGTTCGAGTCCCGGTCGGGGCACACATTTTCAGCTGTCCCCACCATCGAGGTATATGCCGAGAATTTCTCTAAGTTTACATTCCGCCTAGAAGCAGAATCAGCACCGTCGGGTACTCTGTTGTTGTTGTTGTTGTTGTTGTCGTCGTCGTCGTTTGATGTAGCTCTCTATGCTACGCTGCTCCGTGCAAGCCTCTTCATCTCCGAATAACTATTGCAACTTACATCCTTCTGAATCTGCTTACCGTATCCGTATTCAATTATTCCTCCTCCCCCCTCCTCCCCCGACACTTCTCTCCAATACCAAGTTGGTGATCCCTTGATGTCTCAAAATGCGTCATCAACTCATCCCTTCTTCTTGTCTAGCGACGGTATAGTAAGACGAGTGTCAGACTTCAATTGAGGGATATTGGTTTATCGGACTTAGCCTTCGTGCTCATGAACATTTGGGAATGTGGGTCTCACGGGAGGCGTGCAAGGGATAAGTCCCTGCAGTCGCGCTAAAGATTAACTATCATCAGTCGCGGTAAAGATTAACTTCCATCAGTCGAATGACTGAGCAATACTTCAGTCTCTACCTCACGAAGTATCAAACTTCGAAAACTGAAACAATCTAATAGCGTTTGCGTCCAGGCAACAATGGCAAAAGTACTCTAGAGCGACTCAAGAGCAACTAACTAACTGAACATTTCGGTATCAGAGTTGCATCGTAGTCGCATTGAATTTCCTTTTCGATGCGGCTACAACTCTCTTCCATGGTAAATGTTATCTCTGACTGAATTGCTTTCTTGGATTTAACCTTGGTTCATATGATTTTGAATTTATTCTGTAGATGTTTGATAAAGAATCTATGACAATCCTTTCCTTTTATCTCCCCTTTTTGTATGGTATTCTCAGTATTTGAATAATATAGGTGTTAATCAAAATATTACCGGTGTAGATTTTATCGTCAATTGTTGCCGTGACTGTCAGGATGGCTCACTTCCCTACTTTAAATTTCCACAAAGATTGTTAATTGGGGTTTTCTGTTCTTGGGGCGTTACAAAGTGTATCCGTAAGAAACGTTGTGAGTTTAGCAACCATTTGTAATAGACTGCACAAATGTATCTACCATAGTTCCCTGGAAATAATTTTTCGAAATGCGGGGAGGATTTTATGCTCACCCTGTACTTTAGAGCTAACAGATAATAACCACACTGGGCACGTACAGCTGGCGAAGACCGACCGCGGCGGCGGCCGCCACAGGCGGGAACTACGGCCCTTTTCCGGAGAGAATCCTCGTGGAGCCGAGGGAGAAAGGACCGGCTGCTGCGTGCGCGCCAGAGTCGTTGACCTGCTTCTCTGCTCTTCCCTTCCCCGTAATGTGCGCTTCCCAGAAGAGGCGCACGCTCTCTTCGCAAACCGCGGTGGAGGAGTCCGCCGCGTTGCGTCAATCATGGCTGCTCAGTCTTTCTTCAAACTACTTCTGGTTCCTGTGACATCAGCGCAGTACTTAAGTTGCCGCTTTTTTTGTACTGCGGGGGAAACTTCGATGGGGTATCTTTGATGAAAAAGAAAGAAAGAAAGAAAGAAAATTGGCGAGTACGACCCGCGCTCTAATCGTTCCGCAGAAACCTAACTATGTTAACAGAGACAGTTCATCTATCCCAGGAATCCAGAATTTCGACGATTTTTGCCTGTTTTTCACATTGGTATTGGCAAAATATCGGTCCCGGAAATTCCGAGTCTTTCGAGAATGCTTTAATTTTACATCACAGTTTAGTTACCATCTTTTTTAGACCAGACCCGTTTCGCTTTTTTGTAAAGCATCTTCAGTGATCATTATGACAATATGGTTTTTTTTCCTCTTACAATTTTGTTCGATAGGATCACGAACTGATCGCATGCTTCACTTGCTTGAATATATATAAAAAAAGCACTCCGTCTTCAGCCCACGAGTGGCCTACCGGGACCATCCGACCGCCATGTCATCCTCAGTGGAGGATGCGGATAGGAGGGGCGTGGGTTCAGCACACCGCTTTCCCGGTCGTTATGATGGTATTCTTGACCGAAGCCTCTACTATTCGATCGAGTAGCTCCTCAATTGGCATCGGGTGGCTGAGTGCACCCCGAAAAATGGCAACAGTTCATGGCGCCCTGGATTGTCACCCATCCAAGTGCCGACCACGCCCGACAGCGCTTATCTTCGGTGATCTCACGGGAATCGGTGTATCCACTGCGACAAGGCCGTTGCCTCCACTTGCTTGTATAAACAATTTTAATTCTTATAGCTACTCGCCGCTTTTTCACTGTGTAATTCACTCTTGCTGTTTTTCCATGTGTGTGTTTTGGCTATTCAACAGACATCACTTTCACGGCACTAAATATTCGCGTCTTGTGTTGAGAAGAACTACTGTCATGTCGCCATTTCGTGAGTTTTGTTTTCGTATCGCAGGACTCGTTCATATTTTGTTTGTTTTGGCAGTGGTGGAACCGTCCTCTGTCACTCTGTGTATATATTTTCCAACTAGAAAGACTGTGTGTGTGTGTGTGTGTGTGTGTGTATGTGTGTGTGTGTGTGTGTGTGTGTGTGTGTGTGTGTGTGTGTAGGAGTAAACATGTCTTTACTACTGTGTGCGTGAGTTATGACTTGTCTTGACTACTGTGTGCATGAATTATTACAGTGGTGGATAATCTGCCGTGGGGATACACGAAATGGCGAGATAATAGTTCTTCTCAACACAGAAACGTCAATATTTACTGCAGTGAAAGTACTGTGTCCTGAATACCCTAAATATACGCATGGAAGAACAACAAGAATGAAGCAAACAATAAAAAAACCGCGAGGAACGATAAGAATTAAAACTGTTTTTGGTAGTAAGTAAAGCATACGAACTGATCACGATCCTATCGAACAAAGTTCTTCGAGAGAGAAAAAACCATATTGTTACAATGGCCACTGAAGATGCTCCAGAATAAAGCGAAACTCGTTTGGTTTTAAAAAGATTTCATAACATTTTCAAGAGGCGGTAATTAAACTACACAACTTGTGTATTTGCAACTGTGGAAAAAAAAGAGACCGAAAAACAAGGAAGACAACTTGTTTTAATTTTACGTTTGAATTCGGATAACAAACGATAAAAGAAATATTTTTGTGTCATATAGTTACGAATTACAGTTTACTGACATTTTTCATTACCTGTACGGAGAAAACTTGCTTCTTGCCAAATTTCACGATTCCGGATCAACGGGAACTACCCTATACATTTTGATGAGGGAGCTTGCGGGTATCATAATATAGGGCCTAAATTGCGGTATCTTTTGGTCGGTTGGTTGTTTTGGGGAAGGAGACCAGACAGCGTGGTCATCGGTCTCATCGGATTAGGGAAGGATGGGGAAGGAAGTCGGCCGTGTCCTTTCAGAGGAACCATCCCGGCATTTGCCTGGAGTGATTTAGGGAAATCACGGAAAACCTAAATCAGGATGGCCGGACGCGGAATTGAACCGTCGTCCTCCCGAATGCGAGTCGAGTGTCTAACCACTGCGCCACCTCGCTCGGTGGTATCTTTTGGTTGTATTGTTTTAGAATCTTCAGTTTTTTACAGCGCCAAGGGACCGTAGATCTTAGTATGTGGTATAAATTGCAACTTTATACGTCCACCCGTTCCTGAGAAAAGGAAATTTAAACAGTCGGACAGACACACGGATAAGAAAGTGATCCTATTGGCCTTCCATCGTCGTGATTTGATACGCGACTGATCACCACCAAGTTCGTTCAATTTTCGTTCTTTCTTACGTATGCATGACTGAAAAGCTAAAATGATCCAGTTCCGGTTGCGAGTTGCCCTCTAACTGTTTACACGGGCAACACAAATTCGAGTTTTCAGCATTTCATATAATTACTGACCGAATAAAAAATTTTAAATGCTATCATAATCTAGTCATCAAGACGTACAGTCTTAACACTAAAGGTTTAACACAGCAAGTAAAGCATTGTACTAGGAGTTAGAACTATGTGTATTGAGGCAGTCTAAGTTACGGCGTGCAAATTACCCAGACTATATTCATGCAGTATTTAAGAACACCTTTTCACAACTGTTTATAGCTGACACTCCCCGGAAACAATGAAAGGAAAATATCTTTAACTTTAGTAGTCCTATTGTCCTCAGTTGCGTGTAATATTACTATATGTTAATAATTTTTACTTTTGGAAGTCTAATTACAACTGAATGAAACACAGTTTTCGTGCCATACCCATTTCGCCTTCTTTTTTTTGTGCGGCATTTTCATTGGCCTGGAATAAGTACATATTTATACTATTTATTTTGCATTCTAGGACAATGTAGATATAGGTTATAAACAGTTCTGGTGATTGGCTTTGCTGACGTAATAATTTAAAATTCTGCTTAGGCCTACAAGGTTTCGTAGATGTTGTTCTACATATTGCTTTTTTTCCCAGTTTTGACGCTGTCCTTTTTATAATTGCAATTTGAAATTTTTGTTTTCCAGACTTTACAACACAAGGAACCGTTAGACACACACACACACACACACACACACACACACACACACACACACACACACACACACAAATAGCTGGCAATAACATTCGTGAAGTCTGCAGAACAAAAGTTTTGAAATGGCAATTATGAAGAGAACAGTGTCAAAAGTAGAACAAAAACACAATATGTGGAACAACATCCCCGGAAACTGTAAGCAGAATTTTAAATTATTACTGCATCATAGAAAAGCCAGCCAGCAGAAGTGTTTATAACCTATATGCACATTGCTCCAAAATGTAAACTAAATAGGATAAACAAAAATATGTACATATTCCAGGCCACTGAAGATGCCTTACAAAAAACAAAGCGAAACGCATATGGCACGAAAACTGTGTTTCATTCAGTTGTAATTAGACGGCCCAAATGTAAAAAATATCAGCGTACCGGAAAGGAAAATAGTTAATGTCTGACTACATTTCCGCTGATCATGCAGTAAAACTGCAGAATCGGGGATGAGGTTTTAATTTATTACTTCTTTGCTACTCTATTCGCAACACATGCTGCCGGCACTATCCACGTATACCACTGATTGTAGCTGGCACATTACGCCAGTGTACGACATGCACTTATGACGAAATAAACACGGAGATGGGCGAAAAACCAGCTTTTCTTAAAACGGAGCGCAAATTAGCACAGGCTATGGTTATCCAGCGTAATTAGCGACTTCCAACAAACTGTGAACATATTTTCATGCTTTTCTGAACTTTTTCTCGATTACAACGCCACAAACTAATGTCAGGAAAACTTTTATCGATTACTAAATGTTCGTTGTTGACGCTCAACGTCAAATATTTAACTCATTCGTAACGTAATGAGATGTTTAAAGCTACTTTATAAGCGGGAGTTCAGTTCTTTAAAGGATCAAGGGGTGGGGTTTCTAGTCTACGTTTACAGCTGTAGGTCTGTCTACACGTGGATATCCGCGGCAGATACACTATGTGATCAAAAGTATCCGAACACCCCAAAAAACATACGTTTTTCATATTAGGGGCATTGTGCTGCCACCTACTGCCAGATACTCCATATGAGCGACCTCAGTATTCATTAGACATCATAAGAGAGCAGAATGGGCACTCCGCGGAACTCACGGACTTCGAACGTGGTCACATGATTGGGTGTCACTTGTGTCATACGTCTGTGCGCGAGATTTCCACACTCCTAAACATCCCTAGGTCCATTGTTTCCGATGTGATAGTGAAGGGACACGTACAGCACAAAACTGCACACGGCGACCTCGTCTGTTGACTGACAGAGACCGCCAGCAGTTGAAGAGGGTCGTCATGTGTAATAAGCAGACATCAGTCCTGACCATGACACAGGAATACTGGATCAGAATCCACTCCAAGTACCAAGACAGTTAGGCGTGAGGTGAGAAAACTTGGATTTCATGGTCGAGCGGCTGCTCATAAGCCACACATCACGCCGGTAAATGCCAAGCGACGCCTCGCTTGGTGTAAAGAGCGTAACCATTGGACGATTGAGCAGTGGAAAAACGTGTGGAGTGACGAATCACGGTACACAATGTGACGATACGATGGCAGGGTGTGGGTATGGCGAATGCCCGGTGAACGTCATCTGCCAGCGTGATAGCGCCAACAGTAACATTCGGAGGCAGTGGTGTTATGGTACGGTCGTGTTTTTCATGGAGGGGCTTGCACCCTTTGTTGTTTTGCGTGTCAATATCACAGCACAGGCCTACATTGATGTTTGAAGCACCTTCTTGCTTCCGACTGTTGAAGAGCAATTCAACACGATTGAGTACCTGTTCATAATGCACGGCCTGTGACGGAGTGGTTACACGACAATAACTTCCCTGTAATTGATGGCCTGTACAGAGTCCTGACCTGAATCCTATAGAACGCTTTTGGGATGTTTTGGAACGCCGACTTCCTGCCAGGCCTCACCGACCGACATCGATACCTCTCCTCAGTGCAGCACTCCGTGAAGAACGTGCTGCCATTCCCCAAGAAACCTTCCAGCACCTGATGGAACGTATGCCTGCGAGAGTGGAAGCCATCTTCAAGACTAAGGGTGAGCCCACACCATATTGAATTCCAGCATTACCGATTGAGGGCGCCACGAGCTTGTAAGTCATTTTCAGCCAGGCGTACGGATACTTTAAAATCACGTAGTGTATGTCCGCAGTAACAGCTTGTCTGCGAGCAAAAGCCTGCGACAATGCTGATATATCTACCGATACTCGCAGTAATAATTACTTTGCGATAAAAAATTACCGGACAGTGTAATTATTAAGATTTTCGACTATGTGCATTACAGTCGATCAATGATGATGATTATTATTATTATTGCTGTAAGCCACTGTTGTTACTCAGTGGTGCCAGAGTGCCACTATTTTGAGTTGGACGTAACGTCTCTGAGAAAAAGGATGTCGTAAGGGTTAATGATGGTGAGATGGCCTCCTCCCTAGTTTACTGCGCTCCACACATCCATCCTGTTCCCTTCATACTAACCTTACACGTACCCTCGTTCGTTCGCAATAACAGAGGTTGCTTACGAGATTATCGAAAACTACCACAAAAGGGAGATTTAGGAAACGTCAGAGACTAATTTCGATAGCAGACGCTGCAAATCACATCACATGTGTCGAGAGACGGCCACGATGAAACACAGGCAGTGACTGCTGTATCTCTGAAGTCACGGCACCTCCATGAACTGCCCGCTTTACTGTCGCTAATATAAAGGCTGCGCGCTTTCACCTCTTCTAGCGGTCGCTTTACGCCATCGTTACTTCCGTCGCTGGAGTCACAGTTAACGGAAGACACTATAATAAGGTACATAAAACACAGGGATAAGATACTGCAAGATTGTGCGCACTACAGAAAGATAGGGCGTAACGCTTCCTGCTTTGGAGTGCAAAGATTACAAATGAGAGTCAAAGAAGATCGAAATACCTTGTGTAATGTTTGTTTACGGTATACGTGAAGGCAGATAACCAGAAATTGTCTTTTCCGAAACACTGTTACAAAAAAAAAGAGCAGTTTTTCCGTTCTTTACTTTCTGAGTGTCTACTATATCTGAGACGTAATAATTACTAGTGTCTCATAACCACGTGCCTTGAGATTTAGTATTAAAATGTGCACCACACGCCATTAAAAAAAAAAGGACAAAAAGAAAATTGTGGACCAACTAAGTGCCGAATGGAAAAAATGACATTAGAATGACAAGAAGGTACACAGAATTGTTCTATCCCAATCGTAACTTCCAAGTAGAAAGTTATAATGCATCATCATGAGTTAGCAAGAGACATTGAAATACTGAGATATAATGAATCTGCTGTTGAATCCATTGCGGAAGGAACGATTACGACATAGGCAGTGAACGCCTCCTTCGACATTAAATAATTGTCGACGTACTGTCTTTTGCTCTAATAATAAGGCTGTAGCAACCTGCGATTAACAAAAACAGAATCCTCTTATTTAGAGCTGAATTTTTTATCACTTCATCGTCTACATGTGGTGGTTGCAAAATGTCATCAGATATGCGACTACATGTAGACTAACTGCCGTTTTGTTTCTCCAACTTATCTTGCTAACTCGTCAAGATAAAACGCGAAATAATTATCTGTTCGCACTTAGTAGTCCCTTAACTGATTGCTTTCAGAGTTAATCTCTGCGTTGTGCTGCTGGTCTCTTTATCACTAATTTGTCTTAATGGTCGCCAATAGCGATGTGCACGAGCACAGCAAACCACGCACGCTGCGTACTGTGACGCTGTCCGGCCGTTTTCTTTGGAAACCCCATCAGAAAGTTCAGTCATAAAATTCATCCAAATTCCCGTTTGAGTAAGGATGAGTTGCCTACAATTCGTACACAGAGTTCTTAGTGCAAACCATATCTAACTGATGTTTAGTCTTGCTTCTTAAGATCTCTGAATAATGCGATGACACACTTTACGAAACTGGCACATTATACACTACTGGCCATAAAAATTGCTACACCACGAAGATGACGTGCTACAGACGCGAAATTTAACCGACAGGAAGAAGATGCTGTCATATGCAAATGATTAGCTTTTCAGAGCATTCCCACAAGGTTGGCGCCGGGGGCGACACCTACAACCTGCTGACATGAGGGAAGTTTCCAACCGATTTCTCATACACAAGCAGTAGTTGACCGGCGTTGCCTGGTAAAACGTTGTTGTGACGCCTCGTGTAAGGAGGCGAAATGCGTACCATCACGTTCCCGACTTTGAAAATGGTCGGATTGTATCCTGTCGCTATTGCGGTTTATCATACCGCGGCATTGCTGCTCGAGTTGGTCGAGATCCAATGACTGTTAGCAGAATATGGAATCGATGGGTTCAGGAGGGTAATACGGAACGGCGTGCTGGATCCCAACGGCCTCGTATCACTAGCAGTCGAAATGACGGGCATCTTATCCGCATGGCTGTAACGGATCGTGCAGCCACATCTCGATCCCTGAGTCAACAGATGGGGCCGTTTGCAAGACAACAACCATCTGCACGAACAGTTCGACGACGTTTGCAGCAGCATGGACTATCAGCTCGGAGACCATGGCTGCGGTTACCCTTTACGCTGCATCACAGACAGGAGAGCCTGCGATGGTGTACACACTGACGAACCTGGGAGCACGAATGGCAAAACGTCATATTTTCGGATGAATCCAGGTTCTGTTTACAACATCATGATGGTCGCATCCACGTTTGGCGACATCGCGGTGAACGCACATTGAAATCGTGTATTCGTCATCGCCATACTGGCTTATCAGCCGGCGTGGTGGTATGGGGTGCCATTGGTTACACGTCTCGGTCACCTCTTGTTCGCATGGACGGCACTTAGAACAGTGGATGTTACATTTCAGAGGTGTTAAGACCCGTAGCTCTACCCTTCATTCGATCCCTGCGAAACGCTACATTTCAGCAGGTAATGCACGACCGCATGATGCAGGTCCTGTACGGGCCTTGCTGGATACAGAAAATGTTAGACTGCTGCCCTGTCCAGCACATTCTCCGGTACTCTCACCAATTGAAAACGTCTGGTCAATGATGGCCGAGCAACTGGCTCGTCACAATACGCCAGTCACTACTCTTGATGAACTGTGGTATTGAGTTGAAGCTGCATGGGCAGCTGTACCTGTACACGCCATCCAAGCTCTGTTTGACTCAATGCCCAGGCGTATCAAGGCCGTTATTATGGCCAGATGTGGTTGTTCTGGGTACTGATTTCTCAGGATCTATGCACCCCAACTGCGTGAAAATGTAATCACATGTCAGTTCCAATAAAATGTATTTGTCCAATGAATACCCGTTTATCATCTGCATTTCTTCTTGGTGTAGTAATTTTAATGGCCAGTAATGTGTTATATCGGTAGAGATATTAGTTGATCAGGTTGTACAGGGAAATGATGCGGCAAATTTTGAGTTGTAGAGGGTATCTTGAGCCACAAATCGAGCACTGGAGCCACCTTTCTGGAAAGGTCATGCAATGACGCCACAGAGCGTCTATGTTTAGGCGCGAGCGCCTGCCACTAGGCCACCGCTTCGGCAGCAAACTTGACACTGTACGTTGACAGACAGCAGGCTGGACCCCTCGCAGTGTTGTTTGTTATACAGTCATCGCGATTGACTACCACAGACGCCAGTGAAGAAGGTGGAGCTAGCTACTGCGTAGAAAGGCCATGTCGCCTATGATGTAATGCTCTGTTGCCTCGGCGGATAACTATAGTTGTGTGTGGGGAGATGGTGTTTCATCGTATGCGATAAGATTCATCAATAAACGCCCGTCAGCTGCTGTAAATACTTTGTGCCCAGCAGTGTGATAACGTTTCACAAGCACTCTTTGTAGGACAACGACTGCGGCATAAACCCTACCGACTGCACTCGCCACGGTCTGCGACACACGAAGACAAAGGCAGTCGCGTCGAATTTTCAACACGAATGCTACAGCACGTGGCGGGCGGCGGTTCTCGTGGCAAAATTCTTCAATGTGGAAGCAGCATTCCTCTTCCTTTGTGAATAGCTTAGTGGCAGGTAATATCTCCGCATTATGGTGGAGTACGTTCGTGACTTACTGAAAACTAATGTTCCCTGTGTCGCAGCACAGTTAAAAAGCTCCCGGCAGGACGGATTTGTCATTTAGAACAGGGCGCTAGAGAACAGCTGGTAGTGGTACACGCTGCAGCTGTAGACAGAACGTGTGGATTTCATCTGTTATCACAACTATTCATGAAATTTCAAACACGGTGCTGTGGGACTTAGCCGTGATTGGCACCATCTGCTGTCTCCGCGTACACGGTGGTTATGGGAAAGATTCAGTACTTACTTCTAACCTGGGAGAAATCGCCTGTGGAATTCCCCAAGGCTCAACCTTTGGTCCGCCATTGTTCCTCATGCATGTAAACGGTCTTCCGTCTAACGTGCAACAAGCAGATTTAGTTCTCTTTGCGGAAGACAGTAGTATTTTAATCAGTCAAAGCATATATACGGCAACAGAAGAAATGGTAAGCAACGTTCTTTAAAGTGCCATTGACTACTTATCTATGAATGGTCTCAACATCAATTTTTAAAAGACACAGCGTATAGATACTACAGCGATGACAAGTTGAACACATCATAAGGACAAATAACTAGGCTGTAAGCTTTAAAAATTTTTGGCGTCCATACAGATGAGAATTTAATATGGGAAAAGCAAGTTTTGGAGCTCCTGAAACAACTTAGTTCAGCCACATTTGCACTTAGAATCACTGTAAATCTTGGGGAGACAGAAATAAGTAAGCTGACAGTTTGTATATTTTCATTCGGTAATGTCATATAAAATAATGTTCTGGAGTAACTCATTCTTCAGAAAGCTTCATTGCTCAAAAACGTGCTATAAAAATAATATCCGGTTCTCACCCACGATCGTCTAGCATACATCTGCTTATCGAATTGCGGATTTTGACTATTGCTTCACAGTATATTTATACCCTCATGAAATTTGTTGTAAAGAATCACTGCAGTTCATAAGGAACAATAATGTATATAATTACAATACAAGAAGAAAAACATTACATTCACTACTACAGATAAACGGCTTAAATTAGCACAAAAACGGATTAACAATGCTGCAACCATAATTTTTGTTCACTTTTCCAGTGACATAAAATGTCTGACAGACAGCAATATAAAATATGAAACGACCCTGACAAAGTTCCTCCATGACAGCTGCTTCTATTCCTTAGAAGAATTCCTATTATTGTAATGTACAAAACATGCTGGGCAGGAATTACTAACACATATCAAAAAACACAGTTTACATGTTTAACATGTAGCCATATTTAAAAATTAATTTGTGACGTGAATGTAAAATGGATTGTTCCACATCATTATGATTTGTCGTGCACATCATCTGTGGAAAATGGAACTAACTATCTGGCTAACTAACTAAGCAAGTCTAACTAACTAACTGCAACGAACTTACATCAAGACTACCTTTGATTAGATTGATGTGAAACTCTCATAATTATCGTCGTGGGATGAACTTGAATACAGGCTTGACACCTGCGGAATCGAGAAATGGAAACACTTTAAGTAGTCTTCTTGTAACTTCACGAGTTTCCTAGCAAGACTATAAAGTTGCGCAAAATTACTTCACGGAGCTCACCCACGGAGCATTACTGGAAACGCTTCGATCACTTGTAATAATCTTGTACACGTACATGCTTTTTGAGACTCGTGCCAGATAGCTGACATGCCTCTTAAAAGTTTAATATTGGTTTACTGACACAGATACTTCAATAAATACGTATTTGTATTCCATCTCAAGCTTCTGACGACTACCGCCAACGCTATCGCCAGTAGATTTCAGTGGACCAATAGGTACTTTATTTAGTTGGCCAAATTATGCCACGGAGACGCCGCGAAGCCGGGCAATTTCTGTATGCTATGAGAGATTGTGTCAATGTCTAAGACTGAAGGACATTAATAGCGATATTGGTTTCGTTAGACGGTATATGACCGTTGCCTTTCGACCTCAAAGTCAGAGGAATCAGCTGTCATCCACCATCTAACGAAAACAGCATTACTACTAATGTTCTTCAGTCACAGTCATAGACGTAATCTCTGGTAACACATCCAAGTTACCTGACTTCGTGATGCCTCCATGGCAGAATCTGGTCAGCTAAATGAAGTATCTAACTACGCACTGAAATCTCCAGAAGAAGGCGACGACGAAAGCTCGAAACTGAATACAAATCTGAAGCGGCAAGAACGCCACGAATCGATTACTCAACAACGGCGACGCGGGGAAACTACGTTGCCACATGAGACAGATACTGCCTTCTAAAGGTAAGGAGCAGGCGAACGTACCTACTACTTCTGGCTGTAATCTCTGCCCGTCACAGATGTGTATCCGTGTTGGATTCTGAAACAGACAGAAAGAAGATTCATTAACATTTATGTTAAGATGAGAAATGTACTCATCCTGTATCTACAGCGAAACTACTAATGCTACCGTAGACAAAGACATTCTACAGTCCAAGTTGCAAGCAGTAACTTCAAATAGTTCAAATGGCTCTGAGCACTGTGGGACTTAACATCTGAGGTCACCAGTCCCGTAGAACTTAGAACTACTTAAACCTAACTAATCTAAGGACATCACACACATCCATGCCCGAAGCAGGATTCGTAGCTGCGACCGTATCGGTCGCGCGGTTCCAGACTGTAGCGCCTAGAACCGCTTAGTCACACCAGCCGGCCAAGCAGTAACTGCTCACTCATATGAGACAATTCGTCACACGATGAGCATTATCAAAAAATTCAGTATTGAGATATGCTGGCGTGATCTCCCCAATACTACATGATATGACAGTCATATGAGTTCTAGAAAAGTACAATGGAAGCTTTTATTTACACCTACATTCATGCTCCGGAAGCCAGTATACGATGCGGGCAGAGGGTGCCCTGTAGCACTGTTAGCCATTGTCCTTCCCGTTGCAATCGCTAATTGAATGAGGTGAAAATGGCTGTCTGTACCACTCACTACGAGCCCTGATTTATCTTGCCCTCGCGGTCCTTACACGAAGTGTACGTTGGTGGCAGTAGGATCGTTCTGCAGTAAGCTGCAAATGTTGATTCTCTAAACTTTGTGAAGAGTGTTTCAAGAGAAGAACCTCGTCTTTAATCCGACCTAGTGAGGATAATAAAAACTCGCAAGCAGTACTCTTCAGGAAGGGGTCGCGTAATTTTTCTACACCCGGTTTTCTGTATAGGTGAGCTACTCTTTCCTATAATTCTCCCAATAAACTCAAGTCGATCACTCGCCTTCCCTACAACCGACCTTGCGCGCTCGATGTATTTCTTGTCGCTTTGCAATAGTAAGGCTACATATTTAGTCGACGTGACTATCCCAAGCAACACACTACTAACGCTGTATTCGAACGTTACGGGATTGTTCCTCCTACTCATCCGCATTAACAGACATTTTTCTACTGGGTCTACAAATTTGCTTCCGCCGTTTTTTCTCGAAGTTCGGGGGCTTTATCATGAGAAACGTACAAAGAAAATTATGATTCATAGTATTGCCCATCGCTGGCCACTATATTCTCCCATCTTTCGGATAGCATACGAATCGAGTGGTGGAAGAACTGGGAGTCTTTTGTGGGGATCCATGAATCAATTCAATTTTGCACTTGTTAGTATGATCGGAAGTGCTGGTCAGCCAGAGTGTACGCCACTGATCGAAAAAGGTGGTAGTCAGAGAGAGCAACGTATGGAGAATACGGCGGGAGGGACAGGACTTTTAATTTCAACGTTTCCATGTATATTTTGACGGGTTTTGCGACAGGGAGTCGAGCAGAGACCTGCTGCAAAATTACCTTTACGTGTCTATCGCTGTATTGTGGCCGTTTGTGTTCCAGTGCTGGGCTCGAACGCATCAACTGCTTTCGATAATTATGTCCTGCGACTATCTTCGTCTGTTTCAGTAGCTACGAATGCGTTCTGTCTTCCACCGCCCTGGCGATCTTCGACAGCAAAATCACCGTTCTTAAGGCGTTGAAAACATTTTCTGCACGTTATTCCACTAATACTTCAAAAATGGTTCAAATGACTCTGAGCACTATGGGACTTAACATCTGAGGTCATCAGTCCCTTAGAACTTAGAACTACTTAAACGCAACTAACCTAAGGACATCACACACATCCATGCCCGAGGCAGGATTCAAACCTGCGACCGCAGCGGTCACGCGGTTCCAGTCTGAAGCGCCTAGAACCGCTCGGCCACAACGGCCGGCCACTAATACTTTCCTCGCGATTGGTCTTACCCAGCATTGTAAGAGCCACAGCCGCAGATTTCTTAATGTTAAAGCAGAAAATTAAAACTTCACGCAAATGGCGAGATGCAATCACAAATCGACTAATATTTTTATGGTATTATGTTTACAGATGCCTAAGCTTATTGTATTACACCTATTACCAACCACCCGAAATCCACTTGCCGCTACTGCCGTCTATTGCAAAACGGCGGAAGCAAAGTTGTAGACCTAATACATTTAGATAAAGCTGCCACTCCTATTTACAAGTAAAAGTTCCAGCCAAGTGGTCTTGACTCCTCCCGCAGTAACTCAACCACGACACCTCCCCGTACGCCACAGCGTCAACAGGCAACAGTCGCAGATCGCTGCTCACGCTATCTTTCACATCGTTTATTCACGTAGACAATGAGAGCGGTCCTGTTACCCCAGAGCACATACGAACCGTGTTCTGGGCTATCCCACTTCCCTGCGGCACCCCTGACGAACCCCTATCTCCGATGAATCCCCGCCGTACAGGACAACGTACTGAGTTCTATTACTCTAAAACTCCTC
The DNA here is from genome assembly GCF_021461385.2 of Schistocerca piceifrons. Taxonomy (NCBI): domain Eukaryota; kingdom Metazoa; phylum Arthropoda; class Insecta; order Orthoptera; family Acrididae; genus Schistocerca; species Schistocerca piceifrons. The sequence goes on along the minus strand of NC_060144.1, from coordinate 62,175,337 downwards.
GAACCACTAACACACCTGAGAACTTATTTCGTACGCGCGGACCTCTGGTAACAGCCTGCAGTGGAGCACCGTGTCAAACGCTTTCCGGGAATCTATCAGTATGTAATCTATCTGTTGCCCTTCACCCGTGGTCGCAGGCTGACAAAAGGTCACGTTGAGTATCGCACCAGCGATCCTTCCAAAATCCTGACCTAATTTGTGTTCGAAACGTTTCATTCTAGTTTCATTATGTTTTGAATTATGTGTGTGTGTGTATCTTGCGTAACCACAAAAAACTGTGCTTTTCTTCGCGTAAGAAGACGCCAGTGCAGTTGCTGCCGTGCCGCGTGCGTAATGTAGATGCGTTGAAGGCCACCATTCCTCGGAGAAACTCTAGTGTATTGTCCCTGCAATCACCGATCAGTGATTAGTACCAAAACTTAAACTGTAGAATTTCCTTTTTCTGGTGGATAAATTTGTTCAGTTATTACTGAGATGTGCACGTACAACCCGATTTTTCGAGCCCTCCCTCGGGCAGGTGTGTGTGTGTGTGTGTGTGTGTGTGTGTGTGTGTGTGTGTTTTGTTCTCATCATAAGTTAGTTTAAGCAGTGTTTAAGTCCAGGGAACGATGACGTCAGCAGATTGGTCTCCCCCCCCCCCCCCCCCCTCTCTCTCTCTCTCTCTCTCTCTCTCTCTCTCTCTCTCACACACACACACACACACACACACACACACACACACACACACAAATGTCTGAGAGCAGTCGAATGTTGAATGACTTCTTAACATGATGAAGATTATTTTTATCAATTGATGTAATTTATTTTAGCGAGTGAGATGACAGAGGAAGTGGTTACAGGATATTTAAAACGGGAAGTTTTTGGAAGAATTAGATGCATTTTACGTGAGGGAGGGACTTTATTTGCGGTGATTTTTTTAGAATTTTATACTCTCTTCGACGCTCTGTGGAAAACTTTTATTTGACGTTAGTTCAAATTAAAGAAGTTAATCGCTGTCTTCATCCTTGCTATTTCCTACCAGTTATGTTTTTCTCCTGTGTTGGTCAAAACTTCTTTATGGACGGAGATGATTTTTTTTCTATGTTGGTTAGAAAACACCATCTAACATCCGAATTCACATTCAATAATTAAATAAGCTCAGCGCCACAGTGCGTCACGTTATGCTCACACATTGCGTCGATTCGCCCGCGTGAGTGGCAGTCACCTGTAACTTCCCATCAAGCTCCATACACATGAAGTAGACTGTACGTCAGCAAGTGTTACCATTCAGCTGTCAGTCCAGTTACAGAACTTTTTGACGGTGTTCGCTCTGATGCACAGTACATGTGGCACCCATGACGTGAACAGGGGAGTGGAGTGTTATAAGGCGTCCTTAACGCGGGGCGGTTGATGCGGAAGCGGACTGTACATCCTACCTCAGAAGAGACAGTGCCGGAATCAAACGAGGTGTTCTAGTTGCCGGAATCAAACGAGGTGTTCTAGTTACCCCGATTTGCGACTGTAGCCCTCTCCACCGGCACCTGCCTTCCAATTTGTTTACGAAAATGCCTGTGTCAGCTCTATTAAAATGCACATTTCCTCCCTTACCCGTCTGCTAGTCATGTTGTTCTGTTTGTAATAAACATAATAAAAACCTTCAATACCCATGAACATGTTACAAGACGAAATGGAAAGTTGTCTAGTCAGTAAGCACATTTTGGAAATTTGTGGGAAGGTCTTATGGGACCAAATTATTTAGGTCATCGGTCCCAAAGCCTACACACTTCTTAATCTAACTTAAACTAACTTACGCTATGGACAACACACACACCCATGCCCGAGGGAGGACTCGCACGGACCGTGACAAGACGCCTTAGACGGCGCGGCTGTCCCGCGCGGCAGTAAGCACATTAGCTTACAGAATTTCAAAAAATCGGACAACTCACTCCTAAGAGAGAGAGAGAGAGAGAGAGAGAGAGAGAGAGAGCACTTATATTTACACGACATCGAATATCATAGTAACTATTCCTATTAATATAATAAGGAAGTCCCTTAACCTTTTGGAATACGCGAATTTCCGGAAAAAAAGAGAAAGAAAACGGATACGGCCTGACACGAACACCCTACACTTTGCTTCGTAGCTCGGCTCCTCTACCAACTACGCTACATTTAAAGTCTACATAGATCTTTTGACGGATTTCATCGCTGATATTTTATTAACTTACATTTAATGATAATGAACCCTACCAAGAACAATGCGTTTTTGATGAGTGTTCAAAGTGTAATTGCCTTAAAACGGCTTACTTTCATTCAATATATGGTGTTGCGCACTGAAGCGCCAAAGAAACTTGTATAGCCATGTGTATTCAAATACACAGAGATGTAAACAGGCAGAAGATGGCGTTGCGGTCGGCAACGCCTATACAAGACAAGTGTCTGGCGCAGTTTTCAGATAGGTTACTGCTGCTAAAAAGGCAGGTTATCAAGATTTAAGTGAATTTGAACGTGGTGTTACAGTCGGCACACGAGTGATGGGACACAACATTTCCGAGGTAGCGACGAAGTGAGGATTTTCGTGTACGACCATTGCACGAGTGTACCGTAAATGTCCGGATCCGGTAAAACATCAAATCTCTGACATCGCTGCGGTCGGGAAAAGATCCTGCAAGAATGGGACCAACAACGACTAAAGGGAATCGCTCAACGTGACAGAAGTGCAACTCTTCCGCAAATTGCTGCACATTTCAATGCTGGTCCATCAACAAGTCTCAGTGTGCGAACCATTCCACGAAACATCATCGATATGGGCTTTCGGAGCCGAATTCCTTGACGACTGCACAATACAAAGCTTTACACCTCGCCTGGGCCTGTCAACACCGACACTGGACTGGAAACTTGTTGCCTGATTGAACGAGTGTCGTTTCAAATTCTATAGAGGAATATACGGGTACGGAGACAACCTCATGAATCGATGGACCCTGGATGTCAGCAAGGGATGTTCAAACTGGCGAAGGTTCCGTAATGGTGTGGGGCGTGTGCAGCCGTTTCAATGCTTCCATGCAATAATAATTTATGAAAAGTCTGTCTTTTTTGGCACAATTTGCGTATTGAATATCAAATAGCTTTTTTTTTTTTTAAAAAAAATAAAACCACCTTTTCTTGCTGCACTGCAGTTTATTTCTCCCAGACGTGTTTCGCCTTTTATGCTCTAAGGCATCTTTAGTGCGATCTAGGACGATACAGTTTTGTTTTGATACGTGTTACTTCTATAATGTCAAACAATTCACGTCGCGTTTTTATATGTAAATAAGTGATATTACTTACAGTTTATTGGCATCTGTGTTTCCTCTCATCTGGTCTGAAGATCGTACTACCACTTCATTTCCGTAATATTGGCACATTTTTATATTCTGAAAAAGTTCGGAATATAAAAAATATGCTCATGTTTCGGACATAAAGTGGTAGGGCGACCTCCAGACCAGATGAGAGGAAACGCAAATGCCAACGAACTGTAAGTAATATCACTTGTAAAAACGCGACGTGAATTGTTTGACAGTATAAAAGTAAGACATATCGAAACAAAATTGTATCGTTCTAGATCGCACTGAAGATGCCTTAGAGCATAAAAGGCGAAACACGTCTGGGAGAAATAAACTGCAGTGCAGCAAGAAAAAGTGGTTTTATTTTAAAGAAAAGCTATTTGATATTCAATACGCAAATTGTGCCAAAAAAAAGACAGACTTTTCATAAATTATTATTGCGTGGAAGCATTGAAACGGCTACTTTCGTCGCACAAGTTATAACAGAAAAACATCAACTACAGGGAACCTTTTACACGTCCTTTCCTGTGATTTTATTACAATAAATCGCAGAAATTCTTCCAATCCATATGTGGCATACAGCAAACCAGTGCTTAACAGTATTCGTTAAAAACAGTCTTGAATGCAATTTTAGTTTTTTTATTTTTCAACGACGCGTTTCGCCTTATTTAGGCATCTTCAGGTTATCTTTTCTAGATGGACGCGAGAGGCACCAAGATCTGCATAACGCGTTCCCGTTCACAGGAGCGAGTAACAGTAAGATGGGGGCTCAGGTAGTAAGCATAATGCGCCACAGCGCAGTGTGCCAGTACTGTTATGCAGATCTTGGTGCCTCTTGCGTCCATCTAGAAAAGTAAACCTGAAGATGTCTAAATAAGGCGAAACGCGTCGTTGAAAAATAAAAAAACTAAAATTGCAACCAAGACTGTTTTTAACGAATACTAATAAATCGCAGCTAAAATGAAGCGTTTTAGACAGATCCTCAATTTTTCTGATGCTCTGAAATAGCTTATTTTTAAGAGAGAAAACCCACCAAATACGACGTTTAACGCCATACATTATGGCGGTATCTAGGTTCTGCTTGTAAAGTAAAAAGGTGCTGCATCTCACTTGCCACGTTACTCTCCAGGTGGCAAAAAATCTGGCCAAGCCAGATTTTTTCTTTCACGCTCCGCAGCATGGTGGAAAGTGGATTTACACGCTGCGCCGTCGCCAGCTCCTGTGAGATGACGGCTTTACAAACAGCATACATTCGTAGCGTGTAGGCTGCAATAGTCAAGCCGCCGAATGCGGGCTTCAACTGAAAACGATAAACAAAATATGGCGTTCTTGCCTCTTATTGGTCGAACCTTTCGTAGCACGTTGCGGAAGTTATATTGTGTCTGACGGAAGGCAATATGTCCTCAACGTGAGGTAACAGAAAGCGACGTCACGAAACTGTTACAGCTCCACGTCAAGGTCGGCTGACACGCCCCTGTACTGGACGTACTGCGCTGCGTCCACCCACGGCACAGTGGAGTGGACCAGCAGCTGGGTGCCGCCCCTGCTGCCCCTCCACCCCACCCCAAGCTCCGCCAGGCCTCCGTGCCGAGTCGATGACCGCAGGAGCGGCCGCGTCCGACCCCGGCACTCTGCCGGCTGACTCCCCATATCTGCGTGCCGCCGGCCCACGCCTGTAGTCTGGGAGACGAGTCTTCGGTACTGACAGTTGAGTGGCGCCTTTTAGTCGCCCAGCTATCACATCAAACTGGCCGATCACAGACAGTACTCGAGCGGGTACCACTATCCACGTTGCCGAGATGCAAAACGAAGACGCAGGCGTGTTTAAAGTAACTCTCGAGTTTCTCGGGTGTAACTAGTGTACATTGAGATCTCGTTCGTATCTTTTCAGGATTTTTAATATATCTAGTGCCTATTCGCTGCCAGTACGACGACTGGTGGCGGGCCATCGTGATCATAGATTAAGGGTCGACCTGCGACAGCAAACGCACAACTTGCGTACGGGCCGATAGACGCCGCCGCGAGCTTGAAGAGTGCATTGTGATCGCAGGCGCGCGTGTTGCGTGCGGGCCGCGAGGTGCCGCCACGAGCGCAACCGTACACAAGTGCCGACGGAGTTCGGGCAGGCTCATTTTTGCCTATTCTCTTATTTGCTTAGCTATTATTCGTTTATGGCTCATGTTACTGTGCTCTCTTTCAGCCATTCTGATTGTTTTGATTTACTCCAAATTGAGAAGTGCTCATTTTGGCATTTCACTTTTGCTAATACACTCCTGGAAATTGAAATAAGAACACCGTGAATTCATTGTCCCAGGAAGGGGAAACTTTATTGACACATTCCTGGGGTCAGATACATCACATGATCACACTGACAGAACCACAGGCACATAGACACAGGCAACAGAGCATGCACAATGTCGGCACTAGTACAGTGTATATCCACATTTCGCAGCAATGCAGGCTGCTATTCTCCCATGGAGACGATCGTAGAGATGCTGGATGTAGTCCTGTGGAACGGCTTGCCATGCCATTTCCACCTGGCGCCTCAGTTGGACCAGCGTTCGTGCTGGACGTGCAGACCGCGTGAGACGACGCTTCATCCAGTCCCAAACATGCTCAATGGGGGACAGATCCGGAGATCTTGCTGGCCAGGGTAGTTGACTTACACCTTCTAGTGCACGTAGGGTGGCACGGGATACATGCGGACGTGCATTGTCCTGTTGGAACAGCAAGTTCCCTTGCCGGTCTAGGAATGGTAGAACGATGGGTTCGATGACGGTTTGGATGTACCGTGCATTATTCAGTGTCCCCTCGACGATCACCAGTGGTGTACGGCCAGTGTAGGAGATCGCTCCCCACACCATGATGCCGGGTGTTGGCCCTGTGTGCCTCGGTCGTATGCAGTCCTGATTGTGGCGCTCACCTGCACGGCGCCAAACACGCATACGACCATCATTGGCACCAAGGCAGAAGCGACTCTCATCGCTGAAGACGACACGTCTCCATTCGTCCCTCCATTCGCGCCTGTCGCGACACCACTGGAGGCGGGCTGCACGATGTTGGGGCGTGAGCGGAAGACGGCCTAACGGTGTGCGGGACCGTAGCCCAGCTTCATGGAGACGGTTGCGAATGGTCCTCGCCGATACCCCAGGAGCAACAGTGTCCCTAATTTGCTGGGAAGTGGCGGTGCGGTCCCCTACGGCACTGCGTAGGATCCTACGGTCTTGGCGTGCATCCGTGCGTCGCTGCAGTCCGGTCCCAGGTCGACGGGCACGTGCACCTTCCGCCGACCACTGGCGACAACATCGATGTACTGTGGAGACCTCACGCCCCACGTGTTGAGCAATTCGGCGGTACGTCCACCCGGCCTCCCGCATGCCCACTATACGCCCTCGCTCAAAGTCCGTCAACTGCACATACGGTTCACGTCCACGCTGTCGCGGCATGCTACCAGTGTTAAAGACTGCGATGGAGCTCCGTATGCCACGGCAAATTGGCTGACACTGGCGGCGGCGGTGAACAAATGCTGCGCAGGTAGCGCCATTCGACGGCCAACACCGCGGTTCCTGGTGTGTCCGCTGTGCCGTGCGTGTGATCATTGCTTGTACAGCCCTCTCGCAGTGTCCGGAGCAAGTATGGTGGGTCTGACACACCGGTGTCAATGTGTTCTTTTTTCCATTTCCAGGAGTGTAATATGCTCCTTAGCTTTTTACAGTTGAATTGATTAACACAGTCTCATGTACTGTTTGTTCATTTCAGCCTGTTCATATTTCGATGTTCTTTAAATACTGTAATAATTATCGGAAGCATTTCTTCCCTTAAACTCGTGTAAAGTATTCTCGATGTAGGATTTGTTCTGTGACACAGGTGTAAGGTTTTGAATATAAATTATATACGATAGAGTGCTTTAAAAGGAATTTATTTTTTCAGTTTGTACTGCATCAGACGACAATTTTGTGATATGAGGGAGAAATTTGAGGGGCGAAACCATGGAAATAGTCTGTGATCCGCTTTAAAAATAAAAATTTGTGTGACACTAAAAGACGTGACACTGTAGGCACCGAAAATTTATATATATATATATATATATATATATATATATATATATATATATATATATATATATAATTATGCGTCACACCCTCCCTTCTTTGTTGTTGTTAATGTCCATTACGGTAAAGTCTTTTCAGAAGATTCGAGAGGGGTAAGATTTACAGTAAACTTTTTACTTATCTTTTCTCCCGCAGTTGGCTCCAGTTCTTTATGTCTAGGGGTCTGATTGTTGAAGCTGAAATTCTCACATTTTAGGCTCTCATAGTTCAATTGATTTTATAATTCTGAAGAATTATTGCATTATTTTTGTTTGTACGATAATTTATTGTCTTACATTATACTATATCACACAGTCTTTTGAATTTTCACATTAACGAAGTCATAATTACATTGTTCGCCCAAAGTACAAAAAAATACGTCCGGTCATATCAGAGGCACGTTTACTACTACTTACCTCAGCGGTAATAACAATATTCCAAAGGGTTTAAAATTTTTCTTGACAAATGAATTTCTGTTAGGTTCAATTATTATTTCATAAATGCATCCAGAAGTAAACGTAATAAGCAGTACTACATGGCGCAATTAATAATAGAAATTTTAAGTGTGCCAAATATTTCGTAATTTCAAATGTTTCTAAAAGAAAGTTTAACTGTACATTCCGAGCTAGTACACGATTGTAGCGAGGAAAATAAAGTAAATCTTTTTCATAAATTTTAGCTTGAAAAGGAAGATCTTGTGTATAAAATTGTATGAAAGTTCCAGAAAAACAGCGCAGATAATACTGACCCCTCCAAAATACGAAAAATGTTTGTGGTATCGACTACTACTGTTGAGGAAAAGTAGTGCTAGAGGAGGATGTCCCGTACACCGTCACGTGAAGGAAAAGCAGCCAGGCCTAAGAATGTGTGTGATCGGCAAGGGAGAAAGAAAAAGGGAAATGATAGTGAGCTCTTGTTTCTTTTTCTTCAGCCTGCAAAGGCGACCGTCACAGCTTTGGAAGTAAATAAAAACACAGGGAGAGAAATAACAGTAGAACTATAATTCCAAGTACGCTGCCAAGTTCGATTGATTTTATTTTTCAGTAGACTTATTTCGGCTGCATTGTCACTATCAGGTTACCTGTAAGTAAATGTTGCATAATTTTGTTCCAATATTTCTAATTTGACGTGTAATTATTAAATGGATTTCATTATAGTACATTTTTACATAGACTGATGGTTCTGACATGCACGCGATGTCGGCGGTTCTGTCACTGTCGATATGCTTGTTGATTACGTTCCTTTGGTGTTACTGTGGTAATAATGATTGGTTTTTTGGGTTGTTTTTGGGAGAGACCCAACAGCGAGGTCATCGCTCTCATCGGATTAGGGAATGACGGGGAAGGAAGTCGGCCGTGCCCTTTCAAAGGAACCATTCCGGCATTAGCCTGGAACGATTTAGGGAAATCACGGAAAACCTAAATCAGGGTGGCCGGACGCGTGATTGAACCGTCGTCCTCCCGAATGCGAGTCCAGTGTGCTAACCGCTGCGCCACCTCGCTCGGTAATAATGATTGGTTATCGCTTTATCTGCTTTAGTACTTTATCTAGTTGTCAGACTGCATTCTTTATACCAGTATTTTCGTGGCAGTATGACAGATAACCCAGCGATATTCTAAGGGTTACAGCAGTTCTGTTTATCATGGTTGTTATTTAGATATTGATGTTTGCCACTGTTACACTTTTTCTTTTACAGTGTGCTGTATCTACATCTGTAGATTTTCTTTTTTATAATCCCAGGTATTATTTACAAGATTGGGTAGTCTTATTTGTTTAGTTATTACTTACTATTTTCATGTCCATTTGAGATCGCTGGAGACTGCCACTGTAATCTATTTCCGTAGACGAATTTCGGTATAGGTTGTCTTTGGTCCACTGTACTCGTTTGTATTCAATTATAAATGGAATTTAAACATTTCTTTGCTGTTATTTCTCTTCTAAAAGTAAGATAAGTAATAACTAAGACTACCAAATTTTGTAAATAATACTAAAGGCTAAAAAATACCTACAATTATAAAAAAACCAAATGTACATATACAGACATAACACACCGTAAAACAAAAAGCAATACCTCAATAATAGCATGATAAACAGGACTGCCTTTAACTATGCAATATCGATGGATTAGCTGTCAAAGTGTCATGAAAATACTGGTATAAATACCGTAATCTGACAATTATTTGAAGTAATAAGTCAAAGGAACGTAACTAACAACCAAGTAGACAGTGACAGAAACATAGATATAGCATTGATGTCGATACCGTCACAAGTATATACAAATATAAAATAATTAAATCCATTTAATAATTACCAATGTACAAAAACTATGCACCATTTAGTTACAGATAACCTGATGATGACAATTCAGCCGAAACAGACCTATTGTAAAAAGAAAGACAATCTAACTTAGCAGCGTACTTGGAATTATAATTACAGAATGTCCTTAAAAGACATATACTGCGCAGCGGGCCCAGAATATAAAAATGACACCAAGAAGAAACAAGTGGCTAAGGATCTTCGCTTCTCCAAGGCTTTCAGATACAGTCGTTTACCCGTTCTTGCAACAGTCCCAGAAAATATCGCGGCTGTCACACGACTTTTATGAAAAGCATGCGTTACAAAATCCACACATCTTTAATGTATTGATACAGTCAACCTTCCTAGACTTCGATCCTCGTTTTTGTTCACACGACCGCCGAGCAAACGATTATACTCTTGGGGTACGCTACTGTGCTCCACTATTAACACACCGAAAACCTCATTTAAAGCACCGTGGATTTTTCGCTTTTCTTCAAATGTTCAAATGTGTTTGAAGTCTTATGGGACTTAACTGCTAAGGTCGTCAGTCCCTAAGCTTACACTCTACTTGACCTAAATTATCGTAAGGACAAACACACACACACACACACACACACACACACACACACACACACACACACACACACGGTGACAATTATTGAACTATATGAAATAAAATCGTTCAAACTGCACGGTTGGCCGCGGGGCATGATTGGAATTTGTATGGTTTGGTTTAGCGACGAAGCCCACTTTCATTCTGATGGGTTCGTCAATAGGCAAAATTGGCGCATTTTGGGGACTGGGAATCCGCATTTCGCCATCCAGAAGTCTCTTCACCCCCAGCGCGTGACTGTGTGGTGTGCAGTGTCCAGTCAGGGAATAATCGGAGCGATATTCCTTGATGGCACGGTGGATAATGAACGTTCGAACTGTTCAAATGTGTGTGAATTCTTAAGGGACCAAACAGCTGAGGTCATCGGTCCTTAAGCTTACACACTACTTAACCTAAATTATCTTAAGGACAAACACACACACTCATGTCCGAGGGAGGACTCGAACGTCCGACAGGGGGAGCCGCCCGGACCGTGACAAGACGACTGCGACTGCGCGGCGATAATGAACGGTACGTGAAGGTTTTGGACGATGATTTCATCCCCATTATTCAAATTGAGCCTGACTTCGACAAGATGGTGGTTCATGCAAGACGGAGCTCGACCTCATCGAAGCAGGAGAATGTTTGATGTCCTGGAGAAGCACTTTGGGGACCACATTCTTGCTCTGGGGTACCCAGAGGCCACTAGCATGGGCCTCGACTGGCTGTCACATTCTCCGGATCTGGGTCTGTAATAAAGACAATGTGTACAGTAATAACCCCGAAACCGTTTCTGAGCCCAAAACAGCCATTCAGGAGGTCATCGACAGCATCGATGTTCCGACATTTCGGCGGGTCATGCAGAATTTTGCTATTCGTCTGCGCCACATCAACGCCAATGATGGCAGTCATATCGAACATGTCATAACCTAAATCCGAATATCTGTAGTGAAGTTTACATGTTCAATCAAAGTGTGTGTACGTCGTAGTTTTCACCAATTTACTTGATTTTTCATATACTTCAATAGCTGTCACCCCGTACATATTATAAAAATGTCTGTATATTTGTACTTATGTAAGTCCGTGTGTATGATCCACATCTCCTCCTAAACCACAGGACAGATTTCAAACACATTTTGCACACATGTCTCTTACTGTCAGACAACAATCGCTGTGGGGGTAAGAGCAGTTTACCTACCATGGTTCACGAGATACGACGTCATTAACACTGACATGCGTTAAAAATGCCGCGTCATGCATGAATTTAAATCCATTTATTCTTTACTACCAAAACACTCCCACAGTCGAGTCAGCTTAAGGAAATCCCTGAAACCTGGCAGCGTTTTCGACAGCGTTCAACTGCGAAGCGCAAACGGCTGTACACGTATACAATAGCCTTTCATAGCCATAGAGACGTTTATAAAATCGCATTGTATACATGCGTAGCAGCTTTGCCCACTATACGGAAAGTGTGTCCGAGATCTTTGTGCAATTGTTGGTATTACGCTACAAAAACAGTTCATTTTCTGTTTTTCTTTTTAATAGAAAATAGGGAAACGAACACTCTGACAATGCCGGGTTTGTCCGCTAGTTAATAATGAGATGATCCACCCACAGCCTCTAGTATGCGTTTATAGGCAAATGTCACAGCTTATGAGTACCTCAGCTTTTGAGTACCTCAGCTTTTGGGTACCTCAGCTTTTGGGTACCTCAGCTTTTGGGTACCTCAGCTTTTGGGTACCTCAGCTTTTGGGTACCTCAGCTTTTGGGTACCTCAGCTTTTGGGTACCTCAGCTTTTGGGTACCTCAGCTTTTGGGTACCTCAGCTTTTGGGTACCTCAGCTTTTGAGTACCTCAGCTTTTGAGTACCTCAGCTTTTGAGTACCTCAGCTTTTGAGTACCTCAGCTTTTGAGTACCTCAGCTTTTGAGTACCTAAGTGAAATAATAAACAAGAGGCAAATATCGGTGAAGGCTTGTGGAAGAAACAGCGAACATGCAAGAAACAGAATGTATTTTTCACGCCAACTTCTGTTAATTTTCGTAATACTACACCTGTCCCGCTCCACCAAGTGCAACTAGCTTTCGACCATGATGAAGACTCAGAACGTAGTGCCTCTCGTCTGTGTGGGAAAGCAGTGCGGTACAGTGCTTGCAGTTGTGCAGGTGAAACATCATCTTCTAAGCATTCACCAGACAAGAAGTTGCTGCCACAGGCAAAGGAACGTCCTGGCCGGACGCCCACTTTTACGGTGGTGCTTAAAGTAAGGGGACGCAAAACGGCATTCTAACGGCGCCTGCAAGTAGCGATAAACTGAGCGCGGCGCTTACGGGCACCAACTTAACAATGTTATCGGCAGCTACACCGTGAGGCCGATAGTGGAAATGTTACTCGAAAACGTAAAACGGAACTCTTGTACACTATTAATCATCGTTGCTGACTGATGTAGACGATTACGAAGGAAGTGAAAACAACGATAATGCAAACTCTAATTACGAAAAAGAAAATATGCTTGTTTCACGCGGCGCTTATGGGAACTTTTTGCTCCTCGAATTCCGCCCATGGCGGTAGAGGGCGGGTGCGTGCAGAGTCTGATATACTGGTTGACGCCTTATATTAGCTTATGTTTTGATATCCTGGCTCCATTTATTTGCGATTTTTATTGTTCTTGTTTTTGCTATATTTCTCCATTTTTATATATGCATATCTCTCTTCACTAATTTCAATTATAATGGAATTCATTCTTTGTTTCGTCGTCCACATATTCTGTCAATACGCTTCGTATTACCCTTCTCTCCTCCTCGTGCTCCGTGTACTCTTTTCTGCCTACCTTTCTTCTCCTTTTTCCTTTTTTCTTCTCCTTTGTTCATGTGTGTATGAGTTTAGATTGCTATGGTTATTTGTACGGTTACTTGAATGCTGGGTAGTTATGTACATGTTATGTAAATTGAAAGGGATCACTGCTGTCAGCTGCAGCAGGACATTACGAGGAATCAGCACCGACGAGTGAAAATGTGTATTGGACCGCGATTCGAACCAAGGATCTCCTACTTACTACGTGGCTGCGTTAACCACTGCGCCATCGGGACATGGCTTTATCGCACTTGCGCGGACTGTCTCGGCAAGCCTCACGGCCGATCCACGTTCCCACCGGGCTCCAGCTACCCACAGTCCCTGTCCATTTTAATGGCGTTCGCTACTCTGAGATTCCCACAGTAGTTCTGACGTATTTTTGCAGTCGCACTGAAGAAGGTTGATCCATTGCTGAGCTAGGCGTATCAATTATATGAATGCGTGGTGTCTGTTCTTTAGAACATTCATATAACCGGTGTACATTTTCGGTGACACGATCTGACTAACAGCAACAAAAAATTTACACTGTTGGCCATTAGAATTGGTACACCACGAAGATGACGTGCTATAGACGCGAAATTTAACCGACAGGAAGAAGATGCTGTGATATGCAAATGATTATCTTTTCAGAGCATTCAGACAAGGTTGGCACCGGTGACACCTACAACGTGCTGACATGAGGAACGTTTTCAACCGATTTCTCATACACAAACAGCAGTTGACCGGCGTTGCCTGATGAAACGTTGTTGTGATGGTACGGGGTGCCATTGGTTACACGTCTCGGTCAGCTCTTGTTCGCACTGACGGCACTTTGAACAGTGGACGTTACATTTCAGATGTATTACGACCCGTGGCTCTACCCTTCATTCGATCACTGCGAAAACCTACATTCCAGCAGGATAATGCACGACCGCATGTTGCAGGTCCTGTACGGGTCTTTCTGGACACAGAAAATGTTTGACTGCTTCCCTGGCCTGCACATTGTCCAGATCTCTCACCAAGTGAAAACGTCTGGTCAATGGTGGCCGAGCAACTGGCTCGTCACAATACGCCAGTCGTTACTCTTGATGAACTGTGGTATGGTGTTGAAGCTGCATGGGCAGCAGGTAACTGTGGACGCCATCCAAGCTCTGTTTGACTCAATGCCCAGGCGTATCAAGGCCGTTATTTCGGCCAGAGGTGGTTGTTCTGGGTACTGATTTCTCATGATCTATGCACTCAATTTGCGTGAAAATGTAATCACATGTCAGTTCTAGTATAATACATTTGTCCAATGAATACCCGATTATCATTTGCATTTCTTCTTGGTGTAGCAATTTTAATGGCCAGTAGTGTAAATATGGTATGCCCAAGAGGGTCCACAGGGCCTGTCTGCTTACGCAGTGCTACGGGAGAGAGGGAATGTGCCGTACGTGGTCAGTATTGAGCGCGGCTGAATCCCAAGCACGTGTGACGGGCCGCGCCCGTTTGCAGGAGAGTGCAGTCCGGCGGCCTATACGGGCCGGAGGGGAATCTGCGAGGCAGCCTTGGGCCTGTTACATTGTTTGCCGCCCCACCGAGCGCCTTGTACACACCTGTGCTCCCACGCGCCGCGCTGCGCAGGGAAGGAACTCAGTTTAGGCGCCGGACCATCCACAGCACTACGTTCTTGAATCGATCAGCATCTGCAATTTCTTAAGCCTGTTTCTAAACCTCCCTCTGATACGTGGAATACTTACCCCCACTCGGCGATATTTTACTGAGTATGTGAGTGGCGGGAAAATTGCGCCTGGAGTAAAGAAAGTGGATTTTAATGTGATATTGGAAACAGTTTTGAACATGGCTGTTTCTCAGCAACCGTATTCAATTTTTAAACATAGGAATTTAACAGCCAACCGGTTGCAAATAACTGTTTGGTGCAATTTACGTAGGTTTCGATACCTACTAAGGGTGTCTTATTCAGAATGCTTCCGGTATGCCTCTTGAGAAACCAGACACTTTCGCTATCTTGGTTACGAAATCACTCACCATTCGAGTACCAACAATCTGCCCACGTCTCAAAAGCTCCGACATAACGCACTCACGACTACACGGAACACTTTTGTGATTACGACTGACACTTGCAATATGTGGACGGCATTGTGCAGGAGCCGTTCGTGGTCAAATACAGCAGCAGAATCCGCAGACTTGTATTTAGTTTGGAAGTAAGTAGTACTGGTAAGTCTTCCGCGTGTATTGGTAGCTCCCATCATCAGACAAAATTACGTTATTCTGTTCCTGATGACTCCTTCCAGTAAGGGTGTAAGTGGTCCTTGACTAAGGGATTTATTGCTAGCGCACTCGAGCAGATGTAATTTCGATGGATTGCTCACGCGCTGCCTGCGATATGTAAGCAATAAGAGAATCTCAGACCAGAGAGCAGTGTTGTATGCAGTAGGAACTGTGTAGCAGTAGGAGTTTGTAGTTGCTAGCAGTCTTGTGTATGAAGTAGGCTGGGCCGGTCGTGGGTAGCGATGGCGGAGCCTGAGCGATATAATATAAGGTAAAAGCAGCCTAGCGCATATGTAGTATTGTTATATCAAGTCCCACGTACATATTTAAAAAATCTCTTAATAACAATCTTTTTTATAAAAATTAGCTTTTGACAATCATTCATCTCACAGAATGTACTAATTTCTCCAATCCATGGTCATCCCGATTATTGTAAAGAAAAATCAGTTGTTTCTTTTTATGCATGACAAATCTATCGGCCAGCATTGCACTGACAAGGGGGCGGCCTCAGACACGGCCAACCGATTCGGCTCAAATTTCGCAGGTGGCTTGTGTACAACCTAAAACTAAGGACCCTAAGATATTTTGGGTCAACACACCCGCAATTTTGAGAAAATCACCCCTGAAAGTTATGACGAGCAATCGACTCAAAATTGGTGGGATCGATAGGTAATTGTAAATAGAGCATTTTTCATCATCAGATATGGGGTCCGAAAACGCATACTTTTCGAGAAATCGAGGTAAGAAACTTATATAACTGCCGTTCTGTAACCACATGGTAAACGCTATTCGCCGACAGCACCGATATCACCGGCATGGTAGCTCAGCGTGTTCGGTCAGAAGGTTAGCTGCCCTCTGTAATAAAAAAAAAAAAAAAAAAAAAACTGAGTTAATCGATCAACAACGAACTTAAACGGATGTCTTATGACGTCCGCCCCGAGCAGATGCAACGAACGAAAGCGAACAAAATGAGATTAAAGAAAAAGAAAAAAAAAAAAAGATAGCGCAACGGCCAAGGTAAGTGGCTGGGAATCGAAGAACGCGCGCTCGAATCTCCAAGAAACCTAGCGCATGTTCTTCTTTTCGTTTGTATTTTTCATATCTCAATTGTTAGGGATAGGAGGGTTAATAAGGTAAGTAAATCAATAAGGAATGTTAACAATAAGGTAGACAAATAAATTTCTCAATCCTCTTGGGATAGTCATCAACTAAAATGTTACTCCAGGTCACTTTACAATGGTTCTTCCAGTCACTGTTACGTGTCCTCACTTTTCTTCGAACAACTAGATGGATGGTACTTAAAAATGGAAACGAAGTCCCATGCTTCTTTACAGAGCGTAGGGGAACGATGCGGGAGACCAGCACCGCCTTACTAGGCAAGGTCCTAATGGAGGTGGTTTGCCGTTGCCTTCCTCCGACCGTAATGGGGATGAATGACGATGATGAAGACGACACAACACCCAGTCATCTCGAGGCAGGAAAAATCCCTGACCCCGCCGGGAATCGAACCCGGGGCGCCGTGCTCGAGAAGCGAGAACGCTACCGCGAAACCACGAGAGCCGGACGGATGGTACTTGTCATATAAATATTCGAAACAAATATACTCACGGCACCAAGAACATGTAATGAATGCAATCTTTCGACAGCTACACTGTTCCTTCCGAAGACTCGGCGAAAAGCGTTTACCATGTGGTTACAGAAGCGGCAGTTGTAAAAGTTTCTTTCCTAGATTTCTGGAAAAGTTTGCCTTTGCGGACCCCATACCTGACGATGAAAAATGCTCTATTTACAATTATCTAGATCCCTCCAATTTTGATTCGATTGCTCATCATAACCTTTAGGGGTGATTTTCTCAAAAACGCGGGGGTGTTGACCCAAAATATCTTACAAGGGAACATCCCCATCGCACCCCCCTCAGATTTAGTTATAAGTTGGCACAGTGGATAGGCCTTGAAAAACTGAACACAGATCAATCGAGAAAACAGGAAGAAGTTGTGTGGAACTATGAAAAAATAAGCAAAATATACAAAGTGGGTCGTCCATGCGTAAGATATGCAATATTAAGGGCAACGTCATGCGAGGAGCGCCGTGGTCCCGTGGTTAGCGTGAACAGCTGCGGAACGAGAGGGCCTTGGTTCAAATCTGCCCTCGACTGAAAATTTTGCTTTCTTTATTTTCGCAAAGTTATGATCTGTCCGTTCGTTCATTGACGTCTCTGTTCACTGTAATAAGTTTAGTGTCTGTGTTTTGCGACCGCACCGCAAAACCGTGTGATTAGTTGACGAAAGGACGTGCCTCTCCAATGGGAACCGAAAACATTTGATCGCAAGGTCATAGGTCAACCGATTCCTCCACAGGAAAACACGTCTGATATATTCTATACGACACTGGTGGCAGCATGTGCGTCGCATGACAGGAATATGTTGTCGACCCACCTAACTTGTACACTTGGCGAATGGGTGAAAAGATTCTTCTACCTTGCCCGATTTAGGTTTTCTTGTGGATGTAATAATCACTCCATAAAAGTGATGAAAACATAACAGTTTTTCACATAAACTGAAAATAAAAAGTTAAAATTTTCGGTCGAGGTAAGATTTGAACTGAAGACCTCTCGTCCTGCAGCTGTTCACACTAACCACGGGACCACGGCGCTGCTCGTCTCATACTGCCCTTAATATTGCCTATATTACACATGGACGACCCAGTTTGCATATTTTGCTTATTTTTTCATAGTTCCACACAACTTCTTCCTGTTTTCTCGATCGATCTGTGTTCAGTTTTTCAAGGCCTATCCACTGTGCCAACTTATAAATAAATCTGAGGGGGGGGGGGGGGGGTGCGATGAGGATGTTCCCTTGTTAGAGTCCTTGGTTTTAGGTTGTACACAAGCCACCTGCCAAATTTGAGCCGAATCGGTTGGCCGTGTCTGAGGCCTTCCCCTTGTCAGCTGTGCCAGAAAAATTTCTTATAGGAGCAGATATATACCTTATAGGAGCAGATATATATCTTATTGAGGTAAGAATTTTCTATTTATTCAGGGCCGGCCGGAGTGGCCGTGCGGTTGTAGGCGCTACAGTCTGGAACCGAGCGACCGCTACGGTCGCAGGTTCGGATCCTGCCTCGGGCGCGGATGTGTGTGATGTCCTTAGGTTAGTTAGGTTTAATTAGTTCTAAGTTCTAGGCGACTGATGACCTCAGAAGTTAAGTCGCATAGTGCACAGAGCCATTTGAAGCCATTTATTCAGAATGATCTTTCAGGACCATGACGCAGTACTGCTGACGTCCAAAATTTACCAGTTTAAATCCACAGTCAATTATTGAAAGGTTATAAGTGAGCCACAATTCTGTTGAGAGATTAGTCACATTTTATTGTTCCAAGGTTACGGAATTTATCTGTGGGAGGTTACGCTGAATGTGAATTATAGAATTATACTTTTTACTGTTCGGAGGTTATTATATAATTATCTTTGGGAGGTTACAAGGGCTTTTCCCTTCTTTCTTTCATGGTACCAAAACTTAGCCTGGACGAGCAGACCGTACCGACAAGCCTGTATCCGCGGGTCGGCTGCTCAGCGGCTGCTTGGTGTGAGAGGGGGAGGGGGAGGGGGAGGGGGAAGGCCGAGGACGGCACGGCGGCAGAGTGCCAACTGCCCGGCCGCCTCTGCCCCACTGGCCTCATCCGAGACGCGAGGGCCGTAGGTTCCGGCAGCCGCACTCCCTGGGCCTTTGCCCTAAGTCCTGTATCACACACCTTTCCATAACTGCCAACACGGCGCGAGCCTATTCCTCTCTGCACACTTACCGCACTCTACATCCATTTCAATCTGCTTACTTAACTGCAGCCCGCCCACACTTCCTTGCAGTAGCACTAACTTCAGTACCTCTTGATGCCTCAGGGTGCGTCGCATCTGGCTATGAGTTCTCTTAGTCAAATTTCACAAATAAGATCTTTTCATTCCGACTCGGTACAGTTCTTATATACACGGTGTTTCAAAAGGAATATACAGTTTTCAAGGCTTTTATGAGAGGTGGCATGAGCCCCCTCTCATATTTCTATCTTACTCTGAGTAATTCGATTTTCCTCTCTAATTGCATGCGGTGAAAAGTTGCTATTCCTTCACACGCGGACTTCCCAGGCGGGGTCTGCTGATCTTGAAAGGGTTATTCCCACGGTGTGAGGGAGTCGAGTGGATGCTTTCCAGACGCTGATATTGTCGTAAGAGCGGGGGTGACACGCCCACAGGGGCCTGACGGAGTGGCTGGGCTAGAAATTCCGTTACTTCGCAGAAACTTAGTGAAAACACTTTCTGACGGGCTACCAGTGAGGCGTGGGAATGTGTTCCCAGGCAGTCTTGGCGGGCAAATTCCCGCGTTTTCTGCAAAATCATAACTGTGATTGGCATGTCCAGGGGATAGCTCCGTGACGTAGCAAAATCGGCGCAGAAATTGGCGCCAAGTATCTCCATTGGTGGAATAGTAGTGCGTCGGCTATAGAGTGGAATTTTCCGACGGTTGTCGAGTTGCTGATTGGAATGTTTAACCACGACCACTGTCGTGGGGGCGGGAATGTTCTGTGTTCGGCTTGTACGGGTGCTCTTGAGAGTCGGCTCTCGCCTTTCGGTCGGAGTACGTTTCAAGACTGAGCTCTCGCTGCTCTGGCCAGCATGCCTTCCGTCGGCTGTCTAATATACTTTCATTTAATTGTAACTGCTTGACGAAGTTGCTGAAGTTCCGACTTCAACGTAACTTTCCGGGTACAGTTGGGAATTGAGCGGTCTGCATACAAGCGGCCTATGTTGTCCGTCCTGAGCAGTTTTGGCTAAAGTTGACTGTATCGGAGTTACTGTGTGACTTCTCTTGTCAAAATCAATCACTGTAGCGTCAGTGATTGTGTGGCGGGCCTTCGTCTCCCTCAGAGGTGCATTTGTATTGCTAGGAAGTCTTTAGTCTGGAACAACCAGACCAGGATAATTTGTTTCGGGCTATACTCGCGACATTATCATCACCACGACGGGACGTCGAAGCAATCAGCCATCGCCTCCAGTACGCCAGATCGTGTCCTTGCAGTTAAGAAGACAGCTTGGTAATGTATGTCCGCAGCACCGGCAGATTAGGGAATTTTGCTATGTGACAATCAGAGCTCAGCAGAGCGCACCTGTTCCCGTCTTTTCTTATGTGGTTCTGTCTTGGGTCTTCATTGTCTGAGTTCTCACTACTCTAACAGCAATTAATGATGGGTTGGCTGGGTGTTTCTCTTAAGATTTGAATTGCAAGGAATTGGCTCCATATACCACTTGGTCATAAACGTCACAAGCTAGTTTAAGGACAACTTCACCTTCACAGCATTTATTTGAGTATCCAATTTGACGTATTGTAAATGTTTCATGTGTTGTGTTTATTATTTTGAGTTTAGTCATACTAAATCAAATTGTTATTTTGGACAGTACTGTCATTCTGTAGATCGGTAGAGCAACCATTTCATTTCTCACCACGTTAATGAAACTTATTTATCAAATTAATTTTTATCAAACTAAATTATTGCAGGTGCCAAACTCTTTTCTACTCCACTTGCAGGGTCGATTTCAGTCAGTTCGCGTTTCTTCTTAATCCATGTGCAACAAAAGTCGGAGTTAAAAAAGGAGGGGCTGAGACCATCATTTCCATATGAAGATTCTAGAAGAATTTAGTGTTAAATACACCGCTAGCCCCGGCACCTCGCACCTATAGACACGGTGTTTCAAAAGGAATATACAGTTTTCAAGGCTTTGTAGCATTTATTACAGTCACCTTACACTTAAACGTTGAAGAGCCAAAAGAAACTTTCTAACATCGAGAACGCAGAAGTGCCGCAACAAGACGTGCATGAAGTCTAATAATGTCTGAAGTAATGCTGCAAGGAACTGACACCACGAATCCTGCAGACTCTCCATAAATCTGTAAGAGTACGAGGGGGTGGAGATCAATTCTGAACAGCACGTTGCAAGGCATCCCACATATGTTCAATAATGTTCATGTCTGGGGAGTTTGGTGGCCAGTGGAGGTGTTTAAACTCAGAAGAGTCTTCCTAGAGCTACGTTGTAGCAATACTCGACGTGTGGGTTGTTGCATTGTCCTTTTGGCATTGCCCAAGCCCGTCGGAATCCACAATGGACATGAACGTTTGCAGGTGCTCAGACAGGATGCTTACCTACGTATCACCTGTCAGAGTCGTATCTAGACGATTCAGTGATCCCATATCACTCCAATTGCACACGCCCCACACCATCACAGAGCCTCCACGAGTTTGAACAGTCCCCTGCTGACATGCGGGACCCATGGAGTCATGAGGTTGTCTCCATATCCGTACACGTCCACGCGTTCGATACAATCTGAAACGAGACTCGACCGACCAGGCAACACGTTTCCAGTCGAATATCGGCGTTGACGGGCCCAGGCGAGGCGTAAATCTTTGTGTCGTGCAGTCATCAAGAGTACACAAGTAGGCCTTCGCCTCCGAAAGCCCGTATCGATGATGTTTCGTTGAATGGTACGCACTTTGACACTTGTTAATGACCCAGCAAGGAAGTCTGCAGCAATTTGCGGAAGGGTTGCACTTCTGTGGCGTTGAACGATTCTCTTAAGTCGTCGTTGGTCCTGTTCTTGCAGGACCTTTTTCCGGCCGCAACGATGTCGGAAATTTGATGTTTTACCGGATTTCTGTTATTGACGGTACACTCATGAAATGGTAGTACGGGAAAATCACCACTTCATCGCTACCTCGGAGATGCTGTGTCCCTTCGCTCGTGCGCCGACCGTAACACACGTTCAGACTCACTTAAATGTTGATAAACAGCCATTGTAGCACGAGCAACCGATCTAACAACTGTGCCAAACACTTGTTCTCTTATATAGACGTTACCGACCGCAGCGCCGAGTTTTGTCTGTTTATAAAACTTTGTGTTTGGATACGCATTCCTATACCAGTTACTCTTGCGCTTCAGAGGAAATAACATGAGGATCATCCGGGAAGTACAGAACATTTTGACGCGTGAGACCGTTCCCATCCGCATATGTTTGGCGGCAACTACGATTCAACACGGTTGCTTACTGCTTAGCTGTGCGAATTTAAATTGTGTGGCAAAATTGACAATCACACCTAGTGCGAGATGCCCAGTGTTTTTGTTTTTTTGTTTTTTGTTTTTTTTTTTTTGTCATCAGTCTACTGACTGGTTTGATGCGGCCCGCCACGAATTCCTTTCCTGTGCTAACCTCTCCACCTCAGAGTAGCACTTGCAACCTACGTCCTCAATTATTTGCTTGACGTATTCCAATCTCTGTCTTCCTCTACGGTTTTTGCCCTCTACAGCTCCCTCTAGTACCATGGAAGTCATTCCCTCAGGTCTTAGCAGATGTCCTATCATCCTGTCCTTTCTCCTTATCAGTGTTTTCCACATATTCCTTTCCTCTCCGATTCTGCGTAGAACCACCTCATTCCTTACCTTATCAGTCCACCTAATTTTCAACATTCGTCTATAGCACCACATCTCAAATGCTTCGATTCTCTTCTGTTCCGGTTTTCCCACAGTCCATGTTTCACTACCATACAATGCTGTACTCCAGACGTACATCCTCAGAAATTTCTTCCTCAAATTAAGGCCGATATTTGATATTAGTAGACGTCTCTCGGCCAGAAATGCCTTTTTTGCCATAGCGAGTCTGCTTTTGATGTCCTCCTTGCTCCGTCCGTCATTGGTTATTTTACTGCCTAGGTAGCAGAATTCCTTAACTTCATTGACTTCGTGACCATCAATTCTGATGTTAAGTTTCTCGCTGTTCTCATTTCTACTACTTCTCATTACCTTTGTCTTTCTCCGATTTACTCCCAAACCATACTGTGTACTCATTAGACTGTTCATTCCGTTCAGCAGATCATTTAATTCTTCTTCACTTTCACTCAGGATAGTAATGTCATCAGCGAATCGTATCATTGATATCCTTTCACCTTGTATTTTAATTCCACTCCTGAACCTTTCTTTTATTTCCATCATTGCTTCCTCGATGTACAGATTGAAGAGTAGGGGCGAAAGGCTACAGCCTTGTCTTACACCCTTCTTAATACGAGCACTTCGTTCTTGATCGTCCACTCTTATTATTCCCTCTTGGATGTTGTACATATTGTATATGACCCGTCTCTCCCTATAGCTTACCCCTACTTTTTTCAAAATCTCGAACAGCTTGCACCATTTTATTTGTCGAACGCTTTTCCCAGGTCGACAAATCCTATGAAAGTGTCTTGATTTTTCTTTAGCCTTGCTTCCATTATTAGCCGTAACGTCAGAATTGGCTCTCTCGTCCCTTTAGTTTTCCTAAAGCCAAACTGATCGTCACCTAGCGCATTCTCAATTTTCTTTTCCATTCTTCTGTATATTATTCTTGTAAGCAGCTTCGATGCATGAGTTGTTAAGCTGATTGTGCGATAATTCTCGCACTTGTCAGCTCTTGCCGTCTTCGGAATTGTGTGGATGATGCTTTTCCGAAAGTCAGATGGTATGTCGCCAGACTCATATTCTACACACCAACGTAAATAGTCGTTTTGTTGCCACTTCCCCCAATGATTTTAGAAATTCCGATGGAATGTTATATATCCCTTCTGCCTTATTTGACCGTAAGTTCTCCAAAGCTCTTTTAAATTCCGATTCTAATACTGGATCCCCTATCTCTTCTAAATCGACTCCTGTTTCTTCTTCTATCACATCAGACAAATCTTCACCCTCATAGAGGCTTTCAATGTATTCTTTCCACCTATCTGCTCTCTCCTCTGCATTTAACAGTGGAATTCCCGTTGCATTCTTAATGTTACCACCGTTGCTTTTAATGTCACCAAAGGTTGTTTTGACATTCCTGTATGCTGAGTCTGTCCTTCCGACAATCATATTTCTGTATTCCTGATTTTCCCGGAACATGTTTGTACTTCCTCCTTTCATCAATCAACTGAAGTATTTCTTCTGTTACCCATGGTTTCTTCGCAGCTACCTTCTTTGTACCTATGTTTTCCTTCCCAACTTCTCTGATGGCCCTTTTTAGAGATGTCCATTCCTCTTCAACTGTACAGCCTACTGCGCTATTCCTTATTGCTGTATCTATAGCGTTAGTGAACTTCAAACGTATCTCGTCATTCCTTAGTACTTCCGTATCCCACTTCTTTGCGTATTGATTCTTCCTGACTAATGTCTTGAACTTCAGCCTACTCTTCATCACTACTATATTGTGATCTGAGCCTATATCTGCTCCTGGGTACGCCTTACAATCCAGTATCTGATTTCGGAATCTCTGTCTGACCATGATGTAATCTAATTGAAATCTTCCCGTATCTCCCGGCCTTTTCCAAGTATACCTCCTCCTCTTGTGATTCTTGAACAGGGTATTCGCTATTACTAGCTGAAACTTGTTACACAACTCAATTAGTCTTTCTCCTCTTTCATTCCTTGTCCCAAGGCCATATTCTCCTGTAACCTTTTCTTCTTCTACTCCTTCCCCAACAACTGCACTCCAGTCGCCCATGACTATTAGATTTTCGTCCCCCTTTACATACTGCATTACCCTTTCAATATCCTCATGCACTTTCTCCGTCTGTTCATCTTCAGCTTGCGACGTCGGCATGTATACCTGAACTATCGTTGTCGGTGTTGGTCTGCTGTCGATTCTGATTAGAACGACCCGGTCACTGAACTGATCACAGTAACACACCCTCTGCCCTACCTTCCTATTCATAACGAATCCTACACCTATTATACCATTTTCTGCTGCTGTTGATATTACCCGATACTCATCTGACCAGAAATCCTTGTCTTCCTTCCACTTCACTTCACTGACCCCTACTATATCTAGATTGAGCCTTTGCATTTCCCTTTTCAGATTTTCTAGTTTCCCTACCACGTTCAAGCTTCTGACATTCCACGCCCCGACTCGTAGAACGTTATCCTTTCGTAGATTATTCAATATTTTTCTCATGGTAACCTTCCCCCTTGGCAGTCCCCTCCCGGAGATCCGAATGGGGGATTATTCCGGAATCTTTTGCCAATGGAGAGATCATCATGACACTTCTTCAATTACAGGCCACATGTCCTGTGGATACCCGTTACGTGTCTTTAATGCAGTGGTTTCCATTGCCTCCTGCATCCTCATGTCGTTGATCATTGCTGATTCTTCCGCCTTTAGGGGCAATTTCCCACCCCTAGGACAAGAGAGTGCCCTGAACCTCTATCCTCTCTTCCGCCCTCTTTGACAAGGCCGTTGGCAGAATGAGGCTGACTTCTTATGCCGGAAGTCTTCGGCCGCCAATGCTGATTATTTATCAAAATTTAGGCAGTGGCGGGGATCGAACCCGGGACAGAAAGACGTTTTGATTATGAATCAAAGACGATACCCCTAGACCACGGTTATCCGCTTTTTAAACATGTAAAATTCCCACCCATCGAAACTTAGACAGATGGGTGAGGTTTACAGTAATATGATGAACGAAGCGTCAGTTCGGAAGTGGTGTATCATGTTTAACGGCTTGGTTGGTTGATTCGGGGGAGGCGACCAAATAGCTAGGTCATCGGTCCCATCGGATTAGGCAAGGATGGGAGAGAAAGTCGGCAGTGCCCTATCACAGGAACCACTCCAGCATTTGCCCGAAACGATTTGGTTCGTGCATTTGCCCGAAACGATTTAGGGTAATCACGGAAAACCTGAATCAGAAGAACCGGACGCGGGATTGAACGTCGTCCTGCCGAATGCGAGCCCAGTGTATCAACCACTGCGCCACGTCACTCGGTTGTTTAATGGCGGGCGGAAGAAAAGATCATTCGGGCCGGCCTTCAGAGCTGACTGACGGACTCAAAGCAAGGATTGAAACAAAAATCCAAGAAGATAACCGTTTGGACTGCACTCATTCTTTTCAGACATTTCAGGAACTATGTTTTAAGTGACTGTTAGTGTAGATTTGAGCTATAAACAGACAAACACACAACCAAATGAACGGCAGCTGCATTGACATTTCTCAGCCGCTAGGAGCAGAATTTTCACAGATGCAGAGCAATTCGATGGGCGCCAACCTCAACACTATGGTGTGCCGAAACGCGGAATCGAACTACGGACCTTTAGATCTTCAGTCTAAAGCTCTCCCAAACGGGCTATTTAGGCTGACATGGATGTTTGCTCTTTTGCATGTCGTCGTTTCTACCTGCTTCGTTCGTAATTTGACAGTCATCTTCGTCCGATCAGACACAAGACGCTGAAAATCGTGCAGATAGTGGTGAGTTTGTGAATCAGATTGTCACTGGTGATGAGATTTGGATATCAAGTTTCACAACAGATACAAAGCGCTGATGAATGGAATGGCATCATTAGCAATCCCCGACGAAACCGAAAAAAGCAAAACAAATCTGGAGCATCAGAGAGATTGTCTCTATTGTGTTTTGAGATCGTAAGGGGTGTCCTGGTCGCCAACTCCATGCCTAGAAGTGAGACCATAAACGGAGCGGGCTACTGTCACACGCTTCACCGACTCCGCCCAACACCGACTCAAAGGAAGGCCTCGGCGCTTGTTGGTGACGTCACGTCAGCTAGGCACGGCGAACGCCAGGTCTGTTGCAGGCAGAAATGCCTGGGCGTGCTTATCACTATAAATCTCTTATTTTTGGACAAACTGTTTGGTATTGTTTTGGATTCTGCAGTTTTAATTAGATGAAAGATTTTCTTACTATCGTAAAGCTACAAATGAAGATCGTAGTTCTGTGTTACTGAATCCTGTCGAAACAAACGTAGATCAATATGAGAAGACGCTTTACCCCATTGCAAGCTTCGGATATTTTACATTCAAGTAACTATATTTACTTGATCCATTTTTTTTTATCGAAACTTACCCCAACCCCCTTAGAATGGACTCGTTTCTTTTATTTATTTATTTATTCATTTATTTATTTTCGTTTGACATCGTCACTGGAAATGTGAACTAATTTACATGTGTCAATGTCCAACTGTTTCCAGTCATTAGATTACAGTCGTTTTCAACGAAAGGAATTCTAAACAGGAAACAAAATAGTTTAATACATCGAAAATACTGCTGAGCTAAAACTTTTTTAAACATGCACATTAGAAAAGATAAATATTCCCCTCTTGCAACTTTATAAGATAAAAAAATTTTATTTGATAAAACAAGTATCTCTCTTTTGCCTCTTCTTCTGTCCCCCACCCCCTCCCCCAACGTGTACAATCCCAAGATATTTCATTAACATTTGGTACTCCTCACCCCATAGTCAACCAAGATACCTAAAGAAGAGGACCAATATGTTCACAGTTTCTTGTAAAAGCAACCCAGTACAAACGTAACTTCCTCAGATTTACAAATAAGGTAAAGAAGCACGAATTCTGTTGCTGCTGGACCATTGTTTTTGTATGTCAATCCTTAAAACAGGTGGAAATTTAAGTTCAGGAGTACACTACTTGTTAAGAAGTGCAAAATGGTTCAAATGGCTCTGAGCACTATGGGACTTAACGTCTGAGGTCATCAGTCCCCTAGAACTTAGAACTGCTTAAACCTAACTAACCTAAGGACATCACACACATCCATGCCCGAGGCAGGATTCGAACCTGCGACGTAGCGGACGCGCGGTTCCAGACTGTAGCCCCTAGAACCGCTCGGCCAACCCGGCCGGGGTTAAGAAGTGTAATGAATTGCACAATTAATTGATTCTAGAAATCTCTCAGAACAATGTGTGTTGGTCAACTACCGCCAAGTTTCACATTTTCCTGTGTCAGGGAGGGAGACACCACCATTACGAGTATGCCTGCAACGGACCTGGCGTTCGCCGTGCCTAGTTGACGTGACGTCACGAACAAGCGCCGAGGCCTTCCTTTGAGTCGGTGTTGCTCCGCCGGGGCTGCTCGTCCGCATACATCGGGAGTGACACAGGATTGCTCCAGCGGTTTCAGTGGGAAATATTACAAAAACCGCCATACAGTCCAGACTTAGCCCCAAGTGACTATCACTTATTGCTCAAATTATAAGTGATATTTAAGTGGACAACGCTACGGAAACGGTCATGAACTTAAAGACGTCATTAATCAGTGGCTCAACAACTTGGCGGCAACTGATAACATGGAAGGCATAGAAAAGCTGGTGAAATGGTGCCTAAATTCGAACTGTGACTGCGCAGAAAAGTAGCTTAGGTATCAAATTGTATGTAAAATACAAATCGTTCAAATGGGACTTAACATCTGAGGCCATCAGTCCCCTAGAACTTAGAACTACTCAAACCTAACTAACCCAAGGACATCACTCACATCCATGCCCGAGGCAGGATTTGTACCACAGATCCTGTCTAGCTTGCTTATCAGGTTCAGTAGCTTTGACACGGAATTTTCTCACTAGGATATCAATAGTTCTGATGGAATGTCGTTTACTCCAAGCGCGTGTATCGACTTAAGTCTTTCAGGCCTCTGTTAGATTCTTCTACCAATGTCACCTTTCCCACCTCATCTTTATCTACTTCCTCTTTATCTCCACGATTTTGTCCCCAATTTTTTCCACCCATTTAATTTTTGTATTGCTGTCCCACATCCATCAGTGTCACTGAGAATCGATGTTGTGCAGTTCTACAGTTACGAAACGTTTCCTAATCTCTGTCACGACGGTGGGTTGCATAAGCTGGATAAATTCTGTAGTGGATGAACTATCAGTCAGATCGTGCTACATTTTTCTCCTCATTTTTTTCGGCTGGTTTGATGCCATCTGCTAACTCTTCTTATATTGTGCTTATCATTTCAACTTTACATTCCCGATAACTTACGACGCTTGTTCGAATTTTAGTTTGCCTCGGCAATGTGTATTTCTTACCCGTGGCTACCCAACTTTTCTGGAATGATGTACGAGATCGCTCTAATCCACGCCTTTATTCGATATCAGATGGGGTCTTACGTTGAGGGAAAGGTTAGTTGTAACTATATACTTCTCAAGCCAGTCTTGCTACCGTTATTTTGTCTAAACTTGTTCCCATGTAGCAGTAGTGCCATTTCTTAAACTGTGTCTTTTATAATCAGGAAGTTTAATAAACCTCCATTCAACTTTATACTGGTCTTTTGAGTGGGGACTCAATCAGGAGTTGCGTCCACCACGAACACCACAACAGTGTTACTAACAAAAGGAAGGTCAGCATCGGTCGTTGAAGTAGAAATCTTTATTTCTGCTGCAGATCGATTTCAATCACTGCGTGATTACCATCTGTGATAGTAATAAAGTCCTGTGCACTGATAAATACAAGCAGTACATCTGCAGTATCAATTAAGAGTACTTGTCAGACCGAAGAAACAAATGCAACTGGCCAGACCTCCCCACTGTCGAGCCCGGGATCCTTCAGGCTCACCAGTTTTAACCAGCTACAACCGACTTGCGTTTCTAGCTTCGGTCTGACAAGTAATCTTCAGTTATACGTGAAGATATTGCAGATTTACTGCTTATTTTTATGAGTCCACAGGACTTTAATGCCAGCACTGATGATGAACATACAGTGATTGAAGTCAGTTTGCAGCAGAAATAAAGATTTCTACTTCAGCGACCAATGCTGACCCTCCTTGTGTTATTTCTACTATTCATTACTTCATCTCTGGTTTCTTTACTCTTATCCTGCAATAAGTGTTAAGTAAGTTCTCCGTTACATTCTACTTATATTTTACGTTTCATTTACTTCCTGACCGAAAATCTATGTTGTCAGCTGATGTTATCAGTGATGTCCGTTACCCCTTATATTTTTATTCAGATTCTGAAATCTGCTTCAGGAAGCTTCGGTATACAAATTCAAGAACTTTTACAATAAGCTGCTACGTTGCTTTACTGAAAACCTACTTGTTTTACTTTCCACTTTCATTGCTTCGTTTTGGCCTCTTTGAGATATTATGAATTACTTTTCTGTCTCTCTACTTGCATCCAGCTGTTGTCGGGATTCACAGATTCACACTTCATTTTATATTACCACGAGATTCTCTAGGCCACGAATGACGTCAAGATACTCTTCATCGCAGACGTAGTGATTAAAAAAAAAGAAGCTATTTACTTCTCCAGCCACTTTTCACCACCATCTTCGGCTAAGTAGCAGTAACGAAACTCCCTAGATCAGCCTGCAGATTACATTACAACGTTTTCCTCACACCGTTTTTTCGAACATCGAAACCATGTAACACACGTTAGGTGCCAATCGTTAAGTGTTTAATCACAAGGATACAGTTTGCAAGTCTCTGACAGAAACAGCCATTTATTTTTGTTGAGTTGTCAAGTTAGCACATTTATTTTTAAAATTAGCGAGTTCAAAATGGTTCAAATGGCTCTGAGCACTATGGGACTTCTCAGGTCATCAGTCCCCTAGAACTTATAACTACTTAAACCTAACTAACCGAAGGACATCACACACACCCATACCCGAGGCAGGATTCGAACCTGCGACCGTAGCGGTCACGCGGTTCCAGACTGTAGCGCCTAGAACCACTCGGCCATCCCGACCGGCAATTAGCGAGTGTATGGATTCTGAATCTTTTTTTTTCTGACGGATCCTTCAAGCAACATTAACAATGTAGGAGCAAGAGAAAATAAATACCGCTAGTAATTTTTGTTGCAGATTTAGTGCATTACTTATTAATGCTGTTGTCGGCCCCAAAGCAGTAAGCGTGCCAAGGAAGGTGTGTCTAGCTTTTACCGGCGCGAGAGGACAAGCACTAAACCTTACAGCCACATTCTGCGAGACGTGTACGATTGCAGGTTCCCGCTGGTAACTGGTTCCACGAGGAAGGTCGGCGTCTCGTGCCGTTCCTGCACAGACTGCACTGCGTGGCTCTGCTGCTTAGGAACTTGGCTGGTTAATCCTACTCTTTGTGCTAATATCTGACAGGACAAGGGAAACTGAAGTAAAAGAATTCTTTCTATCCAATGGCTTAGCACAAGCTTCACACCGCGGAGGAATCCAAGTTCTGATCTTTAGAGTGCGTGCAATACTCGGAGGTGGGGATACAGGTATGCAGAAACTACACTACTGGCCATTAAAATTGCTACACCACGAAGATGACGTGCTACAGACGCGAAATTTAACCGACAGGAAGAAGATGCTGTGATACGCAAAAGATTAGCTTTTCAGAGCATTCACACTAGGTTAGCGCCGGTGGCGACACCTACAACGTGCTGACATGAGGAACGTTTCCAACCGATTTCCCATAGACAAACAGCAGTTGACCGGCGTTGCCTGGTGAAACGTTGTTGTGATGCCTCGAGTAAGGAGGAGAAATGCGTACCATCACGTTTCCGACTTTGATAAAGGTCGGATTGAAGCCTATCGCGATTGCGGTTTATCGTTCCGCGACATTGCTGCTCGCGGTGGTAGAGATTCAATGACTGTTAGCAGAATATGGAATCCGTGGGTTCAGGAGGGTAATACGTAACGCCGTGCTGGATCCCAACGGCCTCGTATCACTAGCAGTCGAGATGACAGCCATCTTACCCGCATGGCTGTAACGGATCATCCCTGAGTCAACAGATGGGGATGTTTGCAAGACAACAACGATCTGCACGGATAGTTCGACGACGTTTGCAGCAGCACGGACTATCAGCTCGGAGACCAAGGCTGCGGTTACCCTTGACGCTGCATCTCAGACAGAAGCGCCTGCGATGGTGTACTCAACGACGAACCTGGGTACACGAATGGCAAAACGTCATTTTTTCGGACGAATCCAGGTTCTGTGTACAGCATCATGATGGTCGCATCCGTGTTTGGCGACATCGCGGTGAAAGCATATTGGAAGCGTGTATTCGTCAGCGCCATACTGGCGTATCGCCCTGGGTGATGGTATGGGGTGCCATTTGTTACACGTCTTGGTCACCTCTTGTTCGCACTTTGAACAGTGGACGTTACATTTCAGATGTGTTACGACCCGTGGTTCTACCCTTCATTCGGTCCCTGAGAAACTCTTCATTTCAGCAGGATAATGCACGACCGCATGTTTCAGGTCCTGTACGGGCCTTTCTGGATACGGAAAATGTTCGACTGCTGCCCTGGCCAGCACATTAACCAGATATCTCACCAATTGAAAACGTTTGGTCTTACTCAATGCCCAGACGTATCAAGGCCGTCATTACGGCCAGGGGTGGTTGTTCTGGGTACTGATTTCTCAGGCTCTATGCACCCAAATTGCGTGAAAATGAAATCACATGTCAGTTCTAGTATAACATATTTGTCCAATGGATACCCGTTTATCATCTGCTTTTCCTCTTTGTGTAGCAATTTTAATGGCCAGTAGTGTATATCTCGCGTGCGCAAACCTGTCACGTATCCATTGTCCATCTTGGGAGGAAGACAAAGTTTGCAAAGTTCCAGCGAACGACAGGTGGGGGTCCGAGCGCATACATGAATATATCAGACAAAGGAAAGAAGATTAGGGTTCAACAGCCCGTCGACGGACGGGGTGATTGGAAACGGAACACGCGCTCGGTTACGGAAGGAACAAAAAGTAAATAAGGCGTGTGCTTTCCAAAGGAACCATCACGACCTTCGCCTAAAGCGATATAGAGAAATCACGCCAAGTGATGATAACAGTTGAACATTGCGACTGGGCATCGTTCATATAGTGAGAATTGAAGGCAGCTGGGAACAAGATTTCAGCACTTTTCAGAGTCAAGGAGGAGGATCATCGGGGCTGAAAGACTGTACTCTGCTAAGTGGGATGTCTTTCCAGAGGCAGCAACTGCCAGCCGCTACAAGTGTTTGGCCAGCACCCTGTCACAATCTGTACTGCACATAGCAAACTTTGAAACTTCTTTGTGTAAGTGAAACTGAACCTACTGTCTCGTTACTTGTTTTTATCATTTCAACACTAACCACGGAATTTTCCCTGACAATGTCAACTGAAACTTAAGCTATTCATTTATTACCCACATTATACAGGGTGTTATAAAAAGGTACGGCCAAACTTTCAGGAAACATTCCTCACACACAAATAAAGAAAAGATGTTATGTGGACATGTGTCCGAAAACGCTTAATTTCCATGTTAGAGCTCATTTTAGTTTCGTCCACCTACGCTCAATGGGGCACGTTATCATGATTTCATACGGGATACTCTACCTGTGCTGCTAGAACATGTGCCTTTACAAGTACGACACAACATGTGGTTCATGCACGATGGAGCTCCTGCACATTTCAGTCGAAGTGTTCGTACGCTTCTCAACAACAGATTCGGTGACCGATGGATTGGTAGAGGCGGACCAATTCCATGGCGTCCGCAGCTCGTGGTCGTGCGGTAGCGTTCTCGCTTCCCACGCCCGGGTTCCCGGGTTCGATTCCCGGCGGGGTCAGGGATTTTCTATGCCTCGTGATGACTGGGTGTTGTGTGATGTCCTTAGGTTAGTTAGGTTTAAGTAGTTCTACGTTCTAGGGGACTGATGACCATAGATGTTAAGTCCCATAGTGCTCAGAGCCAGCCAATTCCATGGCCTCCACGCTCTCCTGACCTCAACCCTCTTGACTTTCATTCATGGGGGCATTTGAAAGCTCTTGTCTACGCAACCCCGGTACCAAATGTAGAGACTCTTCGTGCTCGTATTGCGGACGGCTGTGATACAATACGCCATTCTCCAGGGCTGCATCAGCGCATCAGGGATTCCATGCGACGGAGGGTGGATGCATGTATCCCCGCTAACGGAGAACATTTTGAACACTTACTGTAACAAAGTGTTTGAAGTCACGCTGGTACGTTGTGTTGCTGTGTGTTTCCATTCCATGATTAATGTGATTTGAAGAGAAGTAATAAAATGAGCTCTAACATGGAAAGTAACCGTTTCCGGACACATGTCCACACAACATATTTTCTTTCTTTGTGTGTGAGGAATGTTTCCTGAAAGTTTGGCCGTACCTTTTTGTAACACCCTGTATAAGCCCAACGCAATCTCACTGCAATAGAATGACAACATGGCGTCAAATAATTAACACAAAAGAATGGCCCTGAATTGCAAGAAATCCTAACAATAACCCATGCTTTTTCATAAGTCATTTGCCTCACAGAAAATCTTCATACCACGTACTACAGCAATTACAGCAAGCAGCAACTACAGCCAGCTAAATAATAGGATTCTAACTACTACAGGCTCTAACTACTAGGAGGCATATGGTTAGCAAAAGACAGGTTTTGTTGAAGAGCAAACAATGCATTTAACATATTTTACCTTATTCATGTGACATCCAGTTCCTGCTGTCAGCGATATTAATTACAATGTGTAGCGCTGCCAACATACAAACATATAAACAAGCTACTTGCAAGTACTGTCTGTTGTGAAATTCAGCCACGTGTGTCACCCATTGCACAGTGGAAAGCTTTAAATGTATAGGACTGATAAGATCTATACTGCACTGTGAAACTGAAGCAAAGGTCCTTCAAAAGAGACGTTTTATAAAGCGACAGTTTATTCGGTTACTTTTATGATTGATTTTATGAAAATTTGGTCCGACCTAAGCAACCGCTCTGCTTAAGTCCCAGCTTCCTTCGGGTAATTTTTATCCATTTACGAGTAGTAAATTAATGAATACACTAATCAGTCATAAACAAATTATTTAATAATGTCCGTTTGGGACTGTAGTTGACGTTTTATGGCCTACGAAACAATTATTATTACGAAACATTTTGAAACGCACAAGCAAGCTAGCAGGAACTGAATCTGATGCCTGGCTCAAATGGCTCTGAGCACTATGGGACTTAACTTCTGAGGTCATCAGTCCCCTAGAACTGAGAACTACTTAAACCTAACTAACCTAAGGACATCAAACACATCCATGTCCGAGGCAGGATTCGAAACTGCGACCGTAGCAGTTGCGCGGTTCCGGACTGTAGCGCCTAGAACCGCTCGTCCACCCCGGCCGGCGCAGCTTCTGGGTCTGTGGGGATAATGTGTCAGGATCTTAACTCATAAGTTTTACCTGCAAACGGGTGGAATTGGAGAGTTTCGAACGATTCAGATTACGTAGTAGCTTTGTAATCATTACATAATAATCTATAAATACAACTTCAAAAAATGTTCAAATGTGTATGAAATCTTATGGGACTTAAGTGCTAAGGTCATCAGTCCCTAAGCTTACACACTATTTAACTTAAATTATCCTAAGGATAAACACACACACATGCTCGAGGGAGGACTCGAACCTCCGCCGGGACCAGCCGCACAGTCCATGACTGCAGCGCCTCAGACCGCTCGGCTAGTACCGCGCGGCAAATACAACTTCCCAGTTTTCTTTTAGAACCAACTGCGAGGAGGCAACATATAGTCCTCTATACAATTTTTATTTGAAATTGTATATAAAGGGAAAGTATATCTGTGAGAGAGAATTTGTCTCATGGTTTAAATGCTCTACTGTCGTAGTTAAAAATGACTGCAAGAAGGAAAACAAAACTGCACAGCAGAGCATATATATCTGCCCAAATGATTATTACGCGGGTCACTCCAAAAGAAATGCACACAATTTTGTAAAAATACAGTTTTCATTCTGTATGTGTGAAAGTTTTACAGTGTGTAGATACATCCTTCCCGCTTGTTTTCAAAGTTAGTTCAAGCTGTTACCGTGAGTAGCGCCGTCACAGCATGTCTTCAAGATGGCTGCTACACTTGACGTTCGTCAGAAGCAACGTGCTGTCATAGAATTCCTGTGCTGCGAAAACGACACAGTGCGAAACATCCACCAGAGGTTGAAAAAGGAGTATGGACATGCTGCTGTCGATCGCAGTACAGTTAGTCGGTGGGCAAGCAGGTTACGTCATGAAAGCGGGCACGGCAATATTGAGGACTGTCCTCGCAGCGGCAGGCCTCCTACTGCACACAGTCCAGACAATGTGCA
Source organism: Schistocerca piceifrons (assembly GCF_021461385.2). Classification (NCBI taxonomy): domain Eukaryota; kingdom Metazoa; phylum Arthropoda; class Insecta; order Orthoptera; family Acrididae; genus Schistocerca; species Schistocerca piceifrons. The sequence goes on along the minus strand of NC_060144.1, from coordinate 62,139,075 downwards.
GAGAGTTAACGAATTGGTGACTGCAGACAGACGCATCACAGTGAACGAATTGTCATGCTACGTTGGGATAGAGGAAGGAAGTGTTTGCAGAATATTGAAAGTGTTGGTATTAAAAAAGGTTTGTGCCAGGTGGGTTCCCAGGATGTTGACAGTGGCTCACAAAGAAACAAGAAAAACGGTATGCAGTGAACTTTTGGAACAGTACGAGAATGGTGGAAATGAATTTCTTGGAAGAACTGTGAAAGGTGATGAAACGTGGCTCCATCATTTTTCACCAGAGACGAAGAGGCAATCAATGGAGTGGCATCATGCAAATTCGCCCAAGACAAAAAAAATTCAAAACCACACCTTCTGCTGGAAAAGTTATGGCTACGGTGTTTTTCGATTCCGAAGGACTCTTGCTTGTGGACATCATGCCAAGTGGAACCACCATAAATTCTGATGCATACGTGACGACACTGAAGAAACTTCAAGCTCCACTGAGTCGTGTTCGACCACATCGGCAAAAACAGGATGTTTTGCTGCTGCACGACAATGCACGGCGCAGTCAAAAAACCATGGAAGAGATCACAAAACTCGGATGGACAACACTGAAACACTCGCCTTACAGTCCTGACCTGGCTCCATGTGACTATCATCTCTTTGGGAAGCTGAAAGACACTCTTCGTGGAACAAGGTTGTGCACGCTGCCAAACAGTGGCTCCAACAGGTTGGTCCAGAATTTTACCGTGCGGGTATACAGGCGCTGGTTCCAAGATGGCGTAAGGCAGTTGAGAGGGATAGAAATTATGTGGAGAAATGAAAATATTGTTCCTAAAGGATGTATCTACACACAGTAAGACTTTCAAACATGTAGGATAAAAGATGGATTTAAAAAAAAAATAGTGTACATTTCTTTTGGAGTGACCCTCGTAGAATATCGTGTAAAACTTTGAAGCAAATCGGTCAGTAACGTTTCGGTAACAACGTTTCCCAAATAGTGTGCAGTTTTGTTTTCCTTCTCTCTGCGATAGCAGGGCATTGAAACCATGAGACAAATATTGTCTCTCTCCACGAATGTTTATCAGAATCATGTAAGAATTTCGAGTTAATCAGTGAAGAACTTAGAGATTCTTGGTTGTTGTTGTTGTCTTCAATCCAGTGACTGGTTTGATGCAGCTCTCCATGCTACTCTATCCTGTGCAAGCTTCTTCATCTCCCAACACTTACTGCATCCTACATCCTTCTGAATGTGCTTAGTGTATTCATCTCTTGGTCTCCCTCTACAATTTTTACCCTCCACGCTGTCCTCCAATACTAAATTGGTGATCCCTCCAATACTAAATTGGTGATCCCTTGATGCCTCAGAACATGTCCTAACAAACCGGTCCCTTCTTGTTGTCAAGTTGTGCCACGAACTCCTCTTCTCCCCAATTCTATTCAATACCTTCTCATTAGTTATGTGATCTACACATCTAATCTTCAGCATTCTTCTGTAGCACCACATTTCGAAAGCTTCTATCTCTTCTTGTGCAAACTATTTATCGCCCATGTTTCATACAAATACTTTCAGAAACGACTTCCTAACACTTAAATCTATACTCGATGTTAACAAATTTCTCTTCTTCAGAAACGCTTTCCTTGCAATTGATAGTCTACATTTTATATCCTCTGTACTTCGACCATCATCAGTTATTTTGCTCAGCAAATACGAAAACTCTTTTACTACTTTAAGTGTCCCATTTCCTAATCTAATTTCCTCAGCATCGCCCGACTTAATTTGACTACATTCCATTATCCTCGTTTTGCTTTTTTTGATGTTCATCTTATATCCTCCTTTCAAGACACTGTCCATTCCGTTCAACTGCTCTTCCAAGTCCTTTGCTGTCTCTGACAGAATTGCAATGTCATCGGCGAACCTCAAAGTTTTTATTTCTTCTCCATGGATTTTAATACCTACTCCGAATTTTTCTTTTGTTCCCTTTACTGCTTGGTCAATATACGGATTGAATAACATCGGGGATAGGCTACAACCCTGTCTCACCCCCTTCTCAACCACTGCTTCCCTTTCATGTCCCTCGACTCTTATAACTGCCATCTGGTTTCTGTACAAATTGTAAATAGCCTTTCGCTCCCTGTATTTTACCCCTGCCACCTTCAGAATTTGAAAGAGAGTATTCCAGTCAACACTGTCAAAAGATTTCTCTAAGTCTACCAATGCTAGAAACGTAGGTCTGCCTTTCCTTAATCTTTCTTCTAAGATAAGTCGTAGGGTCAGTATTGCCTCACGTGTTCCAACATTTTTGCGGAATCCAAACTGATCTACCGGGGCCTTGTTTTTGGTAACTAGTTGTTTTGTACAGATTACTGATTTCAGCTCACAATGGCCATCGTCAGATGCTACAATTGTCGCAAAGGAGAAAAAGCATATATTAAGGCCCTGTGCCAAGGAAAAATTTTTTTGCTTGGTCTACTTGTGAATGGTGCACGCACGTGAAGTGTGCAGTGGGTTGGTGCCTTCTGCGGGCAGCGGCGGATGTAAATAAAACATCACGCCTCCCCCCCCCCCCCCCCCACTGTGCTGTGGGCAGGCAGCTGAGTATGCGCATGCGCAGCGCGGCAGGTCCTTGGGGGAGCTAACCGGTTGCAGGACACAGAGGCGGCAGGTGAGCGGCGCGCTGCGCCTGTATCTGTGTGTTGTGCTGAGCCGCGTTGCGCTGCGCTCCCTGGCTGGCTGGCTGACTGGCTGTCCTTGACCCCAGCCGGGCGCCACGCTCCGCCGCTGTTTACATTCTCCAACAGCTGCGGCTGCCACACCGGAGTCGCTCTGACCCCACTCTTCGTTTACTTCTTTGCATCAACTACGTCATTACCGGGCGCTGCAAGCCTAGCAATTTTCGCCAATCTTGTTCCACAAATAATACAATTTAAACTCCTTCACGTGGTCCATTGTTATGCTTCCATGTCGCCACTTCTCACAGTACCCTCGCCCCAAATGATGTCAATGTGACGTCTCCAAACAGCCTAGCAAACGCGAAAACGAGCTGCTCTCGTAAGCGCCAAAACAGCAGTTTCATTCAAGTTTGGAACCGATCCATAAATGTGAAGTTTCATTCTAACATCCACTTTATTCTGGAAGGCTTTTAACATCTACGTATATTCTCTTTCATACAGACATAAAAATAAGACGAAATAGACAATAAAACATGAATAACAGAAAAATAAAAACATTAGTGTGGTAGAGGTCCCATCATGTTACCCAAATCATATACGCTAACAATAAAACATAATGATATGAGAACATTTACACAGAGTTACTAGAAGACGCAGTGGCCGAGCGGTTCTAGGCGCTTCAGTCTGGAACCGCGCGACCGCTAAGGTCGCAGGTTCGAATCCTGCCTACGGCATGGATGTGTGTGATGTCCTTAGGTTAGGTAGGTGTAAGTAGTTCCAAGTTCTAGAGGACTGATGACCTTAGATGTTAAGTCCCATAGTGCTTAGAGCCATTTGAACCATTTTGTACTGTGGTGGGAGGGACAGCCGTGAAAACATAGTAAATACCAATATCAGTGTTCCGTGGTGTTAGCGGAAGGGTGCATTTGAAGCTCACTTTTTCTCTTGAAAATTTCGGAAACCGCGGCCTCTACTTAAAACGTCTCCCAGTACAAAATTATACTGCAGCAAATTTCCTAAAAAAAGTCCTATGCATCGTTTTCCCTAGACATAATTGTTTGCGATGTGGTACTGGGACCAAAATCTACTGGCAGTGGTTGATTCCAACAATTCATTTTAGAAGAAAGAACCAACTTTTTTTTCTTTGGAGTACAACAACACTTGCTGAATTTACTATAGTACATTAATTTACATTTTACTGTCCCAGATTCACTGAACTAAGTTTAACAAGGAACTCTACTGAAACCTAACCTGATACGGTAACCAAGAACACTTTTCTAATGAGCATGTGAGATTTTCTTTCTTTTCTTATTTTTTTTTTTTTTAAAGAAGTTAAATCATTTACAATTTACCATTAAGTTATTTATGCTGACTGGCCCCTTTTAAATTAAACCTTTTAATTAAAACTCAACCATCGAGAAGAAATTTAAAACCCCAGTATTTAAAACATAATACACGAAGAATTAAACCGCATCAGTATCCAATCCGTAGTTGCTGCTTGTTACTGACACTGCTACGAATTTTTCTTTGGAAGCTGAACAGTTAAGAATATATCACCTTCAGTTATCTACAGCGACAAGAAATTGGGTCCGTGGACATGTTCCCTACACACACAAACATGACAATTTTATTACTTAAGCGCAGTGTGTCCTCTGAAACACAAGTACTTTTAGGAACAATTCAAATGGTTGGTTTACACACAGTCACAACACACGTCTCACAATCGATACCTTCAGCAAATATCACAGGCCACTGACTCCTCGCCATTGCGTGAGCGAAGTCAGAAAGGTAATGAAACTATCGCATTATATTTAAAAAAATCGTAATTCAAATCTGACATTTGTAATCTTTCCTCCTTTGATCTTCCATCTATTGGCCACATTAAACAATGCCCAGTCCAAGCAATTAATAAGCATAGTCTTTTATGAAGATTTGAAAGGAGCGAAGATTACAATAAACTTTCAAGTTTACTTAGCGTATCATGCTGAGATGGCTCCAGTTCTTCGTGTCTAGGAGCCTGATTAAGATTGTTGTTGCAGAATTTTTTACGTAAATAAATGTTCTCACATTTTAGTATATCATACTGATTTTTCACAATAACGAAGCCGAATTAACATTGTTCGTACCTATTATACAAAAATACGTCGGATCACATCAAAGGCAAGCTTAGTACTCTCACACACTGCGGAAATCACAATATTCCAAAGAGTTTACAATTTTTCTTAACAAATGTAATCCTACTAGTTTTAGTTACGCAATAATTTCGATTATTCTTTCATAAATGAATCCAACAATAAGCATAGTAAACAGTACAGGATTGCGTAATTAGTAGTAGAAATTTTAAGTATGCACATAATTCGTAATTTTAAATATTGCTAAAAAAATAACTTTAACTGTACATTCAGAACTTGTACTTGTCGAAACTAAAATATTTTATAAAGCATACTGTGTATAAAATTATACGAAAGTTTTCAGAAAAGCAACTGAGATAATACTGAACTGTCAAAAATTCGAAAAATAATACTGGTATCGAGAACTACTGTTGAGGAAAAGTAATGCTAGAGGAGGATGTCCCGTTACACAGTGTAATGTCCATGTAGAAAGAAATCACAACCACTCCCCTACATACACCCATTAGCCGCCAATGTTCAACATACATAATGTACCACGAAAAAATACAGAGTCACGTGGATTCCACTTACAAGATGCATACGTATGGAGCGAGCCACACCAGTCACACGGCGCTGAATACGGCCTTTACGTGTCCCTCCACCCAGAAGAACTGGTACTCCGTATCACAGTCGCTTCTAAAACATAGGCGACTCACGTAAACAACTGCATAGCCATCGCAGGCGAGCGCGTCATCCGTACCGCCCAACTGCCCGTCAGTAACTCCTTTGAGCACGAGGAATTATCACTTTTTTCCACCCAGACACCTCCGAACATAGATGACTCAACTCTTACACTACTTTTAAAATAATTGAAAAGCGACTATCGCTTCAATATCGTTTACTAGATGACCGGTTTCAGCACTCTGAAGGTGCCATCATCGGATCTGTGAAGGTATAACATAATAGGTTTGAGGGAGGGCTTACATGAGTTAACTATATACATTACAATTATTACAGAACCACATACCTGAAACATGGATTAACATTTATAGAACCATATGGACAGCATGGCACATGAGGCAGACCATCTGATAAAAATCATTGTCACAAACAATAAAAAATAACAAAGAACTGCTCTCATGGTCGTTCTTTCCATAAAATATAAAACTGAAGCCACCAGATGATGCTCCAACTGCTGGCCTAGCACCGGTCGGCATCATCACTGCCGCCGGCCGGAGTGGCCGAGCGGTTCTAGGCGCTTCAGTCTGGAACCGCGTGACCGCTACCGTCGCAGGTTCGAATCCTGCCTCGGGCATGGATGGGTGTGATGTCCCTAGGTTAGTTAGGTTTCAGTAGTTCTAAGTTCTAGGGGACTGATGACCACAGATGTTAAGTACCATAGTGCTCAGAGCTATTTGACCCTAGACAGGTAAAGCCCAGCATACAGATTTTAATCTCTAGTCACAATGTACGTAAGTCGTGTTATGAACAGCTTTCTGTGTGCATATTCCTCACGTCCTTATATGAATAAAGGTAAATTGTAATATGTAGTTTTGTAAAGCGCTAATGGATAATGTCTGTGCCTGAGATGCTTTTACTTTGTAATTGACGTACTTTATAGTGATTATCGTATGTACAGGAAATGTATGCGCAAATGTGGGCTTTGCATGGGTATGTGACAAGCAGTTATAGTAAATTTGTGTTTTAGTAGTAATGAGTGGTTACACCGTGGGACTGTGCGCGCGCTGCTTGGACAGCGCTGTGAACCGCTGTGCGGAGTAGGGCAGTGATGATGCCCACCGGTGTTAGGCGAGCAGTGGTAGCATCATCTGGTGACTTCAGTTTTATGTTTTTTGGAAAGAACGACCATGAGAGCAGTTTTTTGTTATTTTTTATTGGTTGTGACAATGACTTGTATCAGATGGTCTGCCTCATGTGCCATATGGTCCATATGGTTTTATAAATGTTAATCCACATTTCTGCTATGAGGCTTCTGCAGTAATTGTAATGTATATAGTTAACTCATGTAAGCCCTCTCTCAAACCTTTTCTGTTATACCTTCACAGATCCGATGATGGCACCTTCAGAGTGCTGAAACCGGTCATCTAGTAAACGATATTGAAGCGATCGTCGCTTTTCAATTATTTTAAAAACAGAGTGATCACCGCACGACACACCACGTGTTCACAGTGAAATCTTACACTACTACTCAGCCGCGGCAGTAGAGGGAGACATTCGTGCCATGCAACTTCCCTTCACTCCACACGCGGGCGCACGCACGAACGCACGCGCACACACACACACACACACACACACACACACACACACACACAGTGGCCCATTCCGCACCCCTGATTGAGTGATCCTGCCGCACGATAGTTCCAAACTTTGACACTCTAACTTAGGTGGTTTCTGTAGACCAATCTCGATAACACCACAGGTGTCCTATATAAAATTGTTCGTCTCACTTTCTGTACACCTCTGTAGGTCGTTGTAAACAACTATCTAGACGTAGGAACACCTCGAATACACTTCAGCGGTACATCCCGCTGCGGCCACTCATCCGAGTTCCAGATGCAACAGCCTGAGATCGTGTGTTGCAGGACACTTAAGTAGAGGTTGCGGGCCAGTCTCTTCCGCAGCGGCACTTGTTCAGTATCAGGTGGCACGGCCGGGCCAGGGAACTGCACCGCCGCGTGTCTCAGGCCTCCAGCAAGGGATGGACCGGGTGTGTCATGTTTCAGCGGGCCGTGGGAGCGAAGCCCCAGCCGATCGCTCACTGCCTGTTGCTCCCCTCTGGCTGTGGAACAAACACTGGCCGCTGGTGTGGGTGGCAGCGCTGTCTGGGGTACGCAGCGAGCCTAGGCCTCACCGTATGCTGCACTTTGACGGCGCGGTCAACAGCCCAGCAGGCCTCTACTGCACTACAAAGGCAACGAGGTTATCTAGACAGGATGTTCCAATCCAGTAGGGTCAAAATCATACATACGGTAAAGGAGTCTACCTGGAATTGACGGGATTCCCTCAGAATTACTGAGGTTCTTGGGAGACGATACCATAACAAAAATACACTACTGGCCATTAAAATCGCTACACGACGAAGATGACGTGCTACAGACGCGAAATTTAACCGACAGGAAGAAGAAGCTGTGATATGCAAATGATTAGCTTTCAAGAGCATTCACACAAGGTTTGGCGCCGGTGGTGACACCTACAACGTGCTGACATGAGGAAAGTTTCCAACCGATTTCTCATACACAAACAGCAGTTGACCGGCGTAGCCTAGTGAAACGTTGTTGTGATTCCCTCGTGTAAATGCGTACCACCACGTTTCCGACTTAGGTAAAGGTCGGATTGTAGCCTATCGCGATTGCGGTTTATCGTATCGCGACGTTGCTGCTCGCGTTGGTCGAGATCCAATGACTGTTAGCAGAATATGGAATCCGTGGGTTCTGGATGGGAATACGGAACGCCGTGCTGGATCCCAACGGCCTCGTATCTCTAGCAGTCGAGATGACATGCAGCTTATCCGCATGGCTGTGCAGGCACGTCTAGATCCCTGAGTCAACAGATGGGGACGTTTGCAAGACAACAACCATCTGCACGAACAGTTCGACGACGTTTGCAGCAGCATGGACTATCAGCTCGGAGACCATGGCTGTGGTTACCCTTGACGCTGCATCACAGACAGGAGTGCCGGCAAGCCTGTGGATGGTTTTTAAGTCGGCTTACCATCTGCCTCGGCGAATGCGGGCTGGTTCCCCTTATTCCGCCTCAGTTACGCTATTTCGCCGATTGCTGCGCAAACACTGTCTCCACGCAGGCATAATAATTCTTCTAGGACGCAAAAATTTGGGGTTACACTCGTCTGGTATGAGACGTTCCCCGAGGGGAGGGGTGTCCACTGGGGTCCGAACCGCACAGTAACCCTGGGTTCGATGTGGGGCGGCGGTGGGGCGGGTGGACTGCTGTGGCCTGTTGTGGGGTTGTGAACCACTGAGGGCTACGCCGGGGACGAAGCCTCTCCGTCGTTTCTAGGTCCCCGGCTCAATAAACACACACACACACACACAATACACAACGATCACGTAACTGGCAGGTATCGTGCAGCCTTCGATTACCGCCACAGGTCCCACGCAAACGCCTATGAATGTCCTCCTTCCACAGCTTGAAAGTGCTCCCACCGGTCTGTGTCCGCGATGTGGTGCTTGTTCCCGTCACTACCGTCTGCTTGCTGTAAAAACAAATGTGATTCGTACGGCCTAGATCAACAGTCCAATCTTAATGATACCGTGCCCACTGCAATCGTTAACTGGCGGCATCATTGCGTCCACGAAGGAATATATTCAGATCCTCTGCTGCAAAGCCCCAAGTTCAGCACTGTGCGCTCAACGGTGAGTTCCGAATCACTTGTCGGTGCATGCCAGGGGCGTTTATACAGGGTTTATCCTGCCACAGTAAAAAAAAAACTATCGTATGTTGGTTTTTACTACAATTGTATTTCCCTATTTTTTTACTGTGCTGTACAGTCTTGTAGCAGCAAGCGTGTGTTTCTGACCTTGCGATCTGATGTACCCTTCCTTTCTCGCAGCTCAACCTCATGAGCGGAACCACAAGTCCAGCATATGTGTATGGTTTCTGTAACAACCGTGACGTAACCTGCTTTAGTTTCTCTGTCGAGGGGGCATGTTATGAGGTAGATCGAAATTTTATTCCCAGCTACTTCGAGTTACAGACTGTAAAGCATGGAACGCGCTTAGTGCGTTTAGCGCTCTCTCTTTAATATGAATCTGCTTGTGATATAGCTTTTATTTTACTGGAAACACCATTTTCGCGTTGGAATATTAAGATGGAAGTTTTAAACTGTCTGTGCACTACTGAATCTCTACAAAAGTAGCTGGTTTCCAATACCTACTATTTTACTTTACACAAATTTTAAAGGCAACATTTTATTTTAGACCAGTAAAAACAGTAGGTTTTGAAAAAAATAGTTCGAATTTTAGAGAGTAGTTTTAACATCATATTTTAAGGATTGCCGACAATTTGCTCGCTACTGAATTCACATGTCGCAAATGCATAAAGTAATAACAAAAAATCGACCCTTTTCGAAAATTGAAGGTTTTGGAAATAAGCGACTCCAAGATTCACATAAATGCTCCCAGATATGCGACTGGCTCGAAGACTTCTTAAGTAATAAAACCCAGTATGCTGTCCTCGACGGCGAGTGTTCATCGAAGACAGGGGTAACATCAGGAGTGGCCCAGGTAAGTGTGATAGGACCGTTGCTATTTTCTATATATATAAATGATCTGGCTGACAGGATGGGCAGCAACGTGCGGTTGTTCGTTGATGACCCTGTGATGTGCAGGAAGGTGTCGAAGATGAGTGACTGCAGGTCGATAGAAGACGACCTAGGTAAAATTTCTAGTTGGTGTGATGAATGGCAGCTAGCTCCTAGTGTAGAAAAATGTAAGTTAATGCGGATGAGCAGGAAAAACAAACCTGTAATGTTCGGATACAAGATTAGAAATGTCCTGCTTGACACAGTCATGTCTTTCAAACATCTGGGTGTAACGATGCGAAGCGAGATGAAATGGAAAGAGCATGTGAGGATCGTGGTAGGGAAGACGACTGGTCGACTTAGATTTATTGGGATAATTTTACGAAAGTGTGATTCATCTGTAAAGGAGACCGCATGTATAGGATACTAGTGTGACCTATTCTTGAGTACTGTTCGAGTGTTTGGGATCCGTACCAGGTCGGACTGAAAGAAGACATCGAAGCAATTCAGAGGCGAGCTGCTAGATCTGTTACCGGCAGATTCTATCAGCATGGAAGTGTTGCCGATGTGCTTCGGGAACTCAAGTGGGATTGCCCGGAGGGAAGAAGACATTCATTTCGAATAACAGTACTGAGAAAGTTTAGAGAACCGGCATTTGAAGCTGACTGCAGAACGATCCTATTGCCGCCAACGTACATTCGCGTAGTGACGACGAAGATAAGACACAAGAAATTGGGGCTCATACCGAGGCGTATAGGCCGTCGTTTTTCCCTTGCTCTATCTGCGAGTCAAACAGGAAAGGAAACGGCCAGTCCTGATACAGAGTACCCTCCGCCACTCACCGTACGGTGGCTGGAGAAGTATAAATGTAGATGTAGATGCAGACGAATGAACACTCTTAGTTTCAAACGATTGTGGTTTACAGAATTCCCCTGGTTGTGCTCCTCTCCAACTCTGCAGAAATTGTTTTATTAGCCGTGCTTCCTTTTTAGAAATAAAAGCAACATCTGAATTACAGGATCCTTATGCAAATTCTCAGATTCGGCAGAGCATTTAAAGTGCCAGTTTAATTTTAGAAGTTTAGAAACATATTGGAACACAATTTCAGATGCTCTAAACGAAAATGCTAGACTGCATACCGTGCTGTTCAATCAAAACTTACGATTGAATAGGCTTTTCCCACAAATTACTGACTGATACAGTACTCCATTTAAGTAACGAAGAATTATCACTTTGCAGTCTCGATGAATCGATAGATTCAAAAATTAGTGGGAATTTTAAGAAATGTTTACGTTGTTAATATCAAGGAGTCCTGCAGAAGTGTCGAATCAATATTCGAAGATTAAAAAAAAAGTGTTCAGTATACAAAATGAACTAATCGACTGCATTTCAGATTACATCAGTGGTTCTGTAAAAAGTGAATTGGAAATTGCTGGATTTTTTTCTGTCTACGTAGATGACACAACAGATATTCCACAGGAGTCTCAGTGTTCTGTAACAGTGAGGTTCGGTATAGTTAAAGTATCTACAGTGAAGTTTTTCTTAGCTTTCTATGATGTAAGTATCGACAGAGCTTTGGAACTCCCTGGTAGGTAAAAACTTTGTGTCGGATAGAAACTCGAATTTGGGACCTTAATGCAGAAGAGCTTCTGTGAAGTTTGGAAGGTAGGAGACGAAGTACTGGCAGAAGTACAGCTGTGAGGACGGGTGGTGAGTCGTGCTTGGGTAGCTCAGTCCTCGAGTGAAAAGTTTACTTTCTTTCCCGGTTAGTACTTGGATGGGTGACCGCCTGGGAACACCGGGTGCTGTTGGTTCTATTTCATTTTGCCGGCACGGTAGCTCAGTTGTTTTGTTACAGAGGGCAGCTAACCCTCTGACCGAACAGGCTGAGTCAACGGCTCAACACTGAACTTAAACGGGTGTCATGGGACATCCGCACCGAACAAATGCAACAAACAATATCGAACAAAATGAGAACAATTTAAAAAAAGTCAGTAGAGCATTAGCCCGCAAAAGAGAAAGGTCCCGAGTTCGAGTCTCGATCCGACACATAGTTTAAATCGTCAGGAAGTTTCGTATCAGCACATATTCCGCTGCAGAGTGGAAATTTCACTATCAGAAACTTTTTTGTCTTGTTGAACAACATCTGGGGACCACTGAGCTACAAGCACAAACTAGTGCGGCAATGTTATGATGGTGTAAACGTTATGTCTTGCTATTTAAACGGACTCCAGAAAAAGATAATGGAAAAAGCTTCTTTCGCAGTATTTGTAAACTGTTTAAGATACCGAATAGATCTAGTCTTGCTACAGAGTTTTAGAAAAAAATACGGAAGTATATATTTTTTGTTTATTACTGGCATTCCTAACTTTTTCCATTACTCAGCACACAGAGCCAACGCAACTACTTTTGCATCGGGACCACGCATTCCATCTTAACAAATGTCCGTTGGAGTTCACACTGGATATCTTTGCGTGTAATTGTGGATGACTGGAAAGAGTTGAAACATGCTTTCGAAACCACAGTTTGCTGTTAACAACCTGATGATAATCCTGGTCAACTTGCCAGAGGTTTTCTGAACTTCACGGAAATAATGATTTTATATTTCTGGCAGCAGCAGTTCATGACAAATTTTGTTTGACAGATATACTGTTCGATGTTTTTCGGAAGAGGTCATTGGCCGTTAACTACTGCATAGCTAAAGTAAGGAATACTTTTGATATGCTAAGAAACAAGAGCAATGAACAGAATGTTTCATTTATCTTTCAAAATGACAATGTGTTTCCCAAGGGAGTTCAGTTGCCTTTCTTAGAATTAATGAATTCAAATGTATTGAGCCCTGTATTACGAAATTTTGGATCATGGGAATGGATGAGAGAGGAAAAAATTCAGTTTGTTTGCATTGCTGAGACCACCAAATTTATAGAATATCATACATGTGTTCCCTCTGGTGCACTTGAAAACTTGCAAAATTTCTTTGGGCCAATATTCTGCAAGTCACAACGCTTAAAAAACGAACCAATATTGTGTATGCCGATGAGAAGTACAGAAAAATGTTCACTGGAAAGATGTTAGAAATGATTAATCAGGATAAGGACGTTTTTACGGATACTTATAAACTGTTCTCCTTATTTTGTGCATTTCTTCTCCTACAGCATCTGTGGAACGAAGCTTTTCTTCCTAAAACGTAAACGTAAACGTATCTGAAGAATGCAATTTGAGAAGGAGACTTTCTTCTTTAGCGGTAATATCTATTCCTAAAGAACTTCTAGCGCAGTTAATGAAAACACACTCATTCTATGAAGACATCACGGACGAGTTAGTAGCTTTAAAGGAACGAAGAGTGGATTCGGTGTACAAGAAATAGGTAAGTTCAGTTATTAAGATAAACTTGTGTAAAGAAAGGTATATTTTTCCTTCTCGCTAGCGCATCAGCTAACTTGGCGAGAGCGTTACGGAGATGCTCAGTGGACTACAGTGGCTACAAGAGAGGCGTTGTGCTGCAGGGAAAAGTTTGTTATTGCAGTTTCGAGAGATAAAGTTCCGCAGAAAGTCGAACAAAATAGTACGCCCTGAAAGGCAACGTCCAATTTGATTCGATGACGGTAAAAGCCACCTGAGGGATATCAGATGTACTGATAATGGTTTCGACGTCATCCGCCAGCAGACAGCGTACTAGCATAGCTGCCAGAGCGCCATCTCTGTTTATCCTTTAAGTGGAATTTTACTATCTTTGGCCCCAAAAAAAGCATGTCCTTTGAGAATTTTTTCTCGGGATGTGCTATAGATAACTATGTCAAATTTGGTCAAAATGTTTATTGATATTTCCTCTACAAACTAGAATTTTTTCGACCGGAAATGTCGAAGAGCAAAGGCGGACGTGCCGTCGGAACGAAACAAAATTTCGATGTAGACCTCTACGCGCGGTATGTCAGATGTCAGCCGGCTCGTCTGAAATCAAAATTGAGTTGACGTTAGCGAAGTATGAGATTCTTTAGGAGTTGCACCTCGCTTAAGTTATTTGGACCATAGGAAACAAAATGGCGGCGATTTGAAAAAAAATAGTGTTTTTTCATAGATTTTTCGAATTCGTCGGCCAAGTAAAAATATTTATAATTGACGGATAGGAATAAAAGTGGTACACCTCCTAGGCAATTGAATTAGCTTCGTCGGAAACAAAGAATCATGCCAATCGGTTCAGTAGATTTGATGCTACCATACCGTGCGATTAAAAAAAAAAAAAAGTCATTTCGAGAAAAACGCGTTTGATGCTTTGATTACATATACAGGGTGTTTCAAAAATGACCGGTATATTTGAAACGGCAATAAAAACTAAACGAGCAGCGATAGAAATACACCGTTTGTTGCAATATGCTTGGGACAACAGTACATTTTCAGGCAGACAAACTTTCGAAATTACAGTAGTTACAATTTTCAACAACAGATGGCGCTGCGGTCTGGGAAACTCTATAGTACGATATTTTCCACATATCCACCATGCGTAGCAATAATATGGCGTAGTCTCTGGATGAAATTACCCGAAACCTTTGACAACGTGTCTGGCGGAATGGCTTCACATGCAGATGAGATGTACTGCTTCAGCTGTTCAATTGTTTCTGGATTCTGGCGGTACACCTGGTCTTTCAAGTGTCCCCACAGAAAGAAGTCACAGGGGTTCATGTCTGGCGAATAGGGAGGCCAATCCACGCCGCCTCCCGTATGTTTCGGATAGCCCAAAGCAATCACACGATCATCGAAATATTCATTCAGGAAATTAAAGACGTCGGCCGTGCGATGTGGCCGGGCACCATCTTGCATAAACCACGAGGTGTTCGCAGTGTCGTCTAAGGCAGTTTGTACCGCCACAAATTCACGAAGAATGTCCAGATAGCGTGATGCAGTAATCGTTTCGGATCTGAAAAATGGGCCAATGATTCCTTTGGAAGAAATGGCGGCCCAGACCAGTACTTTTTGAGGATGCAGGGACGATGGGACTGCAACATGGGGCTTTTCGGTTCCCCATATGCGCCAGTTCTGTTTATTGACGAAGCCGTCCAGGTAAAAATAAGCTTCGTCAGTAAACCAAATGCTGCCCACATGCATATCGCCGTCATCAATCCTGTGCACTATATCGTTAGCGAATGTCTCTCGTGCAGCAATGGTAGCGGCGCTGAGGGGTTGCCGCGTTTGAATTTTGTATGGATAGAGGTGTAAACTCTGGCGCATGAGACGATACGTGGACGTTGGCGTCGTTTGGACCGCAGCTGCAACACGGCGAACGGAAACCCGAGGCCGCTGTTGGATCACCTGCTACACTAGCTGCGCGTTGCCCTCTGTGATTGCCGTACGCGGTTGCCCTACCTTTCCAGCACGTTCATCCGTCACGTTCCCAGTCCGTTGAAATTTTTCAAACAGATCCTTTATTGTATCGCTTTTCGGTCCTTTGGTTACATTAAACCTCCGTTGAAAACTTCGTCTTGTTGCAACAACACTGTGTTCTAGGCGGTGGAATTCCAACACCAGAAAAATCCTCTGTTCTAAGGAATAAACCATGTTGTCTACAGCACACCTGCACGTTGTGAACAGCACACGCTTACAGCAGAAAGACGACGTACAGAATGGCGCACCCACAGACTGCGTTGTCTTCTATATCTTTCACATCACTTGCAGCGCCATCTGTTGTTGAAAATTGTAACTACTGTAATTTCGAAAGTTTGTCCGCCTGAAAATGTACTGTTGTCCCAAGCATATTGCAACAAACGGTGTATTTCTATCGCTGCTCGTTTAGTTTTTATTGCCGTTTCAAATATATCGGTCATTTTTGAAACACCCTGTAGATGCAATATTATGCAACGTACGTTGAATCTGCTATAGTGGGTCCTTAAACTAGTCCTTCCTTTTCCTGACAGAGGGGGTTCTACTCGATCTGGGCCATCCTGCGCTGCACCAGAGCCGCTCGTACGGCCGGTGACAAGCGGTTTTCCGGCCGCTTGAATCCGGTGGTCGTCCGAATGCTTGGCGAACTGTGTCGATTAGAGTCCCATCGTTGTCATGGTCTTCAGAATTGAATAAACTTCGTTGAAGCTGCTCACTGCCAGGAAAGTCGCAGTCTCCACAGTCTTCGCACCAGAATTCAAATGCTTGGGAGCTAACTTCCAAACGTACGCGTTCAAACTTTCATTTGAATTTTGTGTGTTTGCTCCCAAGCACCAGTACAATAGCTCGTCCTCCGAAAGAAAAAAAAAACTGGTGCGTGAAAAAGCCCGATTTCAGGCAGGTGTATTTTTTGTTCAACCGCGAATAACAAACATTTCCGTTCCGTATTCGGAAAAACCGTTTCAGGGGTGGATTCTAAATGCAATTTAAAAAAAATCGATTTTTTGAACCAAAAGATGGTAAACCTCGCCTTCATACGGCGTGCTCGCTGCTAGAAGGCGCAGTGTGGTGCAAACGTGCGGAGTAAGCAGGCAAACGTGCCATGGAGATGCACTCCTGCTTCCTACAGCCAGTTGAGCGGGTTTGCAAAGGGTGAAATTACGGCCTTCCGAGTGGCGGGATGGCCCTTTCGCAGAACTGCCGCGCACGTTGGAAGCGCTGCGTCAGTTGTGCAACGACGCTGGTACCAGTGGTCACGTGAACACTCATACCCATAAGACGAGGTTCTGGACGTCCATGCTGTACAGACGTCCGTCGGGCATCAGTGGTCACGTGAACACTCATACCCATAAGACAAGGTTCTGGACGTCCACACTGTACAGACGGCCGTCGGGCATCAGTGGTCAAGTGAACACTCATACTCATAAGCAAAGGTTCTGGACGTCCACACTGTACAGACGGCCGTCCGGCATCGGTGGTCACGTGAACACTCATACCCATAAGACGAGGTTCTGGACGTCCATGCTGTACAGAGGTCCGTCGGGCGTCAGTGGTCACGTGAACACTCATACCCATAAGACGAGGTTCTGGACGTCCACGCTGTACAGACGTCCGTCGGGCATCAGTGGTCACATGAACACTCATACCCATAAGACGAAGTTCTGGACGCCCATGCTGTACAGACGTCCGTCGGGCATCAGTGGTCACGTGAACACTCATACCCATAAGACGAGGTTCTGGACGTCCACACTGTACAGACGTCCGTCGGGCATCAGTGGTCAAGTGAACACTCATACTCATAAGCAAAGTTTCTGGACGTCCACACTGTACAGACGGCCGTCGGGCATCAGTGGTCACGTGAACACTCATACCCATAAGACGAGGTTCTGGACGTCCATGCTGTACAGAGGTCCGTCGGGCATCAGTGGTCACATGAACACTCATACCCATAAGACGAGCTTCTGGACGTCCACGCTGTACAGACGTCCGTCGGGCATCAGTGGACACGTGAACACTCATACCCGTAAGACGAGGTTCTGGACGTCCATGCTGTACAGACGTCCATCGGGCATCAGTGGTCACGTGAACACTCATACCCATAACACGAGGTTCTGGACGTCCACACTGTACAGACGTCCGTCGGGCATCAGTGGTCAAGTGAACACTCATACTCATAAGCAAAGGTTCTGGACGTCCACACTGTACAGACAGCCGTCGGGCATCAGTGGTCACGTGAACACTCATACCCATAAGACGAGGTTCTGGACGTCCATGCTGTACAGAGGTCCGTCGGGCGTCAGTGGTCACGTGAACACCCATACCCATAAGACGAGGTTCTGGACGTCCACACTGTACAGACGTCCGTCGGGCATCAGTTGTCAAGTGAACACTCATACTCATAAGCAAAGGTTCTGGACGTCCACACTGTAAAGACGGCCGTCGGGCATCAGTGGTCACGTGAACACTCATACCCATAAGACGAGGTTCTGGACGTCCATGCTGTACAGAGGTCCGTCGGGCGGCAGTGGTCACGTGAACACTCATGCCCATAAGACGAGGTTCTGGACGTCCACACTGTACAGACGTCCGTCGGGCATCAGTGGTCACGTGAACACTCATACTCATAAGCAAAGGTTCTGGACGTCCACACTGTACAGACGGCCGTCGGGCATCAGTGGTCACGTGAACACTCATACCCATAAGACGAGGTTCTGGACGTCCACGCTGTACAGAGGTCCGTCGGGCGTCAGTGGTCACGTGAACACTCATACTCATAAGCAAAGGTTCTGGACGTCCACACTGTACAGACGGCCGTCGGGCATCAGTGGTCACGTGAACACTCATACCCATAAGCAAAGGTTCTGCACGTCCACACTGTACAGACGGCCATCGGGCATCAGTGGTCACATGAACACTCATACCCATAAGACGAGGTTCTGGATGTCCATGCTGTACAGAGGTCCGTCGGGCATCAGTGGTCACGTGAACACTCATACCCATAAGACGAGGTTCTGGACGTCCACACTGCACAGACGTCCGTCGGGCATCAGTGGTCAAGTGAACACTCATACTCATAAGCAAAGGTTCTGGACGTCCACACTGTACAGACGGCCGTCGGGCATCAGTGGTCACGTGAACACTCATACCCATAAGACGTGGTTCTGGACGTCCATGCTGTACAGAGGTCCGTCGGGCGTCAGTGGTCACGTGAACACTCATACCCATAAGACGAGGTTCTGGACGTCCACACTGTACAGACGTCCGTCGGGCATCAGTGGTCAAGTGAACACTCATACTCATAAGCAAAGGTTCTGGACGTCCACACTGTACAGACGGCCGTCGGCCATCAGTGGTCACGTGAACACTCATACCCATAAGACGAGGTTCTGGACGTCCATGCTGTACAGAGGTCCGTCGGGCGTCAGTGGTCACGTGAACAATCATACCCATAAGACGAGGTTCTGGACGTCCACGCTGTACAGACGTCCGTCGGGCATCAGTGGTCACGTGAACACTCACACCCATAAGACGAGGTTCTGGACGTCCATGCTGTACAGACGTCCGTCGGGCATCAGTGGTCACGTGAACAGTCATACCCATAAGACGAGGTTCTGGACGTCCATGCTGTACAGATGTCCGTCGGGCGTCAGTGGTCACGTGAACACTCATACCCATAAGACGAGGTTCTGGACATCCACGCTGTACAGAAGTCCATCGGGCATCAGTGGTCACGTGAACACTCATACTCATAAGCAAAGGTTCTGGATGTCCACACTGTACAGACGGCCGTCGGGCATCAGTGGTCACGTGAACACTCATACCCATAAGCAAAGGTTCTGGACGTCCACACTGTACAGACGGCCGTCGGGCATCAGTGGTCACGTGAACACTCATACCCATAAGACGAGGTTCTGGACGTCCACGCTGTACAGACGTTCGCCGGAACCGTCGTATTGTAAGGACAGCAGTGGCAGTTCGTACAGTTACCACAGAACAGGTAAGACGGCTTGTGGAGCCCGGATATGTTAACACGGGTTGTTGCAGTGTTCCGGTAATTATCAGTGGGACTATCGGCACGCACACCTCTAACCCGTCTTCCACTCATGCCGTAGTGTCGACCTGCACGGCTCGACTGTTGCCATCAGAGAATTACTTGGATGATGGAGTGGCGTGCCGTGGTCTTCAGCGATGAAAGCAGATACTGTCTGCACGCAAGCAATGCTCCTTTGTGAGTACAACGTACACCGGGTGAGTGCTGTCTCGTAGAGCGCATTCGTCCAAGACTCGCTGACCCCTATCCCACGCCTTAAGCCGTCGGCACACGGACCATGCATCCGAACGTTGAGCGTGCAGAGTTTCTGACGTCATAGCGTGGAATAGCACGTTCGGGAGACTTTCCGAATGTGCAGAGCAATATCTGGCATGTCAGATATTCTGAGCGTGCGTCTGAGCGTTGACCAATGAGATGGCACAACGCCACCTACGTCACACGCACGCCGTCTCCCTTCAGTGCAGAGTTGTGAGGCGCCATATTGGCATTCATTTCAAGCCTATATGTATACTTGCCGTTTCGAGCACCAAAAATTGAGAATTACTGGAAAACCCGTTGTTAACTGTGTGATTCGTTCCAATAAAATAATGAGAAAAATCATATTCGTGGGCAAAAGAATTATTGTAATCTGTGTATTATGAGATGAGGCTATTTGAAGGCAGCAACACACTGAAGATCCACCCAAAACGCATTGTTCTCGGTACAATTTGTTATAGCTAAATTTCAATTAGTAACATATCTACTATTAAGGTTTTCAGGAAGGGGTAACATAATATGATTAGATGCAATACGTCTTATGTTGGTTTAGCGTAATGAATAGCGTCGCTGTCGTATAAAAAGTATTTTGTTGGGGTGGTGGTTCGCGTTTTGACACTCCCATTTTTTCCTAACATTCGCGTTTTTATTAGGTTCTGATACTTTATTATTAGTATAATATAAGTATATACTATAATATCTGATGTTATGTAAATATAAGTTCACCTTTTCCTTTGAGAGGGACTTTGTTCGATTGACTTAATCTACTGGACAGCTTGCACTACTTGTATAAAGATATTTTGCTCCTTTTTCTTTTACGCTTCGTAATTCACATGTAAAGATTCTGCTGCTGGGCAGGAATAGCGATCAAGTAAGACTGACCTTGGGGTTTTACTAAAATGTAGGAATGACGAAATAATGTTTATCTTATGCGGAGAAGCATTCCAAATTTGTACCGAACTATTTGTAATGGCACTTTTACAAGCCTGTGTCCTTATTGATTGGACATGGTATTTTCCTTTTCGTGGACGATGGAAGAAATGTGCGTTTTAATGGAGCTAACGTGGGAATTTTACGCGCGCCCGTTGAATAAACGGTCTGATTTACGAACTAGAAACTTCCCTCAACTGCCGCTGGAGTGCGTTGCGATCGCGTATACCACGTTGGGGCCCACGTACCGCTTGCACGAGTCGCATCGTTCCTAAGCGTTCAGCAGCAAGTTGAACTTGGCACGCTCAACGTTAACGTTCGACAGCACGGTCCGTGTGCCGACGGCTTTACGGTCTGCGATGAGATAAGCCACAACGCTCGTTCACCTTTGGTGTTTATGGAGGAAACGCTAACCAGCGCTAGGTACGTGCATAATGTTGTTAGACCCGTTCTTTTGCCGGTCTGGCAGCAGGAAGGTGATGTTTGTTCCAACAGGATAATGCCGCCCATACATTACCGGTGTAACTCAATGTGTTCTGCTATAGTGCAGTGACTTTCCTGGTGATTACCAAATCCGGACTTGTCTCCAATCGCGCACGTGTGGGAGATGATGAAACGAGGAGTGACTCGCGCGACCCGTCAACCAACAATTCTCTCAGAACTATGTGAAAAGGTCGAGCAGGCGTGGCGTAACGTATCACAGGACAGTAGACTGGATGCCATAGTCAGCGCTTGCATTGGCGCCCTTGAAGGCTACACCACGAAATAATAGGGATGTTACAGGATGAGTGGCAATCAGGTAACTCAGAACCGATTGTCCTACTGATCTGTTAATGTATGCCGTATGCACTGCTGCAACACTAAATCTTGCCTGAACTGGAAACCTCTAAAAAGGTGTACTAATTTTTTTCTGGCACTGTATTATTTCCTCTCTTGAATAGTCCAGTCAAATGACGTATGCGCCTGAAGATGGAGTAACACTGAGCCGTGTTTGTGCTTCGGATAGAAGCACATCACGTTGTTCCTTTATTTACGAAAAATGAAAAGACTAGCTTTATAGCAACCTATATAGTATGTATTATTCTCGTCTCCGGAGAAGAAAAACAGAGTAATAATGAACATACAGTACTTCGATATCCCATGATTTGACGACCAGTCTGTACAAAATACGATGCTGTGGAAAGTGTATAAATGTGTATCACATTCTCATGCAGCGAGATCAGTGTTGTTTAAAACTAGATGGCCCTGTTGACATTTCATCGTAAGAGATCAATCGCAAATATTGTACTACATATTTAGCTTTAAATGGCTCTGAGCACTATTGGACTTAACATCTGAGGTCATCAGTCCCCTAGAACTTAGAACTACTTAAACCTAACTAACCTAAGGACATCACACACATCCATGCCCGAGGCAGGATTCGAACCTGCGACCGTAGCGGTCTCGCGGTTCCAGACTGTAGCGCCTAGAACCGCTCGGCCATGTACTACATATGATCAATAGAACTGATGATATGAATATCAGATTCGTTTGAATGGACGCCTATTACACTATGCACGAAGTTCCTAAAGGTATATTTCTCTTCGTGAGTGACAGTAGCCTGTACTAAAATCTTTACTGAAAAAGGCTTTCATTTTGGAGTGTCATTTGACATAGTGTCACAGGTTAACGGTGGATAGTTTTTAGACTCACTCCTATGTTTACTGAGAAAGTTTATTCTTTCACAACAGACACTGACAATCGTGAATTGACTTTCATTACACTAAAATATTGTGAATGGCTTAGTTTAAAGCTTGAAAATTTCTTGAAATTGGAGCTAATACGGAGGTTTGCCGACAGTAATGTTTTTCCCATGTGGCATTCGCGAAAGGAACAGAGAAGGGGTGGAGGATCAGATAGCGGTACCAGAAGTATTCTCCGCCATACACCGTGAGGTGGCTTGCGGAGCGTTATAATTGATGTGCAGCTACTGAGGGAGGTCTTTCAAAAGGCAAGTGACATAAGGTGTTGCCCCATCTTGCATAAAAAACAGTGGTTTCCACACGGTTGTGCTCTTGCGAAGCAGGAATCACATGCTGTACAAGGTGGTCTCGATAACACGTAGACGTTAGGGTACATGTGACAGGCCCTCTGGGTGCATTCTCTTCAGAGGAGGAGGACAGAGAATAAAGGTGCTAGTGATTCCTGATCGCACTGTCCATACGACGAGTCCAATGACTCAACACGCAGTTTAAGGGGAGCCGGAACGATGAAAATGACAAAATTAACGTTTTTTGTGTTTTTTCGTTATAAAATTATTTGGAGTTTTCTGAATAAAACAAATCAAGTTTCTCCTTTCTAAGTGAATTCTAAGTGTGTTTTTTATCGCTGCAAAGTTGACGCGCCGCGTAAACGGTTGTAGACTTGGTGAGTCGCCTCTGACGCCGCCGCTCGCTGGCTGCAAGCAGGGCATCTTTGAGGTATTGGACAGTGTTTTGTTTTCCACCGTTGTATGGCTTTATCTCTGCAATAAGTGGCTGTTCATATCGGTAAACATAAACGCTATACCGTGTGTCTTGACTTGTGGAGTTTGCTTTGTGTTGCTTAGCTGTTCAATTTTGCGTATTTGACGAATTTTGCTCGTAGCTGTTTTCCGTATTTGGTTTTTGGATGTCAATATGCCCCGTTTCAGCAATCGAGTGTTTAAGAAAAGGCACAATGAATGGAAGAAGAAATCTTTTCTTGATTCGAAGCGAGATGCTGCTCAGACTGCTCCACCGACTACTCCAAATGAATGTGATAAGAGCTTCTTCCAGCAAGAAACTTTGTGACAGCAAAGAAAAATTTGAAAACTATGAAAGTGACAGTAATGATGTGAATGAAAGAATTAACATTTCCTTGCTCTCTAATATTTTGAAACATAAACGTATTGTGCCAAGTTTGTAAACAAAGAGGACTGGAATTGAAAATAACCTCACACATTGGTTTCGCATGTAAAATGTTATTGAAGTGTAACAAATGTCCTGCAGAAGTTTCGTTTTCTAATTCTAACAGTATTCCTCGTAGTGGTAATAGTGGAAAGAAGGCGTATGATATAAATGTTAGGCTAGTGTATGGCTTGCATTGCATTGGCAAGGGCAGTGCTGCAGGGATAATGTTATGTGGAATTATGAACTTGCCAAAACCACAAACCAAGTCTGGATTTTATACTGAATTGGTGGGATCTTCTGCTGAAGATATTGCTCAAGCAACAATGAAGAAAGCAGATGAAGAAGCTGTAACAGATAATGGGAATTGTAGAGATTTAACTGTTGCTTTAGATGGATCAGCCAACGTAGAGTTCATAAATCTCTAAATGAAGTTGTGACATCTATCAGTGGAGACACTTGCAAAGTAATTGATGTTGCTATTCTCTCAAAACATTGTAGATGTAAGTGCAATACCAAGGACGAACATAGTGAAAGTTGTGAAGCAAATTTTCACAGCGCGAGTTGACCGATGGAAGTTGAGGGAGTGAAAGCAATTTCTTCCAGATCACAGGGGTGGTATAATGTACGAAACGCTGACTATCTAGGAGATGATGATTCTAAGGAATATAAAGCTATAGAGGAACTCAGACCTTATGGCAATGAAATTCAAATTAAAAAACAGGAGTGCATTGGACATGTGCACAAACGCATGGGGCCTCGCTTGCGGAAACTAAAGCAGACATTAGGATCCCAGAAGCTTAGTGATGGTAAGACCCTTGGAGGAAGAGGATGATTGACAGATGAAGCAATTGGCAGGTTGCAGAGGTATTTTGGGTGTGCAATTAGTCAAAATACAAAAAGCATTGAGCATATGAGGAGAGCAGTATGGGCATTATTTTTTCATACTGCATCAACAAGTGAGCAACCACTACATGCACTGTGCTCCACAGGTGATGACTCGTGGCGTGAGTACCAATCATGACAGGAATATGCCCATAAAAACAGTTTGCCAAATGCTGTCATTGATCTAATTACGCCCATATTCAGAGATTTATCACAGCCAAGTTTATTGGGCCCCGCGGGATTAGCTGAGCGGTCTCAGGCGCTGCAGTCATGGACTGTGCGGCTGGTCCCGGCGGAGGTTCGAGTCCTCCCTCGGGCATGGGTGTGTGTGTTTGTCCTTAGGATAATTTAGGTTAAGTAGTGTGTAAGCTTAGGGACTGATGACCATAGCAGTTAAGTCCCATAAGATTTCACACCCGTTTCCAAGTTTATTGGAAAAGTGTTTACATGGGAAACACAAAATCCAAATGAAAGTATAAATAATTTAATTTGGATTAGGATTCCCAGAAGAGTGTTTGTACAGATAAAAACATTACATTTTGGAGTGTATGATGCAGTGGCGACATACAATGAAGGAAACATTATCAAATGTGATATGCTGAAACGTTCAGGTTTGCAACCAGGACACACCATTTCCACAATGCTCTTAATTAATGAAGAAAGACTAAGATGTGTAGGAAGAAAAGACAAAAGCCTACAACATGCAGCAAAAGGGAAGAAAAGACCAGTGAAAAGGAAACTAACACTGGAAAAAGAAGAGGATGCTGATGATCCATCATATGGGGCAGGAATGTATTAAAAAACTTTGGAAGCCATTTACCGTAACTTTTAAAATTTTCATCTTTGAGGAACATTTTTTTAAACACTGCTAACAGGGTATCAATGAAATTTATACAGAATATTGTTTACTTCTTTTCCTTCATTTTTATAAGAAACTGTAATAAAATATTGTATAATTCAAGAGTTACAGAAGAAAAAGTGCAAAATTTTTGAGAAAAAAATAAGCATCTGTTTAAAAAAATTATAAAACAAAAACCAATAAATATTTCTTAACATGACATTATAACTTTGTAGAGAAATATTCACTGAACATATAATCCAAATTTCAGAGCAATATGTTGCATGGTTTTAGAAAAAATGTTCCTTCTATTTGCTGAAATTAACATGGTGGAGGTGGATCGCTCCGGCTCCCCTTAACGTGCTCAAAATTCGGCAGTTCTGTGTATTCACTGCACCGCGTAGCGTAAAATGGTGCTCGTCACTCGACAGAATATTGGCCGGACACACATTAGCGTCGATCCGTGCCAGGAAGCGAAAAGCAAATTCAGAGCGTCGCTGTAGATTATGAGGTTTCAGTCGCTGCGCTCACTGGATCTTGTACGGGGCCAGTATAAAACAGACCGCAAAAAATTTCCCTTCTGTTGACTATTGGATAGACAATTCTCGTGACACTGCCCGGGCCAAGCGCTGCATAGTCAGTTTCAGCAACAGCAGCCTCGTCAATAAGAATGCCTTCCTCTTCCAGGTGCCACGCCAAGCTCACCTGTGTTTCCGAATTCCATTATCAGCTTTTTTAAACCGTTTAATGATATCGGACTTCCGCTCAGACCTTTCAGTCGGCGATACTCTCTCAATGCTGTTGCTGCCGTTCACATAAAACAGTTTCACTAATCATGCACGGTCTCTCTTCTCGGTAGCCACACTATCCACTCACGTTATGGCTTGACAAATGTCAGCGTGGATGTCATACCGTCAAGCAAAGTGTACAGTGCCCGGTTTGCACCTGGTGACCAGTCCACTAACTTTTCCGGCGTAAATCTGTTCTGGCTTATCGCGTTAGCACTCCTTCCAAGTTGCCATACTGTAATTACAGCCCACACTTTAACTATAACCACCCAGTGGATCAGGTCTAACACCGTAGATTGCACAGGCTGACAGGCCAAGATTTATTTTTTTCCTGTTCCCGTCTTGGTAGCCTGCCAACTCTAGGCGAGCGTGCAGCGGCGAGAACGTCCCACACAAGCAGTGGTAGCCAGCCGAGCCGGCGTGAAATGCAGCGACCTTGGCGCGTTGCGAGAGCTGCAGCTACTGCCGGCTGTGCTGCATAACGGGTCTGCCTTTCGAAACGCCGCGGCGCACTAGGAGGTCCATTCAGCGTGCGTGTACATCTCCCAGAGCTGGCGATCGCTCTCGTGGTTCAAAGAAGTCCTCCGTTGTCAGGGTCGGTATGCGTTTTACTCAACCCGATTGCGTTACGAGCTGCAGGAAATGGAATCTCGAAGATGTCGACACCAGGCATATTTCAAGCTGCGTGACGGGATCCAGGTGTTCTAACACGTGATACCTGGCTCGCACATTTTTTTTTTTTTTTTAGCGAGTTACTGAGAGTCGCTTCAGTGGGGCTGTCCTACAGTTTTCCACGCGATAACGGAGGTCGAGAAATCAGCATGCAAGATAGTCATAGAATCGTCTGGGTCTCCGGTTTACACATTCCATTCGGTTCTAAACCACAGGTCCGTGATTGGTTCTGGGAACCATGCTCCAAAATGCTGCTTCCATCCCCCGGGCGAGGCTAGCTGTCTTCGCAAAACCAGCAAGCTGCCTGGACGAACCGAGGATGGCCTCTAACCCAGGTGGCAGGCGTTATTCGTGGCGGCATGAGCCACGATTTGCAGCAGGGTGCACCCACTACGGTCAATCGCCGCCCGCAGAGCCTCCTCCACATCCCAGACGAGACCCTCAAACAGAGTGGACACCGGCTTTCCTTATCGACCTCCCGCAATTTCCCTGAGGGGTTCCATCGCCCACCTAAGGTTCGAGCTCCCAACGACAAACAGTCCCAACCTCTGCGCTCGTTGGGACCTTCCAGAAAGATAGGATCCAGTGCCAACAGACGAGACGCTCCGTGGTGCCTCAGTGGATAATGCATCACCTCTGTTTTTGACGCGTAAGTGCGAACCACGAGGCCATTACCCACTGTGATCTTCTGTCCAGGAATCCGCGACCCCACCGCTGGCATTCAACGTCAGGTGAGCGTCGACACGCCAGGACAGACAGATCAGAAGGCACTGCGACATCAGCGGTTCCAGCTCACACTACGGGCGCCACAGGTACCAAAACAACCTCACAGCAGCTCAGGGGAGTAGACTGAAGCCCATCTACCATGGCCAATGCAGCGTTCAGTTATTTTCGGACAGCGACCAATTTCCCCTGCGTCTGTACAGAACAGCTGTAGAGCCTATCCTGCTTTATTCGATGTTGATCTGTACCACAAGGAATGTGAAACTACCCCAAGGTGTCACTGGTTGCTATCTACATACTGCTGTTACGCTACTTTTGGTTTTCTTTACACTCCAAAGCCAGCTCACACAATGACAACGGCACTACCTCGTTGAATATAACAGTTCTCGTCAGATCGCCCCAAGTTAAGCAACGTCGGACGCGACCAGTACTTGGATTGGTAATCGCCTGTGTACGTCACATACTGCTTTCCCTTTACCTTTACGGCAAAGAGGAGTGTGTGTGTGTGTGTGTGTGTGTGTGTGTGTGTGTGTGTGTGTGTATGTGGGTGTGGGTGTGGGTGTGGGTGTGTGTGTGTGTGTGTGTGTGTGTGTGTGTGTGTGTGTGTGTGTGTGTGTGGGTGGGGGGGGTGGGGGGGGGGGAGTAGGGGAGTTGGGAGGGTGAGGATCTAGAGTCTCTTATCAACGGTTTCTACGCTAGTGTCCACAATTAAATTCCAAGCCCCTCTGCAACGTGTCAAGTAGCGTTGGCATGTGTCACTGTTAATGGTGATCCATTCATCGGATGGGGACGTTACACTCGGCGGCCTTCACGGTGCTACTGGCTGACTACATCACGTATCCTACGCTAGAAGATCCGCTGTCATCGGCTGGAAAGATCACGTGACGAGCTATGACTGGCTACCGAAGCGCAATGCAATCTTGATTTCAATGCTTCGGAAAGTAACATGTGGCGTTTGGAGGAATTTAAATTTCTACTTTCATAATAGGAAAATATGCAGCGTACATGTTGCTGCACATCAAAGATCTTTACAAAACGTGTTTTACTGAGTTTGGTTTTCTAAAGATCCGGGAAGTTTTACGCCGGTGTATAAAACCATAACCATTCAAAGGATTGATAAGTTGTACAGTTCCGAGGAAAAGTATACTGTGCCAACACCGGATTTGACCCTCTCCACCTCCACCATCCACCATCCTCCAACACACACACACACACACACACACACACACACACACACACACACACACAGCCATTACCGTCACCTACAGTTGACAGATACACCTAAAACATAACAGTCAAACTTTGCAGAGGAAAGGTGGCATTGTGCGCAGAGGATAGGAAAAACCTTTCCAATCAGGCGTCTAAAGCTGCCCTTCAGGGTCTACCAGCCAACAACGCCATACAACTTTACTTTTTATTTTGGCTCACAAAATACGAATGCATTAAAACTTACGCAAACACTTGGAATGAGTTACTCGAACACTCGTCAACACAGTTAAATACACTTCTTCCCAGACGCATGTGAGAAGGCTATAGTAAATCTTGCGTGTAAAGAGAAACAGCTGCTGTTGCAACTCAGCCCTTGAGATTGTCCCACCCGGTATAACTGCACAATGATGTGTCAGAATATGTGCACGATAGTTGTAACACATTTATCCTGTAGTTTAAGCATACCACACGCTCTTGTGCTCACTGATGTGCACAATTGTTAAGTAAACAGACGAGGGGAACATTCCTGCCGAATGAAAGTTGCGCGAAAGACAGGAAACGAAACGTAGGAAGCAGTCCAGTGTTGGCGTACGTACCGTATTGGCCCCAGTACAAGCTGGACACTTTCCCCTAAGTTCGTCGCCGTCCAGAGGCGCGCACTCCAAACGAGACAGCCGCAGTCTCACTCTCTACACTCGAACGGCAGGTCGCCCCTGTTTTGGGACATTGGCCTACAGGGGGCCAGAAGTATTTCACTAGTAACAAACGTAAACGGAAAACAAAGATTCGCCGCGACATTAGTAGCTACTGCAAGAGGGGGAAAACTAGCCGTCTCTGTTAATCTGAAACGGAAGTCTTTGTCTAAGGAAAACTTCACAGACGGGCTAGTGATTCGTTGCCAAGAAAAAAGCTGAATGATAATGGAGTCGAAGATGAGTTGTCTGGCTACTGTTTGAAATCGCAGACCTGGTGCCCTATGCAAGTGCTGAGTGCCTTCGAAGGTGTGCTCACACCGAAAGTAGAGGATAAAATTTCTGCACTGAAGGCAGCCTTAGCCATCGTACCTGCAAATATAACTTCAAAACTGCTTGATATCGTCGTAAAGAAGCCCTTTAGAGAAAGACTCCGAAAACTCTATTCTAGTAGAATTTCAGGCACTCACATCATCTTGCGAGATTAAGAAGCCTTATGCTCGAGTGGGTTCTCTCTTCCTGGAGCGCAATATCAGTACACTGATCAAAAAAATGTTCAAATGTGTGTGAAATCTTATGGGACTTAACTGCTAAACTATCCCAAGGACAAACACACACACCCATGCCCGAGGGAGGACTCGAACCTCCGTCAGGATCAGCAGCACAGTCCATGACTGCAGCGCCTGAGACCGCTCGGCTAATCCCGCGCGGCTACACTGATCAGCCAGAACATTATGACCATCTACCATCTATCTATATAAACGCGTCCAGGCGTCACCTGGCGATAAATGACTACTAGTCAGACACGATGCATGTAGCATCCGTGAGCGTGCTGTCCGTGTGTAGAATGGGGAAGGCGCGCGATCTGAGTTGGGCCGACGGCAGATGGAGGTGGACCAGAGGCTCGGCACCAGCATTTAGAAAACCCCACGGCTTGTCGGGTGTTCGAGGACTGCTGCGATATCTTCACCACGTTGCGAAACTATGGCGAAACCACGTCCAGATGTCGTGGTGTTGGGAGGCCAACCCTCATTACAGATGTCGGACGTCGTCGGCTGGGCAGACAGGTAAAACAGGGCAGGCGGCGCAACTAACATCAGACTTTAATACTGGGCGGAGTGCAAATGTGTCCGAAGGCTCGACGGACCTTTAAAGCTCTCCTAGGACGTCCCCCAGTGCACAACCTGGAAATACGGATGCGAAGTATGGGCTAATATTAACAACCCATTTCTGCCGTCGGACATCAGTTCCTTGTGGTACCGAGTCGTAGGTGACACCTTTCCAACTAAGCAGCGTCTAGCAGACATTCACCTCAGCCAGACGAACGAGTGCAGCCAGTGCGGAGATGCCAACACTGGATTCTCCTTCTTGACTTTAAAATCCACCCAAAAACAAAGTGCAACGCCGTGGCCTGGCTACTGGGACATATTATCTACGCCATTCTTGAGTTACAACTCAGTGACGCCGTGCAGTACATGGCCTACCTGTAGGAATGTCATCAACGACTGCACCGTTCACCGCAGTACCGCGATCATTTTGTCAACACTTTATCAGTTTCGTCATTGTACGGATATCATAGGATGCTTCACTTGCAGTGAATAGTTTCGCTAGAAGTATCCCCTTTGTTTCTCTTTCCTCATTTGTTCAAATAGCTCTGAGCAATATGGGACTTAACTTCTGAAGTCATCAGTCCCCTAGAACTTAGAACTACTTAAACCTAACTAACCTAACGACATCACACACATCCATGCCCCAGGCAGGATTCGAACCTGCGACCGTAGCGATCGCGTGGTTCCAGACTGTAGCGCCTAGAACCGCTCGGCCACCCCGGCCGCCCCCTCATTTGTGTTTTCCATTTTCTACTAGTTTCTTACCTGATGAACTTATTTACCTTTATGTTTACATTTCGCAACACGTAATGAGTTTTTTTAATTGTTACAAAAGCTCTCTGGAAATAACTTGTCACACATGTCAGTTGTACTTCTTTCTGCTCTTAAAGGATTTCGATTATGTGAAATACTGACCAGCTATTCACAATGACATTTTTCTGTACATGTATTGTTGTACTGATTTTATGTTCATAAATCAATAAATGCAAAAAAAAAAAAAAAAAAAAAAAAACAGTGTCCGGCACTCCTGGCGACGGAGCACATGTTACTGCTGTATTACACTATGTTGCATTACTGGATCACAAGTTTTATATTTTATATTCTGGACCTCGCTACTATACACCACTACTGCACATTGTACCAGAACCAAGCTAGATTCCTCATTTGTGTGGATACTTAGACCCAGGCGCGCTGAGGTAAACTCAGAATTCACAGCAGCTGTGATACTGTACCACCCAAGGTGTACAGATTGGGAGAGGGCACTCAGGGTCTGTGGAAATCCTTCCTGGTCCTACCCGAGGCTCATCTCCTCACTGCTTCCGGAAGGTGGTTGTAGGGTGATGTTCTACCTGGTGCGTCTCATTGTCATGATGTATGGCCTCTTCATGGTTGCCTCTCAGCCATGTAGGCCTGCAGTTCATAAGCTGATACACTACCTATTGGCGAGTTCAGCTTATTCCACAGTTCCTCATTCCTTATCATCTTACAGACTGTTGTATTACCATAGGCGTTCCTGTGCTGGTCTGTAACATCTTGTCTAATGGCACATTCCCAGATCATGCCGTCCAGAGTGCCGATTGCTCCACATTCACAAGTGTCTGTGGTGCGCTGTCGTATTTTCAGCAAGTAGCTAGGACATGTTGTCCCGATAGGTAGTGTACATTGAGTTGCACAGGTCATGGAATGGCGAGATACACATATACAAATGGCGATGTTATCACGTACAAAAGGTATTAAAGGGCAGTGCATTAGTGGAGCTGTCATTTGTACTCATGTGATTCATGTGAAAAGGTGTCCGACGAGAATATGGACGCACGACTGAAATTAAGACTTTGAACGCGACATGGTCACTGGAGCTGGACGTATGGGGCATTCCGTTTCAGAAATCGTTACGGTATTCAGTATTCTGGGATCCACAGTGACATCTCATGAGAATACCACATTCCAGGGGTTATCTTTCACCGCGGACAACGCAGCGCCCGACGGCCTTCACTTAACGACCGACATCAGCGGCGTTTGTGTAGTGTGGTCACTGCTGACAGACAAATAACATTGCGTGAAATAACCGCACAAATCGATGAGAGATGTACGACGAACGTCTGTTTTAGGACAGTGAGGCGAAATTTGGCGTTAATGGGCTATAGCAGCAGACGACCGATGCGAGTGCTTTTGCTGACAGAACAACATCGCTTGCAGCACCTCTGATGGGCTCGTGACGTTATCGCTTGGACCCTAGACGACTGAAAAACCGTGGCCTGGTCAGATGAATCCCGATTTCACTTGGTAAGAGCTGACGGTAGGGTCTGAGTGGCGCAGACCCCACGAAGTCCTGGACAAGATTTGTCAGCAAGGCACTGTGCAAGTTGGTGGTGCCTCCATAGTGGTGCGGACTGTGTGTACATGGAATAGACTGAGTCCTCTGATCCAGCTGAACCGATAATTGACTGGAAACGGTAATGTTCGGCTACCTGGAGACCATTTACAGCCAGCAATTCGTGGAGTTCATGTTCCCAAACGACAGGATTTTTATCGATGACAAAGCGCCATGCCACCGGTCCACAACCGCCCTTGACTGGTTTCTACAAAACACTGGACGATTCGAGCGAATGATTTGGCCTGCCGTCGAATATTTATCGGACATAACAGAGAGGTCAGTTCGTAGCACGAAATGCTGCACCGGCAACACTTTCGCGATTATGGATGGCTGTATAGGCAGTATGGTTAAATATTTATGCAAGAGGCTTGCAACGACTTGCTGAGACCATGCCACGTCGAGTTACTGCGCAACGCCGGGAAAAAAAGGTGGTCCTGGCACCTAGTGTAGAGCTTCATTGGTCGGCATCTTTTTGATCTTTCTTCAATTTTAGGAAGAAACTGGTAAATTCTTCCCCGTGATTCTGTTCTGTGCCGGATTACTTGTCATTCTCTACCAATGCACGCCTTTATTTCGTTATTCGATGTGTGCCCAATATCGCCTTTATCTTAATATTCGTCCTTTTTCAGCCAGTATTGTGCACCTCTCTTGATGATACCAGGGAAGAAAAAATATCATAGTGCACTGATAGAATGATGAACCGAGGCAAGAGAATAAACTTGCAAACTGAATTAACAAATTCGCTAAATGTTCCTGGTGTGCCTCCGCAATAAAAAAAAAGGTTTAAAATCAAAGAGGCGGAAATACTTCCTGTAAAAGGAAAAGGTAATTGAGTATTAATGCTAGAATGAAATTTTCCGCCTGCAGCGGAGTGTGCGCTCATATGAAACTTCCTGGCAGAGTAAAAGTGTGTGCCGGATTGAGGCTCGAACTCGGGACCTTTGCCTTTCGCGGGAAAGTGCTATACCGTCTGAGCTAGCCAAGCACGGCTCACGACCCGTCGTCACAGCTTTAATTTCACCAGTACCTCGTCTCATACGTTCCAAACTTCACAGAAGCTCTTCCTTTGTTCCGGATTGAAAGGTCTGGAGGAGAGCTTCTGTGAAGTTTGGAAGGTAGGAGACGAGGTACTGGAGGAATTAAAGCTGCGAGGATGGCTCACGAGTCGTGCGTGGGTAACTAAGATGGTAGAGCACTCGCCCGCGAAAGGCAAAGGTCCCCAGTTCGAGTCTCGGTCCGGCACACAGTTTTAATCTGCCAGGAAGTTTCATATGAGCGCACACTCCGCTGCAGAGTGAAAATCTGATTCTGGAAACATCCGTCAGGCTGTGGCTAAGCCATGTCTCCGCAATATCCTTTCTTTCAAGAGTGCTAGTTCTGCAAGGTCCGCAGGAGAACTACTTTGAAATTTGGAAGGTAGGGGACGAGGAACTGGCGGAATTAAAGCTGTGAGGACGGGTCGTGAGCCGTGCTTGCGTAGCTCATACGGTAGAGCACTTGCCCGCGAAAGGCAAACGTCCGAGTTCGAGTCTCGGTCCAGCACACAGTTTTAATCTTTAAATGGCTCTGATCACTATGGGACTTAACTGCTGTGGTCATCAGTCCCCTAGAACTTAGAACTATTTAAACCTAACTAACCTGAGAAGATCACACACATCCATGCCCGAGGCAGGATTCGAACCTGCGACCGTAGCGGTAGCGCGGCTCCGGACTGTAGCGCCTAGAACCGCTCGGCCACTCCGGCCGGCTGTTTTAATCTCCCAGGAAGTTTAGTATTAATGCCACTCATTTCAAGTAACTTACCATTCATCTTTCGGGGATTCCAATTTCCCATAAGGTTAGCGTGCAATGCGAATATCAATGAAACACAAGGGGGGAAAATCCATAGTTTCGAGGATAGTTTAAGAAGACTGTTAGTTCCACTTTTACAATTAAGAAAACAAACGAAATAATGACCAAGTGAAGTGGATCCTCTTTAAAGTTGGTTTATTGCAGTAGAATGTAAAAAGATGATTAAACGTGTCGATACTGTGAACAGTTTCTGCATGTAAATACGTAATGTGATCCTGTGTTTCTCTCTTTCCTCACCCCGCCCCACCCCATCAAAATTAGAGGAACAGCTTACACTCGCGTCAATACAGTAGCTGCAATGGCGACGTCGTCGTTGGCGCCTGCCCTATATGTGCACCTGCGCAACAGAGGAGCTCCGAACAACAGGTGTGCGTCTAAAAATAGCGCTAGGGGGGCGGCGCAGTGGTGCTGGACCCCACCTAGCGGAGTGACGATGGGAGGGGTGCGGGGGGGGGAAGACCCTGAGAGACAGAAAATCGGCGAGGAGGGGGTGCAGCGCAGCACCTTTAGGCGGGCAAAGGTCAGCGACGGCGGCGCGCTTACACAAGCCGAAGCGGCGGGTGAAACTCCTGTGTCGCTCCGTACCTGGCGAGCCGGCCGGATGTCGCCGCGGTCAGAAAGCACGGGCACGACCACCGCCTGTCACGCGGCGCTGGTTTCACTCGCCAGAGACGCGCGCTCCTCAGCCCAAAGCGGACGGCCACCACTGTGCACGGTTAGAGCGTAGCGTGTCCGAGGCGTCGAAATCGTTACAGACGAAGCGCTTTTTTCAATTGGACCAATATGCAGAGCGGCCAGAATGTCTCTTTACACGGATGAGCCAAAAAATTGTGACCGCCTGCTTAATAGCTTGTTTGTCCACCTTTGGAACGAAATACGTGATGATTCTTCGTATCAGGGATCCTACAGTTTGTTGGTAGGTTTGTGGAGGTATGTGGCATTAGCTGTGTACGAACAGCTCATGTATTTACGAGGGGCGTTTGAAAAGTCCGTGCAAAATAAAAACTACTTATGTGTTTAGGGTAAACATTTTTTATTTTTCGACATAGTCTCCTTTTACACTTCGTCCACCACTGTTCTAATTTGTTGATCCCTTCCGAATAATAGGAGTTGTCCAAGTTTGCAACCGCGCGACCGGTACGGTCGCATGTTCGAATCCTGCCTCGGGCATGGATGTGTGTGTTGTCCTTAAGTTAGTTAGGTTTAAGTAGTTCTCAGTTCTAGGCGACTGATGACCTCAGATGTTAAGTCTCATAATGCTCAGAGCCATTTGAACCAAGTCTGCAATACAGCTATTAGTTGCTGCAATATACCTCCTCGTTTGAACGAAATCTTTGTCCCGCCAGCCATTTCTTCAAATTGGGGAACAAATAGTAGTCCAAGGGAGCCAAGTCTGGAGAATAGGGGGGGGGGGGGGGGTTGTGAAACGGGTTGGAATCCTATTTCCAGTAATTTTCCTACCACAACTGCTGAGGGGTGTGCTGCTGCATTGTCGTGATGGAAAAGGACTTTTTTGCGGTCCAATCCCCGGCGTTTTTCTTCTTGCAGCTCGGTTTGAAACGGTC
Source organism: Schistocerca piceifrons (assembly GCF_021461385.2). Taxonomy (NCBI): domain Eukaryota; kingdom Metazoa; phylum Arthropoda; class Insecta; order Orthoptera; family Acrididae; genus Schistocerca; species Schistocerca piceifrons. The sequence goes on along the minus strand of NC_060144.1, from coordinate 62,102,807 downwards.
CAATAACGATGAAGATTATTCACCTGTAATAGTTTTACCCTTTTCCAGATAGTCAATAAGGATTATCCCTTGCGAATCCCAAAAGACAAAAAAAAATGGCTCTGAGTACTATGCGACTTAACTTCTGAGGTCATCAGTCGCCTAGAACGTAGAACTAATTAAACCTAACTAACCTGAGGACATCACACACATCCATGCCCGAGGCAGGATTCGAACCTGCGACCGTAGCGGTCTCTCTGCTCCAGACAGTAGCGCCTAGAACCGCACGGCCACTCTGGCTAGCCCCAAAAGACAGTCGCCATAACCTTCCCTGCCGAAGGAATGGTCTTCGCCTTTTTTGGTGCAGATTCTCCCTTGGTAACCCATTGTTTAGATTGTTGTTTGGTCTGAAGAGTATAGTAATGTGTCCATGTTTCATCCACAGTGAAGAAACGACGCTTAAAGTCCGGCAGAGTCTTCCTGAACAGCTGCAAACCATCCTTGCAACACTTCACACGACTCCGTTTTAGGTCAAGCGTGAGCAACCGCGGAACCCATCTTGCGGATAGCTTTCCCATGTCCACATATTTATGCAAAATGTTATGTACCCGTTCATTCGATACGCTCACACCACTAGCAGTGTCACGCACCTTAACTCTTCTGTCATCCATCACCATATCACGGATTTTATCAATCATTTTTGGAGTTGTAACCTCCACAGGGCGATCACAACGTTCAGCATCACTTGTGCCCATATGGCCACACCGAAAATTTTGAAACCACTTATAAACTGTTCTAATCGAAAGTGCAGAGTCATCGTAATGTTTATCAAGCTTCTCTTTAGTCTCCTGAGGCGTCTTGCCTTTCATAAAGTAATGTTTAATCACCACACGAAATTCTTTTTCGTTCATTTTTTGAGAATCACTAGGCTTCCTTGATTCACACGAATGCCAAACACAAAGAAATAGACCAATATGGCTGAAATTTGGTGTATGTTCTTTCCAAAGATGCTACTAACTAAACATGACCTCGATACGCGCCGGTGGTGCCATCTCCCGGACTTTGCACGGACTTTTCAAACGCCCCTCGTAGTGGAAATAACGGGCCGAGCAATGGGTTCCATAGGATTTTCATCGGGCGAATCCGGTTCGCCAAGACATCAACGCGAGTTCACTGGAGTGCTCCTCAAACCACTGTAGCACGGTTCTGGCTCCGAAACACGGTCGGTTATACTGCTGAAACATCACATTGCTGTCGTGGAAGGCATGAAGCACGAACGGATGCAGGTTGTTCGCAGCTGTGAGAACGTCTTCGATTACTGCCGCATGTCCAGGCAAGCGCAGTAGAATGTCTCCCGTAGCATAATGCTGCTCCTATCAGCCGTGGCGCGCTGCACTTTTCGAGCCGCCGTTCATATCTATGACTGCGTTTATCGAGACGACCGTCGATCTAGTGAAGCAGAAATATGATTCGCCCGAAGAGCCGATACTTTCCCACTGATTGACGGTCGAATCCCGATGGTCCCGGGCCCACTGCACTCCTAATTGACGACGGTGTTGGGTCCAAAAGTGAACACGTAGGGGTGGTCTGCTGCGTAGCTACATGTTCAACAATGTTCAATGAACGGTGTGCTACGAAACACCTGTGCCTGCGTGAACAACGTGCTCTTGCGGCAGAGATGCCACAGATCACCATCTATCCTATTTTACAGAACAGACAAGCCTCCGAACCCCACATTCTGTGAACTGTCGTGGACGTCCAACCACTTAGCGCCTAGTGTACATCTTTCCGTGGATGTTCACGACGACAGTAGAACGTGGTCATTCGACCAACTTCTCCGTTTTCGAGGTACTCGTTCACAGTCTCCGTGTAATAATAATCTGTCCTTTGACAAAGTCGTTTATTTCAGTAGATTTCTCCATTTGCGGCATATCTTCGCTAAGGTGACCCCCATCCGTCACCTCTAAATTTAAAAAAAAATCAAATATTTATTAATGTACAGGTGACAGTTATCGAACTCCATGAAAAACGATGTAAATTATTTACAAACTGCGTCGTGCACACACTTTATGCAATTTGTAAACGTCGCTACAGGTATTTGGATTTATCTTATTACTTGTTCGGTAAGCCTGCTATCACTGGCTATGCTGCGGCGTAGACAAATAGCGAAATTTTCCATGAGCCGCTGAAGTGTCGAAACATCGTTGCTGAATGGCTGTTTTCAGCTCAGCACTGGTTTTGAGGTTATTGCCGTACACCTTGACTTTAATGTAGCCCCACAAAAAGGAATCGCATGTGTTCAGCATATGGAGAATATGGCACCAGTAGACTCTGGGTACCCCAGAGGCGGAATGCGTCCCCCCAAAGTGCTCCTCCAGGACATTAAACACTCTCCTGCTTCGATGGGGTCGAGTTCCGTCTTGCATGAACCACATCTTGTCGAAAATCAGAGTCACTGTGGATAATGGGGATGAAATCATCGTCCAAAACCTTCACCTACCGTTCGTGATCCACCGTGCCATCAAGGAATATCGCGTTGATCATTCCGTGACTGGATATTTGCACACCACACAGTCACCTGTTGAGGGTGAACACACTTCTCGATCGCGAAATGCGGATTCCCAGTCCCCCAAATGCGCCAATTTTGTTTATTGACGAACCTATGCAAATGAAAATCGGCGTCGTCGCTAAACCAAACTATATTCACACCAATGTTCTGCTCGTCAGTTCTGTGGACAATAATGTTAGCGGAACACAACCGCTGTTCCATGACCCTAGGGCTTAATGGCTGATGATTTTGAATTTTGCATGGGAAGAGATACATTTCTTCAACAACGATTTGTCGCAGTGTCTCCAGGTTGATTCCCACCTGTTGTGCAGCTCGTCTGCTCGATTTCCTGGGGCTGGTTTTAAACGCAGCGCGTGCCTTATCTATGTTTTCAGGCGGTTTCACCGTTTTTGGACGACCGACATTGCCAACACTGTCATCACGAACTGTGCCCGTTCTCTCAAACTTGCGAATCATATTCTTTGTTGTTAGCACACTTGGATCGGTTGTCTTCACTTTGAACTCGGTCGCAAACTTCCTTTCAGCCGTAGTTGCGTAATTATTGCTCGCATAGTGACCTTCACAAGCGCTATACGCTCAGGCACGCTCTACCGTGACATTTTCACACGCAAACATCCAACAACATGGCGCGAGCGCATGCGCATATTAATTCCCATCATGCTCTGCGGCCAGCCGTGCAGTTTGAACGGAAACCGTTCAGAGATTATGAGGATTTTATTTCATATAGCTCAATAATTGTCATCAATTTGTGAACTCACAATACGTATCTTCTGCTAATAGATGCTGGAAATGTCATCCAACTGCTGCAACACACACCTCAACACTTTTCTTGATATTAGTTACTAGTTTTTGAATGGTCGCTACACTTATCCGGCTATTCCGTTTTCGAAGTTGTACTTCAATAGGTCAGTTGTAAGAGGATTGTTCTTATACAAGTTATCCTTCGGATGTCCCCAAAGAAAAAAGTCGGGGGGAGACAAATATGGGGAGTTAGGCGGCCACAGGTCATGGTACTGTGTGTCCCCCAAAGAACACATGCAAACATTACCATTGTGCCATGTGCGCTCTTGCACCATCTTGCTGCAGCCAGCAGTGTCGTTCATCAGACTAACTGTGGTATCGATAGCTACGATGCCACGGCGTAGGTGCAAGTTCTTAAGTTGGCACTACGGCACACACACCGACGACAGCGCCCTCTAGCCGGCGCTGTGCAGCTGCACGAGCTCCGCTCCAGATCTTCGACCATGGATACTAGTAGACTGGCCTTGCTGTGCAGAAGCTATAGGGCTGGTGTGGCTCCAACATAAACCACGTGACTGTTGGCAAAACGTGGTGGGATTTCAAATGAGCGATATGCCATCCTGTGTTTGTATCGTATTTTACTCACATTTCTCAATTGACTGCCAAACGCTTCCAACAAAAATTACTTTTTTATTTGCGAAAAATTATGTCAGAACTACATTTGACCTTGATTTGTTCACAGTACCATTTATAAAATCTAAAAAATATATCGAACGCCCCTCTGGTGGGCAGCGGGACTAAATTACTATAAACTATCAGTTAAAGTAAAATGTCGTTAAAATTCTTTTAAACAGTAAGAGTGGCCTCGTGTCAAAACTTTAAAGATTGGATTCGCCGCGTTTTGAGCTCTAGTCACTTATAAAAGAAAATGGGATATGGGAATTATGTCAACTATAGGTCCCAAAATTGTCGACTTTAGGAGCAGGTCCATTTTAGAGTATCAATTTTAGGTGCACTTCAAAGGTTCAGTTCCTACTATTTTTACAAAAGTTTAAACTATCAGTTTTAAAAAAATGATATTTTAGATGAAAGGTGAGACTCTGAAGTTTCAGAAAATAATTTTGGAACCTACATTTATTTAATAGTATTACAAGGCAGAAAAAAATGCTCTTCATGTGTCGACTATAGGTGCTCTTACCTTATTATAATCTCGTATATACAAAAAGGCGCGTATGTGCAGATGGCTTAAAGTTTTTCCGTTTCAGGGCCTGTATCCAAAGCTGTCTTCGGTTTTCATCCTTAGGGAACCTATGAGTAGGAACGAGAAACACTTATACTTACTTCTGTAACCGAATTATCACAGATACTTTCCAAAATGTAATATGAGTCTGACTTTACAGGCATCACTTTCAACACTTTAATTTACGTGATACTATATTTCAAGTGTAAAATTCATATAAAAGTCACTTCAGCAGATTTCAATAAACGCATCTGCATTATCATAGAAACACACGTGAAATGTAATGCCATTTCCCCCGACAAAACGCTGAGTACAGCCATAAGCGCAACACGAAACAACCATGTTTTGCCAACATTCACGTGACTTTAGCCCAGAGATGTTGGAGCCACGAAAATGACGTCAGGGCCAGTCTATTATATTTATGGTCGAGGCTCCAGATTCACCCCATTTGATCAAGAGCAGACGGTCGGGACACTTCGTTTCAGCTTCGCTTCATATAGAGACTTTGCACTACGTACGACGGGTCTAAGGCTTCGCACCTACGTACGAAGTTATGTATGCCTCTGTATATATTTATGCACCAGTAAACCACTTTTACTTACATGCAGTACCGACGTGTTTTACCTCACGTGCTCCTACTCGCTTCCTTCGTTCGGCCAACCTTTCAGTTTTCAGGAGCAGACCCACGCGCCGCTTTCCAGGCGGGACACAAAACAAACAGTACTGCGAACTGCTTGATGGTATTCTGGTAACGTTTAGTTCTTTTAGATTCCGGTAAAAAAAATTGGGGCTACAATTCTTTTACGCGAAACTGTAGAACGAACTCCAACCTTTTGCGAATGTAATAGGCTCCCTTTGCAGATGTGATGGTTTTCTGAACTCCAGACACTCTTGTTCTGGCTGTTTACATAGCCACTTCCATGAAATCATGCCTCATCAGAGTATAAAACATAATCCAACACCGGAACACTGTTGTGAATAAAAAGCAAAAACCGTTGACAGTAATGTACGTTTCCATCTGTCAGCGTCTTGGAGCTCATGCACAACGTCAATGCGATACGGATAGAGTTTCAGTTATTTTGTGGCTCTGCGAACACTCCCGTAAGACATTCCGATTTACTGACACAGTTTTCGTATAGACTTTTTTGGCGAACCTAGCGGATATTTTCCAATGTGGCATTACTTAACGTCGAAGGTCGGAAAGCTCAATACTGACATCAAAAGGACGGGCAATAGCTCGTATATCACGTGCTATGCGTCTCCCACAATATCAGCCCTTGCCAACACAAACATTTCCGTCGGGAAGAAACTCATTTCCCACCACACAATTTTTTTTTAAATTTAGGATTGCGTAGCTTCTGGTTCACCCCGTACATCATTTTATTAACACGGTTATTTATCCAAAATGTCCGTATGTGCACCGCCGTTATTCCCCGCTGCGCTCCTATTAATTGCAAATTCTTTATCACGCTAGATAGCGACTTGTAGCGTGAATGTATCACTGACGCACTACCTTCACCACGTTTCCCTTCAGGCTGACGGACGACCAGGGCGGGGGGACATCCAAAATGCTTCCCACCGCAAAAGCTTTCTGCTCCCACATGATCAAACGCTGACAAATCGGTGGGCCCTTGCCTAACCATTCACGTAATCTGCCCATAACCTGCATCACATTTTCGTTGTTGTGCTTCCGTTAATGGAACTTCGCACTTGTCACTAACCTGTCCTAGAATGTGTAGCCTCAGATATCTGACATTGTCCTTCACCAAACACGGAAAGGCGAGAAACTGGTCAACGCACAGACTTTGTTCTCCTTTCCTGGCAATAATGTGTCAGTTATGCCGTAATCACGTTGCAATTCACGTCATGATCATTGCTGCTATATCAGTGGTCAGGATGGGAGGTTAAAATCTAAGTATCATTGTACACTGTTACACACATTTATTTCCCATGTAAAGGCACTATCTAGCTATCTGCAGAAGCGGTCGTAGTCTGCGCGAGAAATACGAGAAGGAGGAGGTGGAGGATTAGGGTTTAAAGTTCCGTCGACGATGGTGTGGCTACTGACGACGTACGAGCTCGGATTCGCAAATGAGGCGGAGGAAACAACGACTCGTCTTACAAAATAGGTTGAAAAAATGTAAACCTACATTTTCAACGTTTGTAAATTTAGAGAAACCATTTGACAATGCTGATTCGAATACTGCTTGAATACAAGGAGCGAAGGGTTATTTATGACTTGTTCCGTAAGTTTCGGGTGTGCAGTCCCAAGAAATCTCCTTCTTCTAATATTGTACAGACTGCAGTTCCAAGAGTCGAGGGCATGTAAGGGAGCCAGTGGTTGAGAAGAAAGTGCGGCAGTGTTGTAGCCTCTCCGCTGTGTTATTCAATCTGTACAATGAGAAAACAGTGAAAGAAACCGAAGAGCAATTTGGAAAGGGAATTTAAGTTCAGGGAGAAGAAACAAAAATTTTGAGGTTTGCTGATGATATCGTAGTTCTGTCACTTGGAAGAGCAGTAGGACAGAATGGATTGTGTCTTGAAAAGCGGTTATAATATGAACGCCAACAAAAATGAAATAAGGATAATTAAATTAGTTTTTCCCGAGGGAATTAGATCAAGGAATCATTTTAAGTAGTAGACGGGTTTTGCTATTTTGGGAGCAAAGTAACTGATGATGGCTGAAATAGGAAAGATATAAAATGCAAATTGGCAACAGCAAGAAAAGCATTTTTGGAAAAGAGGAATTTGTTAACAGAGAATTTAAATTAAAGCGTTACTTTTTTCTGAAGTATTTGTCTGGAGTATCTGTATGGAAGTGAAAAATGGGTGATAGGAAATTCAGACAAAAAGAGAATAGAAACTTTTGAATTGCACTGTTACAGAATAACGTTGAAGATTAGATGGCTATTTCGAATAACAAATGAGGAGCTACTGAATCGAATTGGAGAGAAAAATTTATGGCACAACTTGACCAAAAAAAGAAATGGTTGATGGGACACGTCCTGCGGCATCAAGGAATCGTAAGTTTGGTAATAGGGGTAAGTGTGGGGGGGGGGGGGGTTTATAAATTACAGAGGGAGGCAAAGTCTTGAACACACTTAGCAAGTTCAAGTGGACGCATGTTGCAGCAATTATGCAGAGATAAAGAGGCCAGCACAAGCCAGACGAGTGTAGGGAGTTGGATTAAACCAGTTCTTTGTCCTTTGGACGACAACAACATTGGATGAATTTATAATGAGAGTTACAAAGAAGTGCAAGCACTCATCACATGGTTTTGAGCTCTAGAAACAGCCGTGTTTGCATAGTAAAATATGAGAATTCAGATCCGCCTATTACGAAAACAACTGTTAATTAAGAATCTGTGAAATCCAAAACAGTCTTTGATTGGAATTTGCAGCTAGTTTTCTGATGATGTAATCATACACTGTTGCCAGATCTCTCCCACCCTTCTCCCTCTGACATAGGCCAACAGCTCTATGTATAAAATGACAGCACAACAGCTGTATTGCTCTGGGGCTGCCCAGTGTTTCAAATGGCTCTAAGCACCATAGGACTTAACATCTGAGGTCATCAGTACCCTAGACTTAGACCTAATTAAACCTAACTAACCTAAGGACATCACACACATCCATGCCCGAGGCAGGATTCGAACCTGCGACCGTAGCAGTAGCGCGGTTCCGGACTAAAGCGCCTAGAACCGCTCGGCCACAGAGGCCAGCCCCAGTGTTTCCCCCCCCCCCCCCCCAACTGTATGTCACTGACTCACTGTGTAAGTAGGGTACTAGTCGTAAGTGTAAACTGATGGGAAATTCAACAAATCCAAGGCATACAACTATCCTAAAATCCAAGATACTGGGTACATGGTTGTCAGTTTTCGTGTGTTCTGAGCTCAAAATTTTGTACTTAGCATGGAATTCTACACTTAAAACACATCAAATCTGACAACCATGCAGGCTGCACCAGTACCCAGGGTTCGCCGTCTCTAAATTCAACTAATAGGAAAATTGAGGATCTAGGATTTTTTTAAACTGTCCAACATTTAACACTTCGGAGAACTGCCCTTTCTCCATAGCAGCATCAGAGGGATGAGTGAAAGCCCTATATTCTTTTAATTTTCCAAAAACTTTTGATTATCATTCCATTTTGTACATAGGGCAATAGGTCTGTCTCAGAGTGGTGGGGGAGGGGGAGACATCTGGCAACAGCACATGATTATGTCACCAGAAATCTGGCAACAGTGCATATTGTGTACCAAAACCCCCATATGCACACTACTGTTCTGCTTGTTGTCAGCTTCATCACACAGGTGCTGTGACATTCTGAGCCCACCATTTCGCTCATTAGAGGGCAGTGCAGAACAGTAACACCTAACTGAAGTCAACGAACACAGTATTAACCTAGACGCAAGTATCTACTACCTACTACTCCTCGTGGGCGAACAGAAAGAGCTGCAATTTAGACGATCATTGTTTTCGGAGCCCATGTCGATTCCTACAGCCCAGTGACTGGCCTGATGCAGCTCTCCAAGCTAGTCTATTCTGTGCCAACCTATTTATCTTCGCACAGCTACAGAAACATACATGCATCTGAATGAGCTCGCCAACTGTAGTCAAAGTTTTGGTATCCTCTACAATTTTTACCTGCATACGTCACTCCATAACCAAATTGGCGATTCCACTATGTCTCTCACGATGTGTCTTATTGCTTTTTGTATAACTGCTTTGCCTTGCACATTTCAGTTCCACACAACACTCCCTACAAATACCTTCAGGAAAGGCTTGCAACATTTAATTTACGTTCGATTCTAATACATTTCTCTTTTTCAGAAACGATTTTCTTGCTATAGACAGTCTGTTGTTTGTGCCCACTCTACCTCGCCGATTGTCAATTTTGCTCCCCAAATACCAAAACTCGTCTACTACTTCAAGTGTCCCATTTCCTAATCTTAATTCCTCGAGCAATGCCTGATTAAATGGAACATTCATAGCGGTTTATACTTCTGATAAGAATTCCTGAGATCAATAGCAGAGTCGCTACCGGAGGGATGCGGAAACAGGGGGAGGGGGAGGGGGTAAATGACGACTGAGGCTTGCTGAGGATGCGGTGAGGAAGTCACTTGGCGGGTAGTGTTTCAGGGTGGGGGTACGCTCCTGGAGATGGATGTACGCTGGATGTCCACTGCATTCCGCCACATTACGGCGCCGTACTCCACGACCGCTCGGGGCAGTGACTTTGTGATGAATCACCTAGGACGACCTTCACTACGTTATTTGAAACCTCGAGCACATCAAGAAAACAGGCGATTTTATCGATAAATACTGCTGAGCGGCCACACGAACTACAAGTAGGGGGATGTATTTGTGATAATGTTGGTGAAAAAACTGTTTCAGAAAGCAGTATCCCTAGAGACAGGAGGAGACGAAATTAGCCGGCACGCAGCTGGGTGAGCAACAACAGGGCGACAATACTGCCTGCTGAAGGATGTCTAAGCGCCATTGCTGCTGAAAGAAAAATAGCAAAAAAAAAAAAAAATCCAGTTTTGTACGTTTGTCCCTTGCATCGCATTCTGGGTCTATCATTCATTTTGCAGCAGACCAGTTCTAATTGGATGTATACTGAACTTGAATGATTCGAATTACTTAATGGCAATTACGGACATACGAGGCGTATGCTTTGTGGAAGCATTGTACCAGCCTGAGATACAGTAGTTTAACTTTTTTGTGGTAATTGGAAGTGACTGTGTATTGAATCAGAACTGTGACTTTAATTTCTTGTTGAACTTTCTCGTATGCAATTGATTTTGCTGAGAAGTAATCGCGAACAGCGCAAGACGTTTATTCCTTGAATTCAATAATTATTCACAGAAATCTGAAAATTTTACGGGTCGAGTGCAACGACGAATATTTTAACTTTTATGCAGTCAGATGAACACTTTAGTCCAGGTTAATGACATCTAGTGACCGCACCTGAGTCGGATTTAACGGTGTTTGCGCGTCCAGGTTCGAGAAGGTGTGAAATTAGGCAAATTCCATACCACCACTCAATAAATCACCTCCCGATAGCCAGACCGCCTCAGCATGTACATCATGACGTTGAGATGCGACTGTAGGCATAAGATTTCAAGTTTGTACCTTTCTTTATTTAACACTCTAACCAAGGCCAGATGATCCGACGAACTCAGATCGTGAGTATACAGCACTAAAAGCAGAAGAACAGTCCGTTGAACAGAAAAATTAATGAAAGATTAATTGAAAATACGAGCTGAAACCTATGATCTTGATGGCATAGTCGAACCAAAAGGAACAAGGAAAAAGCCACGTGAATACCGCGGCGAACAGACGCGGTCGGCGGCGGGCGAGGTGTTGTGACGTCACAGCCAGTGGGCAGACAGCGTGGCCGCTCCGGATGCGGCCGTCACACCTCGCTTGGTAGCGGTCGCACGCCAGACGCTGCCCTGCAATCCCGCCGCTGAGCCACCTGCCACCTGCGTGCGTTAGCACACGGCGCGGCGGCCTTGGACCGTGGGAACACTTGCTGCAGGTGTTCGCGCTGCGCCTCGCGTTGTTTCAGCAATATCACGGCTGGTTACTTGCTACAATGAGCCCGTGTTGCAGAATTACACTACTGGACATTAAAATTGCTACACCACGAAGATGACGTGCTACAGACGCGAAATTTAACCGACAGGAAGAAGATGCTGTTACATGCAAATGATTAGCTTTTCAGAGCATTCACACAAGGTTGGCGCCGGTGGCGACACCTACAACGTGCTGACATGAGGAAAGTTTCCAACCGATTTCTCATACACAAACAGCAGTTGACCGGCGTTGCCTGGTGAAACGGTGTTGTGATGCCTCCTGTAAATGCTTACCTTCACGTTTCCGACTTTGATAAAGCTCGGATTGTATCCTGTCGCGATTGCGGTTTATCGTATCGCGACATTGCTGCTCGCGTTGGTCGAGATCCAATGAGTGTTGGCAGAATATGGAATCGGTGGGTTCGGGAGGGTAATACGGAACGCCGTGCTGGATCCCAACGGCCTCGTCTCACTAGCAGTCGAGATGACATGCAGCTCATCCGCATGGCTGTAACAGATCGTGTAGCCACGTCTCGATCCCTGAGTCAACAGATGGGAAGCTTTGCAAGACAACAACCATCTGCACGAACAGTTCGACGACGTTCGCAGCAGCATGGACCATCAGCTCGGAGACCGTGGCTCCGGTTACCCTTGACGCTGCATCACAGACAGGAGCGTCTGCGTTGCTGTACTCGACGACGAACCTGGCAAAACCTCATTTTTTCGGATGAATCCAGGTTCTGTTTACAGAATCGTGATGGTCGCACCCGTGTTTGGCGACATCGCGGTGAACGCACATTGGAAGCGTGTATTCGTCATCGCCATACTGGCGTATCACCCGGTGTGATGGTATGGGGTGCCATTGGTTACACGTCTCGGTCACCTCTTGTTCGCATTGACGGCACTTTGAACGGTGGACGTTACATTTCAGATGTGTTACAACCCGTGGCTCTACCCTTCATTCGATCCCTGCGAAACCCTACATTTCAGCAGGATAATGCACGACCGCATGTTGCAGGTCATGTACGGGCCTTTCTGGACACAGAAAATGTTCGACTGCTGACTTGGCCAGTACATTCTCCAGATCTCTCACTAACTGAAAACGTCTGGTCAATGGTGGCCGAACAACTGGCTCGTCACAATATGCCAGTCACTACTCTTGATGAACTGTGGTATGTTGTAGAAGCTGCAAGGGCAACTGTACCTGTACACGCCATCCAAACTCTGTTTGACTCAGTGCCCAGACGTATCATGGCCGTTATTACGGCCAGAGGTGGTCGTTCTGGGTACTGATTTCTCAGGATCTATGCACCCAAATGGCGTGAAAATGTAATCACATGTCAGTTCTAGTATAATATATTTGTCCAATGAAAGGGGAGGGGCAGGTGGTAAATCATGACTACCAACCACAAAATGCACTGCGGTGTTGCAGTGGCGATAGTTGATAATTTCTATCGGACCTGGACACCAACCCAGGCGCTCTGTTCCTCTAGAACGGTCGCCTTAACGGCCCTGTCCGCGCAGACACGCTTCCCAGCTAATCCAAATTCTCAACTTCCCGCACGCTGCATTTCAGCGTACCTCGTCCATTGCACTCCTACAAGCAAATTCTTCATTCCCGTAGAGTTACGAACTAGGGCTGTTGACAATATATCGATATATCGTTATTCCTTCCAGAAGTATCGATATATATCGGCGGTTCTCTTTCAAAAAAATATAAATGTAACGATATCGAAATGGCACTATCGAGCACCGACATTTTTATTTTATATTACATTTTTTCGCTATTTGCGGTATTTATTTGTTATAATGAATGTACCCTCAGACTTCAAGAAGAATGTAATAATTCTAATCCCAAAGAAAGCAGGTGTTGACAGGTGTGAAAATTACCGAACTATCAGTTTTATAAGTCACGGCTGCAAAATACTAACGCGAATTCCTTACAGGCGAATGGAAAAACTGGTAGAGGCCGACCTCGGGGAAGATCAGTTTGGATTCCGTAGAAATATTGGAACACGTGAGGCAATACTGACCCTGCGACTTATCTTGGAAGCTAGATTGAGGAAAGGCAAACCTACGTTTCTAGCATTTGTGGACTTAGAGAAAGCTTTTGACATGAAGATGGATTTTGTACGGATAGCATCAGAGGGTACGCCGAAGTGCCAACCAAACTGTAGTGTATGGAATGCCGGTGCGACGTGCGACTGCACGAGCGCTGACTTCCCCGTGCATAGCCGAACCCGCTACGGTCTCCATTTCTTCCTGAATTGTCTCAGCAGCATTACGGCTTGTGCTCGGTCGGCCACTATGGCGTCTATCGTCCAAACAACCCGTGGATTCGAACTTCGAAATCATTCTCGCCACAGCTGCATTTGTCAACGGACCTTTACCCGTTCGAATCCCCTTCCTATGGCGATAGGATCGTAACGCTGAACTAGCACGTTCCCCATTCTGATAATACAGCTTCACTAAAAGCGCCTTTTCAGGTAACTTCAACATGCTGCGACTTCTGACGCATCTGATTCTCTATCTCATTACAGCTCCTTTTATACACAATTGTCTTGCGCAGTCACTGACGTTTCGCTGTCCAGCGCCATCTGTCGGACATTTTGTGAACTTTTTTTTTCTAATAAAACCCCATGTCATTCCAAGCATGTGTGTCAATTTTTACCCCTCTATGTACATTATTCCGTGTTTTATTAAGTTTTCAAATTTATACTGACTTTTTTTACCACCCGGTAGATTCAACCGATTTCACGAGACTACATGTATAAAAACGAGAACTTGCGGTGAATTTGAACCAACGCTCCGAACCTAGAAATTTTTTTTGGCGTAAGCTGTAAGTTGGCGGGTAGTGTGGTTTCTAGTAGATGTCTCCCCTGAGCAGGGAGGGACGGGAAAAACCCACCGTGGTTCAACAACAAAGTCAGGAAACTACTGCGAAAGCAAAGAGAGCTTCACTGCAAATTTAAACGCGACCAAAACCTCTCAGACAAACGGAAGCTAAACGATGTCAAAGTTAGCGTAAGGAGGGCTATGTTTGAAGCGTTCAGTGAATTCGAAAGTAAAATTCTAGGAAGTTCTGGTCTTACGTTAAATCAGTTAAGTGGCTCGAAACAGCATATCCAGACAGTCCGGGATGATGATGGCATTGAAACAGAGGATGACACGCGTAAAGCTGAAATACTAAACACCTTTTTCCAAAGCTGTTTCACAGAGGAAGGCCGCACTGCAGTTCCTTCTTTAAATCCTCGCACGAACGAAAAAATGGCTGACATCGAAATAAGTGTCCAAGGAATAGAGAAGCAACTGAAATCACTCAACAGAGGAAAGTCCACTGGACCTTACGGGATACCAGTTCGATTCTACATACAGTACGCGAAAGAACTTTCTTCCCTTCTAACAGCCGTGTACCGCAAGTATGTAGAGGAACGGAAGGTTCCAAATGATTGGAAAAGAGCACAGGTAGTTCCAGTTTTCAAAAAGGGTCGTCGAGCAGATGCGTAAAACTATAGGCCTGTATCTCTGACATTGATCTGTTGTAGAATTTTAGAACATATTTTTTGCTCGCGTATCATGTCATTTCTGGAAACCCAGAATCTGCTCTGTAGGAATCAACATGGATTCCGGAAACAGCGATCATGTGAGACCCAACTCGCTTCAGCGGATAGGCACTTGGTGCAGAGAGTGGCAACTGACCCTTAACATAGACAAGTGTAATGTATTGCGAATACATAGGAAGAAGGATGCTTTATTGTATGATTATATGATAGCGGAACAAACACTGGTAGCAGTTACTTCTGTAAAATATCTGCGAGTATGCGTACGGAACGATTTGAAGTGGAACGATCATATAAAATTAATTGTTGGTAAGGCGGGTGCCAGGTTGAGATTCGTTGGGAGAATCCTTAGAGAATGTAGTCCATCAACAAAGGAGGTGGCTTACAAAACACTCGTTTGATCTATACTTGAGTATTGCTCATCAGTGTGGGATCCGTACCAGGTCGGGTTGACAGAGGAGATAGATAAGATCCAAAGAAGAGCGGCGCGTTTCGTCACTGGGTTATTTGGTAAGCGTGATAGCGTTACGGAGATGTTTAGCAAACTCAAGTGGCAGACTGCAAGAGAGGCGCTCTGCATCGCGGTGTAGCTTGCTGTCCAGGTCTCGAGAGGGTGCGTTTCTGGATGAGGTACCGAATATATTGCTTCCCCCTACTTATACCTCCCCAGGAGATCACGAATGTAAAATTAGAGAGATTCGAGCGCGCACGGAGGCTTTCCGGCAGTCGTTCCTCCTGCGAACCTTACGCGACTGGAACAGGAAAGGGACGTAATGCAGTGGCACGTAAAGTTCCCTCCGCCACACACCACTGGGTGGCTTCCGGAGTATAAATGTAGATGTAGATGTAGCAGGTAGCTACGTCTGTCTCTTTATGTGTACTGCGTAAGCACCATATGGTGTATCGCGGGTCCACTGTCTTTTTCCTCACCAAATAGGAAAGATTCCATTCAAGAATGGCGTGCGGACAGGATGATTGTCAGTTAAGTTGCATATGATGTCTGATTTCTCTGATTTTCTCGTCGTGCTCAATTTCCGAGACATTTGAGAAAGTAATATGTTTTCCGGTCTTTTCTTGGAACATATGGTCTCGGAATTTCCACATTAAACTTCTCCATGATGCACAACACGTCTCTTGTATTAATTGAACACATTTCAGTCTTCTTATCGTGAGTTTTTATCGTAACATTTCACGAGGACATGCTGAAATATTCCATAGAGTATATATAACGGTCTTGAAATGATTCACAGTGTAATGCGTTTCTGTTTGTTGTCACGACGTACTGAATTTTCATGCAGTAATAATCCCTTGAATATGTATGTATTATGAAACAAAAAAATCTGAGCTATGTACACAAATTATGCACTTAAACTGTCTGTGTAACATTACATAAAAAGTAAATTGGCATCGATTCAGTACAAAAAGCATTTACGTAAATGCCTGTGAATCATTCACAAAGAAACTTAATAACACATGCAAGAAAAGTTGTAATTTATACAAGGTGTACAGCTTTGCTTCCCCCGTTTTTTCCCCAACATTTGAGGCTTTAATGAAAAAAATAGGTTACACATGTATCATTCAAAGTATTTTCCATCGCTGGCCACTACTTTCTCCCATCTTTCGGGCAGTGTACGAATCCCGCGTCGAAAAAATTGTTCGGCTTTTGAAGCGATCCACGAATCGATCCAATTTGTGACTTCTTCATGAGATCGGAAGTGTTGGTCAGCCAGGCCGTGCGCCATTGATCTAAACAGGTGATAGTCAGAGGGAGCAATGTCTGAAGAATACGGCGGGTGGGGTAGGACTTCCCATTTTAACGTTTCCAAGTACGTTTTGACTTCTTTTGCAACGTGGGGTCAAGCGTTGTCGTGCTGCAAAATCACTTTATCGTGCATCTCGCTGTATTGCGGCCGTTTGTCTTTTAATGATCTGCTCAAACGCATTAATTGCGTTAGATAACTATCACCTGTGATTGTTCCACTTGGTTTTAACACCTCATGGTACACGACGCCGAGCTGGTCCCACCAAATGCAGAACATGATCTTGGAGCCGTGAATATTCGGTTTGACCGTCGACGTGGAAGCATGGCCGGGATATCCTCATCATTTCTTGCGTTTAGGATTATCGTAATGAACCCATTTCTCGTCCCCGGTCACAATGAGATGCAGAAATCCCTTCCGGTTTTGCCTCTGAAGCAACTGTTCACAACACACGAACGTCGCTCAACGTCTCTTGGTTTCTGCTCTCACGGGACCAAAGTTCCTTCTTTCTGAATCATGTCCATAGCCTTGGGACATTTGGAAATGGCTTGCTGTGTCACTCCCACTAATCGTGCCAATTCTTCTTGAGTTTGACGCGAGTCTTCACTTAGCAATGTCCACAATTCTGCATCTTCGAAAACATTCTCTCTTCCACCACTATGCCAGTCTACAACGTTAAAATCACCATACTTGAAGCGTTGAAACCACTCACGACACATTCTTTCCCTAAAAGCGTCCTTACCATACGTACTTCAGAGCATCCGATGAGACTCAGCCGCTGTTTTCATCATATTGAAACAAAACAGTAACACCTCCGGCAAATGACGAGAATTAGAGTCGTAAACTGACATTTTCAATCAAGAACATCTATATGATGCAGACGCAAATCGACTAATGTTTGAATGAGGTTATGTTCACCGAGGTCCAAGCTAACTGCCTGACGTCTGCGGTCTGTTTCTTTCGACCGCTACTTAGGCCGGTATTACACTATCAAATTTCTTTGTCAAATATCTTTGTCCAATGTCTTTGTCAAAGATATTTGACGGTGTAATAGGGACTTTGTCAAATGTCGTCCAATATTTGATCAAATCTAGGGCCTCGCTGTAGATTTGATCAGAGAAGTCGCTTGTCTTCTGTTCACTACAATGTGACACGTTACCACATGGAGCGCTAGCATCCCTGCAGCGTTCTGTCGTCTGTAGTGTTTTTATAAACATTGCCGGTAAATGCAATTGGTGTGTGCCGACAACTACAAAATTAATAGAGATGTATGAAGCTGATGAGGCGCTTTACAACGTGAGGCACCCTGAATACAAAAATAGATTAAGAAGATTAGAGACCTGACCTGACCTGACCTAACCTAACCTAACCTAACCCTCTCCTGTAGCAAGGAATCGGAGTGTTACAGTGAGCCTGTCCTTTGAAGATGTAGCAGTTCTTAAGTGAATATTGTGCTTTGTGATATGAGGATACACTTCACTGAGCACAGACAGAAATGTATGCTCATCCATTCTTAAGTAATTGATGTACGACTTGACGTCTTCCACTGTAAGCTCACGTAACAAGTTTTGTTGAATGCTTTTATCGTGTCGTCGTAAAACCCACGGCTTCACCCAGATTAGATTAGTTTTTCGTTCCATAGATCCGTGCTGAGGAGATCCTCGTGGATATGGAACATGTCAATTTTTTAAAGCTGAAATAACAATACTAATAGCATGAATAAATCCAATACATCATTTGTTTCTATTAAAAATTTCGTTAATGGAGTAGAAGGAGTTGGCCACTAGTAAGTCTTTCAGGCTCCTTCTAAACTGATCTTTATTTGTAACGAAATTTTTTATGTTTGCTGGCAAATTATTGAAGATGAGTGTTCCTGAGTAGTGGACCCCTTTTTGCACTAAAGTGCTTTTAAGTCCTTGTGCAGATCATTTTTGTTCCTGGTATTGTATGTATGAACTGAGTTGTTTGTTGGAAAAAGAGATATATTATTTAGGACAAATTTAATTAAGGAGTAAATATACTGAGAGGCAGTAGTTAGTATACTCAGTTCTTTGAAGAGGTTTCTGCAGGACGTCCGTGAATTTACTCCACAAATAATACGTATTACACGCTTTTGGACTCTGAAAACTTTTGGTTGACGAAAATTTACCCCAAAATATTATCCCATACGACATGAAAGAAAACTGGCGTTCTACGGATCGGAGCGTGGAATGTCAGATCCCTTAATCGGGCAGGTACGTTAGAAAGTTTAAAAAGCGAAATAGATAGGTTAAAGTTAGATATAGTGGGAATTAGTGAAGTTCGGTGGCAGGAGGAACAAGACTTTTGGTCAGGTGATTACAGAGTTATAAATACAAAATCAAATAGGGGTAATGCAGGAGTAGGTTTAATAACGAATAAAAAAATAGGAGTGCGGGTTAGCTACTACAAACAGCATAGTGAACGCATAATTGTGGCCAAGATAGACACAAAGCCCATGCCTACTACAGTAGTACAAGTTTATATGCCAACTAGCTCTGCAGATGATGAAGAAATTGATGAAATGTATGACGAGATAAAAGAAATTATTCAGGTAGTGAAGGGAGACGAAAATTTAATAGTCATGGGTGACTGGAATTCGTCAGTAGGAAAAGGGAGAGAAGGAAACATAGTAGGTGAATATGGATTGGGGGGAAGAAATGAAAGAGGAAGCTGCCTTGTAGAATTTTGCACAGAGCATAACTTAATCATAGCTAACACTTGGTTCAAGAATCATGATAGAAGGTTGTATACATGGAAGAATCCTGGAGATAGTAAAAGGTATCAGATAGATTATATAATGGTAAGACAGAGATTTAGGAACCAGGTTTTAAACTGTAAGACATTTCCAGGGGCAGATGTGGATTCTGACCACAATCTATTGGTTATGAACTGCAGATTGAAACTGAAGAAACTGCAAAAACGTGGGAATTTAAGGAGATGGGACCTGGATAAACTGAAAGAACCAGAGGTTGTACAGAGTTTCAGGGAGAGCATAAGGGAACAATTGACAGGAATGGGGGAAAGAAACACAGTAGAAGAGGAATGGGTATGTCTGAGGGATGAAGTAGTGAAGGCAGCAGAGGATCAAGTAGGTAAAAAGACGAGGGCTAATAGAAATCCTTGGGTAACAGAAGAAATATTGAATTTAATTGATGAAAGGAGAAAATGTAAAAATGCAGTAAATGAAACAGGCAAAAAGGAATACAAACGTCTCAAAAATGAGATCGACAGGAAGTGCAAAATGGCTAAGCAGGGATGGCTAGAGGACAAATGTAAGGATGTAGAGGCTTGTCTCACTAGAGGTAAGATAGATACTGCCTACAGGAAAATTAGAGAGACCTTTGGAGAGAAGAGAACCACTTGTATGAATATCAAGAGCTCAGATGGCAAGCCAGTTCTAAGCAAAGAAGGGAAGGCAGAAAGGTGGAAGGAGTATATCGAGGGTCTATACAGGGGCGATGTACTTGAGGACAATATTATGGAAATGGAAGAGGATGTAGATGAAGATGTAATGGGAGATAAGATACTGCGTGTAGAGTTTGACAGAGCACTGAAAGACCTGAGTCGAAACAAGGCCCCGGGAGTAGACAACATTCCATTAGAACTACTGATGGCCTTGGGAGAGCCAGTCATGACAAAACTCTACCATCTGGTGAGCAAGATCTATGAGACAGGCGAAATACCCACAGACTTCAAGAAGAATATAATAATTCCAATCCCAAAGAAAGCAGGTGTTGACAGATGTGAAAATTACCGAACTATCAGTTTAATAAGTCACAGCTGCAAAATACTAACGCGAATTCTTTACAGACGAATGGAAAAACTAGTAGAAGCGGACCTCGGGGAAGATCAGTTTGGATTCCGTAGAAATGTTGGAACACGTGAGGCAATACTAACCTTACGACTTATCTTAGAAGAAAGATTAAGAAAAGGCAAACCTACGTTTGTAGCATTTGTAGACTTAGAGAAAGCTTTTGGCGACGTTAACTGGAATACTCTCTTTCAAATTCTGAAGGTGGCAGGGGTAAAATACAGGGAGCGAAAGGCTATTTACAATTTGTACAGAAACCAGATGGCAGTTATAAGAGTCGAGGGACATGAAAGGGAAGCAGTGGTTGGGAAAGGAGTGAGACAGGGTTGTAGCCTCTCCCCGATGTTATTCAATCTGTATATTGAGCAAGCAGTAAAGGAAACAAAAGAAAAATTCGGAGTAGGTATTATAATTCATGGAGAAGAAGTAAAAACTTTGAGGTTCGCCGATGACATTGTAATTCTGTCAGAGACAGCAAAGGACTTGGAAGAGCAGTTGAACGGAATGGACAGTGTCTTGAAAGGAGGATATAAGATGAACATCAACAAAAGCAAAACGAGGATAATGGAATGTAGTCATATTAAATCGGGTGATGCTGAGGGGATTAGATTAGGTAATGAGACACTTAAAGTAGTAAAGGAGTTTTGCTATTTAGGGAGTAAAATAACTGATGATGGTCGATGTAGAGAGGATATAAAATGTAGACTAGCAATGGCAAGGAAATCGTTTCTGAAGAAGAGAAATTTGTTAACATCGAGTATAGATTTAATTGTCAGGAAGTCGTTTCTGAAAGTATTTGTATGGAGTGTAGCCATGTATGGAAGTGAAACATGGACGATAACCAGTTTGGACAAGAAGAGAATAGAAGCTTTCGAAATGTGGTGCTACAGAAGAATGCTGAAGATAAGGTGGGTAGATCACGTAACTAATGAGGTATTGAACAGGATTGGGGAGAAGAGAAGTTTGTGGCACAACTTGACTAGAAGAAGGGATCGGTTGGTAGGACATGTTTTGAGGCATCAAGGGATCACAAATTTAGCATTGGAGGGCAGCGTGGAGGGTAAAAATCGTAGAGGGAGACCAAGAGATCAATACACTAAGCAGATTCAGAAGGATGTAGGTTTCAGTAGGTACTGGGAGATGAAGAAGCTTGCACAGGATAGAGTAGCATGGAGAGCTGCATCAAACCAGTCTCAGGACTGAAGATCACAACAACAAATACGACATTATGGAATGAAAGTAGGCAAAGTATGCAATCTTTTTCATTTTTATGTTGCCTATGTCTGCTGACACTCGAACTGCAAATACAGATTTGTTAAGGCGTTTATGCAGTTCTGTGGTGTGCTCCTCCCAACTGAATTTATTATCAAGTTGTAACCACAGGAATTTAAGACTGTCAACCTCGTATGTATGGTTCCTTTTTTTCCCCACTTCTTTTCCGCATGTGCACACAATGCAATTGCGGTACGTGCAACTGCTGCGGTTAATAGCAAGTTGTTGTCAGCCATCTTGAACTTTGACGAAAAATTTGATGACAGTGTAATACCCCTTCTAGCGCTACGTCAAAGATCTTTGTCAAATATATTTGACGGAATATTTGATTACATCTTTGATCAAATCTTTGACAAAGAAATTTGATAGTGTAATACCGGCCTTACCGTTGTCGCCTCCTATCGGCAAACGGCGGAAGAAAAGTTGTACACCGTGTATTGATTTACGGAAAGCTGTTGTACTCACAGTTAGTTTTCCACTTCCCTTCTGTTACAGTTTACAGTCACTATATGTTTCAGGTGTTCGAAAATACGCCAGCTCTTGTTATCTCCCAGAATGTGCTTATAGCGGGAGAAACTTGATCTTCACAGAAACTTAGGGTTTCATATACAAAAGCGACTACTTACCCCCCCCCCCCCCCCCTCTGTTAACGACGTGTAACAAACTCGTTCGTATCCCGGATTTTAATAGCATGCTCTGAACTTTTTCCTTCACTGTTTCACCAGCTCTTCCAGGAACAGAATTAAGTTCAGGTTTTGGGCATACTTAATGAAGCACATAGAACAGAACTGCATGTCTTCGCAGAATCAACTACCGCCGAAAGATGCGAAAAATGAGCAGGTATATACGCAAGATTAGCTCCTGTTTGTAGGGTGCTCAGAACGTCTTAGGCAGTGTGAATTGAGGCTGCACTTTTACGATCAAATGAAGAAACGACGCTCCGAACAGTTTCCAGATGGTCGGGGTAATAAATCACTGTAGATGCGGTGTGCCCCCAGCGCGCTGTGTTTTGTTCCGGTGGCAACGGAATGTCAGTTGCTTCTGCTTTGAAAGCTTGTTTTCTGTAAGGTGCTTTGACAAACTCCTTCACAGTAGACACCAACTTGTCAACAGGGTGAAAATTTGCAAGCGATGTAACTCATAAGCAAGACAACTCAAATGTATCACTTGTAAATAATAGATTTCAGCTATCAGTCGTCCTTTTTAAATGTTATTGGCAGATCTAGATTTCAGCTAGAAACTAGCCATTCTCAATGCACTATCATTTCTGATCAATGCACGTAATGCCAGTTGGTTGGGCTTCATCCACTGTTCATTCAGTATTCAATGAACTGTGGATGAAGCCCGACCAACAGGCATTACATGCATTGGTCAAAAATGATATAGTGCATTGAGAATGGCTAGTTTCTAGCTGAAATCCAGATCAGCCAATAAAATTTAGAAAGGACGACTGATAGCTGAAATCTATTATTTACAAGTCAATATGACAGTCGATGCGTGCAGCCTTCGGAATGTATCACATTGGGAAATATAACTTTGAGAGCAGTACAAGCTTTGACCGTGTAACTTGCTGCATCAGTCGCAAATAGCGATAGACGTTCGTACTGAATGCCATTTGCCCATAATAAAATCATGAAATCGATAAAAAAATGAGAAAACTGCGAATATTGGCAAAGTTTTGCAGAAGTTCGAAATATGGCGCGTGCTTCAATGCGAGATGCTTTTAATAATTCACACAACGTAACTCTGTCTCGGAATCTGGCAGAAAACCCAAAGAGATTCTGGTTATATATAAAGGACACAATTGGCGAGACGCAATCAGTACCTTCACTGCGCGGTAACAACGGTGAAGTCACGGATGACAGAGCCACCAAAGCAGAGTTATTAAACACGGTTTTCCGAAACTCCTTCACCAAAGAAGACGTAGTAAACCTTCCCCGAATTCCAATGAAGAACAATTTCGAAGATGAGAAACATAGAAGTAGATATCCTCAGTGTTGCAAAGCAGCTTACATCACTTAATAGAGGCAAGGCTTCCGATCCAGAAGGTATACCAGTCAGGTTCCTTTCAGAGTATGCAGATGCAATAGCTCCATATTTAGCAGTTATATATAACCGTTCGCTCACAGAAAGTTCCGTACCTAAAGACTGGAAAGTTGCTCAAGTCGCACCAATACCCAAAAAGGGAAGTAGGAGTAATCCGTTGAATTACAGGCCCATATCACTAACGTCAATTTGCAGTAGGGTTTTGGAACATATACTGTATTCGAACATTATGAAGTACCTGTACCTTGGATAAAACGATTTGCTGACACGTAGCACGGATTCAGAAAATACCATTCTTGCGAAACACAACTAGTTCTTTATACTCATGAAGTAATGAGTGCTATCCATAGGGGATGTCAAATTGGCTCCATATTTTTAGATTTTCAGAAGGCTTTCGCGACCGTACCTCACCAGCGTCTTCTAACCAGACTGGAATATCGCTTCAGCTGTGCGACTGGATTCGTGATTTCCTGTCAGAAAGGTCACAGTTGGTAGTAATAGACGGAAAGCCATCGAGTAAAAAAGAAGTAATATCCGGCGTTCCCCAAGGAAGTGTTATAGGCCCTCTATTGTTTCTGATCTATATTAACGACATAGGAGACAATCTGAGTAGCCCTCTTAGATTATCTGTAGGTGATGCTGTCATTTACCGTCTTGTAAAGTCATCATATGACCAAAGTTAAATTGCAAAATGATTTACATAAGATATCTGTGTGGTGCGAAAAGTGGCAATTGACCCTTAATAAAGAAAAGTGTGAAGTTATTCATATGAGTACTAAAAGAAATAGCCCGCATCTCGTGGTCGTGCGGTAGCGTTCTCGCTTCCCACGCCCGGGTTCCCGGGTTCGATTCCCGGCGGGGTCAGGGATTTTCTCTGCCTCGTGATGGCTGGGTGTTGTGTAATGTCCGTAGGTTAGTTAGGTTTAAGTAGTTCTAAGTTCTAGGGGACTGATGACCTTAGATGTTAAGTCCCATAGTGCTCAGAGCCATTTGAACCATTTTTGAACTAAAAGAAATCTGCTAAATTTCGATTACGCGATAAGTCAAACAAATCTGAAGGTTGTCAATTCAACTAAGTACTTAGGGATTACAGTTACAAATAACCTAAGTTGGAACGATAACATAGATAATGTTGTGGGTAGAGCAAACCAAAGACTGCGATTGATTGACAGAACACTTAGAAGGTGCAACAGATCTACTAAAGAGACTGCTTACACTACACTCATCCGCCCTGTTCTGAAGTATTGCTGTGCGGTGTGGGATCCGTATCAGATGGGACTGACGGATGATACTGAAAAAGTTCAAAGAAGGGCGGCACACTTTGTATTATCGCGAAATAGGAGGGAAAGTGCCATAGACATCATACGTGAATTGGAGTGGCAATCATTAAAACAAAGGCGTTTTTCGTTGCTACGGGATCTTCTCATGAAATTTCAATTACCAGTTTTCTTCTCTGATTGTGTAAACATTCTGCTGGCACCCACCTACATAGGGAGAAATAATCATCACGATAAAATAAGAGAAATCAGGGCTCGCACAGAAAAATTTAAGTGCTCGTTTTTCCCGCTTGCTGTTCGAGAGCGGAACGGTAGAGAGGTAGCTTGAAGGTGGTTCATTGAACCATCTGCGAGGCACTTTATTGTGAATAGCAGAGTAATCACTCACATGTAGATGTAGAAGCTATTTGTCATTTGAAGATGCCCTATTGCAAGCAGATACGGCGTAGACCGTACATTTCTTTAAGAGAGCCAACTACAATATTTGGATTAAACAGACGCTCACAGTCTTGCTTCGTCGATTGACACCTATATAAAATTATTTTGAATTTGATCCCTTATTAATCTGATCCCTTACTTTTTAAATGATTTGGTCGCAGCACTGCTGTACGTAATTTTTAC
Source organism: Schistocerca piceifrons (assembly GCF_021461385.2). Classification (NCBI taxonomy): domain Eukaryota; kingdom Metazoa; phylum Arthropoda; class Insecta; order Orthoptera; family Acrididae; genus Schistocerca; species Schistocerca piceifrons. Next base: position 62,077,330 of record NC_060144.1, on the reverse strand, counting down.
TTATAGTGGATTCGTCTTGCTCTTTACACTCTGTATACTTCTCAATAAAATTCCTCATAACACGATTAGCTAATTTCCACAGCGGAATATCTGCCGATAAAAAGGCTTCGCACGTATCAAAAGAAAACTGCGAATAAGTAGTGTTAGAACATTCACCTAACAATATCTGAAAGGGAGCTCTTTTCGTCGATTTACGTCTTACGTCCTCCTAGTGTTTATTGGTGTCCACACACCGAAGGACTTGGAAACGTTTTTCACTACCAACTGTTTTTTCACACGCATAAAACAAATATTTTGCCATGGGTCGACATCATATTTCCTTCGAACTCTCGTTCATACTGTTGCAATCGAGACCGGCTACTTAATTTGCACCCATAATTAATAGTGAAGAACTTAAAACAACACTTAGCCACTAGGCAGTAGACATCACTCACCACAAATATGAACTGATTTTCTGTAGAGACTGAGTCATCTGAAGATAGATAACTGAGGGAGGCTTCGAAAATGAGCCATCCGTCACTTAGGTGTTGCGTTAATTTAAACGAGTCTTAAAAAATGAAGAATCTTTTAAAAATTGTACACAAATTAAATAACAATGTTAAAACTGTTGCTTGGTGTTACATTGTAAACAACTCCAAAAGACACTTTTTCGGCTAATCCCTTAGTACCCATGTTGGTGCAACTCTGCAGGCACACGGAGGAAGTCCCGCAACCAAGTCCAGGTACTGCGTGAGCAAGCACGAAAGGTAACTCCTCGCAGCGAATCGGAAAAAAAGGAAAATCATAAATAAAAATAAGCTTTCATAACAACCGAACGAGTGAACGCAATATGTGTATTTATATGCACTATAAAAACTATACGTTAAATGTGATAAAAGAAGCAATTAGAACACATTACCCAAAGACCGTATGTTTCGAATAATAGAAAAAATATGTATTTGAATGGAAATCCGGTGTCTAGGAATCACTGTACTTGTTTATTGTAATGTCAGCGCTTGTTTCGCACAACGGTAGCGGCGTACTGACGCTAAAGTCTGTGGATCATCTCCGGTATGCTATCGCGACGTGTAAACGATCCAGTGACAAAACGCGCGGCTCTTCGTGGGATCTTGTCTCTCTCCTATGAATCCTACTCGGTAACGCTCACACAGACTGACGAATAGTGTGTGTATATATATATATATATATATGGTTAAGGCTCATCGGCCATTTGACCATCTTCTTCTGTGCGGATGCACAAACAGTGCCCGAACTCTTACGGGAATCGGCGGTAAAGCCACGAATAATGAGTATAATGGACAGGGGCACTATGAATATAGTGCGGGACAATAAGTTGCGAATGTGGGTCTCACGGGAGGCGTGCCAGAGATAAGTCCCTGCAGTCGCACTACCCTGTGTATCCTCGGTTTCTCATAGGGATGCCGACACGGTAGCTCAGCGTGTTCGGCCAGCGAGCTTAGCTGCTCTCTGTAATAAAAAAACTGAGTGAAGGAATCAACAACGAACTTCAACGGATTTCATGTGACGTCCGCCACGACCAAACTCAACGAACAAAATGAAAAAAAAGGATGGATAGAGCGCCTGCCATGTAAGCAGGAGATCCCGGGTTCGAGTCTTTATCGGGGCACACATTTTCAACGGTCCCCGTTGACTTATATCAACGCCTATATGCAGCTAAGGGTATTCATTCGGTTCCAGACTGTAGCGCCTAGAACCGTTCGGCCACCCCGGCCGACCACTACAGGTCGCACGGGATGATTTCTTCGAGGTTCTTCATGGTATTTGCTGTTTCCAGTGATGTTTAGCCAGTAGTGAAGTCCAACAGTAGTGGATCGCGTCGCCTTTTCATACAGTACGTTAATTTTACGCACGTACAGGGTCAATTGCCAGTGCCTGCGTCATTTTAGATCCTCTGTTAGTCTTCTGGCGTTGTAAATTTTATATAAATCAGCGTTTCTTGAACTGGGGTTCTCTTGAGATTACATACAGGTTCCGCTAAACTTAGGTACCCTTTCTAATACCATTCGAGAAAATAAATTTAAAAAAATTATATCCCCTACGAAATAAAAATGTGATACAACTGACTTCGCTTCCACTCATTAATTGTAATAGTATGAATGAGATACAGTGAGTGATGGTGATGCTCTATTTATCATCAGATCACAAAAGGCCGTGTTGATACTTCCACCTTACATAACATGTACAAAATATGGTTTAAAAAAAAAAAAAAAGGTTCAAATGGCTCTGAGCACTATGCGACTTAACTTCTGAGGTCATCAGTCCCCTAGAACTACTTAAACCTAACTGACCTAAGGACATCACACACATCCACGCCCGAGGCAGGATTCCAACCTGCGACCGCAGCGGTAGCGCGGCTCCAGACGGTAGCGCCTAGAACCGCTCGGCCACTCCGCAGGAGGCTCTAACACAAACGCTTCTCCCACTCCTTCTACCGCTGGCTTTGGCGAACCCTGTGTAGCGCGGTGAGTGGCATTTCCTCCCGAGGAGCGTTCCGACTATCCAAGCCACAACAAAAAGTACGCGGCTGACATTAACTCGTCTGAGATTCTCTCACCTTGGCTTGGGGAAAACCGCATTAACGTTATCTGAATGCAGAATTATACCTCGGGATCCGGTTTAACTGGAAGCCGCAGTTGCCTTAATTTTTCTGGGAATAGGCTACAATGCTATCTTCCATCAGCATTGTTTAGAAAAACTGGAAGATAATCAGGAGCTTAGTTGAATATAATGCGAAACAGTGAGTGCATCCGTGACTTTGACAGCTCGCCTGGTATACCTTAAAATCGACCTTATTTGTTGGAAAGACATCGATTGCGAAAATAATAGAACGAAACGATGTTGAAAAATGTACAACTATACATTGACAAGTGGATACATTGCCCTAATAACAACTGGCAGCAATTATATGTAATTACAAAGATTAGTGGAATTTGTCATTAATGAAAAAGTCGCAATTAATCAAATTTTAATTATATAATAAAATAACACGGCCGACAATCATAAAGTGGACAATTTATTCCAGAAACCAACTGGTTATGGTACAGTTTAAGCATTACAACAATCAGTAATACATGTATGGTCAACGTCGGTCGTTACTTACGCGGCAACTAATTTGCATATACAGGTGATCCCCCCCTCCCCCCCCCCCCCAGTACTTCGGACTATTTCTTTGAAAAAAGACTGGACGTGATTCAAACTCAAAAAGTGGTTAGACTACTTCACACAGTGAAAGTAAAATTATATTCTACTACAATTTCAAAATGTTGTTGTTGTGGTCTTCACTCCTGAGACTGGTTTGATGCAGCTCTCCATGCTACTCTATCTCGTGCAAGCTTCTTCATCTTCCCAGTACCTACTGCAACCTACATCCTTCTGAATCTGCTTGGTGTATTCATCTCTTGGTCTCCCTCTACGATTTTTACCCTCCACGCTGCTCTCCAATGCTAAATTGGTGATCCCTTGGTGCCTCAAAACATGTCCTACATTTCGATCCCTTCTTCTAGTCAAGTTGTGCCACAAACTTCTCTTCTCCCCAATCCTATTCAATACCTCCTCATTAGTTATCTGATCTACCCATCTAATCTTCAGCATTCTTCTGTAGCACCACATTTCGAAAGCTTCTATTCTCTTCTTGTCCAAACTATTTATTGTCCATATTTCACTTCCATACATGGCTACACTCCATACAAATACATTCAGAAACGACTTCCTGACACTTAAATCTATACTCGATGTTAACAAATTTCTCTTCTTCAGAAACGCTTTCCTTGCCATCGCCAGTCTACATTTTATATCCTCTCTACTTCGACCATTATCAGTTATTTTGCTCTCCAAATAGCAAAACTCCTTTAGTACTTTAAGTGTCTCATTTCCTAATCCAATACCCTCAGCATCACCCGACTTAATTCGACTACATTCCATTATCCTCGTTTTGCTTTTGTTGATGTTCATCTTATATCCTCCTTTCAAGACACTGTCCATTCCGTTCAACGGCTCTTCCAAGTCCTTTGCTGTCTCTGACAGAATTACAATGTCATCGGTGAACCTCAAAGTTTTTATTTCTTCTCCATGTATTTTAATTCATACTCCAAATTTTTCTTTTGTTCCCTTCACTGCTTGCTCAATATACAGATTGAATAACATCGGGGAGAGGCTACAACCCTGTCTCACTCCTTTCCCAACCACTGCTTCCCTTTCATGCCCCTCAACTCTTATAACTGCCATTTGGTTTCTGTACAAATTGTAAATAGCCTTTAGTTTCCTGTATTTTACCCCTGCCACCTTCACAATCTGAAAGAGAGCAAGAACTGTTACCTGGCGATTTAGTGAAGCGGAGGGCATTTGCTGTGTGGGCGTTTCAAAAGATGGCGGAAGATAACGATTGGTTGGGTACGTGTTGTGGACCGACGAAGTTTATTTCACGCTCCGAGGGTCTGTCAACGCCCACAACTGCAGAATTTGGGCTACCTAAAATCTTAAAACTGTCGTAACTCCATTCCACGACGAGAAAGTCACGGTATGGGTTGTATTTACCACATCTACCGTTATCGGGCCTTTTTTCTTCGAGGAAATGCGTGATTCTGGTTTTGTAACTGCTACCGTGACGGGTGAGAGGTACGCCGATATGTTACAGAATCGCATCATCCCCAGCCTGGCTGATAAACACCTGCTGGTACGTACGATGTTTATGCAGGATGGCGCTCCATCCCATATTGCTAGACGCGTGAAAGATCTCTTGCGCGCGTCGTTTGGTGGTGATCGTGTGCTCAGCCGCCACTTTCGTCGTGCTCGGCCTCCCAGGTCCCCAGACCTCAGTCCGTGCTATTATTGGCTATAGGGTTACCGCAAGTGTATCGTGATCGACCGACATCTCTAGCGATGCTGAAAGACTACATTCGACGCCAATGCCTCACCATAACTCCGGACTTGCTTTACAGTGCTGTTCGCAACATTATTACACGACTACAGCTACTGTTGAGGAATGATGGTGGACATATTGAGCATTTCCTGTAAAGAACATCATCTTTCGAGAATGAGATTTTCACTCTGCAGCGGAGTGTACGCTGATATGAAACGTCCTGGCAGATTAAAACTGTGTGCCGGACCGAGACTCAAAATCGGGACCTTTGCCTTCCGCGGGCAAGTGCTCTACCAACTGAGCTACCCAAGCACGACTCACGCCCCGTCCTCACAGCTTTACTTCCGCCAGTACCTCGTCTCCTATCTCTCCCGAGTTCGAGTCTCGGTCCAGCACACAGTTTTAATCTGCCAGGAAGTTTCTTTATCATCATCTTTGCTTTGTCTTACTTTGTTATGCTAATTATTGCTATGCTGATCAGATGAAGTGCCATCTGACGGACATTTTTTGAACTTTTGTATTTTTTTTGGTTATAATAAAACCCCATGTCATTCCAAGCGTGTGTGTCAATTTGTACTTCTCTATCTACATTATTCGGTGATTTATTCAGTTTTCAAATTTATACTGACTTTTTGATCACCCGGTACTTGATACCTCCTGTAGTCTTGCGCAGTGGTTTCCATGTCAAAACAGGAACGAAGAGCTCCATTCTGGAGACTGCGTTGCGAAAGCACATCTCCAGCAGGGCCACCTGCGCTGCGCACTTCGCCGGTTTGCGCGCCAGAGGTCGTCGACGCCATTTGTGGAAAGTGGCGCGCGGGCCGGCGCGCCGCCCAAACCGCCCCCGGCGGCAACTTGGCACGAAGCCGGTGACACGACGTCGCAGCGCGCCCGTACAGACATACATAATTCATGTCTGGATGCCACGCGGGCCTCATTACTGCTGCCAGATCCGTGATGGCGCATCTCTCAACACTGCCCTGTCCTGCGTCTGTGCACCCGGAGTGTTGGGCTGCGACTCCACATCCATAAATGCACACAGCTTCTAGGTGTGTTCCGTAACCTTTCTATACGGCATAAGAATATTCGGTTGTTCACCCTCCACCTTAACACGGAATCTCATATTACTCGCCCGCTTTGCGCAATGGGCCAGTATTGTCGAATGTGGTTGGTGGCAATTTGTTTCACTACCGACGCTAGATCTGCATTTCAAGTCACACAAACACCGTAGTAACACCACATATTATGAACCTTCCCAGGACCGTCATTTGGCGAGACGCGAACGTCGGTGACAAAGGACCTTTTCTTAACGAACTTGTAATATTTCTGGCTTATTCAGCCATCATATTAGGCTCCACGAAGCTATTTCCAGGACAGTGGAGATGCGAGAAGCATAGAGATGACGCAATGTGGGATGAGGTACCGGTGACAGATCTTAGATTCGGTACCATTCCCGTGAGAAAGACCGCCTGCATGATGCTGCTGCTCTGTGATTGGCTGCTATGTTCGGCGGAAGGGCGCCAAAACGTTAAACTTTAGTTGATATTATTAATTAAACCTGTCATCCAAATCACTTCATTCTTTTTTAAAAAATATCTCTCAACAGCCAGCTATCAATCAGTCATTTCAAAATTATTAAAATCAAAGTATTACTGAAACAAAAGACTGACGATATTACTGCCGATGTACTTCGGTGGCGTTCGGGTCACGCCTTGCTGGGTTGGCTCGCGAAGTGTCTCGGGCAGTCCGGCTCTCCAGTTCTGACCGTTCCAGTAGGCAGACATGTTGTCTATTATAGCAGTATTTGTTTCATGCAATTTTATTTGCTACAGTTCCGACCGTCGCTAGGTACAGACATGTTGTCTGTAACAGTAGTATTTGATTCATTTAATTTTATTCTCCAGTTCCAGTAGACACACGTGTTGTCTGTGGCAGGATGTATTTCATGTTATTTTAGCCAGATATGACTATGGAAAGATATGTTCAATACGTTGTGATCAAGAATAGTTTCTCGTGTCTATATCAATAAAAACGCGAGTGGCATCCCAAATGAGTTATAGTTTATTCGTAGCAGCAGTTCCTTGCGAAGTTAATTTCAGCCTCAATAAAAGAATCCACGACCCGCGTGCTGTTTTCTGCGCTGGGGACATCATCATGATGAAGACAGCAGGTTAGTGAAGTGTACAAGAACTTAAGTATTCCACACAGGGCAGTGGAAACAACTAGGCACCTCACGTGTATTGCATGCACAGTACAAATGTGCTCAGTGAAACGTCATCTGCAGTAATGAAGAGGAGGTAAAGAAGGATGAAAGTATTAACACTATCCCACTTTTATTCCTTTTTCTTGCCGTACCCACTGATCTGTACGTAATTTCTCTGTTGATTTATTTCGAGTAACTTCAAAATTCGATCGCGATTCATGCTGCTAAATTTCCGAGAGAAAAGAAACTTACTTCATGATAATGATTATTAGAATTGTTACTAGAAATATATACCAGAACAGCTGCCTATAATAACCCATATTAACGACTGACTGTTTCGGCATTTATCGCCATTGTCAAGTACCTGCAAATGCAATTCTGGCGAGACCGTGCATAGATGTGTATATCATTTATATTAAAGTGACTACCACATAACTAATGAAGAGGTATTGAATACAACTGAGGAGAAATTTGTGTCTCAACTTGACTAGACGAAGGGATCAGTTGGTAGAACATGTTCTGAGGCGTGAAGGGATCACCAATTTAGTATTGGAGGGTAGCGTGGAGGGTAAAAATCGTGGAGGGAGAAAATGGTTCAAATGGCTCTCAGCACTACGGGACTTAACATCGGAGATCGTCAGTTCCCTAGAACTTAGAAATACTTAAACCTAACTAACATAAGGACATCACACACATCCATGTCCGAGGCAGGATTCGAACCTGTGACCGTTGCAGTCGCGCGGTTCCGGACTGAAGCGCCTAGAACCGCTCGGCCACCGCGACCGGCGTACAGGTAGACCAAGAGATGAATACACTAAGCAGATGCAGAAGGATGTAGGTTCCAGTATGTACTGGGGGAAGGGGGGGGGGGGAGATGAAGATTGCACACGATAGAGTAGCATGGAGAGCTGCATCAAAGCAGTCTCTGGACTGAACAACACACAACAACAACACATACAGCACTAACGTCTAGAATGATGTGACGTCCGTATTACGTCATTAGTGAACTGTCCTATCACTGTCAATGTTCTGATTAGATGGCAAATGCCGTAAACATACTTAAAACAATGTATATTTACTAAGATTGTACAGATGAAGGGCGATATTACTTCACTAACTGAGTTTTGTCACGATTTTCTTTGCTTGTTGTATATATTATTTTCGATTCATACTTTTACGTCTTGTACAATTTCAATAAACTATTTGTAGTAGTATTTCTGTCTAAATTCTGTATGTTCGTTTAATATTTCTTGTGGACATTTCCTCGTGTGTGTGTGTGTGTGTGTGTGTGTGTGTGTGTGTGTGTATTTCCAGTTCTTCAAGAATGTTCATTGCAAGACCTTTTGGTATTCTGTGCAGGCTTTGGAGAGTATTTTCGACTATCAGAAACGTGGTTTTGATTTTTCAAGTTCAGAAAGAAGGTCAAATGATTATTCTCGCTGTTTCTAATGTTTCCTTTATATCTGACGTTAAAATTTCTTCCTCTTCGGCCAACGTAAAAGTTATTGGATTTGCTACATGTTATTTTATATATGCCTGAGTTTTCATATTCGGATGTTCTAGTGGTGTCAATCTTGCAACGAACATCTTGAAGAATTCGAAATTCACGTAAGAACGAATTTTACGAGCTACATTCAGTTCGATTTTAAACCACCATATCACTACGATGGATAAAGATTAGTGGATAAAAAATTTCGTTTTGGCGTTATGCATTTATGTAACTTCTTGCAAAGTTTGAACTGATTCGTACAAGTTGTAAGTATAGAAGTTGTGCGCTACAAAAGTCTTCCAGAAAAACGTTATCTTTGCACGTAATATCCGAACCGTTCACATTAGATGCGCATTAATTTCAGCAAAAATTAAAGTTTTTTTACAGATAGAATTAATGGATCCGTGCAATTCGCATGGGCTCCAGCTCCGGTTCGTCGTTGAAATTTTGCTTAATATACTGTAATATAGCGGCAATAAGACCGACGTTCGAGTAGCTATACAAACGGCCGCTGATCCGCGGTAAGCCAAAACCTTATTACCACATGTTCCAAACTCAAATACGAGGGGCGTTTGCGAAGTCTGTGCAAAGTCCAAGAGGTGACACCACCGGCCCGTATAGAGGTCATGTTTAGTTAGTAGCATCTTTGGAAAGAGCGCACACCAAGTTTCAGCCATATTGGTATATTTATTTGTTTTTGGCATTCGTGTGAATCAAGGAAGTCGAGTGATTGTCAAACAATGGAGGAAAAAGAATTTCGTGTGGTGATTAAACATTACTTTATGAAAGGCAGAACGCCTCAGGAGACTAAAGAGAAGCTTGATAAACATTACCGTGACTCTGCACCTTCGATTACAACATTTTATAAGTGGTTTCAAAATTTTCGGTGTGGCCATATGGGCACAAGTTCTGGACGACCTGTGGAGGTTACGACTCCAGAAATCATTGATAAAATCCATGATACGGTGATGGATGACAGAAGAGTTAAGGTGCGTGAGATTTCTAATGCCGTGGGCATCTTGAATGAATGGGTACATAATATTTTCATAAACAATTGAACATGAGAAAGCTATCCGCAAGATGGGTTCCGCAATTGCTCACGCTTGACCAAAAACGGAATCGTGTGAAGTGTTGCAGGGATGGTTTGCAGCTGTTCAGGAAGAATCCGCATGACTTTAAGCGTCGTTTCGTCACTGTGGATGAATCATGGATTACTATACTCCTGAGACCAAACAACAATCTAAACAATGGGTTACCAAGGCAGAATCTGCACCAAAAAAGGCGAAGACCATTCCTTCGGTCGGAAAGGTTATGGCGGTTGTCTTTTGGGAATCGCAAGAGATAATCCTCATCGACTATCTGGAAAAGGGCAAAACTATTACAGGTGCATATTATTCATCGTTATTTGACAGTTTGAAAACCGAGCTGCAAGAAAAACGCCGGCGATTGGATCGCAAAAGAAGTCCTTTTCCATCATGACAATGCACCAGCACGCACTTCAGCAGTTGTGGTCGCAAAATTAATGGAAACAGGATTCCAACTCGTTTCACATCCTCGCTATTCTCCAGACTTTTCTCCCTCGGACTACTATTTGTTCCCCAATTTGAAGAAGTGGCTGGTGGGACAAAGACTTTATTCAAGCGAGGAGGTGATTGCAGCAACTAATAGCTATTTTGCAGACTTGAACAATTCCTATTATTCGGACAGCGTCGGACGAAGTGTGTAAGTCTGAAAGGAGACTATGTCGGAAAATAAAAAAGGTTTACCCCAAACACGTAAGTAGTTTTTATTTTTGCACGGACTTTTCAAACGCCGCTCGTAGGAACCGAGCACTCTAACTGCGATTTTGCACGCGTCCCTTTCGGACACGTTTGTTACTGCGCCTGTCTGTCTGCGTCTATCGTTTTTAAGATATCGTGTATGGAATGCATTTATAGATCGTTCGGCACTTTACTGAAGCTTGCCAATGTTACTGTCAGAAGAGATCGTGTATTGACCCTTCGGCGTTGGTCAGAATACAGCCGCACGAAGTCGGGGAGTACAGAGCCACCGCCGTGTGGCGTGGTGAGAGGTTTCCTTCGGCAGCAGCTCTGCCGATGCCTGCGTCTCTCCACTTCACTGCAGACAGCGCAGCCCTTCCCTGTCCCGCCATGGTGCGGCGGCTGGAGAAGTTCTCGGCGGGACGTGCGGGCAGCCTTGCAAGACTCCAGGCGTGTCTTCGCCCCACGCCGCTCCCCCGTCCGCATTCCGCTGCAGTCGCGGCGCTCGCGACCTTGCACAGCCGAGCCGATCCATGCTGCTGCGTGCGCCGCGTATGAGCAATACGCCTCCACTGCTTCCCCCGTCTCCAATACAGCGCGCACTGCGCATCAGAGTGTCGAAACTAAATATACCACCGGTAAAAAGACCTCGATCGCCGCCAGGCAATTGGAGCGCTACAGGTTCATCATTTCTTTTTATTATTCCATGATTCCAAATCTCCCATATACATTGCCGGAAAGAAAGTCGTAGACCCTTCCAGAGGCTCCCAGTTAGCTCAAGATTTATTGTTGCAACAGAGTACATGAAATGATCACACTGACTGATTGTAATATTTCTGGCTTATTCAGCCATCATATTAGGCTCCAGGAAGCTATTCCCAGGGCAGTGGAGATGCAAGAAGCATAGAGATGACGCAATGTGGGATGAGGTAGCGGTGACAGATGTTAGATTCGGTACCATTCCCGCCTGCATGATGCTGCTGCTCTGTGATTGGCTGCTGTGTTCGGCGGTATGCGCCAAACCGTTAAACTTTAGTTGCTATTATTAATTAAACCTGTCATCCGAATTACTTCATTTTTTTTAAATAAACATCTCTCAACAGCCAGCTATCAGTCAGTCATTTCAAAATTATTAAAATCAAAGTATTACTAAAACAAAAGATTGACAATATTACTACCGATGCACTTCGGTAGCGTTCGGGCGCGCGAAGTCTCTCTCCAGTTCTGACCGTTCCAGTACGCAGACATGTTGTCTGTTATAGCAGTATTTGTTTCATGCAATTTTATTTACCACAGTTCCGGCCGTCGCTAGGTACAGACATGTTGTCTGTGGCAGGATGTATTTCATGTTATTTTAGCCAGATATAATGACTGTGGAAATATATATGTTCAATACGTTGTGATCAAGAATAGTTTCTCGTGTCTATATCAATAAAAAACGCGAGCGGCATCCCAAATGAGTTATAGTTTATTCGTAGCAGCAGTTCCTTGCGAAGTTAATTTCAGCCTCAAGAAAAAGAATCCACGACCCGCGTGCTGTTTTCTGCGCTGTGGACATCATCATCATGAAGACAGCAGGTTAGTGAAGTGTACAAGAACTTATGTATACCACACAGGGTAGTGGAAACAACTAGGCACCTCACGTGTACTGCATGCACAGTACAAATGAGCTCAGTGACACGTCATCTGCAGTAATGCAGAGGAGGTAAAGAAGGATGAAAGTATTAACACTGTAACCTCCCCAGAGAAAATTTGAAAGACAATATTTAAATGTTAACGAGAATAGAACCTAGTGTAACCTCCCAGCAAATAAAATACACTCCTGGAAATTGAAATAAGAACACCGTGAATTCATTGTCCCAGGAAGGGGAAATTTTATTGACACATTCCTGGGGTCAGATGCATCACATGATCACACTGACAGATCCACAGGCACATAGACACAGGCAACAGAGCATGGACAATGTCGGCACTAGTACAGTATATATCCACCTTTCTCCCATGGAGACGATCGTAGAGATGCTGGATGTAGTCCTGTGGAACGGCTTGCCATGCCATTTCCACTTGGCGCCTCAGTTGGACCAGCGTTCGTGCTGGACGTGCAGACCGCGTGAGACGACGCTTCATCCAGTCCCAAACATGCTCAATGGGGGACAGATCCGGAGATCTTGCTGGCCAGGGTAGTTGACTTACACCTTCTAGAGCACGTTGGGTGGCACGGGATACATGCGGACGTGCATTGTCCTGTTGGAACAGCAAGTTCCCTTGCCGGTCTAGGAATGGTAGAACGATGGGTTCGATGACGGTTTGGATGTACCGTGCACTATTCAGTGTCCCCTCGACGATCACCAGTGGTGTACGGCCAGTGTAGGAGATCGCTCCCCACACCATGATGCCGGGTGTTGGCCCTGTGTGCCTCGGTCGTATGCAGTCCTGATTGTGGCGCTCACCTGCACGGCGCCAAACACGCATACGACCATCATTGGCACCAAGGCAGAAGCGACTCTCATCGCTGAAGACGACACGTCTCCATTCGTCCCTCCATTCACGCCTGTCGCGACACCACTGGAGGCGGGCTGCACGATGTTGGGGCGTGAGCGGAAGACGGCCTAACGGTGTGCGGGACCGTAGCCCAGCTTCATGGAGACGGTTGCGAATGGTCCTCGCCGATACCCCAGGAGCAACAGTGTCCCTAATTTGCTGGGAAATGGCGGTGCGGTCCCCTACGGCACTGCGTAGGCGGTCTTGGCGTGCATCCGTGCGTCGCTGCGGTCCGGTCCCAGGTCGACGGGCACGTGCACCTTCCGCCGACCACTGGCGACAACATCGATGTACTGTGGAGACCTCACGCCCCACGTGTGCAGCAATTCGGCGGTACGTCCACCCGGCCTCCCGCATGCCCACTATACGCCCTCACTCAAAGTCCGTCAACTGCACATACGGTTCACGTCCACGCTGTCGCGGCATGCTACCAGTGTTAAAGACTGCGATGGAGCTCCGTATGCCACGGCAAACTGGCTGAAACTGACGGCGGCGGTGCACAAATGCTGCGCAGCTAGCGCCATTCGACGGCCAACACCGCGGTTCCTGGTGTGTCCGCTGTGCCGTGCGTGTGATCATTGCTTGTACAGCCCTCTCGCAGTGTCCGGAGCAAGTATGGTGGGTCTGACACACCGGTGTCAATGTGTTCTTTTTTCCATTTCCAGGAGTGTAATTTATTGACAATGACAATGAAATGAGAAATAGCAATCTGAGCCATGTGTAAGCTCCCAACAAAAAATGAAAGTCAATTCAATGATAATGAAATCTCAGTGACAATGAAAATGCAAATAGACCGAAATATCGATCTTAGGCCGTATTCTTACCTCAGTTAAATTGCATCTGCTCTTATTTTTCGCCATAGCTTGGAGGAAATGCATCGCAAAAATTCTTTGAACTTAAGTAAATTTTTTCTTTAAGGAAATGCTTGGGAAATTTTCTTTCAATAAAATGTTTGTTTTGTTAAAATGCTTGGTTTGAAAACAAAATTATTATTGGGGCGATTCTTGAATAAATTAATTACACTTAAGATGCATTACATTATCAGATGAGCGCAATGCTGCTTCATTACCTTATTTAAAAAATATACCTCGTCCTGAATCTTGACCAGAGTCCCATGTCGACGCCCGCCGGCTCCTTACACACAACTCCGACTGTCTCTCGCGCGCTACTACATGCTCTCGCGACTCGCTACGTACAACTGAACTCTCTCGCAACTCTACCGCAACTGCAACTGCCGACTCCCTACATGCAACTGAACTCTCGCGCGGTCAAGCGCAGACTAGCAACGATAAATAACTCTCTGGTCAGAGATTCTGTCATGCCTCGCCATCGCTGTACTAAATACATACGCGTTTCAACACTATCTCACTTTTATTCCTTTTTCTTGCCGTAAGATCAACAGCGCAAGCGGTTCTGAGGTACTAGGTATCGAACCATGCCGGAACACCCTTATTAGTGCTAGGTATAGCCTTCACAGGCAGCAATGCAGTCGCTGACTCGGGCATCCAGTCGATCGTACAAATGGCAAATTCTGTCCTGGGATACGTTATGCCACGCCTGTTCGATCTCTTGGCACATAGTTTTGCAAGAGTCGCACAAGTCACTTATCGTCCCATCATATGCCACACGTGCTCGACTGGAGACATGTCCAGAGATTGTGATGGCCAGGGAAGTTGCTGTACGTCTTGCAAGCACGTTGTGTTTCACGGGCAGTGTGTGGGCGAGCATTACCCTGTTGGAACACCAGATTCCTTTGGCAAGAACGGGGAAAGAACGACTTTCTGCATGTATATAGCGCTGGTTAGCGTCCCCTCCAGTAACAGCAAAGCTGAATGAGAGCTGTAGCTTATGGCACCCCACACAATAAGGCGTGGGATGGGGCCATTGTGTCTTGGACGAATGCACTTTACGAGACAGCACTCACCAGGTCTACATTGTACATGCAAATAACCATCAGTTGCACGAAGGCAGAATCTCCTTCGATCGCTGAAGACCACAACACTCCATTCAATCTCCCAAGTGATCCTCTGATGGCAACAGTCGAGCTATGCACGTCGACTCTAGGGCGTGAGTCGAAGACCAGCTAGAGGTGTACGTGAAATGAACAGTTTGCAAGAGTTTGTGTTGACACACCGGCGCTCACAAGCCCTCTTAACTGGGCTGTGATGGTTGTATATGATCTGTCACTGCTGCCCTTACAACACGACGATCCTGCTGGGCATTCGTGCTGTGTGGACGTCCAGGACCCCATCTACTGGTGTGAGAATGTTCACGTGACCGCTGATACCAGCATCGTTACGCATCTGACGCCATGTGTTGAAGACATTCACCACAGCACTCCTCAAACACCCGACAAGTTGTACACTGCCGAAGCTCTGGGCCATCACAATCTGCCCTACTTTAAACTCTGAGAGATTGCGCGCCTCCCCCATTCTACACACGACCAGCACTCTCATTGATACTAAATGCACCGTACGTGTGTCTGACTAGCAGTCATTCCTTGTGAAGTGACGCTGCTATCGTCTGAACGGCTTTACATCGACAGTAAGTCGGTGGTGATACTGATCGGGCCTATCAGTGTATGATGATATGTACGGAAACACTAACTAAAGAAGTTTTTTTTTTTTGTTACAGTGGTCTCCAGCCGCAGGGCTGCTATGCTAACAGAGAAGGCACTTTGCGTGATCAAGTTGTGCAACATTGAGTCTGCAAAAGCGTATGAATGCAAAACCATTTTCGCATATGTTTCTCGTCGTGCGTATCGACTTGGAGCAGCTGAATACGACACAGTTTCATTTGCACGCGTTGTCTCAGCTCTCTCCAGGGCTTTGGAATCCCTAGTTCGTGACTGGCAGGAGATGCTGACTTTTGTGGGTTTCTGAGGAATGATTCCTTGATCAATCCAAAAAGTTCCTTAGCTGTCGATTGCCGTCCTCTGCTGCTGTCTTTACAAAAATTTTGTTTTCTTAAACTTCCAGTCCCACTCGTAAATGGACTTTTTGGGAAGTACAGCGTTGTAAAATGAGGTCCAGAATTTATGACGCACTGCGGTGGCTGACTCGGTCTTGCATAATTCCATCACGCAAAATGATTTTACCATTGGTCTAGCAGCCACTTCGATGGCAGTCATAGTAACAAAAACAATTTCTCGAGTTGATGTCTCCATACATATAATCTTATAATACCGCAATATATTTTTTTGCAGTCACTTGAATGTGTCTAGGTGGTTTTGAATACCCTTGCGGAGTAGTGAAGATGATTTGGTACGTAGCAAGACTTCATTTCTTTAAATATCTTGTTGTGACAGGTTAATTGTAATTACACGTCTTTTATGCTGCCTGGAAGCTCTGGCTGACCAAAAATAATGTTGACCACGCATGAGTCCTCGTGTTAAAAGTAAGATGTTTCCGAGAGGAAACGGAGTTTATTACGAGGGCGCGTGCTAAAAAGTAGTGCCTCCGAACTTTTTTGTCGAAACTGTAAAAGCTATTCAAATAAAACAAACGTTATTAACATTCTTGTTGTTGTTGTGGTCTTCAGTCCTGAGACTGGTTTGATGCAGCTCTCCATGCTACTCTATCCTGTGCAAGCTGCTTCATCTCCCAGTACTTACTGCAACCTACAGCCTTCTGAATCTGCTTAGTGCATTCATCTCTTGGTCTCCCTCTACGATTTTTACCCTCCACGCTGCCCTCCAATGCTAAATTTGTGATCCCTTGATGCCTCAGAACTTGTCCTACCAAACGGTCCCTTCTTCTTGTCATGTTGTGCCACAAACTCCTCCTCTCCCCAATTCTATTCCATACCTCCTCATTAGTTATGTGATCTACCCATCTAATCTTCGGCATTCTTCTGTAGCACCACATTTCCAAAGCTTCTATTCTCTTCTTATCTAAACTATTTATCGTCCACGTTTCACTTCCATACATCGCTCACTCCATACAAATACTTTCAAAAACGACTTCCTGACACTTAAATCTATACTCGACGTTAACAAATTTCTCTTCTTCAGAAACGCTTTCCTTGCCATTGCCAGTCTACATTTTATATCCTCTCTACTTCGACCATCATCAGTTATTTTACTCCCTAAATAGCAAAACTCCTTTACTACTTTAAGTGTCTCATTTCCTAATCTAATTCCCTCAGCATCACCCTATTTAATTTGACTACATTCCATTATCTTCGTTTTGCTTTTGTTGATGTTCATCTTATATCCTCCTTTCAAGACACTGTCCATTCCGTTCAACTGCTCTTCCAAGTCCTTTGCTGTCTCTGACAGAATTACAATGTCATCGGCGAACCTCAAAGTTTTTACTTCTTCTCCATGAATTTTAATATCTACTCCGAACCTTTCTTTTGTTTCCTTTATTGCTTGCTCAATATACAGATTGAATAACATCGGGGATAGGCTACAGCCCTGTCTCACTCCCTTCCCAACCACTGCTTCCCTTTCATACCCCACGACACTTATAACTGCCATCTACTTTCTGTACGAATTGTAAATAGCCTTTCGCTCCCTGTGTTTTACCCCTGCCACCTTCAGAATTTGAAAGAGAGTATTCCAATCAACATTGTCAACAGCTTTCTCTAAGTCTACAAATGCTAGAAACGTAGGTTTGCCTTTTCTTAATCTAGCTTCTAAGATAAGTCGTAGGGTCAGTAATGCCTCACGTGTTCCAATATGTCTACGGAATCCAAACTGATCCTCCTCGAGGTCGGCTTCTACCAGTTTTTCCATTCGTCTGTAAAGAATTCGCGTTACTATTTTGCAGCCGTGGCTTATTAAACTGATAGTTCGGTAATTTCCACACCTGACAACAACTACTTTCTTTGGGATTGGATTTATTATCTGATTTGATCCATTATAAATGGTTTTTGAAAGCCTGCGTCTGTAGATACAATAGGTTTGTTTATAAACAAATAAATCTTCTGCTACCAGTCACGATTTTCTTTATTTTATATTCGCACGACGCATTTCGAGAAATAATTCCCATTTTTAAGTGCGTTTTTTTATGTGTGTTAAGGCATTTCTTTTGATGTTGTCAGTGTGTGTGAGTCTGCTTCATTTTGTTGACGTTTACTGTAATACATAAGAAACGCGATTTTTAGTTGGGTATCAGTTCTTTCTGTGAGGTTAGTGGCTAGAGTTTGAGAACAATTTGTACTTTCAGTTTTCTAATGGTCCATTTGTGTAGAGAGTCACACACACACTTAACATCACACACAACTTGTACATTTTACACATCGAAAATATCTTATATAAACAAAACAGTTACAAAAATCTTCTTATAGGTAGTTCACAGAGATAACATTATAGGTCTTCCACAGATTATGATATGCTTTTGTATAGAGGTTAATTTATCTTTACAATTTGGCTCATGAATTACTTATACTGATTTTACAATTGTGCTTATTTCTATGTTTTATTATTTTTATTTAAGTATATTAAGTATATCATATTATGTTTCGATAATATACTTAAATAAAAATAATAAAAATGAAGATTTGGCCTTTTCTGACTACCACCTGAAGCAGACCTTAGGATGTCTTAATTCTATAATTTACAATCTAAACATAAAATAATGATTAAGGCAACTAATCCTACTAAATGATAAACGTTGTTCCTGCTTATATATTTACTGTATATTGAAAAAACCTACATATTACAACGTTTATATTTCCTAAGTAAAATTACTAATCAATTGTCCAACTCTGCCCCTTATTATGACTGTGTGGTCTAATATCAATATCGCGAAATGACTGACATCATCTACGTACCAAACACTAGAAGACACTACTTTCGAAGATGATCTACGGTGGTGTGGAACCTCAGTGGAAATAAACTAACGTGATCACACAGCAGTTTAGCTTTTATAGCCCTAATAATTCGAAGCAATTTGCGATATCACTGTATGTACTGTGTCCGGTGCATCGAAGTGATTGTTCTCATTCTCTTCTCCGACGATGGAAGAACTCCAGCCACAAATAAAGGCTTTCAAACACTAGGACGGCAGAAGGCGGTCCTCTGACTAATCTACTCTGATACTGTCTTCTCCTCTCTGTGTTCTACAGACGAGAAACGCGAACTCCCAGCCACAAGGATGCCGTTCAGACGTCTCAACGTGAGTATAGGTAGAGGAAGTGCTCTCAATTACTGAACGCTGCGTACTCAACGACGACTTCCAACCCAGAGGTGAAGTCCAGAATCGTATAGGTTCGCAACAGTACAGTGCCTAACTGTTTTAACTATAAACTCTCCTGAGAGCAAAGACAGCAAGTCCATCCGTACCAACAAAGCTGATATCGAGCGACCGTCACACACGGGCGCTCACAACGGAAGACCCCGTCTCTGCACCGCTGGCCTCCCAACTCCCCACCATCGTAACTCCGAAAACTAATCATATTCCCGAAACCACGGAATATTCTCCCTCTGTACAGATTCTTCCGAACGCCGACCAACCATATTTTAGTCTTTTGTCGTCCAGCGCGGAAATTTTGCTAGGAAATGCCTAAAATCATACAATGGTACGCTTCTGAGTGAAAATCCTTGGAAATAACCCAGCCTGTGTGATTTCCGATGTGACGTTTCCTCGTTCCTCTCAGCTGCGTCCATGATCTTCGTAGTTTCCTAAGTATAACCCTTCCCGTCCGGCTACAACACCGGCCGGTGGGGACTCTATTGTGCTCCAGAGCCCAGGTGCCACGACGCCCATCTAGCTACTTCCTGTGTTAAAGCAGGACCAACTCCTGTGCGGGCCTTCCACCCAGAGCTTGAGTTTTTTCTGCCGTTTCATCTCCACTGGCGTTCCAAACTCTACTACTATAGGCAATCATTCATTACGCCGTTTTTATAATAAAGACACTCCGTCACCTTTCATGTAATAAGCGTACAATTATTTGCAAGGCGTACGTGACAATGTGACATATATACGATGTTATACCTATAAAATAATACCTAATGTGGTTGTAGATGACGGCAAAGTATGTGGAGCCGGCCGGAGTGGCCGAGCGGTTCTAGAAGCTACAGTCTGGAACCGCGCGACCGCTACGGTCGCAGGTTCGAATCCTGGTTTAAGTAGTTCTAAGTTCTAGGGGGCTGATGACCTCAGAAGTCAAGTCCCATAGTGCTCAGAGCCATTTAACCCAAAGTATGTGGATGAGTGTTTGTAAGGTGCGAAATTATAGCCACGTTACAAACTGTCATATAACAAATTCTCAATTTTCTTTTCCATTTTTCTGTATATTACTCTTGTAGCAACTTCGATACATGAGCTTTTAAGCTGGTTGTGTGATAATTCTCGCACTTGTTGGCTCTTGGAGTCTCAAACTGTTAGCAGCGCTGATCTGCAAAAGCCGTCCACAGATTTCCCCTGGCGAAAGCGTAGGTGCCAGCATGGGTTAAAGCCGCAGCGTAGCACTCGTCTGCAAGCCCGGAGATGTCGTGGCATCCATCCCGCCAAGGAGGTTCAAATCCATTCTACCCTCACTGACAGGAAAGATTCTAACCTGACCTCCTCGATGTCGCCAAAAACTGACGGAGGAGATCTGACGCAGCGTGACCAAACTGTCGGATGTTGCTGCGTCCGGCGACCATTGTCATTCCACCGGCTGTCGAGTGTCAACAACAGCGCAGCCCCAGTGGTCTGCCCAGTGCCTCACTGGTCAGCCACCTGTTGCGCGCGTGCGGGGCGTCGTGTACGCGACGCTGGTTGCACGAGCAGAACCTGCGTGACGCAGCGTGTCTTGCAGAGGCTTTGCTGCCGTCGCAGCGTGAGGGAATGCGGCCCGGCGCTGTGGCGTGTCGCGGTGGCTACGGCTGCGTGGGGGGCGCTATGTGGGTCGCGCAGACGAGCAGTTCCGCTCGGCGGGCCGGCTGCCCCCGAGCTCTGCTGTAGGCTGGTCGCCTGCGCCGGCACGCGCACACGCAGCCGCCAGAACGCACTTTCCATTCCGGAGTACCGGGCTTCAATACCGGTTCGGTCATCTTCCACCCTACATCTGTCTCAGGACAGGTACGGCTACCGACTTTCCCCTTGCCCCGTACCTCTACTTTAACCTGCTGCCAATTTCGTCCCTTGTTTTATGATTACGATGTTGGATTCAGAACGCTCAACATCGTCGTCATCAGTGCCATTAGTTGATATCAACATACACATCTCTTAGCTTGAACGATGTCTGTTCCCACAAGAGACTCTCCCCCCTACAATTACACAGGAAGATGTTGTTAAGGTCGTCTTCAGTCCAAAAACTGGTTTGATGCAGCTGTCCATGCTACTCTATCCGTGCAAGCCTCTTCATCTTCGAGTGACTCTTGGAATCTACATCCTTCTGAATCTGCTCATTGTATTCATCTCTTGGTCTCTCTCCACGATTTTTAGCCGCCCCCCCCCCCCATGCTTCCCTTCAGTACTAAACTGGTAATCCCTTGATTCCTCAGGATGTGTCCTACCAACCAAGTCAAGTTGGGCCACAAATTCCTCTTCTCCCCAATTCTATTCAGTACCTCCTCATTAGTCACATGATTTACCCACCTAATTCTTCTGTGACACAGTATTTCGAAAGCTTCTATTCTCTTCTTGTCTAAACTGTTTATCGTCCACGTTTCACTTCCATACAATGTTAGGAGATTTCTTCATAATGTCTGCCTATGAGGACATACAAATGTGGTTCGTATGAATCAAACTCGACCAACCGTTTGCAAAAAGAAGTCTTAACACAATGATTGGCTACGGCAGCAGTTCTGGGTTGTGATACTCGGGCTGCAATTCGTGTAAATATAATTGCATCACTTTTGAATATTTACTCTGTGGTGTACACTGACGCCGGCCGGTGTGGCCGTGCGGCTCTAGGCGCTTCAGTCTGGAGCCGCGTGACCGCTACGGTCGCAGGTTCGAATCCTGCCTCGGGCATGGATGTGTGTGGTGTCCTTAGGTTAGTTCGGTTTAGGTAGTTCTAAGTTCTAGGGGACTGATGACCACAGATGTTAAGTCCCATAGTGCCCAGAGCCATTTGTACCATTTTTTTGTACACTGAAGCGCAGAGAAACTGGTATAGGCATGCGCACTCAAATACAGAGATGTGTAAAGAATGCTGAATATGGCGCTGCGGTCGGCAACGCCTATATAAGACAACAAGTGTCTGGCGCAGTTGTCAGATCGGTTACTGCTGCTACAATTGCAGGTTATCAAGATTTGAGTGAGTTCGAACGTCGTGTTATAGTCGGCGCACGAGCGATGAAACACGGCACCTCCGAGATAGCGACGAAGTAGGAATTTTCTCGTGAGACCATTTCAGTAGTGTACCGTGAATATCAGGAACCCGGTAAAATTATCAAGTCTCCAACATTGCTGCGGCCGGAAAAAGATTCTGCAAGAACGGGACCAACGACGACTGAAAAGAATCGTTCAACGTGACAGAATCGCAATCCCCAAATTGCTGTAGATTTCAATGCTGGGCTATCAGCACTTGTCAGCGTGCGAACCATTCAACGAAACGTCATCGATATGGGCTTTCGGAACCGAAGACGGACTCCTGTACCCTTGATGACTGCACGACACAAAGTTTCACTCCTCGCCTGGGCCCGTCAACACCGACACTGGACTGTTGGTGATTGGAAACATGTTGCCTGGCCGGACGAGTCTCGTTTCAAACTGCATCGAGGGAGTGGACACGTACGGGTATGGAGATAACCTCATGAATCCATGGACCCTGCACATCACCAGGGGCCTATTCAAGCTAGTGGAGGCTGTCTAATAGAGTGGTTCAAGTGCAGTTAGAGTGATATGGGATCCCTGATACGTCTAGATACGACTCTGACAGGTGAAACGTACGTATGCATCCTATCTGATCATACGCAACCATACATGTCCATTCTGCATTCTGACGGACTTTGGTATTTCCAGCAGGACGATGGGAAACCCCACACGGCCAGAATTGCTCCAGTGATACTCTTCTGAGTTTAAACACTTCCGTTGGCCACTAAACTCTCCAACATGATCATCATCGAGCATATCTGAGACGCCTTGCAACGCGCTGTTCATAAGAGATCTCCACCCCCTCGGATTCTTGCGGATTTATGGACAGCTCTGCGGGATTCATGGTGTCAATTCCCTTCAGCACTACTTGGACGTTAGTTGAGTCCATGCCACGTCGTGGTGGGGCACGCTTTCGTGTTCGTGGCGGCCCTACACGGTATCAGGCAGATGTACCAGTCTCTTTGGCTCTTCAGAGTAACAACCACTTTATGCCTTGTGAATGTCAATTTTATTATTATTTTTACTTGCGCAAAATTGTTTGTATGATCCTACATGACTGCAAAAGAAAATGTTTGTAGAGAATCTACGACATGCAACCTTCATTCTTGAGCACCGAATTACGCTTCGTAGTTTCAACATGTGCATACCAGCAGTTCAAAGGGTGACTGCCATCTCAGCGCATGCATTTACAACTGCCGATACACTCTTTCCGCACTTCCTCAAATGTTGGTTTTGTCTGTTGTAGAAGCACAACAGCCAGTGCGAATCGTGCCCATCAGTTTGTCTTCAGTTTCTTTATCATACGCCAACAAAATCATGTAAAAAAGAGACCACTGTAGATATATATAAGCGATTTTTTATTGGGTGACGATGTAGCGTAATCGACGTTGATGAGGCATACAGTTGTATGTTATGAAACATAAGCAGCTTACTAACAGGTGCTTCTCACACACTGCTCACTGAAGACATTGTAAAGCCGAACACGGGCTCTTATCTTAGCAAACCAATCAGTTTAATTATGTAATTTCACGTCAGAAGCTAGCAAATTCTCTGAACAACGGCCTCTCTGGTCGACAGCTCCAAGTTTTTCTGAATAACGACATGCCGCAAGAATTAGTTCTGGGTGCCATTCTATTTAAATTATATGTCCCTGACACGCCAGTTACTTGCTCTAAGAAAATTCAGTACGGTATGCATATGACCTAGCATTAATATATCAGAACAAAAATATCTAGTATTGCGAAAGCACAGTGTCGAGTGAAATCACGATACTGATCGATTACTTTTGCAAATGGAGACTCCAACTATACCCAAGTAGAACAGAGGTCACAGGGTTCCATCTCCAAAATAAAGAGGCTCACTGAACTCTACACGTGTTATTTGATGTTTCCCACAACTGCATCCCTTAATATTCAGGAGACATCTTTGATCGTACACTTCCATTTAAGCAGCACTGCACGAACCTCTCAAAGACGCTTGGCTCAAAAGTAACAGCCGGAAACACCTCGTGAGCACATACGCTGCGCATTGTTTCAATTTCACAAGTGTATTCAGCTGCAGAGCACACACAACTAAGTCCTCTTGAAAGCCATTACTGGCACTGCCAGATCTACTCACATTCAGTTGTTGCCTGTCCTATCCAATACTGCCCCTGCGGATCTCAGAGGAAAAGCTATGAAGGTGGTAATTCTTAAGACGATACTGACACATAAGAACTGATCTCACAGTAGTGTTTTCAGAATGCACCAGCTGCTATACGCCTTAAGTTACGCAAGCTACACTGGGTCAATCTACACACCACAGACATTTCTGAAGTCATCGAAAAGCGGAAAGAAAGCTCGAGTTAACATCCAACCCAGAATGCTCACGTAACTCAAAATCCGACGAAGAAGACTGCTGGGTTCTGTCTTCCCCGTTGCGAATGGTCGAGACTCGACCGCATGTGGAAGGGACGAGGGAGAGATGGCCACTTCTTGAAGAAGTGGAGCTATCGTGTGAGTGCAGCGAGTGATTATGGTGCAGAGGAGCAGTTTATTAAGACACTGTGTCGAGAGCTGCCCGGTCCATGCCTTTAAAGGAGGTCTGATAGACTTGCATGGTATCGTGAGCTGCGATATGGTTGCCAAATTTACAAAATAAATATAGTACTTCAAGTAGTCTGATGTCTTATTTTTATTTGTATATTAACGTATAATACAGTAAATTTATAAGCAAATATTTTAATCAAGATTGGCATTAACATGAATGTCTAAGAATAAAATAATACAGAGTTATAGTATTTGCAATGATATGCAGCTGTTTGCATGACCATGGCCTTTATATTTAAATTTAATCAATAACAAACCTTCAAATGAACCGATGTCTTATTTCTGTTCCTACAGTAACTAGATCTGGAATGTTAGAGTAGATTCTGTTTATTTTAGCTACGGGTAACATGTATAAAAAGTTAGAGAGTTTGTAATGAACTAACGTTGTTTGTAAGACCGTACACTTTATATTTAAAACCAAGATCGAAAGTTCAAATGAACTGTTGACTTATTTCTGTTCTTATATTAACGTGATCTGGAATATTAGTAAACGGGTAAGTTTAATCTTAAACGCTAATTATTTGTCCGTTATACACGTTCCGTCTCTTCTATTTTAGAAGTGTCCACACCGGTTACTTTGTGTTGTTCTTCACATCCGTGACGCTTTGAAACTGTATTTAGTCACCCCGTCCAGTCTAGGATATCCTGTTATGGACATTTGCGAGCACGTTTCATCAACTTTATTTCCATTGGTACTTTTTTGTGTCTGTTTACCGTGTGAACGCAAATTCCCACAATAAGACATCCTGGACTGCACATACTATATACAGTTCCCTTGTCGCACAGATGCGATGGAGACGCCGCACAAAATCGCCACTGAAGATGCTTCAAGCATGTACCTGAAACGCTTAGCCTATGAGACATAAACAGAGTTTTGTTCAGTAGCGGAGACGGATCTCATGTGCTTAGAAGATAGCAGTAATTTCTTCCTTGCTCATTCTATCAGAAAATCCGCTTTGCATTTTCTTCCAAAGACACATTTGAAATTTATCCCAGTATTTTTATTGCCTCTTTTTCATTGTGCGCCATTCTGAGCGAAAGAGCACTACACTCCAAATCAAATAAGCACTGTCCTTACAATTCTACTTTGCGGAAGTCCATGTTTGCTCAGTCTCATCACTTTGTTTTCTCCCGACATGTACCTTTATTCCACACTTTCCCCATCTTCATAACGTTTCCCACTATAGATCTTACTGCTTCGATTCAGCCAAACAGATGCGCTTTTCTGCGGTTTCCTTCCTCAGTCAAAGTGAATATCAAGAGATTCCTTTGACTAGATCGCATACTGCTTCCTGCACAGCCCTTGTCCAACTGAGCTGTGCGTTATTAATCATACGACGCACGTGCTCTGGATGATTTTGGTGATGGCTGAGTAGAAACCAAACACAACAGCCGCCAGAGCGCAGGCCAGTCGATAACAATGGAATCTCTGCGCACGAATCCCCGTTGATTTGATATGCGTGCAAGGAATGAACAAAGCGATACAAACACTCCGGCGTAACCACATTTAACTTCTAAAGCAAATTTGCTGATTTACCCGTATCGCACTAAAATTGTTCTTTGTTTTTCCGCCGTCCAGATCTATAAACTGTCCTGAGCGGGCTGGTACGACTGTGATGACCGTTTTGGTGTTGCAATGATTTGGCATCATTTTGGACAACGACGGCACTTTATTCCTGCCCGCTTACGTGGTGAATCCATTGCAGCGGAGAATCAGGAGCTATCGTATCTGGTATCGTGATTGCGTGTAGACATCATCTGGAATCGTTTGAACAACTTGTTGACGGAGACAGGCGGGCAGTGGAAAGCATTATTAACTCCAGGACCCAACAAGAACGATGAAAATCGATGTAAGATAAGCATGCGTCTTCTCTCCTACTGCCGTAAACAGGGAATACTTTAACCGCCGAGTTACTTTCACCACTCATACACCAAATTCCATAATGCTACACATCGAAAAAAGTTTTGCATCACCCCGGTTCCCAGAACTCCTGAAGGCAGATATTGCATCACAGACACAGTCCCTTTGACTGTTCAGAGATGTTACCAAACCCGCCCAAAGATGTAAACAAGCATGCATGAACAATGAGCAGCGCCTTTTACACGGAGGAGGTCCGACAGCCGATCAGTTCCAGTCATTCCACCAGGAAGGAGGTACATGGCTCGTGTTGTCTGTAGTTCAACCATGTCTAGACGGTCAATACCGCGGTTCGATCGCGTCCGCATTGTTACTTTGTGCCAGGAAGGGCTCTCAACAAGGGAAGTGTCCAGGCGACTCAGAGTGAATCAAAGCGATGTTGTTCGGACATGGAGGAGATACAGAGAGACAGGAACTGTCGAACACATGCCTCGCTCAGGCCTCCCAAGGGCTACTACTGCAGTGGATGACCGCTACCTATTGATTATGGCTCGGAGGAACCCTGACAGCAACGCCACCATGTTGAATAATGCTTTTTGTGCAGCCACGGACGTCGTGTTACGACTCAAACTGTGCGCAATAGGCTGCATGATGCGCAACATCACTCCCGACGTCCATGGCGAGGTCCATCTTTGCAACCACGACACCATGCAGCGCAGTACACATGGGCCCAACAACATGCCGAATCGACCGTTCAGGACTGGCATCACGTTCTGTTCTCCGACGAGTGTCGCATATGCCTCCAACCAGACAATCGTCGGAGACATGTTTAGAGGCAACCCCGTCAGGCTGAACACCTTAGACACAATATCCAGCGAGTGCAGCAAGGTAGAGGATCCCTGCTGTTTTGGCGTGGCATTATGTGAGGTCGGCGTACGCCGCTGGTGGTCGTGGAAGGCGACATAACGGCTGTGCGATACGTGAATGCCATCCTCCGACCGATAGTGCAACCATATCGGCAGCATATTGGCGAGGCATTCGCCTTCATGGCCGACAATTCGCACCCCCATCGTGCACATCTTGCGAATGAGTTCCTTCAGGATAACGACAGCGCTCGACCAGAGTGGCCAGCATGTTCTCCAGACATGGACCCAATCAAACATGCCTGGGATTGATTGAAAAGGGCTGTGTGTACAGCAATCTGGACCACCATCTCTCAACGCCTCGCTGAATGGTGGTACAACATGCAATGTGTGGTTTTCATGAGCAATAAAAAAAAAGACGAAATGATGTTTATGTTGAACTCTATTCCAATTTTCTGTACAGGTTCCGGAACTCACGGAACCGAGGTGATGCCAAATTTTTTTGATGTGTGTATATACTGCTTGGCGATAAAGTTTCTTCAGTATATGCTAAACGGCACCATTTAGTGCCTATTTCCTTGCGCAACAGTACGCGAACGTGTTGCGACTTTTAACTGTATACAAGAAGTGTGTTAAGGGGCTCCCGGAACGCCCTATACTTGCAATGTTAAAATAACGCTTATAAATTACATCTTTCCTCACAAAGTATTTGAGGTAGGAAGTTGAACTTTTTACAGATTATTTATTGGAATATGGGCTACAACTTAACACAGGGATTTTACAACATTTTAGTTCAGTTATTAAAGATGATTTTTTTCAATTGTAATGAAAATTCACAACATTTTTTTGCAATTTTTTATTTATATATTCAAAAATATACAGTTTTTTGGAAAAAGGCTGTGTTAAATTATGCAGAAGGTACTGTGTAACATTTACTGAAAGTTTGAAACAAATATGTTTGGAAGATCCTTAGAAAACATGTAATTAGTATGAGAAAATAAAAGTTTTGGGAATCGAGCGACAAAGATTGGATTAACTTTTTAGTGCATTCCAGGTCCATAGGATGGATTATCTTCATCCTCTGCAAACTACTCCTCCAGCTTCCTCTTGTTCCTCCTCCTGTTTACTCTTGCTTGTATTTCTAGACTCTTTACAGCCCCGTCTGCAGCCCGAAGGCGTTCCTTGTCTAAAGCAAGCATCGCTCGTACCATGTTAGAACCTATCTTCATTCCCATATTTCTAAATACCTTGCACCTTACAATGTTGCCATCATTGAAAGTCGCAACAGCATCATACACACCAAAGTGAAGTGTTTCTATTCCAACAAATACAGTCTTGGGGATTCTCGACCATATAACACTATTTACACTTTCATTGGGGTTTTGAGTTTTTCCGTGAATACACTTTTTCAACAGTTCAGGTGCTGCTAAGTCTCTGAAAATAGGTTTTATCACCTCCATTATTGCATGAGGCAGACTATGCTTATGAGTGTACACTTCACCAGTTAGCAATCCTTTGTTATATTTACACCAACTGTCTTCTTCTTTGGGACACAAGCTATGTTGGGGATTTTCATCGGTTGAAGAAGTATGAAAAAAAAAGAGCCCAAACAGCCTTCTTCATTTCGTCGACACTTTGTGTATTTTGCCTAATAGCCATTCCATAATAGTTCTGTATTTTGTCAATTACACTGTCAGTTAACCTTCCCTTCCCATCCAACCCTTTACCATCACTGAGTTTTTGTTTTTTGTACGAAGTTTTCAGTCGCCGAAGTCTTGTTCCCATTCGCTTCTGTACGTGTCCAATACACTCAAATTTCTGCACTACAACATCATCACCATAGGGCTTCAGTCCTTGAACATGTATGAAACTTTTAGAATCACCGTCACCAAGGTAATTAACATATCGCACTTTATCACACGCCTCAGAACGCTGGAATATACTGGCAACACCAGCCACTTCCATTCCTCCACTACTGCCACTATAGTTAGCTTTGCAATTATTTTCATGTGTATCTTTATATTTTTGTGGACATCTACAATACTTTGATATTACTGCTACATCTAAAACTTTCCCTGTATACATACTGGTGGCAGATACTACACCATGAAGAGATGTGTGTCCCCGTTTATGCCAGGTACCATCGAACGCTGCAGTCAAATCTCTGTTACCATTATTTTCCATTACTGCCTCTTCCACAGCGTTCTTCATAGATTCTATACAGACATCTTCTACTTTAGACCCTATTAATTTATTATAGGTCGTAAACTTGGTTGGGGGATTTGGAAGATTCATGATGCCACAGAAAATTGCACCTGCAGTAGCACCCTTACCAACTGAACGCAAGGAATAAACAAATCTAATGTTGTGTTCGTAAATTTTGCTACCATTTTCTTCAGTTGCAGTTACTGCAACACTGTTCCAAAAGGTGGTCATGTATGAACACTTATCACATTTCAGTTGTATTTCACTAGCAAGTCCTACGTGCTTTATTATGGAGAGTTCCAGACGAACTTCACTACAATGAATACATCTTACACAGTTTGAAAAAATTCCTTTGAGAACCGACATATCAAATATTTCATTCACATTCGATTCGCCCATAAAACATTCATAGTTTTCACTCATTGAACCAAGCTTCTTCTGTGAAGTATTTTCTTTCTCACTTTGACTGCTATGGGCAGATGTACTTGAGAGGTTAGGTTCACTCACTTGGTTATCGTCTTTATTGTTTACAGTAATAACACATACCTTTGGCTTTCCAACATTTCTCCTTTTCTTAAAAGCCTTCAGAGGATTTCTAATAACTTTACTTTTACTCATTATTATACTTCAACAAAACAGAGACTCAAGAAACAGAATTAATTACGAATATTTTCGAGATAACGACAGAGTAAATAAACATGAAACAATCGACAATCACACCAGCGATATATATTGAACCATCACAGGTTAGCCACAACACATACTTTATCTCACATCACTAAAATGTACCTGATGAACACGGACGTTAATAGCAACACCATTTGACAGCAGTTTAACAGCGCCACAGTGGGTCACGCCCATGTAGAACACATTTAAAAAAAAAATTTAAAAATAGTTGTAGTCTTCGGAATTGAATAAATTATATATCTATTAAAAGGTAATAGTCTGCAGATTCAGAAAACGCAAAAAAGTAAAAATTGAACTTTTCATGATTTTGAGCCTTTCCGGAGCCCCTTAAAATCAGATTGTGTAAAATCCACAGTCGGCCGCTGTGGCCGATCGCTTCTAGGCGTTTCAGCCCTGAACCACGCGGCTGCTACGGTCGCAGGTTCGAATCCTGCCTCGGACATGGATGTGTGTGATGTACATAGGTTAGTTAGGTTTAAGTATTTCTAAGTCTAGGGGACTGATGACCTCAGATGTTAAGCCCCGTAGTGCTTAGAGCCATTTGAACAATTTTTGTATAAAATCCACAGATATCGTTTAACTGTATGTTACTCTATTAATTCTCAAAACAGGCCACTGATTAGTTTTTTGTTCGTATGTATATATCTGCCACTATATTACGATTCCCGAGGTCATGTGCATGATTTATCTGTTTCGAGGTTACTTTGACCACTGGTTATTGTTACTCCAGAACTACAATACACAATTTATTACACAATATTGATGCCAATGACAACGTGGAACTAAGGAATACATACATTAACTATCGACAGACAGATGAAGGCCCATTTGTGATTGCTAATATGCCAACAACTAAGAAAAAGAGATGTCAGTCATACGTTGCTCCAAGTACGAGCTGATGCCGTTCAGGCAGTGATTCAGATGCAACATGTAATGTCAAATATGTCCAGAAACAAGGAATAAAATTTTTTTTGTCGCAAGTGTCCGATATTGTCTCGATAAAAGAAGGACAGATAGCCTTTAACTGCAATGGATATTTTGAAGCTATGGTCTAGGTCTAAGATGGATGAAACTGAAGGTATTATGCTCGGCTTAATTTGGAGGTACGCTATGTGATCAAAAGTACCTGGACACCCCCAAAAACATACGTTTTTCATATTAGGTGCATTGTGCTGCCACCTACTGCCAGGTACTCCATATCAGCGACCTCAGCATTCATTAGACACCGTGAGAGAGCAGAATGGGGCACTCCGCGGAACTCACGGAGTTCGAATGAGGTCAGCTGATTGGGTGTCACTTGTGTCATACGTCTGTACGCGAGATTTCCACACTCCTAAGCATCTCTAGGTTCACTCTTTCCGATGTGATAGTGAAGTGGAAACGTGAAGGGACACGTACAGCACAGAAGAGTACAGGCCGACCTCGTCTGTTGACTGACAGAGACCGCCGACAGTTGAAGAGGGTCGTAATGTGTAATAGGCAGACATCTGTCCAGACTATCACACAGGACTTCCAAACTGCATCAGGATCACACTGCACAGGCAATGACAGTTAGGCGGGAGGTGAAGAAACTTGGATTTGATGGTCGAGCAGCTGTTCATAAGCCACACACATCACGCCGGTAAATGCCAAACGACGCCTCGCTTGGTGTAAGGAGCGTAAACATTGGACTATTGAACATTGGATAAACATTGCGTGGGGTGACGAATCACGGTACAGAATGTCCCGATCCGATGGCAGGGTGTGGATACGGCGTATGCCCCGTGAACATCATGTGCCAGAGTCTGTAGTGCCAACACTAAAATTCGGGGGCGGTGGTGTCATGGCGTGGTCGTGTTTTTCATGGAGGGGGCTTTCACCCCTTATTGTTTTGTGTGGCACTATCACAGCACAGTCCTACATTGATGTTTTAAACAGCTTCTTGCTTCCCACTGTTGGAGAGCAATTCGGGGATGGCGATTGCATCTTTCAACACGATCGGGTATCTGCTCATGATGCACGGCCTATGGCGGAGTGGTTACACGACAATAATATCTCTGTAATGGAGTGGCCTGCACAGAGTCCTGACCTAAATCGTACGGAACACCTTTGGGGTGTTTTGGAAAGCCGACTTCGTGCCAGGCCTCACCGACAGACATCGATACCTCTCCTCAGTGCAGCACTCCGTGAAGAATGGACTGCCATTCCCCAAGAAACCTTCCAGCACCTGAGTGAATGTACGCCTGCGAGGGTGGAAGCCGTCATCAACGCTAAGGGTGGGCCAACACCATGTTGAATTCCAGCATTACCGATGGGAGCACCACGAACTTGTGCTCACACTGATGTGTGTACCGTACTAGGTACCTTTTGCGAGGCTTTATAAAACACTTCAGGAAACGTTACTTCAGTGCATTTGTTTGTCAGTGGTCAAAGTTTCATTGTCTTTTTGAAATACTGACCGCAAATGGAACAGTAGCTGAGAGTTGTGATGGAAACAATGGCTGTTCAATTTATTCCCAAATCTCCGCTAACTTTCACCACCTACTTTTTTTCCATTACCACCTCTGCATTTTAGAAAATTTGTTCTAATTAGTATGTAGCACTTTCAGACAAGCCTGCACTTCACTACCATAAATATTGCAGAAGTTAAAAACCAGTCATGATAATCAAATCTGAAGCTGAAAATCGGTCACAATATACAAGGTATTCAATCTGCACATTGAAGAAACAATGTCATTTAATTTCGACTGCTGTTTAGCTTCGAGATTATTCTTACAAAAAGGTGTTTGTTCTGTAGCATGAAATTAAAAAAAAATGGTTCAAATGGCTCTGAGCACTATGGGACTTAACATCTGTCGCCATCAGTCCCCTACAACTTAGAATTACTTAAACCTAACTAACCTAAGGACATCACACACATCCATGCCCGAGGCAGGATTCGAACCTGCGATCGTAGCAGTCGCGCAGCATGAAATTAACCCTAGATTACTAAACCGCAGTAAAATATACGATAACAGAAGTTTATAAAACAGGACATTCTGCACTTAATTTGGTATTTAACATACCACTGGAGATCTAATAATCGTAATTAACTAACGCATAACCTGTAAATTACAACTTCCTTTGAATACAACGTGGAGCACTACGCTTTACGATGGTTTAGTAGCAATGTAACATTTTCCCGATTTTAGTGTCGTAGGGTGAAGGAGAGTGGTGAATCCAAAAACAGAAGTCTTACGTTATTTTGTGTCTGCAGCAAAGCATTCTAGCAGCCGCGGTACGTAATCACCGTTTTCTGCCTGCACGTAATGGGAGGGTTTCGCAATCTGAGATTGGCGTCTCAGCGCTTAGCCAAGAAGATCTTCCCGCGAAATGGAATGCAATTTCTCAAGCGCTTCTCCCAGGGATACACAAACAGCTGACAATCCACGGCAGTCCTGCGCCGAGCTTCGAGTTCTGTTCATGACGTTTTACCCTTCAACCTGATATTTTTCGAGGTACAAACGATATAGGAGAAACACGTAAAGATATCTTTTCTTATCTGTTTGTCTCTATCTTTCTCACTGCGAAAGCCGAAAGAAAAAAGGAGACTGCCGGCCGCTGGTGGCCAGGCGGTTCTAGGCGCTTCAGTCTCGAACCGTGCGATCGCTACGGTCGCAGGTTCGAATCCTGCCAGGGGCATGGATGTTTGTGATGTCCTTAGGTTAGTTAGGTTTAAGTAGTTCTAAGTTATAGGGGACTGATGACCTCAGATGTTAAGTCCCATAGTGCTCAGCCATTTTTTTGCAGGAGGATCTGCAGCGAATTGACGCATGGTGCAGGGAATGGCAATTGAATCTCAATGTAGACAAGTGTAATGTGCTGCGAATACATAGAAAGAAAGATCCCTTATCATTTAGCTACAATATAGCAGGTCAGCAACTGGAAGCCGTTATCTCGGAGTAAGCATTAGGAGTGAATGATCATATAAAGTTGATCGTCGGTGAATCAGATGCCAGACAGATTCATTGGAAGAATCCTAAGGAAATGCAATCCGAAAACAAAGGAAGTAGGTTACAGTACGCTTGTTCGCCCACTGCTTGAATACTGCTCAGCAGTGTGGGATCCGTACCAGATATGGTTGATAGAAGAGATAAAGAAGATCCAACGGAGAGCAGCGCGCTTCGTTACAGGATCATGTAGTAATCGCGAAAGCGTTACGGAGATGATAGATAAAGTCCAGTGGAATACTCTGCAGGAGAGACGCTCCAGTGGCTCGGTACGGGCTTTTGTTGAAGTTTCGAGAACATACCTTCACCGAAGGGTCAAGCAGTATATTGCTCCCTCCTACGTATATCTCGCGAAGAGACCATGAGGATAAAATCAGAGAGATTAGAGCCCACAGAGAGGCATACCGACAATCCTCCTTTCCACGAACAATACAAGACTGGAATAGAATGGAGAACCGATAGAGGTACTCAAGGTACCCTCCGCCACACGCCGTCAGGTGGCTTGCGGAGTATGGATGTAGATGTAGAAGATATCCACTTTTCTATTCTATACGGGACAGCAATGTGTGTTTATAAAATTTGTTGTACTACCGGGGGTTACGTTAACATTTAATCTCCTGGTGTATCTTCCCCAATCTCTTGTTAAATTCTCTTTTCATGTTCTCCTCCAGGTAAAGTTAGCGCCAACTCGAGATTTTTTTAGCTATAAAGAAACGATCCGTCTACTCCAGTACAGACAAACAGTAGATGGACACTTGATCGCCGCAAATCTGTTGCCGAAAGATGTTTGAGTCAAGCTGTTCGGGT
This sequence comes from Schistocerca piceifrons, assembly GCF_021461385.2. Classification (NCBI taxonomy): domain Eukaryota; kingdom Metazoa; phylum Arthropoda; class Insecta; order Orthoptera; family Acrididae; genus Schistocerca; species Schistocerca piceifrons. The sequence continues at coordinate 62,042,228 of NC_060144.1, read as the reverse complement.
AGTGTTTCGCGTCTTTGCGTACACACTGAATCATCAAGTGATTGATGTGCGTCAGTGCCTTAGAGTGTTAATGGCTGAATTTATCTAGATATTTACCAGTGAGACATGCAACCGGGATAATTTAATTCTTTAGTGGCGAAACTGAGAACAGCTGATCATGAGGCAAACAGAGAGGACTGTTTGGGTTGGGTTGTTTGGGGAAAGGGACCAAACCTGCGAGGTCATCGGTCTGATCTGATTAGGGAAGGATGGGGAAGGAAATCGGCCGTGCCCTTTCAAAGAAATCATCCCAGCATTTGCCAGGAGCGATTTAGGGAAATCACGGAAAACCTAAATCAGGATGGCCGGACGCGGGATTGAACCGTCGTCCTCCCGAATGAGAGTCCAGTGTGCTAGCACTGCGCCACCTCGCTCGGTAGGACTGTCTGCCGCGAGATGTTGAGCAAAGAAGCGAAATCTATTCGATGTGTCATTGGGGACGACCAAAGATACAAGCCAACTTTGCAGTAGTTGAGTTGAGCTCCTGTGCTTTCTGGTCGATCAGGACATGTAGAGACGCAGCAGGAGCGCGACTCGACGAAATTTGAGAGGCAACGTCAGAGAAAACGGAGCGTGAGTAACGAGCGTCAATAGGTACCGGCACATCTCCGTGCCTTGCGCAAATAATTTCGCCATTCATCGGGCTCGCCCTGTAGTTCGCTAAGTTGCTGAAGAAGCCAATGTCTTGAGCATTTAGAACAATCGTATCGCCTCTGACACTTTTTTTTTGCGAGAGAAGTTGTGAAGACAGACCACATAAGAATTTCCTCCACTAACAGTGTTCTGACAAATATCCTTTGCGAGAGCACAGCAGTTTGCCGAAGAAATTCGTTTAGTAGGCAGACAGATGGAGTAGCAACAGCAGAGGAATGTTTCTGTACCGCGTGGACGCCCATTTGCCACGATGTATTGCATGAACAAACATCTGGGCATGAACAAACATCGTTACGTGCGGACAGGGCTTACGCTATGTGTCTATGCGGGTACTGCAAAATAGTCTTAAATTATTCCAGTTGAAGACTTTTATATTCGCACCAGGTTGATGGCAGAATGGTTGAACAGATCAATGCATGAATTTGTGTTGCACGAGCTCATGGTTCAGCACGATGGGTGACGCTCTCGTGCTGTTTTTAAACAGTCTCTAAAAATTTTGAATCTCGAATAATCGAAAACGCGTCTAAAGCGCATCGTAATACGTCAGCATTTGTTACATCTAAGTATGCACTTCAACCATGCGAAAGCTGGGCGTAATCGGGGAACCGCTGGGTGTTTGCTTCCCTTGCGAGTGATTTATTTTGAGTTTCATACTGAGAGATGACGTATGGGTACCCCTGAGACCCCACAGAGTGAAGGCAGCAGAGGGTCAAATAGACAAAGACACAGCCCAGCTGAAATCATTGGATAAGGCACCAGATACTGAACCCAACTGACGAAAGGGAAAAATACAGATAAGCAGAAAAGTCGTAGGGAAAAACATAGAAAAGCAGAAAATGTCCCAGGCAAAAATGAGTACAGACGCCTAAAAATGAGACTGACAGAATGTGCAATGTAGCACACCAGAAATAGCTAGACTAGAAAGCTAAGTTGAAAGATAGTGTGGATAGTAAAATTGAGCCGGCCGAAGTGGCCGTGCGGTTAAAGGCGCTGCAGTCTGGAACCGCAAGACCGCTACGGTCGCAGGTTCGAATCCTGCCTCGGGCATGGATGTTTGTGATGTCCTTAGGTTAGTTAGGTTTAACTAGTTCTAAGTTCTAGGGGACTAATGATCTCAGCAGTTGAGTCCCATAGTGCTCAGAGCCATTTGAACCATTTTTTCATAGTAAAATTGAAGAACACTTTGGAGAACAGACAAGCAGTTGCATGAATATCGAGAGTCAGTAACAAGGAAGGAAGGAAGGAAGGAAGGGAAGCCTCAGAGGTGGAAAGAATATATAGGATGGCTATAGAACGGAAACTAACTTCTAGGTATTAGTATATAAAGTAAAGATAAGGTAGCTGCAGATGAGTCGGGAGATACTATACTGCGAGAAGAATCCGACAGAGCACTGAAACAAGGCCTCTATCGTAGAGGACATTCCAGCAGAATTTTTGAGATCCTTGGGATACCCAGCCGTGAAAAAACTATTCCACCTAGTGTGCAAGATACATGAGACAGACTAAATCCCTATGAAAAATGTAGTAATTCCAATTAGAAAGAAGGTAGAGGCTGAGAGGTGTACCTTCACATGTGAAAGACATGTGAACCATGCTTACTGTCCATTATGTTAGTACGAGTGCGTGATTAGTAGTTCTCCGACTTTTTATGTGAAGACTCGAAGCTTTCAAATAAAACAAACATTATTAAAATTCTAAATCTTTATTCGTCACGTCTACATATTTCCAGTCCTCTGCCGCTAAAGAGCTTTGAATTTTCTTTCTCCGATGTGTGATACTTCGTATTTATACAGCGGATATTTTTGAAACAAAGTTTCAGTAGTCGATATTTTACGTCACAGACGTTTTGAGTGCGACTATTTGTGATCTTTGGTTGTCTGTGACACTGAGGTTGCCGATGGTATTCAATGAGAAGAACGTGAAGGAGTTGCGTGTTGGTCACCTAGCAGTACTGTCTGAAAATCTAGCAGAACACAGATATAAATGTAGAGGATGTTGCTTTTTGGAAATATGATTTCGTGAAGAGTGATTTGAGAAGTGTGGAGATTCTGACGTAACGTTGTCGCTGCATTGTTTCGGCGCTCGTAATTTATGATAAGTTTGTGAAAGGTAAATGTTCGGTACCATTCGTTTACCATTCTATTAACTAATTTCAAGGCAGTGCCATATTTTTTATAAGAAGTGATTTTTGTGAAGATGGCTGTAATTATTAGGGAAGCAGACTTTCGAAATATATTTTTTGAATGATAGTCTCTTTTTCATTTATTTATGAAGACGAGTTTCTACCACCATCCCCTAACGAAAGTTTTGTTTTCTAATTGTGTGTCGCCGCATTGCACTGGGCGGAAGATAGTCGCTCATTTTTCTTGCATTACTTCGGGCGAGGCTTTTTCTTGTCTTTAGTCGGTTTGCTGCTGCACTGTATTTCAATATTCATCACTTTCGAGCAGTACGGAGTTTCCGTTGTCACAACGTAAGTCATCAAAAGTTGTTAGGGCCAAATTAACATCAGTTAGGACATAGTAAGATCATTAACAGTTAAGCAATGCATTTAGAAATTGTTATCACGTTCAGATCAGGTGAAGTTAAGGTCAGATTACATGTTTTTGTCAGATAGTCTTGTTCTTACAATACGAAATTACATTCGCATGTGAGTCGTTTCATGTTTGGAATTTTATTTCGTCAGTTCGCGTGAATTAATTTTACAGTGCATTTCAATCTAAGCATTTTGGTCATTTATTCTTTCAAAATTCGATTTGTAACTTTCTGTAAAATGTTTAGTCTCTTGTGTGTTGGGACAGCATGTTATTGTGATATTTCTGGCAGTGGCCGCCAGTATTTTATCTTGCTAGAAGCTCGCCTTGATGCAGCTTGATACATGCGAAGTAGCATATGGTAGAAAAGTGGAGTGAGGTACAAGCGACAGAGTCCGTGGGAGAGTCCGCCACTTGTACTGAACTAGCTTCTGATTGGTCGACACATTCGGGTGTTGGGCGCCAAAACGCCTAACTTCTCATATTAATTATTTATATACTGTCCATTGTATTTAATCCAGTTTTCAGTATGACAATCTCTCATGGTTACCCTACGAGTTTATAGTCTTTGTTTATTAAATTTCACTAGTTTTGAGAAACATAAGAGTGACGATATTACAAGCGAGGTGCTTCGGACACTTTCGGGTCCCTTCGGCGCGCCTGGGAGACGAAGTACTTCGGCTACGCTAGTCAGAATGTTTCGGGCGTTCTAGAGGGACAGACGCTTTAACTCTCTTTCGGGTGGTCATGTCGTACTCTAATGTCGGAAGTAGGCAGAAAAGTTACCGTGCTATTAAGAAAGCTATGTCGAGTGTTAGAAAAAACAGTGTGAAATGTGTGAACATTTAAATAATAATGTGAAACCTCCCCTTAGAAAAAGTTATGAATGGTTGTGCTGATAAACCCCTTTCGTTATTTGATTTTCAAACAGCTGAGCAAAACTGAACGTAGTTAGACATTTATCTCGTAACTTATTCTGATCATCACTAAACTGACACACAATATCTTTAGCGCAACGCAATCTGACTTTCAATAATCCCTACAAAAGAATGCCCTGACTAACAATAACCTATACCTTTCATGAATCACTTACCTCACAAAAATCTTCGTTACTCTAACTACTGCAATACAGCGAGCGCCAATACTGCCAGCTAAATAAAAGATTCTAACTACTGAAGGCACTAACTACTGATAGGCATAGTTAGCAAATGAAAGATTTCGATAGAGAACAAACAATGTATTTACCTTAATAGTGTTCAAAAGTCATAATATATATACACAGGGTGTTAGAAAAAGGTACGGCCAAACTTTCAGGAAACATTCCTCACACACAAAGAAAGAAAATATGTTATGTGGACATGTGTCCGGAAACGCTTACTTTCCATGTTAGAGCTCATTTTATTACTTCTCTTCAAATCACATTAATCATGGAATGGAAACACACAGCAACAGAACGTACCAGCGTGACTTCAATCACTTTGTTACAGGAAATGTTCAAAATGTCCTCCGTTAGCGAGGATACATGCATCCACCCTCCGTCGCATGGAATCCCTGATGCGCTGATGCAGCCCTGGAGAATGGCGTATTGTATCACAGCCGTCCACAATACGAGCACGAAGAGTCTCTACATTTGGTACCGGGGCTGCGTAGACAAGAGCTTTCAAATGCCCCCATAAATGAAAGTCAAGAGGGTTGAGGTCAGGAGAGCGTGGAGGCCATGGAATTGGTCCGCCTCTACCAATCCATCGGTCACCGAATCTGTTGTTGAGAAGCATACGAACACTTCGACTGAAATGTGCAGGAGCTCCATCGTGCATGAACCACATGTTGTGTCCTACTTGTTAAGGCACATGTTCTAGCAGCACTGGTAGAGTATCCCGTATGAAATCATGATAACGTGCTCCATTGAGCGTAGGTGGAAGAACATGGGGACCAATCAAGACATCACCAACAATGCCTGCCCAAATGTTCACAGAAAATCTGTGTTGATGACGTATTTGCACAATTGCGTGCGGATTCTCGACAGCCCACACATGTTGATTGTGAAAATTTACAATTTGATCACGTTGGAATGAAGCCTCATCCGTAAAGAGAACATTTGCACTGAAATGAGGATTGGCACACTGTTGGATTAACCATTCGCAGAAGTGTACCCGTGAAGGCCAATCAGCTGCTGATAGTGCCTGCACACGCTGTACGTGGTAAGGAAACAACTGGTTCTCCCGTAGCACTCTCCATATAGTGACGTGGTCAACGTTACCTTGCACAGCAACAACTTCTCTGACGCTGACATTAGGGTTATCGTCAACTGCACGAAGAATTGCCTCGTCCATTGCAGGTGTCCTCGTCGTTCTAGGTCTTCCCCAGTCGCGAGTCACAGGCTGGAATGTTCCGTACTCCCTAAGACGCCGATCAATTGCTTCGAACGTCTTCCTGTCGGGACACCTTCGTTCTGAAAATCTGTCTCGATACAAACGTACCGCGCCGCGTCTATTGCCCCGCGCTAATCCATACATCAAATTGCATCTGCCAACTCCGCATTTGTAAACATTGCACTGACTGCAAAACCACGTTCGTGATGAACACTAACCTGTTGATGCTACGTACTGATGTGCTTGATGCTAGTACTGTAGAGCAATGAGTCGCATGTCAACACAAGCACCGAAGTCAACATTACCTTCCTTCAATTGGGCCAACTGGCGGTGAATCGAGGAAGTACAGTACATACTGACGAAACTAAAATGAGCTCTAACATGGAAATTGAGCGTTTCCGGACACATGTTCACATAACATGTTTTCTTTATTTGTGTGTGAGGAATGTTTCCTGAAAGTTTGGCCGTACCTTTTTGTAACACCCTGTATATCAGTTCATGACATACAGTCTTACAAATTTACTCTCTCTGATGGACACACGTCCACATCATCCGCTCTCAAAACTCTGCCATCTCTCTCCCCACATCCACCACTGCTGGCGGCTCACCTCCAACTGCGCAACGCTACCAGTGTTGTCAACTCTAAAAAACCCGAGTCACTAGATTCAATATCAAAAGTCGCTAGAAAGTCGCTAAAACTGATTTTACTAGGGGTTTACTGAAAATTTCGTGCTGTGAATGGTGCAATAAGCCAGTGGGGGAGGGGGGGGGGTAATAAAATATTAATTAAAATTGTCTCATACGTAATTGCTATGTCTTAATTAAATGACGCATCGCTTGCAACATACATACATATAAAATGCGCTAACGTTTAATTAAACATGTTATCATAATTGACGCAACACATAAATTGTTCTTTCAATCACAGTAGTCAAATATATTAGAAGTATACAACTATATGTGTAACAAAAGAAAGCAAGAACTCAAATTAGGTTACAAAACAGATACACACCGGTATGTGAGCTATTCATCGTCGTCACTCAGAAGATCCAATAACTCTTCTGTTTCATGCTCTGACAGAACTGTAGTTGATGTAGAGGGTTGAACGTCGCTCAAAAGGTGATGTTGCAGTTCGACTGGTTTTGTCGCAAAAGAGTAACTTTTGTTCGTTTCAATAAGCTCCAATACGTCTGACGGTATGTCAGAAGATGCACAATCTTTATTTTGTTTCTTCAGCTGGTCTCTCAATATGATCAAAGCATTAATTGTCTTTAACGATAATCTGTTACGTTGTTTAGTTTCTATAATGTTCATATAACTGAATATTCTTTCCACTTCTGCATTTGAATGCGGTAGGTATAGAACAGTCATTGCTAGCTGTGAAATCAAAGAAAATTGTTTTTCCCCTGCGGCATTTTTATACTGCAAAACCTCACTCCAAAATCGAACAGTGCTAGTAGTGTTATTCCACCTAATGAAGTTGAAATTATGCCATTCTTGCAGCATACCGTCTATGAAATCACCACTAAAACCCAATTTGTTGGCTACAGCATTATTTTTATTCACTTTGAGTGTTTTTTCAACATTCAGCACTGACATTTTTTTCAGGATCGTGATGTTACTTGGCAGTCTTTGTTGAATTTCCTTTAAGATTTTCAGACTAAACTGAATGCATCTCTTCTTCAAATAAACTTTATTTTCTTCAAACTTGACTCAGACAATTTCTGTTCAAACATAAAGCCAAGGTTCGGATTTGCGTACATACATTCGCTTGGAACTGGTGTTGTCAACAAATCAACAGTTGGAAAAACTGTTTGTCCGAGTGACTGCATGAGAGGGTCATTGTCTTCTTCTTCAAAAGCTTTTATTGCTGTTTGTGCGTCTTTTAAAGCATGTTTAAGGCAAAACACGTAAAGATGATTTGAGTCGTCACAATATATCTTTTACAAAAGATCGGTACTGTAACAATTGTCTTGAACCATGGCAAGTGAAAAATGTAGCTTTAGTTCTTCCCACTGCTCCAGAATTCTTCGTATTGCTGGTTCAATTGAAAGCCAACGTGTTGCACAGACCTTCCACATTTTAGTGGCTGTTTTCCACAATTTACCGTCTGATAATCCTTTTATATTCCTCTTGTCTTTTGGGTGAAATGGAGAACCAATTGTAGGTTTCACGTACAAGAAACTCTATGTTTCTAGGTATGGTATTCACTGAGGCGTGCGAAACCGCAAGCTGAATAGAGTGACAAATGCAACGGATCAAAAAAAGAAAAAAAAAATGCTTCAGACCATATTCTCTCTTGAGTTGTTCGAAAAGCCCATTGTTTATTCCAACCATTGCAGAAGCATTATCTGTGCCAATTCCCACCATATTAGCGATTGGAAGTTTGAGATCTTTCAAAGAATTCACAAGAACAGCAGCCAGATTTCTTGCATCTGCAGTTTCTACTACAGCGAGTTTGAGAAATGCTGATCTAATGGTTTGGCTGTTTACACTATAGTGCCGTATAACGATACCTAGCATTTTAGATATTGATACATCTGTGGATTCATCTATTAGTACACTGTATTTTTGGTTACCTATATCTTCAACCCTCCCCCCATGAACCATGGACCTTGCCGTTGGTGGGGAGGCTTGCGTGCCTCAGCGATACAGATGGCCGTACCGTAGGTGCAACCACAACGGAGGGGTATCTGTTGAGAGGCCAGACAAACGTGTGGTTCCTGAAGAGGGGCAGCAGCCTTTTCAGTAGTTGCAAGTCTGGATGATTGACTGATCTGGCCTTGTAACATTAACCAAAACGGCCTTGCTGTGCTGGTACTGCGAACGGCTGAAAGCAAGGGGAAACTACAGCCGTAATTTTTCCCGAGGACATGCAGCTTTACTGTATGTAGTAGCATGGAGAGCTGCATCAAACCAGTCTCAGGACTGAAGACCACAACAACAACAACATATCTTCAACCAATGATTGTGTAAAACTTCAGTTATAATGTTAGTGCACTTTTTACGATGTAATTGCATGTTTTTAGCGCCATCATCATTTCAGTTATAGTGTTAGTGCACTTTTTACGATGTAATAGCATGTTTTTAGCGCCCTCATCACCGGAAAACACCTTCTCGCACAGTATTGCTAAATGATCTGCAGCTAAAATAGAACAATCTTCAGCAATAAATAAAGAAAGGGTGTCTTCCGCTCTGCTTGCTATTCTAACTGTAGTTTTCGGAACAATTTTCAGGTGGTTTGTGTTTTTTTTAATCAATTTTTTGTTTATACTTAATAGTTTTCGAATGCTTTCTAATATCACACAATTTAGCATAAAACTCTGTTGCACATACTTGACATCTTGCCTTGGATAAGTATCCAACGACTGGTTTCAGCCACCCATTGAATTCAGGTTCTGTTTCCCACGCATCCCGATATTTTAGAGCGTTCTGCTTCTTCTTCTGCGGTAAATCCATTATGTAAGCCACCACAACGTAAGTTCCACCAATTTATAATCAATGAAAATGCATTAAAACTGAGGCGAACTAGAGGTCATGAAACAATCTACTCACTCGGTAACTCGATATCAGTCCTATTGTTCATTGTTTAAAACGTAATAATGTCTGAGATACCCCCACCGAATTGTTCTTGCGTTACCATTGCGCATGTGGTAATAATTTGACTGAAATTCGAAAAATAAAGGGAGTTCAAAAGTTGAAGAATTATAGATCGATACGCTATCGACGATAACAGGCTAGTGGGTAATGAATAATGAATTGTTCTATAGTCAAGGTTCTCTTACTCTGTAGGCAATTCCCACATTCAGGTTTACTAAATGCTAAACAATGCTACATGATCTGCTAAGAATTTAATTTAACTTAGTAAATCTAGAACAATGTCAGTGTAGTGCCCATTCTATAATTAAAATCTTAGTTTTGTTAATGAAAATACTGGCCCAAAATAGTTTTGATTTGTACTCCAAAAGTCGACAGTACTCCAAAAGTCGCCAGATAAGTCGCTAAATAATTTTTGTCGCTAAAAAGTTTTTTTTGTCGCTAAGACGAAGGCAAAAGTCGCCATTTCTAGCGACAAAGTCGCTAAATTGGCAACACTGAACGCTACGCGCTGTCCACATCCGACTGCTCAACACTACAATAGCGAATATTACAACAATGCCAACCAGCCACAGACTGCACACAGCACAGTCAGTGATTTTCAAACAGAGCGCTACGTGGCGTTACCAATATAAAAACCTAAACAGCCTACTTACAAATGAATCAGGATACAGTAATGAGAAGCGTCGCCTACCATCATTGTCAGTACTACAGATCTTGCTCTCTATAGGTAAGAAGACTAATTTGGGCAAGTGGCATTCCACAAAAAGCACAATCACAGGTCCCAGATGAGGGCATAGTAGCCTCCGCCGACGGGCTGACTTCTGCGCTGCGGACACAACTTTAGAAGACGACAGGTTGTGGAAAGAACTGTTAGGGACTCTTATTCATACTCACCAAATCTCATAGGGCACGCATTGCAAGCACTGTTCGTTGCACTGCACAACACAGAATTGCAAAGGACAGTTTCTTTAGTGCACAGTTATGTTTTCTAATAATTTTGGTAAAAGTTAATTGTAATACTGTTAGTTTCAGACTGATTTGGCGATTCTTTTATCAGATAGTGCTTAAATATGCACACGGCTTGCACCATTAGGTAGACGTTAAAACATGAAAAGGGTAGCCGGCCGATGTGACCGAGCGGTTCTAGACGCTTCAGTCCGGAGCCGCGCTGCTGCTACGCTCGTAGGTTCGAATCTTGCCTCGGGCATGGATGTGTGTGATGTCCTTAGGTTAGTTAGGTTCAAGTAGATCTAAGTCTCAGATCTCAAGATTTTAAACATGGCTGCAGCAGCAACTGTTAAAATTCTTCACAATAAAGGATGGCAGCCAAAAACAGTTGCAGGATAGAATTTTTTTTATTAAAATTCTTGACCAAGGTTTCGGTACGTATAAATATACCTTCATCAGAAATAAAACTTCCTGAATAGAAAGACACATTCATTAGAAAAGCCATATCAACGAAAGTGAGAAACAGAAGCTTAAATAACGGTGAAATTGCTAAAGTAATACAGGCACACAATCTTTAGTACTTACTAAAATTACATCATGCACTGGAGAATAATAAAACAATTATGCCAAAAGGCGTCGTCAGTAATTAATATATCATCTCCATTTGTACAACATGTGTAATGGGCACAGGATCAAAGCGAACAGTTACTTCGCCTATGAACTGTTGAGACACGAGTGTGAAGGCACTAAGGCAGATTGTTTCGCCGAGAGAGGGCACTTGCATGTGCCAGACTCGCGCATATTACAATCCATAAATACATACATAAGCGCATCAAAATTTATTAAAGGTTGTGTTAATTCAAACTTTGTCTTAATAAATAAAGCGTATCACGCCAATTAAAGACATTTATGTAAACTAGAAATATAGAACAAAATTTACCTGTGTCCTAGTGTCAAACGGATAAAGCTTGCGCTTGGAACATCTAACGAGAGAGGGCACTACTGTAATGCGCGAGAGTCTCGCGTAACGTAGGCAGTGAAATACATACTAGCGAAACAACCAAAATGTTATAATAAAACGAAACCATCTGTCTGTATGAATAAAACATAGTAGTCATTTAACCACATATACACATTGAAATTCATAATTAACAAACATCACAATATGTAGATCCCAACAAGACAGGAAAAGCGCATTTCACCGGCATCAACAAGCAAGAAAATAACTCCTAGTCAGCCAGACTATATTACATTAAGGCAATGAGGGGTTTGAAACTGTCTAAAAAATTTTTTTGTTTCGAAGCTGCACCTGTTCATTAAGAACAAAACCATCTTTTAGAGACAGATGCTTGAAAATCTCTAATTCTTCGAGCAAGTCTAGTTTGTCACCTTTATCAGCTTCATGAAGCAGCTCTACGTCGTCCAGTTCTCTTGGCGTGTGCTGTAAGAGCCATAGATGTTCAGCAAAGGTGGAATTATATACGTTTTCCCCATTTTTACCTAACCTGTGTTCTTTATACCTAACTTTAATGGGTCTACCTGTCTGCCCTATGTAATAGTTTGGGCAGTCGTTACAAGTAATTTTGTATACACCGGACTTAGTGCTGAGTTCTTCTCGTGCTCCAATCTTATGAATTACTCTACGTTTGAGGCTATTATTTTAAACTTCATAAACTGGAAAATGTTACCCCAAAATCTAATGTTGTTCATGCAAAAAGAACTGTCAATTGCGAACACCAATTTTTCGACAGAGTACTAAACAAAACTTCTATAAGCTTTACCCCTCAAGAAAGCGCCATGCTAGCGAGAGGTTTTAAATACAATTTCATGCCTGATATTAACGATCCTAAAGTGATAGATAATTTTATTGTTGACCTTAAAGTTGGTCTTGACTCCGTAAAAACTGAAAAATCCCAACAAAATAGGATAGCTCATGAATGTAGCGCAATTATAGAAAGAGAGGTCAAGTCGGTAAAAAACAGTGATTTAAAACAGAGAGGTGGTAACATTATTACTAGTATTAACCGTAAATTAAAAAATAATGAGGCTCTCATCACTAAATCAGACAAAGGAAATTCGCTTGTTGTAGCCTATAAAAGTGAATACATTGCGAAAACTTTGGCTTTTTTCGAAGAAAATGGTATATTTGAAATTGAGCAGGATCATACCCCTACGTTACAAAAGCAAATTAGAGATACTTTAAGAAGAAGTAAACATCTTATGAAAGAGTTTCAAAAGAAAACCTTAATTAACATGAACCCTAGAGCACCTACGCTTAGAAGTCAGTTTAAGGTACACAAAAGTCAACACCCAGTTCGTCCCATTGTTAATGGAATAAAGAGCCCACATCACAAATTAGCGAGATTTTTACACACTAAAATTAAAGAAGCCTTTGTTTTTGAAAACAATTACTCTGTTAAAAATAGTGCTGAGGTAATAAACAAGCTAAAATCAATAGAGATCACTTCTTCCTCTCGTTTGGTTTCTTTTGACGTCGTAAGTTTATACACTAATGTTCCAGTGGATATCACTCTTAAGATTATTGAAGGTAACATTCGACAACATAAAACTTTAAGTGAGCTACAGTTGTCGGAACTTATGTCACTACTGCAGGTTGTACTAGATTACAATTACTTTCAGTTTAATGGTAAAATGTATGAGCAACCATTCGGCTTAGCCATGGGTTGCCCGTTAGCTGGCATCTTTGCTGACATCTTTATGAATGCGCTAGAAGAAAATTTCTTCAAAAACAACCCTACGTTAGGCAATAAGATTTCTTTTTATGCTCGTTATGTTGATGATATACTCATACTATTTCAAGGTTGTGACCAAGATCTACAACAACTGTTTCATGTTTTCAACAGTTTCCACGAGAAAATGAAATTTACAAAAGAGATACAAAATAACGAGAGAGAACTCAATTTTCTTGATTTGAAACTTAAGTTATCGGGTAACACTATTAGCTTCGACATTTTCCGTAAAGAAACTTTTTCTGATAATATTATTCCAGCACATTCCTGTCATCCTCAAACTCACAAGATCGCCTTTTTTCATTCTGCAGTTCATCGCGCTGTGAGCACACCTTTAGCACAGAATTGTTTTGAAAATGAAATATTTTTATTAAAATCAATAGCTACTAACAATGGATACGACCCTAAATTAATTGACCGAATTGCTAAGAAAAAAACAGCTGTAAAATTTTCTACTTTAGGAGATAACAGGGCAAAAAACTATGAGAGTAATAACTTTATTTCTATTCCATTTTTAGGGAACGTTTCATATAAGATTAAAAGACTTTTACAGAAACAATACGGTTATAGAGTTGCTTTTTCCGTAAATAATAGCCTCAAACGTAGAGTAATTCATAAGATTGGAGCACGAGAAGAACTCAGCACTAAGTCCGGTGTATACAAAATTACTTGTAACGACTGCCCAAACTATTACATAGGGCAGACAGGTAGACCCATTAAAGTTAGGTATAAAGAACACAGGTTAGGTAAAAATGGGGAAAACGTATATAATTCCACCTTTGCTGAACATCTATGGCTCTTACAGCACACGCCAAGAGAACTGGACGACGTAGAGCTGCTTCATGAAGCTGATAAAGGTGACAAACTAGACTTGCTCGAAGAATTAGAGATTTTCAAGCATCTGTCTCTAAAAGATGGTTTTGTTCTTAATGAACAGGTGCAGCTTCGAAACAAAAAAATTTTTTAGACAGTTTCAAACCCCTCATTGCCTTAATGTAATATAGTCTGGCTGACTAGGAGTTATTTTCTTGCTTGTTGATGCCGGTGAAATGCGCTTTTCCTGTCTTGTTGGGATCTACATATTGTGATGTTTGTTAATTATGAATTTCAATGTGTATATGTGGTTAAATGACTACTATGTTTTATTCATACAGACAGATGGTTTCGTTTTATTATAACATTTTGGTTGTTTCGCTAGTATGTATTTCACTGCCTACGTTACGCGAGACTCTCGCGCATTACAGTAGTGCCCTCTCTCGTTAGATGTTCCAAGCGCAAGCTTTATCCGTTTGACACTAGGACACAGGTAAATTTGGTTCTATATTTCTAGTTTACATAAATGTCTTTAATTGGCGTGATACGCTTTATTTATTAAGACAAAGTTTGAATTAACACAACCTTTAATAAATTTTGATGCGCTTATGTATGTATTTATGGATTGTAATATGCGCGAGTCTGGCACATGCAAGTGCCCTCTCTCGGCGAAACAATCTGCCTTAGTGCCTTCACACTCGTGTCTCAACAGTTCATAGGCGAAGTAACATTGTTAAACTGTTCGCTTTGATCCTGTGCCCATTACACATGTTGTACAAATGGAGATGATATATTAATTACTGACGACGCCTTTTGGCATAATTGTTTTATTATTCTCCAGTGCATGATGTAATTTTAGTAAGTACTAAAGATTGTGTGCCTGTATTACTTTAGCAATTTCACCGTTATTTAAACTTCTGTTTCTCACTTTCGTTGATATGGCTTTTCTAATGAATGTGTCTTTCTATTCAGGAAGTTTTACTTCTGAGGAAGGTATATTTATTTGTACCGAAACCTTGGTCAAGAATTTTAATAAAAAAATTCTATCCTGCAACTGTTTTTGGCTGCCATCCTTTATTGTGAATAAGTCTCAGATGTTAAGTTCTATAATGCTTAGAGCCATTTGAACCATTAAAAGGTTAAGAATAGGAAAAGAATTTAGTTTTCAACAATAACACGGAACAACATGAAACATAACAGTTATAACGAAAGTGGGTAACAGGCAGTGTTCGCTATAGTGGTTGCCGCGCCTCCCTCGCTGCCTGCGGGGGTCACGCACTGGATACAGCAGCCAGCGGACAGCACAACTTGCTCTAGGCTTGCTGCCAGAGGCTGGAAAGTAGGGGCTTTGCAAATGAAGCGTTGAACACGCGGCAGGCGGTGGTCGGTACCTCTGGCACAAAGCGACGCTCTCTCTCTCTCTCTCTCTCTCTCTCTCTCTCTCGCTTTCTACAGTACGCAGCCAGCTTCCGGACAACTCGGCGCCGCTCTGTATTGTACTGTATTGTCCCCACAGCCTCACAACTGGCAGCATCGCTGGAGCCCTTATCTGACTTCACAATGCAGGCGAATAGAAGCTTGCTAAAGCAAACTGTGCGTTTTGTTTCACAGTTCGCAACTAAAGAACAAGTATCGCCTAAAAGACTCTAAAGGCAGATACTTTCCCCTCCTCCAGTTATATTTAGGTGGTAGGTACTGCAGGGCGATGAACCTGGCTTCCTTTGCTAATATTCAATTTATACAAAAGTACATATTTTTATGTCGTACGGAAAACCGTGACGATTGTGTCGACAGCACGTTGGCATTTAAAAGAGGCAATGTCTATTTAAAAGTCCTCTGTCATGTGCAGACTGCTTAGCTCCTGCAATTAGAAAGTTACTTTTCCACAAGGACAGATGTCAAGATGGAATGTTTGTAATCCGAAACCGGTATTACTTGAAGAGATTTTGCACACATAAGACTTCGCATTAATGTCTTAGGAAGAGTAATTTATGTTCAATAATCATCTGAATCATTAACTATCGAAGTAAATGCAATAGTTTAACAATTTTGAAGGAGCACTCGCGTTTAAACATATCACTACCCGGATTTTCGTGTTCCATCGAGTTCACATCGGTCGAATGTAGTGGCCAAGACATCAACGAGAATTCACTATCGTGCTGCTGAAAGCATTGTAGCAGGATTCTGACCTTCCAACACAGATATGTCTTCTGGAGGTTGCCATTGCCCTCGACATCAAGCACGAAAGAATGAAGGGGGCCCGCAAGTTCCATGGGCCAGGTGAACATCTGCCGTAACATGATACTGGCCCCACAGACCTGCGGACGTGACGTGTTGGATGTTTCGAGCAATCGTCCATCTTGATGACAGCGAATCCGGACGCGACCATCAGCCACGTGTAACAAGAAACGTCTTCCAACCTGTAAGGTTTTTATATGTTTTGTGGTATTGTACATAATTCGCCTTTATTGTACTGGGACAAAGATGAACGAGCGCACTGCACGGGTAGTGAATAAGATCCTCGGATCTGTTTTAATTTCATCTGTGGCTGACTTGTCAGTCAGTCAGTTGTGCAGCAGCCGGCCATTCTTATTTGAGGTATAGCAGCGAGCAGCTGAGTTTTTCAGAGAATGAGATCTGTTTTCTGTGAACCTTGAATGAAACTATCTGGAGTACTTTACTCTGGAGATAAAAACTCATTTATAATACTTTCTTGTTCTCTATAACGATGGACAACATTTTAGAGGAACTTTCTTTCTTTGTAGTGAGAGAACTTTGTAATAGCTAGAGTCTTCTTATTTTGTGCAGTCTTTTTGTCAATAATTGTAGTCTGATTTCTCAAAAACGATTTTCTTTAAAGTAAACCCCACCTCCGTGATTCATAGTAAAGTTGTGAAGAATTTGCCGTGTGTACATTGCTCCTTACGCCACACAAAGACACAGACTGTTTCTGACAAAAAATAAATAAATAAAAAAGTAGATAATTTATCTTTAGCTGCTGCATCTGCTGATTTGTATTTGCTTTCGGGAATGTCAATACTCCAGACGTAAAAGCAGCATGCTGAGCAAGAGAGAAATCAATTTTATTTCAGGGCAGACCTCACTTTGCATTCTTGAGGGAACAATGTGTAGTCAGGATTGTCAGGTGTCGTGGCAACAAGCACACTAATTTTCAGTTAGCAGCACTAATAATATCAAAAATGGTTGAAATGGCTCTGAGCACTATGGGATTTAACTGCTGAGGTCATCCGTCCCCTAGAACTTTAAACTTAAACCTAACTAACCTAAGGACGTGACATACATCCATGCCCGAAGCAGGATTCGTACCTGCGACCGCACGCTTCCAGACTGTAGCGCCTAGGACCGATCGGCCACTACGGCCGGCTGATAATTTCAAACAGTTATTTTCTTCCGATGAGAGCAGTAATTTTTCGTGCATATCCCAAGTAAAACGTTGCACTTCTTACCACGCAACGTCCATAATGTACTTCGGTACTGATTTTCAGTTATATAGTTTTCATTGAGCACAGAATTAGTTTCTTTTACCATTTCGTTACGTTCAAATATTGTATTATTTCACGACACTGTTTGCATGCGCAACATAGGGCGAACCCCACAATTAGTTTTGCTCAGCTATTGAATACTATGCTTACAGTACACGTTACACGACGAAACATGTTTTTGAAATACACTACTGGTCATTAAAATTGCTACTCCAAGAAGAAATGCAGATGATAAACGGATATTCATTGGACAAATATATTATAGTAGAACTGACATGTGATTACATTTTCACGCAATTTGGGTGCATATATCCTGAGAAATCAGTACCTAGAACAACCACCTCTGGCCGAAATAACAGCCTTGATACGCCTGGGCTTTGAGTCAAACAGAGTTTGGATGGCGTGTACAGGTACAACTGCCCATGCAGCTTCAACACGATAGCAAGGTTCGTCAAGAGTAGTGACTGGCGTATTGTGACGCGCCAGTTGCTCGGCCACTATTGAGCAGACGTTTTCAACTGGTGAGAGATCTGGAGAATGTGCTTGCCAGGGCAGCAGTCGAACATTTTCTGTATCCAGAAAGGCCTGTACAGGACCTGAACCTGATGTCGTGCATTATCCTGCTGAAATGTAGGGTTTCGCAGGAATCGAATGAAGGGTAGAGTCACGGGTCGTAACACATCTGAAATGTAACGCCCACTGTTCAAAGTGCCGTCAATGCGAACAAGAAGTGACCGAGACGTGTAACCAATGGCACCCCATACCATCACGCCGGGTGATACGCCAGACACGCCAAACACGGATGCGACCACCATGATGCTGTAAACAGAATCTGGATTCATCCGAAAAAATGACGTTTTGCCACTCGTGCACCCAGGTTCGTCGTTGAGTGCACCATCGCAGGCGCTCCTGTCTGTGATGCAGCGTCAAGGGTAACCGCAGCCACGGTCTCCGAGCTGATAGTCCATGCTGCTGCAAACATCGTCGAACTGTTCGTGAAGGTGATTATTGTCCTGCAAACGTCCCCATCTGTTGACTCAGGGATCGAGACGTGGCTGCACGATCCGTTACAGCCATGAGGATAAGATGCCTGTCATTTCGACTGATAGTGATACGAGGCCGTTGGGATACAGCACGGCGTTCCGTATTACCCTCCTGAACCCACCGATTCCATACTCTGCTAACAGTCATTGGATCTCGACCAAAGCGAGCAGCAATGTCGCGATACGATAAACCGCAATCGCGATAGGCTACAATCCGACCTTTATCAAAGTCGGAAACGTGATGGTACGCATTTCTCCTCCTTACACGACGCATCACAACAACGTTTCACCGGGCAACGCCGGCCAACTGCTGTTTTGTGTATGAGAAATCGGTTGGAAACTTTCCTCATGTCAGCACGTTGTAGGTGTCGCCACCGGCGCCAACCTTGTGTGAATGCTCTGAAAAGCTAATGATTTGCGTAACACAGCATCTTCTTCCTGTCGGTTAAATTCCGCGTTTGTAGCACGTCATCTTCGGGGTGTAGAAATTTTAATGGCCAGTAGTGTAAATATATTCAGTTTTTCTCATATACAGACAAATTTTTTGTAGAGAGCTTACAATCCAATAAGGCGAAGCGTTTCATCGACCCACCGTACAATCTCGATGATCTAGTGTCCGCTGTTACCATAACTTGCAATAGCGTTGTGTCATCATAGGGACACTTAGATGTCACCTGCTGCGCAACCGCATGTCCAGCAGGGGGCGCCCAACGGTGTGGTACTCACAAACACCTTCGTCTACAATGGTACTGTACTCTGTTCTCACTTCAGCTACCGATCGCCGCGCAACCTACGCTACAGGGCGAGCATAAGCCTGCGGACTCAACTTTCTGCGATTATGCGTGGACGCCCAGCACTCCGTCCCCTGCTCGTGACTTCGCTTTCCTTCACCTACTTCCCGCAGATCCTCGCGACAAAAGCACGCGAACATTCGACCAGCTTCCATGATGCTCGTTCCTAGGCACAGCGCCGTAACATTCTGCCCTTTTTCAGAGTCGCACACGTCTCGCCATTTCCCCATTTGCGGCCCGTCTCATCGCTATACTGATCCTCCATTCGCCTCTGCTCCGCATATACACGGGGTGACCCGGAAGTACGTAAACGTTCGGAAACACACTAACTAACGGAATAACGTAGGCAGAGAGATAAAAATTGACACACATGCCTGAAATGACACAGGGTTTTGTTGACATCAAAAACGAGTGCAAAAACTGGCCAACAGATGGCGCTGGACAGCAATACGTCAGCGTCGCCGCATGACAGTCGTGTGTAAAATGAGCTGTAATGAGAGAGGGAACAAGATCATCCGTAGCCCGGCTGATCAAAACCTGCTGGAAAATACGACTTTTATGCAAGATGGCACTCGACCCCACATTGCTACACATGTGGAAGATCTCGTGCGCACATCGTTTGGTGAGAATCGCGTGCTGTACTTCCGTCATGCGTAGCACTACACGTCCCCTGACCTCAATGCGCGTGATTACTGGTTATAGGGTTACCTGGAGTCTCAAATCTACTGCGAATGTCCGACCCCATTATGGATGCTAAAAGACGACATGCGATGGCAACTTCTCACCATACCTACTGATATACTGTGCTGCTGTTCATAACATTGTCCCGCGACTACAGGTATTGCTGATGAACGACGGCCGACATTCTGAGCATTTGTTATAAAGAACATCGTCTTTATTAAAAATCAACTGTTCTGCTAATTATTGCTTTTATATAACATGAAGCGCCATCTTTGGTCTTTTCTGCGCTTTCTTGATTTTAATAAAACCCCATCTTATTTGAAGTGCGTGCGTCAATTTTTACCTCTCTACCAACATTATTCCGAGAAGTATTGAATTTTCCAATGCTAACGGACTTTTGGGTCATCCTGTACTTTCCTTGCTACGTCACGAGCCCTCAGTGCTACCAGCCATCACTTCATCTCGCGGTGGGCGGTGGCCAACATAAGCCAGGACGGTTAGGGAGGCTGACTAAATTTGACTCGTCACTGGTTCTTATAATGGCGTGCAGTTACCGATGTGGCAACGGAAATCTTAGTGTATGTAGTAACGGCTCAGTTACTTGGAACAGAGTTGTTGTTGTGGTCTTCAGTCCTAAGACTGGTTTGATGCAGCTCTCCATGCTATTCTATCCTCCGCAAGCTTCTTCATCTCCCAGTACCTACTGCAACCTACATCCTTCTGAAACTGCTTGGTGTATTCATCTCTTGGTCTCCCTCTACGATTTTTACCCTCCACGCTGCCCTCCAATGCTAAATTTGTGATCCCTTGATGCTTCAAAACATGTCCTACCAACCGATCCCTTCTTCTAGTCAAGTTGTGCCACAAACTTCTCTTCTCCCCAATCCTATTCAATACCTCCTCATTAGTTACGTGATCTACCCACCTTATCTTCAGCATTCTTCTGTAGCACCACATTTCGAAAGCTTCTATTCTCTTCTTGTCCAAACTAGTTATCGTCCATGTTTCACTTCCATACATGGCTACACTCCATACAAATACTTTCAGAAACGACTTCCTGACACTTAAATCTATACTCGACGTTAACAAATTTCTCTTCTTCAGAAACGATTTCCTTGCCATTGCCAGTCTACATTTTATATCCTCTCTACTTCGACCATCATCAGTTATTTTACTCCCTAAATAGCAAAACTCCTTTAGTACTTTAAGTGTCTCATTTACTAATCTAATTCCCTCAGCATCACCCGATTTAATTTGACTACATTCCATTATCTTCGTTTTGCTTTTGTTGATGTTCATCTTATATCCTCCTTTGAAGACACTGTCCATTCCGTTCAACTGCTCTTCCAAGTCCTTTGCTGTCTCTGACAATTACAATGTCATCGGCGAACCTCCAAGTTTTTACTTCTTCTCCATGAATTTTAATACCTACTCCGAATTTTTCCTTTGTTTCCTTTACTGCTTGCTCAATATACAGATTGAATAACATCGGGGAGAGGCTACAACCCTGTCTCACTTCTTTCCCAACCACTGCTTCCCTTTCATGCCCCTCGACTCTTATAACTGCCATCTGGTTTCTGTACAAATTGTAAATAGCCTTTCGCTCCCTGTATTTTACCCCTGCCACCTTCAGAATTTGAAAGAGAGTATTCCAGTTAACATTGTCAAAACCTTTCTCTAAGTCTACAAATGCTACAAACGTAGGTTTGCCTTTTCTTAATCTTTCTTCTAAGATAAGTCGTAAGGTTAGTATTGCCTCACGTGTTCCAACCTTTCTACGGAATCCAAACTGATCTTCCCCGAGGTCCGCTTCTACCAGTTTTTCCATTCGTCTGTAAAGAATTCGCGTTAGTATTTTGCAGCTGTGACTTATTAAACTGATAGTTCGGTAATTTTCACATCTGTCAACACCTGCTTTCTTTGGGATTGGAATTTTTATATTCTTCTTGAAGTCTGAGGGTATTTCGCCTGTCTCATACATCTTGCTCACCAGATGGTAGAGTTTTGTCATGACCGGCTCTCCCAAGGCCATCAGTAGATCTAATGGAATGTTGTCTACTCCCGGGGCCTTGTTTCGACTCAGGTCTTTCAGTGCTCTGTCAAACTCTTCACGCAGTATCTTATCTCCCATTTCGTCTTCATCTACATCCTCTTCCATTTCCATAATATTGTCCTCAAGCACATCGCCCTTGTATAAACCCTCTATATACTCCTTCCACCTTTCTGCCTTCCCTTCTTTGCTTAGAACTGGGTTGCCATCTGAGTTCTTGATATTCATACAAGTGGTTCTCTTCTCTCCAAAGGTCTCTTTAATTTTCCTGTAGGCAGTATCTATCTTACCCCTAGTGAGACAAGCCTCTATATCCTTACATTTGTCCTCTAGCCACCCCTGCTTAGCCATTTTGCACTTCCTGTCGATCTCATTTTTGAGACGTTTGTATTCCTTTTTGCCTGCTTCATTTACTGCATTTTTATATTTTCTCCTTTCATCAATTAAATTCAATATTTCTTCTGTTACCCAAGGATTTCTATTAGCCCTCGTCTTTTTACCTACTTGATCGTCTGCTGCCTTCACTACTTCATCCCTCAGAGCTACCCATTCTTCTTCTACTGCATTTCTTTCGCCCATTCCTGTCAATTGTTCCCTTATGCTCTCCCTGAAACTCTCTACAACCTCTGGTTCTTTCAGTTTATCCAGTTCCCATCTCCTTAAATTCCCACCTTTTTGCAGTTTCTTCAGTTTCAATCTGCAGTTCATAACCAATAGATTGTGGTCAGAATCCA
Source organism: Schistocerca piceifrons (assembly GCF_021461385.2). Taxonomy (NCBI): domain Eukaryota; kingdom Metazoa; phylum Arthropoda; class Insecta; order Orthoptera; family Acrididae; genus Schistocerca; species Schistocerca piceifrons. The sequence goes on along the minus strand of NC_060144.1, from coordinate 62,019,716 downwards.
CATCTGCCCCTGGAAATGTCTTACAATTTAAAACCTGGCTCCTAAATCTCTGTCTTACCATTATATAATCTATCTGATACCTCTTAGTATCTCCAGGATTCTTCCAGGTATACAGCCTTCTTTTATGATTCTTGAACCAAGTGTTAGTTATGATTAAGTTATGCTCTGTGCAAAATTCTACAAGGCGGCTTCCTCTTTCATTTCTTCCCCCCAATCCATATTCACCTACTACGTTTCCTTCTCTCCCTTTTCCTACTGACGAATTCCAGTCACCCGTGACTATTAAATTTTCGTCTCCCTTCACAATCTGAATAATTTCTTTTATCTCGTCATACATTTCATCTATTTCTTCATCATCTGCAGAGCTAGTTGGCATATAAACTTGTACTACTGTAGTAGGCATGGGCTTTGTGTCTATCTTGGCCACAATAATGCGTTCACTATGCTGTTTGTAGTAGCTAACGCGCACTCCTATTTTCTTATTCATTATTAAACCTACTCCTGCATTACCCCTATTTGATTTTGTATTTATAACCCTGTAATCACCTGACCAAAAGTCTTGTTCCTCCTGCCACCGAACTTCACTAATTCCCACTATATCTAACTTTAACCTATCCATTTCCTTTTTTAAATTTTCTAACCTACCTGCCCGATTAAGGGATCTGACATTCCACGCTCCGATCCGTAGAACACCAGTTTTCTTTCTCCTGATAACGACGTCCTCTTGAGTAGTCCCCGCCCGGAGATCCGAATGGGGGACTATTTTACCTCCGGAATATTTTACCCAAGAGGACGCCATCATCATTTAATCATACAGTAAATCTGCATTTCCTCGGGAAAAATTACGGCTGTAGTTTCCCCTTGCTTTCAGCCGTTCGCAGTACCAGCACAGCAAGGCCGTTTTGGTTAATGTTACAAGGCCAGATCAGTCAATCATCCAGACTGTTGCCCCTGCAACTACTGAAAAGGCTGCTGCCCCTCTTCAGGAACCACATGTTTGTCTGGCCCTCCGTTGTGGTTGCACCTACGGTACGGCCATCTGTATCGCTGAGGCACGCAAGCCTCCCCACCAACGGCAAGGTCCATGGTTCAAGGGGGGGGGGGGCACAGAGTTACATCACTTTAATTATGTTCAAGAACGTTCTACCTCTCTCACCTTCATGGTTGTCTACATTCCCGGAAAGCACTTACCTCTAGTGACAGCAACGATGGAATATACGAAAAGCTCAGGAGCATAATTTATACATTTGCACGATGAAGGTAAATGAGAACCGCGGCTGGGCACCTGGTTAACTGAGGAAGTAAATTAATCCTGTGTTTTCTATTTTGCTTAGCAATAAGACATTTTGTGCTTTCAGACGAGTTCAGGCATCTTTGCAGAGTTACATTGCTACCATTCTCGTTTTGGGTGCTGTGTCTGTTATCCGTGAAATAATAACTTCTTACTTTATCATGTTATTCGAGAAATGAAATAATGTATCACTCACTATCCGCTTCAAACACTTTTTATTATTACATATACTGTGTAAACAGCAATGTGGTTGACATATATGTCTACATTACCACAATAATTGAGCAATACAATATTTCATACGTATAGTTCGCCGTGGTAATATATACGATCATTAATGGAATGTTGTTATATTCGAACAAAATCGCATTTCTTCTTAGCTTTGCTTGATTAGTTAGGTCATTTTTCACTAACAATGCATTATTTTAGGAGCAATATGTGATGAGTATAATTATTACTGAATCAAAGTAACACCAGAAGGTTATCAGGTCCAGATCGATTAGTTACGAATTCTCAGGAATGGGTTTACGGGCATGTCTACACCAGAAAACTCATACAAATGAGAGTCTCTTCCTTAAGGTCGATAAAATATTGATAGTTATGTTGGCAGTACTATTTTGAATATATTTACCTACAGTCGATGTTGCAGAAGCTCACTTCCTGTAGATCCTCTCTCCCAGGGCCCCTGAAACAAGTAATAGGTGTATGAAACATCAGGAGATGAACATCATGGAATAACAGAGACTTCAGAGAGAAGGAGATTACGACGTATATCCGATTCCCATGCATATTAGGAACGAGTGCTTTCTCTGTTCTTTCCTTTCCATCTAAGCAGACACAGAGCCACAGCAGAGCTTGGCCGGGTACAGCTAGTATTCTGACACAGTGCTTGTAAAATGAGAAGGTCGATCTTAAACATGCTATGAAATGCAATACAGGAACTACGTTAACAGAGAACTAGTTGTTTTATTAATGAAATAGTGCATAAAAGCTTGTACCAGTCGCAAAATAAATAAAACGATACGTAATATGCTACATCTGAAAACATCTGAAGCACTTTCAGTCAAAAAAGAAAGCAAATTAAACTAAAATACGAGGGCAGTTCAATAAGTAATGCAACACATTTTTTTTCTCGGCCAATTTTGGTTGAAAAAACTGGAAATATCTTGTGGAATATTTTCAAACATTCCCGCTTCGTCTCGTATAGTTTCATTGACTTCCGACAGGTGGCAGCGCTGTACGGAGCTGTTAAAATTGCGTCTGTAACGGATGTGCGTTGCAAACAACGGGCAGTGATCGAGTTTCTTTTGGCGGAAAACCAGGGCATCTCAGATATTCATAGGCGCTTGCAGAATGTCTACGGTGATCTGGCAGTGGACAAAAGCACGGTGAGTCGTTGGGCAACGCGTGTGTCATCATCGCCGCAAGGTCAAGCAAGACTGTCTGATCTCCCGCGTGCAGGCCGGCCGTGCACAGCTTTGACTCCTGCAATGGCGGAGCGTGCGAACACACTCGTTCGAGATGATCGACGGATCACCATCAAACAACTCAATGCTCAACTTGACATCTCTGTTGGTAGTGCTGTCACAATTGTTCACCAGTTGGGATATTCAAAGGTTTGTTCCCGTTGGGTCCCTCGTTGTCTAACCGAACACCATAAAGAGCAAAGGAGAACCATCTGTGCGGAATTGCTTGCTCGTCATGTGGCTGAGGGTGACAATTTCTTGTCAAAGATTGTTACAGGCGATGAAACATGGGTTCATCACTTCGAACCTGAAACAAAACGGCAATCAATGGAGTGGCGCCACACCCACTCCCCTACCAAAAAAAAGTTTAAAGCCATACCCTCAGCCGGTAAAGTCATGGTTACAGTCTTCTGGGACGCTGAAGGGGTTATTCTGTTCGATGTCCTTCCCCATGGTCAAACGATCAACTCTGAAGTGTATTGCGCTACTCTTCAGAAATTGAAGAAACGACTTCAGCGTGTTCGTAGGCACAAAAATCTGAACGAACTTCTCCTTCTTCATGACAACGCAAGACCTCACACAAGTCTTCGCACCCGAGAGCTGCTCACAAAACTTCAGTGGACTGTTCTTTCTCATGCACCCTACAGCCCCGATCTCGCGCCGTCGGATTTCCATATGTTTGGCCCAATGAAGGACGCAATCCGTGGGAGGCACTACGCGGATGATGAAGTTATTGATGCAGTACGACGTTGGCTCCGACATCGACCAGTGGAATGGTACCGTGCAGGCATACAGGCCCTCATTTCAAGGTGGCGTAAGGCCGTAGCATTGAATGGAGATTACGTTGAAAAATAGTGTTGTGTAGCTAAAAGACTGGGGAATAACTTGGTGTATTTCAATGCTGAATAAAACAACCCCTGTTTCAGAAAAAAAATGTGTTGCATTACTTATTGAACTGCCATCGTATTTGTGCATTACCTAACTAAAACAAATACTCACTTCAATTATTAACCAAAAAAGTAGCCTAAAACATATTCTAAAACCACACTGATTTCAAATGTCACCAACAGAACGTTGAGATATTTTCTTCCAAAAAATAGCACGCTTTTGCAAAACTTACGAACTATCTCTCAGCGGGTCAACAGATCTGTCTTGGATCTGCTCGGCGGCAGTAGATACACTCCGTTAACGACACACTCTTAACGGCCGTCTGCGCTCTGGCCTGTATTTATCGTTGGCCACGCACTGCCTCGAGGCCTGTGAGTAATAAGACAGACCGAGGCGCGTACGTCACGGAGGTAGGCCGAGCTCAACTCAGCAGACGAACTGTGTTTCTGCACCTGTTAACTCGTAACTGGGTGTGTACGTACAAACGAGAATTGCATCTACTGGAATCCACTATTGTGGATTATTACTGTTATTAGTCCTACAATGCTAGGAAGTCCACAGACCTACAAATAATTTGTTACGACTGTACTGGGGTATAACAAAATTAAAATCATGCCAAAATGATTATCAGTTGCATAAGGCACCACGTCTTGTATGAAATGAGGACTTTTACGCAGAAAAGACTAAATGCTATAAACAAGATGTTATATCATTTATGTCGAGAATAGTTCTCAAATTTTGTTCAAATTGGTTCAAATGGCTCTGAGCACTATAGGACTTAACTTCTGTGGTCATCAGTCCCCTAGAACTTAGAACTACTTAAACCTAACTAACCTAAGGACATCACACACATCCATGCCCGAGGCAGGATTCGAACCTGCGACGGTAGCGGTCTCGCGGGTCCAGACTGAAGCGCCGAGAACCGCTCGACCACACCGGCCGGCCTGGAGGCAGGATTCGAACCTGCGACCGTAGCGGTCGCGCGGTTCCAGACTGAAACGCCTAGAACCGCTCGGTCACAGCGGCCGACTAAAATTTTGTTGTCCTACTAATAATCAGTAAGACTTTATAATAGCAGATTACAGTTGAAGATGCAATTCTCATTAGTGTGTACACGCCCCGTTGCAAGATAACAGGTTTAGAAACGCATTCTGTCTGCCGAATTAAGCGAGCAAGCTAGCTACCTACTAGCTCAGGCTTACCTTCGTGACGTACGCGCCGCGGCCTGTCTTTCTCGTGGGCCTCGCACTGCCTCTAGTGACGTCACAATCTAGGTGCTGTACACACGCGGAAGGTGCAGGCACAGTTCGCGCTGCGATTGGTTCCAGGGCGGTGCACACGTATAATCCGCCGTGCACCTAGACACTTCCCTCCTTCATGCCGCAGGATGTATCTTAGCAAGAGACTGCTGCTTCTAGTCAAGATGTGCCGCAAATAGCTTTTCGTCCACTTCGATTCAGTACAACTTAATCAGTTACTCGATCTAAAACGAATAAACCACGTTAGTAAATTTCTTTTCTTCAGGAAAGCTTTTCTTGCTACTATCAGTCTGCATTTTCTGTCTTCCTCACTTCGTCCATTGTCGGTTGCTGCCCGAATAACAGACTTCATCTACTGCTTCTAGAGTCTCATATGCCAAGAGGTTCTAGGCGCTTCAGTCAGGAACCGCGCGACCGCTACGGACGCAGGTTCGAATCCTGCCTCGGGCATGGATGTGTGTGATGTCCTTAGGTTAGTTAGGCTTAAGTAGTTCTAAGTTCTAGGGGACTGATGACCTCAGATGTTAACTCCAATAGTGCTTAGAGCCATAATTCCCCATATTATTCATTTTTCAATCTTAAGATTACTTCAATTAATTAAAGAGTATTTTACATCAGACACTTATTTGTTTTTATTTACAAAGCATCTTTTGTGGTCACTCTAGAAATGCGGATACATAATGTTTGCACATTTTAGTTTTTATAGATTGAAAACCGTATATCTTTGTAACATTGATACCCTTTCCGAATTTTCCGTGGTTTTCTTTATTGATTGCTGAGTGTACAGATTAAATAACTTCAGGGAGAGGACACAACCTATTTCATTTCCTTCTCAGCTGCGACTTCCTTTCATGTTCACCGACTGTTATCGCTGCAGTCTGGTTTGTTGCACAAGTTGCAAATCGTTCGCTCCCAGTCTTTTTTGTCTTAAAAGAGGTAGCAAAATAAAGAAATAGTTCAGGTAAAAAAATGGTTCACATGGCTCTGAGCACTATGCGACTTAACTTCTGAGGTCATCAGTCGCCTAGAACTTAGAACTACTTAAACCTAGCTAACCTAAAGACATCACACACATCCATGCCCGAGGGAGGAACCGAACCTGCGACCGTAGCGGTCGCTCGGTTCCAGATTGTAGCGCCTAGAACCGCATGGCCACTCCGGCCGGCGATCAGGGATGAGTGTGGATTGGAAGCCTTAATTAGGGCCGAGCTGACACTGAGACTGAACATGCAGCCAAGGGAATAGATAAGAGCTGTACGAAGTAAATTTCTTCGCCCGATTCCAGTAAATAAAAAGACAGAGGCGAAAACCTTACAGAAGGGGGTACATATAAAACATGGTGGAACAATATTGGTGCCTGTAGCTAAATTTAGTTATGTACAGAAGAATCTAGAGGCAGCCTTGATCCAGCAGAGTGTATCATGTGACTGGGGAGGAAAATGACAAATACAGGGTGTCCGAAAAGACTTTCCCTGATTGCATAAATTGATAACTCAGACTAGAAGTAAGATACAAATATGAAACTTCTGTCGAATTGTTTACAACTATCAAAGTTTTTTTTTCTGTTTTAGGTTCGCAGTACGTAAGTAGTGGATGAGGTGCAGTGCCCAAGAAGCCATGTTAACCAATCAGGAGAAGGCACAGTGTGTCCTGTGGTAGCATGAGACACGATCACCAACCACAGTGCAGAGACACTTCCAGACAACATTTGGAAGGAATCCACCTGATGTCAAGAGCATTAAAGCCTGGTACGAGAAGTTCAAGAACACGGGATCGGTTGCTGACCTTATGAGGTCTGGTCGACCGAGAACCTCAGCAGACAGGGTGGAAGCTGTAAGGCAGTCCTTTCTGTGAAGTCCGAAGAAATCTGTGCGCAGGACCTCACGTGAATTACAGATGCCAAAAAGCTCTTTCCATGACATTTTACACAAACGTTTATTGCTTCGTGCATACAAACTGCAAATCGTTCAGGCCTTGTTGCCCAGTGACTACACGTCGATATGAATTTCGCGGTCGAAATGCTATCACGTATTGAGGACGATGATGGTTATCTCAGACGAATTGCCTTTTCCGACGAAGCGACCTTTTTTGTCAGTGGAGTAGCGAATCGCCATAATGTGCGCATTTGGGATTCACAACTCCCTGGCGAGATAATGGAGTGCACCAGAGACAGTCCAAAGGTGAATGTTTGGTGCGCGCTATTGCACGATCGAATTATCGGGCCATTCTTCTTCGCTGAGGCTACCATCACACCTGCAGTGCATCTGGACATGTTGCAACTGTATGCTGTTCCTCAGCTGCTTCAGTATCACCCCGATGTCTTGTTTCAGCAAGACGGTGCACCGCCTCATTGGGGTTTGGACGTCCGTGCCTATCTCGATATGAACTTTCCTGGGCGATGGATTGGTCGTGATGGGCCAACGGTTTGGCCTCCACGTTCTCCTAACATAACCCCATTAGACTTCTTTTTACGGGGTTATGTCAAGGACGAGGTCTACCGAAAACGTGTACCAGATCTTGAAACCCTGTGGCAACGGATAACCACAGTCGTTGAATCGATCCCTCCAGTGATGTTGGCTCATGTGTGCACGGAAATTGAATATCGCCTAGATGTGCTACGTGCTACCAAGGGTCTCATGTGGAAGTTTACTGATGTGTGAAAAAAACTTTGATGGTTTGTAAACAATTAGACACCAGTTTCATATTTGTATCTTACTTCTAGCATAAGTTACCAATTTATGTAATCAGGGAAAGACTTTTCGGACACCCTGTATTTTCCACTATAATCAGATTTTGTTCTGTACGTGCTACAACAAACTTTTCAGACAATGCTCCATTTCAAGTAGTTCCCGTGATACGGCGTACCATACTTTCCGCGCTCGCTCGCTGTTTGTTTGGCTTTTTCCGCATGACATTTCACGCACGAGCGGCCGCCTCGGACACAGGTGCGAAAGTCGTCCGCGTGGAGCGGCTGGCCAACATTCCGTGCCCAGCGGAGCGTGGAGTTCGGCACCTCCGGCAACGCGTCACGTTTGTCGCTCTCGAAGCCTTCGGATTGACAGGCGCGCAACTCGTGTACAGGAGCGCCCGCGTCCGCCCCAAGTTGCTACGCCTCGCGCAGATCTCGCGCAGAGATCGCTCCTGGACCATCATTTTGCGCTCGGCCGAGCGTGCGCTAGCGGAATGCGCTCTGCGGCCGGTAGAGCGTGGCCGCATTTCTCGCGCAGTCCGTAGTTCAGTCGCGAAGAGCAGTCTCACGTCTTGCGCTATGGCTCCTACAATGAGGTGTCAAAAGTCACGGGATACCTCCTAATATTTAATCGGACCTCCTTTCACCCGGCGCACTGCAGCAACTCGACGTGGCATGGTTTCAACAAGTTGTTGGAAGCCCCCTACTGAAATGCTGATCCCTGTTGCCTCTACAGCCGTCCATAAATGCGAAACTGTTGCCGGCGCAGGCTTTTGTGCACGACTTCACCTCTTGCTTATGTCCCACGTCGGACCATCCGGGTGGCCAAATCGTTCGTTCACATTTTCCAGACTGTTCTTCAAGGTGTCCTGAAATTCGGACCCAGTGAAATCCGCATCCAGAAAAGGTCGAGGAAAGGTCCTGTAATCTCTCGGTCCGATCTCCGCCCGGCAGGTAGGAGAGACGAAGGCCTTATTTTGCGACAGTGTGTGGCAGCAAGAGTGTTGCCAGTAACACTGCTACAACGCGTCGCTGCCCAGGTCATATACGTCTCAGTTCTTGCCAATGATTTGCCCCGGTGCATGTACACTACTGGCCATTAAAATTGCTACACCACGAAGATGACGTACAACAGACGCGAAATTTAACCGACATGAAGAAGATCTGTCATATGCAAATGATAAGCTTTCCAGAGCATTCACGCAAGGTTGGCGCCGGTGGCGACACCTACAACGTGCTCACATGAGGAAAGTTTCCAACCGATTTCTCATACACAAACAGCACTTGGCCGGCGTTACCTGGTGAAACGTTGTTGTGATGCCTCGTGCAAGGACGATAAATGCGTACCATCACGTTTCCTACTTTGATAATGGTCGGATTGTAGCCTATCGCGATTGCGGTTTATCGTATCGCGACATTGCTGCTCGCGTTGGTCGAGATCCAATGACTGTTAGCAGAATATGGAATCTGTGGTTTCAGGAGGGTAATACGGAACGCCGTGCTGCATCCCAACGGCCTCGTATCACTAGCAGTCGAGACGACAGGCATCTTGTCCGCATGGCTGTAACGGATCGTGTAGCCGCGTCTCGATCCCTGAGTCAACAGATGGGGACGTTTGCAAGACAACAACCATCTGCACGAACAGTTCGACGACGTTTGCAGCAGCATGGACTATCAGCTCGGAGACCACGGCTGCGGTTACCCTTGACACTGCATCACAGACAGGAGCGCCTGCGATGGTGTACTCAACGACGAACCTGGGTGCACGAATGGCAAAATGTCATTTTTTCGGATGAATCCAGGTTCTGCTCACAGTATCATGATGGTCGCATCCGTGTTTGGCGACATCGCGGTGAACGCACATTGGAAGCGTGTATTCGTCATCGCCATACTGACGTATCACCCGGCGTGATGGTATGGGGTGCCATTGGTTACACGTCTCTGTCACCTCTTGTTCGCATTGACGGCACTTTGAACAGTGAACGTTACATTTCAGATGTTTTGCGACCCGTGGCTCTACCCTTCATTCGATCCCTGCGAAACCCTACATTTCAGCAAGATAATGCACGACCGCATGTTGCAAGTCCTGTACGGGCCTTTCTGAATACAGAAAATATTCGAGTGCTACCCTGGCCAGCGCATTCTCCAGATCTCTCACCAATTGAAAAGGTCTGCTCAATGGTGGCCGAGCAACTGGCTCGTCACAATACGCCAGTCACTACTCTTGATGAACTGTGGTATAGTGTTGAAGCTGCATGGGCAGCTGTACCTGTGCACGCCATGCAATCTCTGTTTGACTCAATGCCCAGGCGTATCAAGGCCAGAGGTGGTTGTTCTGGGTACTGATTTCTCAGGATCTATGCACCCAAATTGCGTGAAAATGTAATCACATGTCAGTTTTACTATAATATATTTGTTCAATGAATACCCGTTTATCATCTGCATTTCTTCTTGGTGTAGTAATTTTAATGGCCAGTAGTGTTTAATATCCTGTTCACTGTTTGATGTTCTGGCATTTCGATAACAAAATCATACCCTCGATTCATCAAGGAAACCACGAGACAGTGCAGTATAACTATTTTAAAACAAACGATGTTTTCATTCCGTTAACTTTTCATTACTGGCTACTAAAGGCCTGTTACTTCCGCCAGCAGCACGACCATAGCGTCTAACTCCACATGGTCCAGATAATAATGTCACTGTGATACCTCCGTATGACGAGCCTGTAGTGGCCCGAGAGCTAGTTAATGGTCAAGAAAGCAAATCGTATCCAAATTGAACAAAGCCACTGCTTGGATATTACGTGCAGATAAATCCCCATTTTAAAGCACAGTTGTAGTTCTCCATTCACAGTGAATTAAGTGACTCCGGGTCCTTTTTAAGATGCACTGGACAGCGAAGGTGGGTTTCCTTCACACTGTACGGCGCTGCTGGGTCATTGCCCCCATCTGTGCACCACTTGGCAATGGCTGGCCTAGCGTAGGGCACCAACTAAGTACACCAGACAGCCCACGGCCTCCCACGCTCCTCTGAGCACACAGTCATTCAGTAGGTGCTGCCAAGATCCATTCAGTGTTCAATAGCTCGCCTTTCTCAAAAGATCCTTCTCTGTACGCAACGTCAATGGAAGTACAAGTTATTCCATCATCTTTCGTCCGTGCATGCGGGACACCAATAGTTGCATCTTCCGGTATTTCGGCTGTCAACCGCACACCAATCTTGCGCCAACTGCCCCCCGCCGCTCTCACATCGGACCGTTCCGTGACGTATTTTTGACGAAATTCTTCCAATCCATATGTGGCGTACAGCAAACCAGTGCTTAACAGTATTGGTTAAAAACAGTCTTGGTTGCAATTTTAGTGCAGCCAAAGGGCATCGTCGAATACATCAGGCCAGCATCATCTTCGTAAAACTCAGTAAAAACTTTTCTGGGTGGACGCTTACTACCTGAGCCCCATCTTATTCTGTTACTCGCTCCTGTGAACGGGAACGCGTTATGCAGGCCTTGGAGTCACTCGCGTCCATCCAGAAAAGTTTTTACTGACTTTAACGAAGGCGATGTTGGCCTAGTGTATTCGACGATGCCCTTTGGCTACACTGTCTAAAGGATCGTTCTAAGAAATACCAAATTAAGATCAACCTGAAGATGCCTAAATAAGGCGAAACGCGTAGTTGAAAAACAAAAAACTAAAATTGCATCCAAGACTGTTTTTAACCAATACTATTTCTGATGACACCACAACGCACGCCTGAGGAACGCTCTGATGTGGGTGCTGGCGGAACAGACTGGCAGCACCAGGGCTAGACGCCCGGACCCCCCTACACCTCGCCATGGGGCTCTCCGTCACTTGCAGCGACATTCCTTCCCGAGGCACGGCCTTTGCCCACCAGTCGGGCTCTCGGCACGGAGTTTGCAGTCCAGCAGCTGTAAAAGAACCAATTGGACATGAAACCGACACTTCACCTGAAGAATAGCAAACTCGCCGACACTTTGCGGCAAAAAAAAGTCGCCGAGAACGCCTGCAACTTTTAGAACGTATCTGACACTGAGCTTCTGAAACGCAAAAGTTAACTCTGCCCAAAGACGGACCATGTGGACGCCAACTTGCTTTTACTTTCCTAAAATATTTTCACTTTAGTGGATGGGCGTCATTTTAAATTATACTGTAAAAAAAAATTTCAAGCTAAAATGTGAGGACTTTTTCCCTCTAGTCTTCGATAAATACCACGGCTAAATTATACACAGCGCGGCCAGGCGTGCAGTGAGCACTAAAGGGGTGTTATTAATAGCCAGATTCTGGCAGGGGAAAACTTGGCCGGCGTTTCGATAAGCCGCTTTGTCGAGTCCGCTGAAGGCACCAACAGCGTAGCTAGTAGCTGCGTAGCCACAGCAGGTAGAGTACACCTCTTGGGTGCAATTCATGAGGCCGCCGCTACCATCACACTCTTACATTCTATCTGTAGAGCTTTAATGAGCAATGCTTCAGACTTTGATCGTCAAAATTTTTCCCATTAAAAATAAGTTGACATCAACACACACTATCACTAAAGCTAACGTTACTTTCAATAAAAAATTTTCTGGGCTTACTACCGCATTGTCAATATGTATAACTACCGACGTTTCGGTCCCTGTTGCAAGTGGCCGAAACGTCGGTAGTTATACATATTGACAATGCGGTAGCAAGCCCAGAAAAATTTTGTTGAATGTCACAATGGCCGTGGAAGCCTGCGTCTATATCTAACGTCACTTGTTTTGCACGGAAAGTGTTCGCATCCCACGATATCTACCAGCAGGAAACACACATTTTACAATATGGAGCACTTACCCAACAGAGAAGAAACAAAAACTTTGAGGTTCCCGATGACATTGTAATTCTGTCACAGACAGCAAAGGACTTGGAAGAGCAGTTGAACAGAATGGAAAGTGTATTGAAAGAAGGATATAAGATGAACATCAACAAAAGCAAAACGAGGATAATGGAATGTAGTCTAATTAAGTCGGGTGATGCTGAGGGAATTAGATTAGGAAATGAGACACTTAAAGTAGTAAAGAAGTTTTGCTGCTTGGGGAGCAAAATAACTGATGATGGACAAAGTAGAGAGGATATAAAATCTAGACTGGCAATGGCAAGGAAAGCGTTTCTGAAGAAGAGAAATTTGTTAACATCGAGTATAAATTTGTCAGGAAGTCGTTTCTGAAAGTATTTGTATGGAGTGTAGCGATGTATGGAAGTGACACATGGACGGTAAATAGTTTGGACAAGAAGAGAATAGAAGCTTTCGAAATGTGGTGCTGCAGAAAAATGCTGAAGATTAGATGGGTAGATATAATTAATGAGGAGGTATTGAATAGAATTGGGGAGGAGTTTGTGGCACAACTTGACAAAAAGAAGGGACCGGTTGGTAGGACATGTTCTGAAGCGTCAAGGGATCACAAATTTAGCATTGGAGGGCAGCGTGGAGGGTAAAAATCGTACAGGGAGATCAAGAGATGAATTCACTAAGCAGATTCAGAAGGATGTAGGTTGTAGTAAGTACTGGGAGATGAAGAAGCTTGCACAAGATAGAGTAGCATGGAGAGCTGCATCAAACCAGTCTCAGTACTGAAGACAACAACAACAACAACCACAACAACCACAACCACAACGGCAGTTTTACGAAAGACATTAATTTTGCATAACAGCGAACAGTAATTCAGAATGCCGCACGACTTAATATGATTATAGAGTTAACATTCATACTGATCACATCTTATAAAGTGTGTTTCAAAAAGAATATACTTACTTCGAACGTCTATATTTATTAGCTATAGGACGTACAGCTATGAAACTTGGGACGCACGCGCTGACGAATCTCTCAAGTTCAGATTACGTATGTTCCGCATTTGCTCCACCAGCGACACGAACAGATCACATCGCTAGTCGGATTCCTTCCATTCACGAGCAAGCATGTCCATCGTCATTAGTGTCATGGGATTACGGAGCCGGTTCTTCATCTGTTCCGAGTTATGTGATGTGGTAATGGTGGTGGATAAACGTTGTCGTTAATGAAACCCCACAGGAAGGAGTCACAAGGCGTCAAATCGGGGTACCGTTTACACTAACTCCGCCTTCTTTTTTTCCGTCTTTTTCTTGTGCCTTTGTCCCGCATTGGCGCAGGGTGGCCATGGTTATTAGCGTCCACAAGGGCGGAATGTGAGTACTCCAACTGTCTGCGTGTTCTGTTATTCATGGTAAAGTGAGCGGAAGTATTCTAAATGTTTGCGAATCGTATCCGGTATCCACCTAGTTGCATGCGGGAAACCGCCTCAAAACCACATCCAGGCTGACCGGCACGCCCCCCTCGCCGTTAATCCGCTGGGCGGATCCAATTTGGATCCGGCGCACCTCCCTGTGCCGGAAGCGGTGCTGTAACTCGCACGGCTATCCGACAGGGTGAGTACACAAACTCTGTTAAGAGGTGACGACAGGAAGGGCATCCTGCCATCCCCACATTAATGATGCTAAGCGTCTTCTAACCAAACTGCGTGTCTACGGAGTATCGTCTCAGTTGTTCGACTGGATTCCTGATTTCCTGTCAGGCAGGTCACATTTCGTAGTAACTGACGGGAGGCCATCGAGTAATGCAGAAGTACTATCTGGCGTTCCCCAAGGAAGTGTTATAGGCCCTCTGCTGTTCCTGATCTACAAACCGACATCTGAGACAATCTGAGCAGCCCTCTTCGATTGCTTGCAGATAATGCTGTCATTTACCGTCTTGTTAAGTCATCAGATGACTAAAATGATTTAGACAAGATTATGTGGTGCAAAAAGTGCCAGTTAACTCTAAATAATGAAAAGTGTCAGCTCATCCGCATGAGTACTAAAAGAAATGCGCAAAATTTCGGTTACACGAAACATCACACCAACCTAAAGGCTGTAAATCCAACCAAATACTTAGGGACAACAATTACGAATAACTTCAATTGAAGATCACATAGTGTTGTGGGTAAAGCAAACCAAAGACTGAAATTTATTGGTAGAACACTTAGAAAAGGCAACAGGTCGACTAAAGAGGCTGCGTACACCACGTTTGCCCACCCTATCCTCGAGTATTGCTGTGCGGCGTGGGATCTGCACCAGATGGGACTGACGGACATCGAAAAAGTTCAAAGAAGAGCAGCACGTTTTGTACTATCGCAAAATAGGGGAGAGTGTGTAATGGATATGATTCGTGAATTGGGAAGGCAGTCATTAAAACAAAGGCGTTTTTCGTTGCAGCTGTAGCTTCTAGTGAAATTTTAATCACCAGCTTTCTCCTCCGAATGCGAAAATATTCTGGTGGCTCCCACCTACATAGCGAGAAATAATCATCATGATAAAATAAGAGAAATCAGAGCCCGCACGGAAAGATTTCAGTGCTCGTTTTTCCCGCGCGCTGTTAAGAGACTGGAACCGTAGAAAAACAGCTTGATGGTGGTCCGATGAATCCTCTGCCACGCACTTAGTAATGGTGAATTGCAGAATAATCATGTAGATGTAGAAGCACGCCCACCCCGTGAAGGTACCGGAAAAAGGCAGAAGGAGAAGGACCAGGTGTGGCTGAAGAAAAACCCAAAACACTTGCTAAATTACAAATTCAACAGTTTCTTCCGAAATTGGAAAATTAGAGTGATTTATTGTTAAATTTATTTTGATTGACACACACCAGAAGTGAAAAATTAGAAAATAGTACAGCAGTACGAAGCTTCGATTCTGCTACATGTCGACGTCAACGTGAATTTGAAACCAGGTGTTGCCTGGTAGGGGTAATATCTCGTTTTGATATCCTTTGCTTTATAATCGACAAATTTTTTAACAGAAGAAACGCGTCATTTCTAACTTATCACCTTGAGGCACTGTGTAGCCAGGAGATGAATAATTAAATACGGCGGGGCACTTCGGAACGGTGTGATGTGACGTCCAAGCTGTAGCACAACTGTTGCTAGGAAACTGCGTTGCACTGTTGTTATTGTCGCTGGAGGAGTCTGCGCAGTGACGTCATGACGGGATTTTCCTATCTGTACCTCAGTCTTGTGTAAAGCTAAACTATTCTTATATTTTGGATTTTTACTTCCTCTGTTTCGTGTAACAACAGAAGGCTCCAATTTGTTTCCCTTATTTACTTAGCTTATCATTACACTTTTCCTCGAAGATCAAATTTATGACTTTACACAAAATGTTTAATCGTGACGAAGAATAATTATTTCAGTCGTTGAGTTAGAATAGAAATAGCTACCGAGTGCGTTTCTCTTTGTTTATGTCAACAATGTTTATCCCATTCACAACTCTGCCTCCCGTAGCACCTACGCAATTGGCGTCTACGTAAGTCTACAAGTTCCTCGCTAAATACTTATGGATTACGTCACCTGCGATGCGTATTTGCCTTTCTTTTTCACACATAGAACTTTTCGCGAAAGAAAATATGAGCTTTGTTTGCTGTTTTACGTGCAAAGCGACACTGCACACACCAGCATTATGCCTGAGAATGAACAGCCACAAATGCGGCAGCCTTTGATCGTGCGCACTTTGTACTAGTGTTAACTCCCTCCCCCACCTCTTCCATTAGATTGTATCATTACAACACGGAAGCAGAATTCTCAGCTAATAGCACCATTTGTATGTGCACCGTTCGGATTTTACGTGCAAAAACCTACAAAAAACCACTTTTCTGGAAGGTATTTGAAACGCGTCACTTCTATGTTTTAAACTTGCACGAATCGGTTCAAACTTTGCACCAAGGTAGGTAAAGGGATGAAGTCAAAACTAAATTTATTTATCCAATAACCTTTATCCGTTGTTGACATACGATGGTTTGAAGTCGACCTAAATGTGGCACGTAAAATTCATTCTTACGTGAACTGAATGGGCGAGAACTGCAGTCTTACCATAAAATTGAAAACTCGTTATCAAAAATATAGTTTCATTCGGATTTTACGTTAAGAGAAAACACCTTTTTTTTACGTACGCCAGTTGGGAACTAGGATATGGTCCTGTAATAGTAGGAAAAAATGCGAATATGTCCTGAGCGGCCGGCCGGTGTGGCCGAGCGGTTCTAGGCGCTTCAGTCTGGAACCGCGCGACCGCTACGGTTGCAGGTTCGAATCCTGCCCCCGGCATGGATCTGTGTGATGTCCTTAGGTTAGTTAGGTTTAAGTAGTTCTAAGTTCTAGAGGACTGACGACCTCAACTGTTAAGTCCCATAGTGCTCAGAGCCGTTTGAACCATTTTTTCTTGAGCGGAGTTAGGGATGTAAAAGAAAGGAATTTGCTTTTAGGCTTATCTGGCAACACCAAAGACATTAAAATCAAAATATCTTGACATATTCGCGCTTTTTTATAACCCCATCTCCTTAGCACAATTAGGTTTCCTAGGTGCAAGATGTTGGCACACCTGGATCTTGCAACTATAGGCTTACACTCCTGATCCTGTGCCTAAAACCTAGCCGTAGTAAACAATACATAATAACAAGTGGCTGAAGAGCATACATGTAACAGCTTTAAAAAAAAATCTCGGGAAGGGGAGAGAATTTCTGGGGATGGATTTGTTCCTGGTGGGACGCTGATACTTTTTCCCGAGGATTCCTTTTCTCCGCCAAACCCACCACCGCGGTCGCGCGGTTCCAGACTGAAGCGCCTAGAACTGCTCGGCCACACCGGCCGGCAGCTAATCTTTAATTATACATTGTGTCGTATTGCACGACATGACATCATGTATGATGTTGGTTTACTTGACATGATGCATTATATTACATAACACAGGTACTAATATTAACAAGTAAAAAAGGCGAATATGTGAAGGTGTTTTGATTTAAATGTCTTTTACATACTTTCTCTGCCCATGAAACATTCGCCTTTCTGTGCTACGGTAGGGGTATTTTTCGTTCTGTTCATCTTACATTTACGAAACGCAGATGCCCATTTTCTTTGCAAATCGGATGAGTACTGATCGCACAGTTTATCTTGACCCCTCTGTGATCGGTGGAGATGGGCTGAATTCGTGCGGCACGGGAATTTTTATGCTCTATGCCAATCTTAGCTACGTAACAGTACTGTGCGCCGTAGCCGTTTTGATTCATATGCGGTGTTGTCCGTCATGATCAAAATGGTTCAAATGGCTCTGAGGACTACGGGACTTAACATATGAGGTCATCAGTCCCCTAGAACTTAGAACTACTTAAACCTAACTAACCTAAGGACATCACACACATCCATGCCGGGGGCAGGATTCGAACCTGCAACCGTAGCGGTCGCGCGGTTCCAGACTGAAGCGCCTAGAACCGCTCGGCCACACCGTCGTCATGATCGACAACATTAATCACAAAAATGAGTGAAGAGTCAGTGCCTGGTCCTTCTACACTCTCGTCATCAACTCCACTAGGACTCGTTTGATATAAACGAGGACTGTTTATTCAGAGTGTGCTTAAATTGCATTCTGGCTAGCCCGGGAAAGGGAGGCGGGGCGTCTTCCAACAGCCAATGCATTACAAGCGTAAAGCAAGCCTCCGCTCCCAGCATCCTACCCCAGGGGCAAAGCAAACGTACGCAATCGGTAGTTTCTCTCTGGAAGTGGACCTGCTGCATATATATTGTCAGTTTCCTTGTACGAGGGCAGACCGCACCATCGACTTGACGAGATAGGTCCCAGTCAAAGGCGCAAATTGTGAGCGAGAAAAAAAACAAGCGGTACATACTGTTTAATAATTAATGGAGATAGGTACGCGAGCTGACCTACCCCTCGTGTTCCCGTCTTCTGCCCCAAAAAGCAGCCTTTCCGTTGGTGCGAAACTGAACGTACGCTGTTGTCGCAGTGTCATTTCCGTAGCTTCATTACGTACCAGGTGTACCGGTATGAAACGAGCGTTTTTTTGTGAAAGTGAAACACTAATTTTGAATTGAAAAGTAAAAACATTTTATTCAAAGTACTGACCACTGCTTTCTATACATTTTGACCACCTTTCTGGCAATTTGTGGACACCACGCCAATAGAAATGTTCGTCTTTTGAAGCAAACCAGACACCTAATTTTCGACTTCTTCGTAGGAATCGAAGTGTTCCTCAGCCAATGCGTGTCCCAGTGATGAAAACAAATGGTAGTCGAAAGGGGCCAAGTCTGGTGAATACGGCGGGTGGGGTAGCAGCTCCCAGCCAAGTGTTTTGATTGTATCCTGAACCAGTTTTGCTTTGTGTGCAGGCGCATTGTAGTGTAAAAAAACATTACTTTGCCATGTCTTCTGGCCCATTCTGGTCTTTTTTCGATCAATGCATAGTTCAAATTGATCATTTGTTGTCTGTAACGATTAGTGTTCACAGTTTCAGCGGGTTTTAGAAGCTCATGATACACCACACCTTTCTGATCCCACCAAACACAGAGCATTGTCCTCTTGCCGAATCTATCTGGTTTTGCAGTCGATGTTGATGGTTGTCCAGGATTAACCCACGATTTTTCCCGTTTAGGATTCTTAAAATAAATCCATTTTTCATCGCCAGTAACAATTCGATGCAAAACTGATTTTCTTTCATGTCTTTGAAGCAAAATTTGACAAATGGTTTTTCAGTTTTACATCTGTCTTTCATTCAATTCATGTGGCACCCATTTTCCACAGTTTTGGATCTTTCCCATAGCTTTCAAACGGCCAGAAATTGTTTGCTGCGCAACATTTACGATTGCTGCCATTTGTTTTTGACTCAAAGTATCATCTTCATCCAATATTGCCTGCAATTCGGCGTCTTCGAACTTTTTTGGTGGTCTTCCACGTTCTTCATTTCTTACATGAAAATCACTATTTATGAACCGTTGATACCATCTTTTGCATGTTGCTTCTGATAGACCATGATCACCATATGCCTCGACGAGCATTCGATGCGACTCTGCGGCACTTTTTTTCAAATGAAATCAAAAAATTAATGCTTCCCGCAAATCATCACTTTCTGGTACAAAATTCGACACTGTTAACACGATGAAAACATATGATGATGTTTGTTCCATGACTTGATGTATACTAAATATCTTTGACAGATGTCATACCAACCAAACAAAAATAAAAATTAAAGCTCGTTCACAACAAATGTTCCCTATCGACACATTTGTATCTTAACGCTCATTTCATACCGGTATACATGATAAGCTGAAAAACTCAGTCCGATTTAGAGAGAATTATCTACGTTCGTGCACGTAAAACGGTGTAATACACGGAATGCTCTAGTGCCCTTGTGGAGAAACGTTTATTGAAAGACCGTCGAGGAAATCGCACAGCTGAACGTGCAACTGGATGCGACAGTGGAAGATCTATGGCGGTGCGTGAGGGCCGGCCGACGCGATACAGCGGAACAGCTCACCGGCCACATAAATCAGCGGGAAGGCAATCCCGCACCTACCGCAACAGTGTGCTTGTGCTGTGTACTCGTGCGTGGAAGCGACGCAAACCAACGCTCTCGGCAACCGTAACAACTGTAGAGCACCGACGGTAGGAAAAGACTGGAACTGTTAGACGGTACAGCGACCTGGCTGGTGACCATTCACCTTCGCTGCTGTCAGTTAGGTTCCTCCATAGGATATATATATATATATATATATATATATATATATATATATATATATATATATGTGTGTGTGTGTGTGTGTGTGTGTGTGTGTGGCAGGAATCAGAAGTGACTGCTGCGAGAGTGCAACGCTGTAGGGGCAGTGCAAGGCATTATAAACAAAGCTGGTTATGAATCGATTATGAATTGGTGTTGGAACAAAATATCCCCCAATGCACGATATTTTTTTAGCCTGTGGAAAACGGGTCTGCCAGCAACCTAATTCACACGCCTTGTTTCCCTGCTAGCCGCGTCTGCCAGCGACAAAGTACTTGGTCAAGACTTCAAAGTACATCCAAAGCGATATTTGTACTCCGAAATCCACCGTAGGCTACGTCTGTATCACTATTCTGCAATTGGCACTTACGTCTCTGGAAGAGGGTTCATCGAACCGCCTTCAGACTCTTTGTCAACGGTCCCATTCTCGGACAGCCCATGGGCATAATGTACACTTAAATCTTTCCACACGAGCTCTGCTTTTTATTATAGTATTACGTGATCATTTCTCCTTATGTAGGTTGGCGTCAATAAAATACACTGATGTTTGGACAGCATGTTTCTGGATTAACAGCGATTCATATAAATTAACTTAATATTAAGAAAATAGTCTTAATCCCGTTTTTTATTTATTTAGTGCCGACCGCTATCAACCCATCGCAGGGGCCATCTTCAGGGCGAACATATGGTCGACTGCTCGTGGCGTTAGGTCTACCAAGGCTGTCACACCTTGGTAGACGTGGCGCTAGGTTGCTAAACCTGTGTCGCAAGAAGTAGTGTGTTTCCTGATTCTTACTGGACCATAATTGATCAGCAGTCTTCATAGGGGGCGTGCAACCTGTTGTCGATATGGAGCTGGACGAGCTCCGTGACTTCATAGCGTGGAAGTTCACGTTGTGGACCCCCGGTTTCCATTAACGTTTAGTGGTCTCATGTGATTTATGTAAAACACGATGTGTCGTTAATATTCAGCTTTTATTTTGGCGTCTCGTAGTGATGTCAAATTACAATCGATTCCAGTGTGCGATTATTTCAACCGCAAATGTTATCGAACAGGGGAAATCGCCTATTGTGGCATTAGTCTAAACGAACAGAGTGTCTGGAAACGCCCTACAACGGCGGAACAGGTGACAGTTTCTCCTGTCATTAGTCCTGTTGCCGCCCCACCTCTTAGGCGCACTTCCCTACGGCCGTTCACCTGCCATCCGTTTAGGTGGACTCGTTAAAACACAGACAGTATGCAAATGAACGCCACGGGCACAATTCCGGCGTGTATGAGCAGCGTGCCTACACTCCAGAGTTTGAGTGCTTTCGCTGGTAACTCCCCCCACTTCCTGCCATTTCCGTAAGCTGAGGTCGTGAACTCGCGGCGGGCAATTCACCCCGTCCACTTTCTCGAACACTCAAAAGTGACTCAGGCTCGATATCACTCTGCATTCTTCCGCTGCTTCTTACTAAGAGGCTTTGTTAGTTTGAAACAGCAGCTCCCAGTCATCTCTTTACGGTTCGCATCAGCCAAGGGCCTGAAATCGAGAGGACCGTGCTTCAAAATTCCCGTCCGGCAATCAGATGTAGTTTCTCTGTGGTGTTGCTACATCGATTAAGGCAAATGCCAGGTTGGTTCCTTCGAAATGCGTGCGGCCGGTTTCCTTTGCCGGCATTCCTGAAACCCAGTCCGAGCTGGTGCTCAGTGGTTAATAGCCCGGTCGTCGACGGGACGTAAAACCTTAGTCTCCCTTCTTTTGTTCCGGAGATCACAACAGGCAACGCGCAGTTGAAAGCCAGACGACTTCGGTTGCTACGGCAGGTGTAGCAACTATAAAAATAAAACCGGCAACATTTCGCGAATAATAACTATTTCAACACTCAGCCACAGAACTGTAAAATAACATGTATCAGCTGACTAACATAGCCCTCAGAATTACATGCTCCGTGGCTTAATATTTATTGCGAACGAAATAGTCTAGAAAGAGAGAGAGAGAATTAGACTATCACGCTATGTAACATTTGACTTCTGCATGTCTTAAGTGTAGTAATATCCTCCATATAAGCAGATGCTGTAAATTCGGACGATTCTTCACTACAATACCCCAACAATTATGTTATAAACTGGAGTACGTGTCGATGGAACGAAAAAGGGATATAAAGTAAACTATGACGTCGTGATGAAAAGTACTGCCTCGGAGATTATGTGAAAACCCCAAAAACATTTTAAATAAAACAAATTATAGTAACATTCAACATTTTCATTCTTCATGTCACCTTAGCGAGGAACGATAGACCAGTTTGTTGATGCCGTCACTGCAGAATCTTTGTTGACAAAGCCACACCATCACCTCCACTTGCACCGCTTCTTCGCTATCAAAGTGAAGTCTTCGAAGCTGTTCTTCAAGCTTTGGAAACATGAAAATCGGATAGGGCCAAGTCTGAGCTGTATGGAGTACGATCGATGACGGTGAACTGAAGACGTCGGATTGTTGGAGTTGACGCAGCCCTCGTGTGTGGCGTGGCTTTGTCACGCTGAAGTAGAGGCTATTCCGTGTATGAACAAACTATTCGAATCCATGCTTTCAGTTCTGCGAGGGTCTCGCAGTACCTTGCAGAGTTTATGGTGGTGCGTTTACGCATAAATTCCAGATTCACAATACCTTGAACGGCCTTAAACACTGAGCATAACTTTGCCTGCTGATGGCATGGGCTTGAATTTTTTTTGACGTCGATCATCCTTTGTTGCGTAACTCCATTGATGTTCTCTTGTTTGCGGAGTAAAAATTGCAAACTCGGCCTTCAACACCCGTCACAATGTTCATAAGCAACCCACCAACCTTACACTCCAAGCGCAAAAGAAATTGTTGACGGATGTATATATTCTGTATTTCATGTCACACAATTCCCGCAAATGAGCATTCGAGGTATCCGCCGCGCACACAGTTTTTTTTTTAATATCGCTGTTCTGCGACGGTGGCCCGTGTACACTCTCGAGATGCCCCACACTTAAACAGCTGTGTCTGTGTTACTCGACAACTTTCGCCGATCAACTCCATCAACCCGATTCCGATGAGATTTGCCGTAGGAAGTCGTCCACACCGAGCTCTCTCTCTCTCTCTCTCTCTCTCTCTCACACACACACACACACACACACACACACACACACACATTGAGGTTAGCACCACCGTTCCGTTCACCAATCCGTGTCGCACATTACTGCTGTCAATACAATCATCAGCGTACACAGCTTTCATTGTCCGGAGGATTTCAACTAGAGACACGTTTTTCGCGGTTAGAAACTCGATTATAGCATGATGTTTCTCATACGCCGACATAGTTACTTTACACACCGCCATCTTATATGCTACAATCCGGAGCCCTCTAGCGCCATAAGGTTGCAACTTCAATCAACAAAGCGGGAAAATCGACTCAGTAATATGCACATGTAACACCCAACCGATATTGAGAACAGAATAAAAATTCAGAGGCATTACTTTTCAGCACGTCCTTCTAATACGAGGGTGGTTTGAAAAGTTCCCGGAATCACCACGAGAGGTCAGCGCTAGCGCAACGAGTTGTTCACGTGATATTCATTGGACTGCTGTCTGTAAACACGTGCCACGTTAGTGCTCTTGGAAGAGAGCTGTGGCAGTGACGTAGCTCTGTTGTTGCTCCCGCGTAGAGATTTGCGAAGACGGAAAAAAACCGAGATTCGAGCAGTGATTAAGTACTTCGTAAACAAAGGGATGAAAGCGAAAGACATTCATTCATGCCCATTTACAGAATACACTGGGGGGCCGGGGGGGGGGGGGGGGGGGCGCTCTGCTCCTTCATATTCAACTGTTTCAAAATGGATAAATGAATTTCAATTTGGTCGGGAGAGCTTAGATGATGATCCACGCAGTGGTCGGCCAAGATGTGTCACTACTCCAGAAATCGTTGCTATCGTGCACAAAATGGTCATGGAGGATAGCCGATTGAAAGTGCTTGAAATTGCTCACGATTGCCAGATGTCATCCGAAAGGGTACATCCCTTTTTAACTGAAGAATTAGAAATGAAAAAATTATCAGCAAAGATTACCAATATAGATGTGTTTCTGGCAACATAATGACGCTGGATCAAAGACGCATGAGAACAGACATATCGGAACAATGTTTGGCCCGTTTTAGGAGAAACGGACAAGATTTTTTGCCCCGATTTGCGACCACTGATGAAACTTGGGTGCACTACTATACCCTAGAGACAAAACAACAGTCAAAGCAGTGGAAACATGCCGATTGTCCCCCACCAAATAAATCAAAGACAATTCCTTCGGCGGGAAAGGTCATGGCATCTGTTGTGGATTGGCAAGACAGCCAACCCACTATGAGGGGAAGCCGAAAGGCGCGCGTTTTAGCTCACGCAGGCTGGCGTGAGGTCTGGAACAGGTCAAGGAAATGAGACTAGCAAAAAAAAGGACGTAGCTGTGGAATACTTAACTTTAATCCATAAATGGTGAACATCACTCTTGACGGTACATGTTTTACAGCATCAATAGTAACTGGTAATGGCGCCTTGCTAGGTCGTAGCAAATGACGTAGCTGAAGGCTATGCTAACTATCGTCTCGGCAAATGAGAGCGTAATTTGTCAGTGAACCATCGCTAGCAAAGTCGGCTGTATAACTGGGGCGAGTGCTAGGAAGTCTCTCTAGACCTGCCGTGTGGCGGCGCTCGGTCTGCAACCACTGATAGTGGCGACACGCGGGTCCGACGTATACTAACGGACCGCGGCCGGTTTAAAGGCTACCACCTAGCAAGTGTGGTGTCTGGCGGTGACGCCACAGCATCAGTGTTCTGGGATGTGAAGGGGATTATATTTGTAGATTATCTCCCCACTGGACAAACAGCTACTGGAGAATACCATGGGAACCTCTTGGAAAAACTGCAACAAAAGATACGCGAAAATGGAAAGGTTTAAGGAAAAATGTCATCTTCCACCAGGGCAATGCGCGCTCGCACACGTGCCGTCGTCATGGCAAAATTACACGAAGTAAGGTATGAATTTTTGCCACACCCGCCTTATTCACGTGATATGGCACCCCCTCAGACTTCCATCTCTTCCCAAAACTGAAAATTTTTCTTGGTGGACGAAGATTCACTTCAAACGAAGAATTGATAGCCGGAGTTTGCAACTATTTTGGAGGCCTGGAGGAAACTCATTTACGAGATGGGATCAGGGCACTGGAACATCGTTGGACCAAGTGTATTAATCTACAAGGAGACTACATTGAAAAATAAAAAAAAGTTTCAGCGATGTAAATACTTTTTTTCTATTCCGTTCCGAGTACTTTTCAAACCGCCCTCGGATAATCACCTTTTCTCTAGCTTGTGGGGCGCCTTTGATTCTATGTCACTAAAGAATCCGTGGACGTCAAAGGCACTAGAGATGCCACAGAAGATACAGAGACGAACAAAAGCATTATCATCACTCCCCATCGAGAGAACTCCCATCGAGAGAACGAATGTCACCTGGCGTTGTTACTGGCACCTTCACAAGGTAAGGAAGGTACGCAAGTGAAGCAGAGAAGAATGAGTAATCGTTCTAGGGATGATATCGGTCGGACGAATCCCGTTTCCTGTTCAACAGGTCGATAGTCCAGATACACTTTCAGTCTAACGGCTGCCAAATGCACATGCACTGCACAACGGACACAAGCTGGCGCGGCGCAGCAGTGTGCTATGGGTCTTCCATGGCACCTGTGGTGGCAATCGATAGCACCGTGACAGCTGTGGACTCCGTGAACATGGTTTGCAGAGAACATGCATCATTTCACCCTTGCTGCATTCGCCTATGACGATGCAACATCCAAGAGAACAACTAACTGTCCACGTCACAAGGGCAGGATCGTGCTAGAGGAGAAGGACAGTGAACTCACGTGACTTCCCGAAAAACCAAAGCCGCCTGGTCTAAACTTGGGAACACGTCTAGGACGCTACCGGACGCCAGCTAGTGTTACCAACTTCGTGGATTTTCCACTAAAACTGGTGGTTTCTACCCTCCTTTTAGTGGCGAAATATTACTTCTAGTGTCTGGTGGATTTTATAGTGGTTAAGCAGAATTCCGTTTCAGTTGCTAAAATGCGATCTCTCAACCACTATTTACACTACTGGCCATTAAAATTGCTACACCACGAAGATGATGTGCTACAGACGCGAAATTTAACAGACAGGAAGAAGATGCTGTGATATGCAAATGATTAGCTTTTCAGAGCATTCACACAAGGTTGGCGCTGGTGGCGACACCTACGACATGTTGACATGAGAAAAGTTTCCAACCGATTTCTCATACACAAACAGCAGTTGACCGGCGTTGCCTGGTGAAACGTTGTGATGCTTCATGTAAGGAGGAGAAATGCGTACCATCATGTTTCCGACTTTGATAAGGTCGGATTGTAGCCAATCGCAATTGTTGTTTATCGTATCGCGACATTGCTGCTCGCGTTGGTCGAGATCCAATGAGTGTTAGCAGAATATGGAATCGGTGGGTTCAGGAGGGTAATACGGAACACCGTGCTGCATCCCAACGGCCTTGTATCACTAGCAGTCGAGATGACGGGCATCTTATCCGCATGGCTGTAACGGATCGTGCAGCCACGTCTCGATCCCTGAATCAACAAATGTGGACGTCAGCAAGACAACAACCATCTGCACAAACAGAAGACGTTTGCGGCAGCATGGACTATCAGCTCGGAGACCAAGGCTGGGATTACCCTTGACGCTGCATCACAGACAGGAGCGCCTGTGATGGTGTACTCAACGACGAACCTGGGTGCACGAATGGCAAAATGTCATTTTTTCGGATGAATCCAGGTTCTGTCTACAGCTTCATGATGGTCGCATCCGTGTTTGGTGACATCGCGGTGAACGCACATTGGAAGCGTGTATTCGTCATCGCCATACTGGCGTATCTACCGGCGTGATGGTATGGGGTGTCATTGGTTACACGTCTCTGTCACCTCTTGTTCGCATTGACGGCACTTTGAACAGTGGACGTTACATTTCAGATATGTTACGACACGTGGCTCTACCCCTCATTCGATCCCTGCGAAACCCTACATTTCAGCAGGATAATGCACGACCGCATGTTGCAGGTCCTTTGCGGGTCTTTCTGGATACAGAAGATGTTCGACTGCTGCGCTGGCCAGCACATTCTCCATATCTCTCACCAATTGAAAACGTCTGGTCAATGGTGGCCGAGCAGCTGGCTCGTCACAATACGCCAGTCACTACTCTTGATGAACTGTGGTATCGTGTTGAAGCTGCATGGGCAGCTGTACCTGTACACGCCATCCAAGCTCTGTTTGACTCAATGCCCAGGCGTATCAAGGCCGTTATTACGGCCAGAGGTGGTTGTTCTGGGTACTGATTTCTCAGGATCTATGCACCCAAATTGCGTGAAAATGAAATCACATGTCAGTTCTAGTATAATATATTTGTCCAATGAATACCCGTTTATCATCTGCATTTCTTCTTGGTGTAGCAATTTTAATGGCCAGTAGCGCATATGTTTCGAAACATGTTATTTCTATTTTCTTTGTTTGAAGAGTATTTAACTATTACTGCGAAAACAACTGAGGCATTACAATGTGACATCAAACGAACCATCACACTCGATAGACTACATGCGGGGATTCGCTGATGAATGAGCAGTGTTTAGTAGCACCTAGTTATAGTTCATTTCACGAGCGAAGGCGGCTTGCGCAGTTACACATAGTACAGCAACCGGTGCTCACTTATTTTATTGTCGCTTCGAATAATCACTGAGCGCTTGTTGGCTCACGCAGGATGCCTCACGTCAGATCCTCAGAAAAGGTAACTCTATGGTCGTCTTTCGACGTGGCACTACACAACTGTGATTCTCAGTGTATGGCATTATTTCACTACTTCATAACTATGCCGAAACCGCAATACACGCAAGATTCTTGGCTTCAAGACCCAAATTTAAAAGATTGGCTTCAAGTTACTGAAAGTACTTCGGATCAGGTAACGAAGTGCAAATTTTGGGGTACAGTTTTAAAGGAGTCACTATGGATATTTGAAGTCTCATGGGATGTTAAAGAACCATATAAAATTGAAAAGGTAAGCAATCTTTTTTAATTGATAATTCATTCATTGATGGGTTTTATATCTTTGACCACTCGTTGATTAAGTAAACTGATGCAGGTTGTAACTATGCAGCCTAAAATTGCTTTTAAGTCAGAGCCCATTGGGAAAAAAAAAAAAGGAAGCAGCAAAACTTGCATTATTCACAGCTATGCATACTATTATACGTATAGTCGACCATCTGGGAGAGGTAATTGATCACAGTCACGAAAAAAGATATCGAAAAAGTTCAGCTGCACCCAACTAAGTGCACCTCAATTATAAAAAATGTGTAAGCACCGCATTTCACTGACATTCTAAAACAAGATCGGAAAGATCAACCATTTAGCTTACTAACTGATGAATCTACTGATATCGCTGTACATAAATATGTGGGATTGATTATAGTTAATTACAGTAAATTACACCAAAAATAGTATCTACATACATTGACCTTGCTGAACTGTCGAGAGTAATGCTGAAACTATTGTCTCTGCTATAAAGAAGACACTTCAACGATCCGATTTGTGACTTGAAAATTTAGTGGGCATTGGTACAGATAATGCCTCTGTCATGGTTAGAGTACATAATAGAGTATTTACGAAATTGAAAGTTGAGGTACCACACCTGATTTTAGTACACTGCTTGTGCCCTTTCTTGCAACTGGCTGTTTCAGCTGCTGCAAAAGAATTTTTACCGAGAAATTTGGAGTTTTTAATTGAAGCAACACATTATTGGTTAGTCGTTCCTCTTCCAGACAATCTCTTTATAAGGAGGTATACAAAACGATCAACGATAGACTGAATCACACATTTTTCCGTAGTTCAAGTAAGCGTAAGGTGTCACATGGCAGAGTTGTTGGACGTTACGTATAAAAACGAGATTAATTACGCATATATTTCATTTTTATATCCAATATTAATTGAAATAAACAGAGTCAGTAAAATGTTCGAGGTTACGGTACCTGCAAATAAAGCTAATATTTTTCCTCAAAATATTGGCGATTTCTTCGATCGAAGCTATTATCTGGGATTCCGCTTTGAAAAGCAGTTGCTTGGAATGAGAGAAAGAGGATTATGACGGGAAGACGACAAAATGTTGCGTAATTGGTGCATAACATTTATAGTACGTCTGATCGAAGAAATAAAAAACAGGTTACCAGAAAATTTTACGTTGATGAAAAAAATTTCCGGAGTAACTGTTGAACAGGCACTTAATCACAACAAAGAAAATCTAACTGATGCAATGACTCAGTTCAATAAAAGTGTTGAATTTATAGCAAGAATGGATGATCAGTGACGACAATTCATTTGTTTAACTGGAATGAGACCAAAGATACAAACAAATTTTGCAATGAAGTATTTCATTTCAAAGATACTCAAGGGAAATCCAGATCTGAGGAATTAGCGGCCTCATTCCAATGCAGATCTTGAGAGCGTATTTAGTAGTATGAATACAAAAAAAAAAAAAAAAGCAGAGAACTAGAGTGAAGTTAAATCTTTCAATTGCTACACTGTATCAAGAATACGCTGTGGTTTGAGGTTGGAAGGCAAATGCTGCAACGAATATGAAATTCCAATAAACGATGTACAAATCGGTACCCAAGAATTGTATCAATCTAAAACCGGCGACGATGACGATGATGATGATGCAGACAAAAATGACTCATCTGAAGAAGACGAATTCATTTAAACAATTAGTAGATGTTATAGAACTTCTTGTATATTGGTGACCTTGACCTGCTAATTTACTTATTGTATGTTCATTTAATGATTGTGAATATTTTATTACTTAATGATAAAGGAAACTGAAATTTTAGCGATTATGGGAGTAGGAACATTTTTTTAGTAGTTTTCTGGTGGTTTTTGGACTGGGAACTGGTGGGGAGCTCACTTTAACTGTTGGCAATACTGACGCCAGCTCCGCGCCTCCAAACCACCGCTTTGTAATTTGCGGGCATTGTGCATTCTGTGCGTAGACATCTGATGCCACACATTTCCTAAAAGCTACCAAGGACTCGTGTAGTGGTCCAACAACGCAAT
Source organism: Schistocerca piceifrons (assembly GCF_021461385.2). NCBI lineage: Eukaryota > Metazoa > Arthropoda > Insecta > Orthoptera > Acrididae > Schistocerca > Schistocerca piceifrons. Next base: position 61,989,377 of record NC_060144.1, on the reverse strand, counting down.
TAAGAACGATGGCATAATTATTTGGCTAATCAGTGCATTATTATTTATGCGTTATTGCATCGGTGTATTATTGTGTGTGGGACACAGAAAGAAATGTGGCGCGCAACGCACTGCACAACGAGGTAAACGATCAGAACTGTTTGCGATAGGGCTTCCTGTTGAACCGTTTAATAACTTTCACAGAAATCGCTAGGCACCGTTCTTCAGAATATGGTTTCTGCTAATTACTTTACATATGCCGCGACAAGGAAGCCGTCTTGTGAGAGCGTCGTGTTGGGAACCCGGCATTGGTTCTGATTTATCTGTGCCAACGATCCGCGAACATGGACATCGGTGTAAAATGTAGCATCGTCTATTTTTAGTCACTAGATACAGAAACAATGACTATTTTATACATGCACAAGATAATTTACTGTTATGTACAACAAATGTATCTCCAAGCAAAAAATATGTTGCGCTGACTGAATGCTCGAGTTGCTGTTTGCAAACGAAAAGTGTGAAAAGTATCAATGAACAGGTACTTTGGAAGACTATCTAAACTGATAACAGATTTTATACAACAGCATTTTATAGCTCTCAACATTAAAATCCATGACACAGCAATATTGCTCTCCTTTGATGTAAAAAGTATGTTGAGTTGAATCCCTGTTAATGAAACCATAAAAATAATTGAAGAAAACCTGAAAACACACAGCCAGCTAGCTCATGAACACACAAATGAAACCATAAAATTATTACAGTTAATAACACAACAAAATTATTTTGAATTCAATCAAGATTACTGCATACAAGAAGAAGATTTACCCATGGGTTCACCTATCTCAGGAACATTAGCTAACACACTCATGAATCATATAGAAAAACTAATACAGGGTAGCGCAGGGAACGGGAAATTTTGAACGTTACAGTTGGCAGCACTGTAGCGCCGGCAGATGTTCGAAACTTTGCACAATTGATGTGAACGCATTGTCATTTAGTAATCATGGAGAACTGGACTGGTGCGGAACGTGCAGTAGCTGTGAGAGCGTTTTACAAAAATGGTGATAGTGCGACTGCCGCGCAGAGAACATTTCGACAGCATTACCAGCTTGGACGTCCTGGACGTGTCCCATCTGCGCATGCGATTACAACGTGGGTGCGTAATTTTGAAGAAACAGGATCTGCCTTGAAAAAGAACTCTCCAGGTGGCATTCCAACGGTACGTACTCCAGAGAACATTGTAGCTGCTAGAGCTGCAATCGAGAGATGTCCTGGCCGCTCCGTTCGACAGAATGCATCTTCGCTAGGGATTAAGCGACGAAGCTTACAAAGAATACTGGACGAATTAGACTTCCATCCCTATAAGTTGCAGATTATGCAACACTTACATGAACGAGACCCTGCGTCACGTATGGAGTTTAGTAGCCAGATATTGGCTAAAATCAACGGGGACGCGAATTTCCTTGGTAACTTATGGATATCAGACGAAGCCCATTTCCACCCGAACGGACTCGTGAACAAACAGAATTTTCGTTATTGTGCACAGAGGACAATCCTTGTGAGTTTCACCAGCGACCACTACATAGCGCCAAGGTCACAATATGGTGTGATTTATCATGTCATGGTGTAATCGGCCCTTATTTTTTTGAACGTGAGGATGGTAGTGCAGTGACAGTAACATCCGCTCGATATGTTGAAATGCTTCAAACATTCTTTACACCGAGACTGTACGAGCTTAATCTTAACGACGAAAACATGTGGTTTCAGCAGGATGGAGCCACGTCACACACTGCTCGACAATCGATGGCAGCAGTTCGTCAATTGTTTGGAAGACGCATTATTTCACGTAACGGTGACATTGCATGGCCTGCGAGATCCCCTGATCTTAGTGTGTGCGACTTCTTCCTGTGGGGATATCTTAAAGGCAAGGTGTACCGTACACGACCTGCAACAATCCATGAACTGAAGGAGAACATTGAAAGCGAAATCATTGCAATTCCCGAAGATTTGCTACACCGCACATTCCAGAGTTTTCATAACAGGCTGTTAGAGAGTGAACGCCGAATGGGAGCACATCTTTCCGATGTCATCTTTAAAAAGTAAAGAGACACTGTTGGACATTTTGATTGTAAAGACATACTGAATAATGGCATACTGAATACATTCACTTTCGTTAATAAATTACTAGTTTTATAAATTTATTCATGGAAATGACGTTATTTCGAAATTTCCTGTTTCCCTGCGCCGCCCTGTGTTTGAAGACATAATAACAAAGAGAAGCTACAACGTCATCTGCTGGTACAGATACATGGATGACATAATATGCATGGTAGGATGAACCGAAAAACAGAATACAGCAACTACACAAAGACATAAATACTGTACACAAAAACAACGTTCACAATAGAAGAAGAACAAGAAAACACTCAACTTTTTAGACATAACCATAAGAAAAGAATAATAAACACACATTCGACACATACAGAAAACTCACAACAAGTGACATTATCTTAAATGAAATTTCAAACCACCCACAGAACCACAAACAAGGAGCAGTCAGATACATGTTAAACAGGATCCCCCTAAACACTTCCAATTACCAAAAAGAGTTAGCCATTATAAAACAAATAGACGAACTAAAAAAAAAATAAAGGGACAAATAAGGAAGAAAACTAACCAAAGCACACTAACTTGTACAACTTGCACTACAACCAAAAAATGGCATACAATGACCTACCACAACAAGTTCCCTCATGAAATAGGAAACATATTCAAAAAATAAGACAAACATTGCTTACAAAACAAATATTCGCATACAAAAGCACATCCCAAAGCTAAAATAAAAACTAGACAGATACCAACAATGTGGTATCTATCAGCTCAGTTGTAGAGATTGCGAGAAGATATACATTGGAATGACTGGCAGGACATTTGACAAGACATGAAGAACACATCAGAGCATTCAAGTATGGTACTTCAAAATTCGCAGATCATCTGAAAGTAGAGCACCGAAGACCAAGCAATATTGAAAACGATATGATCATCATAAAAATCAGTAAAGACAGACCCTCCTTCCTTTCCAAGAAAATTTCCACACACGAAAAGCATTAACACAAAATAAACTGTGGCTCAATGACCTGATTAATATTGGAAAGCACACTCTATATAGAATAATTGATGAAATCACATGAAAAAGAAAAGAGCCTTTTCCACCCTTCACCCCCCCACCCCCAACTCACAGTTCCATTTCACCTCTTGCTCCTCACCTTCTCCTATAACCCACACTCCATCATACTGCTGTATACTCCTGTCCACTCTTCATGGTTTATCTCCCAAAAACTCTCCATCGCTATTCGTTTTCTACTCTTACACAGTATATAAATACACAGGAACATACTTAAATAGAATTACACACATACAATAATCTAATTTAAAAAAGAATATTTGTAGGTCAAAGACAAAGTAGTGGAAAGGATATGTTGGCAACACTACAAAACACAAACATCAACACATACTTGAAGTACGACAACAACTAGAAGAGTGTGGTGTGCATAAAAGTGTGTTGTGAGAAATGCATAGTGCTGCAGGACATCTAAAAAGTAGACGAAAATTATCAGCGTCCAACACAGAGAAACAACGATGTGTTAGCAGACGGCATTTCCTGATGTAAGCATGAAAGCAGCCGAAAAATCTTCGTAAGTACGAACCAACCTATTCCTAACGAACTGTTTTTCGATCTAAAATGCAAATCAAAATGTAAATAAACTTAATTACAGACCTCTGATGATGCTTTACCTCAATAAAGCGAAACGCGTCGGCTGAAAAAAAAATCACGCATTTTTGTAGTTGCAACGACGGATCAAAAATACCCTCGTGAATTATAAAGCAACTGCGGACACTATGGCCATACAAATGAAGAATTTAAGTTCTGAACGATCATAAGAAGGTGTCCCGTAACTTAGGCCTGTCTCAGGAGGGAGGTGAGATGTGGGGCTGATTCTTCAGAAGGGGAACACTGACTGCAAAGGTCACCTAGGGCGGTCAACACACTCGTCACAGGAGTATTTTTAAATTTACAGACATGGGCCGGGCCGCCAGCCGGTAAGGGTTTATTTATTTAGGGACGACCAGGCCAGGCCACAAGGCGGTGTGTGATATGGTGAGGTGTGGAGGATGGCGCAGACCATAACGGCACAGGCGAGTCCCTCCCATTAGTCAGTCTCTTGCGGTCTGCTCATTATCCAGACTTCCGGCCTGGGTTGTGTTGGCTAGCCTGGGCGCAGTTGCACGGGTTGCGGCTGCGGCTGAGGGGGGGCTTACCCGCCAAAAGTCTGCCGCCACCAGCTTCATAACGAGGTCAGCCAGGGGGTGGACGCGCCAACCATTGTGGTCACCCATTGAGCCCACGATAATTTCCCTCTGCAAGACGCGCTAATGACCGTGTGGGGGCGACAAAGGCCCTACTTCCGAAGCCACGATAAGGTTTCTCCTTTTACCGAAAAATGAAAACATCGTGCGAGAAGAATTATTGTTACTACAACTACTACCACAACACTATAGCACTACCGTCTGGGAGCCTTGTAATTGGAACTTTGCATCTCCTCTACAACCACGCCGTTTCACTACGTTTTTTTTATTTCCCGTGAAAACTTGACACATTCTTGATGATCTTTATTTTAATGCTCTTCGGTCAATAAGCTTAGGAAAATGGGTTGAATATCTCGCGTGCAGTCTCTCTAAATCTCCGTACGATAGTCATCTTCGCCATTTATAATGTGGTTTTGGTATATTCTTTATTCGTTATTCGGCTATTTACAGCAAAAGTTTTGTTACTATAGACATAGAAGTTTATGAAAAAATATCACACCCATGAAGTACGAATGCTTCATCAACACGAGTTTCAGTACCCACAAAAGGTAACGATTAAACCACGAACACAAACAAATGTTAGCAGAAGATATTAGTAACATGAACAATAGCAGAAACATGTTTGATCAAAAGACTACTCGAAAGAAACAAATATGTAGAAAAATTAGTGAATCGTAAAAGAGTTGTTACTTTAACGGCACATTTGCCGGACAAAACGTAACAGACAGGCAAAAATCATACACCACTTTAAAGAACTGGCAAGCAAACAAAATCGGCGTGTGAAAGTAAATAAAAACCCGCAGGAGACTAACATATACCGCCTGACAAAAGCAGTGAAGCACCCTACAGATACAGTCAGATGTCACTCTAACGTTGTAAGCCGCGTATGCATAGTTGTGGGGTACGTAAATAATTGGAGTCGAGTTCTCTGTTACAGGTAAAGAGGCCATCACCGTGCGGGTGCGTTACTGTTGTTCGTGCTTAGTGTTGTTAGCAGGCCTGATAGGATGCGTGAACGGGAGATGTTCTTGAGTAATCACTGAAGGACATGAAGACGCCGCCTACTCGTTTGAAACTGCGCTATCAGCATCTGGCAAAGTTTGAAAGTGGACCCATTTGAATGGCTAGTCAAATCGTGCAACACCCAGATTTTTGGGGCAGTCGGATGCGACAGTGGTCCACTGTTGGACTGTATGGGAACGTGAGGCCAGGCACACTCCTCGACATGTATTCGGTGGACCACGTCTGGCCATCATATGGGAGGATCGCCGCATTGTGCTCCAAGCATATCGTACGAGATCTGTTCGAAAATTTCCCGAACATTCGTCATTTCGCGTCAATGGTGTGTTGGAGCGAAATGCGGTTGGCATCCATGCACACGCCTGTACTTGAAGTATAACTACTCGAAGTTTCATTGTTGTATGTCTGTTAGTTATTGTTCAGTGTTGTATTGAGTATAACGTTGTGTCAGTTTGCGAATTTCGAGATGGCAGAGTTGGTGGTTGGGTTGGGTTGTTTGGGGAAGGAGACCAGACAGCAAGGTCATCGGTCGCATCAGCCCTAAGGGAAGGGCGGGGAAGGAAGTCGGCCCTGCCCTTTCACAGGAACCATCCCGCCATTTGCCTGGAGCGATTTAGGGAAATCACGGAAAACCTGAATCAGAATGGCCGGACGCGGGACTGAACCGTCGTCCTCCCGAATGCGAGTCTAGTGTGAGAGTTAGAGGAGCAGCACGTCTACATTAAATTTTGCGTGTAACTCTAGAAAACCTCTACAGAGACACACAGACACCAAGTGCTTAAGTCTTATTCGGGTGCTACGGATGGTTCACACGGTTTAAAAATAGGCGGACGGAAGTTAAAGATGAACCTTGTTCAAGACACCCTTCGACATCTGCCAAGTACGTCCGTGTTAGGAATGTCAACGAAATTGTGCGTGCCAAACGAAGACAGACTGTCCGAGGAATTGCTCAAGAATGTAACATTTCAGTTGGGTCATGTCATGAAATCCGGACACAGCATCTCGGAATGCACCGTGTTGCCGCTAAGTTCGTGTCACGGTTCACGAGTCAACACCAGGAAGACCTTCGCCTCGCAATCTGTGCAGAGCTTTTGGATCGCGCAGATGAAAACGAGGTGTTCCTTAAGAGAATCATAATTGGTGATCAGACTTTAGTGTACGGTTATTATGTTGAGACCAAGGTTCAGCCTTCACAATGGGTCAGGAAAGATTTTCCTACACCAATAACAGCTCGTCAGGTCAGGTTAAACGTCAAAACCATGCTGATAATTTTCTGCCGCGCGGTCATAGGCGCCTTGCCTCGGGTCGCGCGGTTTCCCCCGTCGGAGGTTCGAGTCCTCCCTCGGGCATGGCTGTGTGTGTGTGTTGTCCTTAGCGTAAGTTAGTTGAAGTTAAATTAAGTAGTGTGTAAGCCTAGAGACTGGTTCGGTCCCATAGGAACTTAACACCACCCGAGATAATGTTCCTCGACTTTGAATTAGTTCATCATTAATTCGTGTCACAGGGACAAACTGTTCGATGGTACTACCGGGATGTGTCGCGACGCGAGAAAATGTGGGAAGAGAACGGCCTGAAATGTGGCGAGACGATTCATCGCTCTTGCACCACGACAACGGATCCGTACATTCGTCACTATCTGTTGTTGCAAGACTGTTGCACAAAAAACGAAATCACTGTGCGGTGCCTCGTCCTCCGTACCCTCCAGACCAGGCCGCTGCGGACTTCTTTTATTTCAAAGCTGAAGATCCCGTTGAACAGAGGAAGATTTGGTTTGTGGGGCGCTCAACTACGCCATCATCAGCGCCCGTACAGAGTCCCAATTTTTACACACTCCAATCTAGCCACTATCATGGATGATGATGATGGTGACAACACAAACGCCCAGTCCCCGGGCAGAGAAAATCCCCAACCCGGCCGGGAATCGAACCCGGGACCCCGCGATCCAGAGACAGCAACGGTAGCCACTAGACCACGAGCTGCAGACATTTACAACGATAGATTAGAGAAAAGAAAATTCGCAGACGGCGCTTCGCGCGATGCAGTATGAGGCGTTCCGAGACTGCTTCCGGAAGTGGAAACGGCGTCGAGAGCGGTGATTTGTGGAGGAGAGTATTTCCAAGGAGAGTATCTCCAAGGAGAGGAAGCACAATAAATAAAAGGTAGGAGTAAAAAGTTTTGAGGGCAAAGTCCGGAAGTTTTCTGAACAGACCTCGTTACTCCTTCACGTCTTCGCCGGCCAAGGGAGAACGATTAACGGATTCCCAGAAACATTCTGTGTCTCTCCTGCACCATTGGTTGCAGACTGGCGGCAGCCCGACTTGGGAATTACCGTCGCACGCGTAGGCTCCGGTTAACATCAGATCGCAAACGGCTACGTTTGGAGAAGTGTCGTCACCGGGAAGCATGGACAGCTGACGAATGGCGTCGCACTGTGTTAGCGATGAGTTGCTGTTCTGCACTGCCACTGATGACCACCGTCGGCGAGTATGGTGGAGACATGGGAGGAAGGGGGTTGTTCATCCTTCCACTGGTTTGGAGAGGCAAAGCAGTGTTCCTGCTGGTGTCACAGCGTGGGAAGCCATCTCGTACGGCCTCGGGGCTCACCGACGGTAGTGATTGAGGGAACCGAACACACAACGGTAGGTCACAGACAACCTGTGTCGCATGTGTAACCTCTCATGCGCCAGTATCCCAGTTTCTTGGTGCTATTTGGTATGTGTCGCTACGATCTGTCTCCATGATGCTGAGGCATTCCCGTGACCAGTAAGATCCCCAGATCTGTCTCCTATAGGACTTGGGTAGCACCGGCTACGTCGTCCAGAACATCAAGGACCAGCCACAAAGTTGAGGGCCAGCTGACAGGGGACGATCAAATGAAAGTATCTGGTTCCAGAAAGCTTTCAAAGTCTCTGATGTATACAGGGTGACTCACGAAGCTACGTAAATATTTTAATATGTTATTCTACAAGTAAAACTAAAGAAAAAAAGTTCATATAAACATAGGTCCGCAAACGTTTACTTACGGAGTTACAGTTAATAAAAGACTGGCTGAAATGTAGAAACTCCTACATCTACATCCATACTCCGCAAGTCACCTGACGGTGTTTGGCGGAGGGTACCTTGAGTGCCTCTATCGGTTCTCCCTTCTATTCCAGTCTCGTATTGTTCGTGGAAAGAAGGATTGTCGGTATGCTTCTGTGTGGGCTCTAATCTCTCTGATTTTATCCTCATGGTCTCTTCGCGAGATATACGTAGGAGGGAGCAATATACTGCTTGACTCTACGGTGAAGGTATGTTCTCGAAACTTCAACAAAAGCCCGTACCGAGCCACTGGAGCGTCTCTCCTGCAGACTCTTCCACTGGAGTTTATCTATCATCTGCGTAACGCTTTCGCGATTACTAAATGATCCTGTAACGAAGCGCGCTGCTCTCCGTTGGATCTTCTCTATCTCTTCTATCAACCCTGTCTGGTACGGATCCCACACTGCTGAGCAGTATTCAAGCAGTGGGCGAACAAGCGTACTGTAACCTACTTCCTTTGTTTTCGGATAGTATTTCCTTAGGATTCTTCCAATGAATCTGTCTGGCATCTGCTTTACCGACGATCAACTTTATACGATCATTCCATTTTAAATCACTCCTAATGCCTACTCCCACATAATTTATGGAATTAACTGCTTCCAGTTGCTGACCTGCTATTTTGTAGCTAAATGATAGGGGATCTATCTTTCTATATATTCGCAGCACATTACACTTGTCTACATTGAGATTCAATTGCCATTCCCTGCACCATGCGTCAATTCGCTGCAGATCCTCCTGCATTTCAGTACAATTTTCCATTGTTGCAACCTCTCGATACACCACAGCATCATCCACAAAAAGCCTCAGTGAACTTCCGATGTCATCCACAGGGTCATTTATATTGTGAATAGCAACGGTCCTATGACACTCCCCTGCGGCACACCTGAAATCACTGACTTCGGAAGACTTCTCTCCATTGAGAATGTCATGCTGCGTTCTGTTATCTAGGAACTCTTCAATCCAATCACACAAATGGTCTGATAGTCCATATGCTCTTACTTTGTTCATTAAAGACTGTGGGGAACTGTATCGAACTCCTTGCGGAAGTCAAGAGACACGGCATCTACCTGTGAATCCGTGTCTATGGCCCTCTGAGTCTCGTGGACGAATAGCGCGAACTGGGTTTCACACAACCGTCTTTTTCGAAACCCACGCTGATTCCTACAGTGTAGATTTCTAGTCTCCAGAAAAGTCATTATACTCGAACATAATACGTGTTCCAAAATTCTACAACTGATCGACGTTAGAGATACAGGTCTATAGTTCTGCACATCTGTTCGACGTCCCTTCTTGAAAACGGGGATGACCTGTGCCCTTTTCCAATCCTTTGGAACGCTACGCTCTTCTAGAGACCTACGGTACACCGCTGCAAGAAGAGGGGCAAGTTCCTTCGCGTACTCTGTGTAAAATCGAACTGGTATCCCATCAGGTCCTGCGGCCTTTCCTCTTTTGAGCCATTTTAATTGTTTCTCTATCGCTCTGTCGTCTATTTCGATATTTACCATTTTGTCATCTGTGCGACAATCTAGAGAAGGAACTACAGTGTAGTCTGTGAAACAGCTTTGGAAAAATACATTTAGTAGTTCGGCCTTTAGTCTGTTATCCTTTGTTTCAGTATCATTTTGGTCACAGAGTGTCCGGACATTTTGTTTTGATCCACCTACCGGTTTGACATAAGACCAAAATTTCTTAGGATTTTCTGCCAAGTCAGTACATAGAACTTCATTTTCGAGTTCACTGAACGCCTCTCGCATAGCCCTCTTGACACTACATTTCGCTTCGCGTAATTTTTGTTTGTCTGAAAGGCTTCGGCTATGTTTATGTTTGCTGTGAAGTTCTCTTTGCTTCCGCAGCAGTTTTCTATTTCGGTTGTTGTACCACGGTGGCTCTTTGCCATCTCTTACGATCTTGCTTGGCACATACTCATCTAACGCATATTGTACGATGGTTTTGAACTTTGTCCACTGATCCTCAACACTATCTGTACTTGAGACAAAACTTTTGTGTTGAGCCGTCAGGTACTCTAATCTGCTTTTTGTCACTTTTGCTAAACAGAAAAATCTTCCTACCTTTTTTAATATTTCTATTTACGGCTGAAATCATCGATGCAGTAACCGCTTCATGATCGCTGATTCCCTGTTCTGCGTTAACTATTTCAAATAGTTCAGGTCTGTTTGTCACCAGAAGGTCTAATATGTTATCGTCACGAGTCGGTTCTCTGTTTAACTGCTCAAGGTAGTTTTCAGATAAAGCACTTAAAAAAATTTCACTGGATTCTTTGTCCCTGCCACCCGTTATGATCATTTGAGTCTCCCAGTCTATATCCGGCAAATTAAAATGTCCACCCAGAACTATAACATGGCGGGGAAATCTACTCGAAATATTTTCCAAATTATCCTTCAGGTGCTCAGCCACAACAGCCACAACAGCTTCGCTAATATGAAGCCATCGCAAAACTGTACGAGGTTAAAGCATGAATTCCATTTATTCTGTTGTTATTGGTCTAGTGAATCTAATAAAACATGTCCCAGACGTGTATCTGCAGTAGTTTTCCAGAACATCCAGAGAAGGAAAGATAATTACACCATTAAGAATTAACAAGAATCTTGTGAAACCAAAAGAAAAACAAAATCTGTTCATATACGTGCAGCTAAATGCACTGAACTCGGCGGAGACATTTTTCAACATTTATTGTGAATGTATTGTGAAATTGTATGTATACAACTTCCTGAACACTGGGCTTTGTTTTTCCCGGTTTACCATGAATTCACGTGTGCTATGGTATTAATAGAAACAGATTATCTGACACATTCATACAGTTTCAGTTAACGTTATCATTTTTCCAAAATTAAATTCTCTACAACTTCTGTTGAAAATTTTGTGCAATTCTCTGCAATTTAAAAAACATATTAGGGCAAGTAGTTAATAAATTAAAATTTTACGAAATTGCGTTTTTGCTTCTCTAGATGTTCTGGAAAACTACTGCAGATACACGTCTGGGACATGGTTTATTAGATTCACCAGACCAATAACAACAAAATAATAGGAAATCGTGCTTTACTTTAACCTCGTATAGTTTTGCGATGACTTCTTATTAGCGAAGTTGCTAAATTTCAAGAAAAATCTTTTACTAGCCGTAAGTCCGTAACTAAACATTTGTGGACCTATGTTTATATGAACTTTTTTCTTTAGTTTTACTTGTAGAATAACATATTAAAATATTTGCATGAATCACTCTGTATACAGTACGCAGACTCATGCGGCGAATGAAAATGTGTACCAAGGCCGGTATTCGACCCCTGCTCACGCCTTATCCCACTTGGTGTTCCGACGACACTCAAACAGCACTTGAGACTATATATATGATCGTAAATGTTTGGGACTAGAAGAGGTCTCTGGAAGCAGATAGTTTCATATGACTAGAGCATCTATGTCTGAGTCTCAGGCAGGACCCCGTTGGTTGGTTGGTTGTTTGGGGAAGGAGACCAGACAGTGTGGTCATCGGTCTCATCGGATTAGGGAAGGATGGGGAAGGAAGTCGGCCGTGCCCTTTCAGAGGAACCATCCCGGCATTTGCCTGGAGTGATTTAGGGAAATCACGGAAAACCTAAATCAGGATGGCCGGACGCGGGATTGAACCGTCGTCCTCCCGAATGCGAGTCCAGTGTTTAACCACTGCGCCACCTCGCTCGGTCAGGACCCCGTGCTCCACTAGATGCAGAGGTGCTATTCCAGTACAGTTGGAGTACCTGTGGACCGCTGTTTGAGCTTAGCTGGAATATCATGTGGGCTGAGGCGTAAATGGGAAGTTTGACTGAATAGGGAGTATAGACTTAAGTGTCAGGAAGTCTTATGAATGATGGAATGTAGCCATGTATGGAAGTGAAACATGGACAATGAACAGTCTAGACAAGAAGAGAATAGAAGCTTTCTAAATGTGGTGCTACAGAAGAATGCTGAAGATTAGATGGGTAGATAACGTAACTAATAAAGTACTGAACAGGATTGGGGAGAAGAGGGATATGTGGAACAACTTGACTAAAAGAAGGCATCGGTTGGCAGAATACGTTCCGAGACATCAAGGGATCACCAGATTAGTACTGGAGGGCAGCGTGGAGGGTAAAAATCGTAGAGGGAGACCAAGACATGAATACACTAAGCAAATTCAGAAGGATGTAGGTTGCAGTAGGTACTTGCAGATGAAGTTTGCACAGGATAGGGCAGCATGGAGAACTGCATCAAACCAGTCTCTGGACTGAAGACCACCACCACCACCACCACCACCACCACCACCACCACCACAACAACAACAACAACAACAGTTGTGTAAAGCCATTGTGCTAGTGTGGCGTACTACTTGGCGCATACGCCTAGCCAGCCGGAGACCTGTCTTCGAATACTGGCCTTCGAACAATTTTTCATTCGTCGCTTTCACCTGCATACATACATCAGGAGACGATACAACGGCTTTATGACGCCCTTCTCAACCGAATCAGTGCATGCAACCTGGTCAAAAGATGTGCAACGTCAATTTGATGAAAGGGCCCACACCTCCAAGTTCTTTGTGACTTTTACTCGACTTCGTAATCTCTCAACTAACATCGCATAACCTTTCAATTAATTTTATTTCGTCCTCCGTTTTTGGGTACTTCAGTTTTTTTTGTTAGGCGGTGTACTTGTAAGACGAACAATAGTCAAAACTTTTTTCATCAAAGGTAACGTGGAGGAAACAAATATGTAGAAATATTGATGCAAAAAGTTGTTAATATCTAACAGACTCAGCTGAAGAGCGAATCCTAAGAGGCTGTCAAAAACTGACGCACTTTGAAGAATTACCAAGCAAACATTATTCCCTTAGGAAGCACATAAAAATATAGACAGGTATGACATTTCAGAGAATATTAATCAGAGGGAAATCGGAAGTGTGAATAAATCAGCTAAAAGAATGGAAGAAAGAGAACGGACAGCAGGAGAAGACAGAAAAAAGGTGAACAGATAAGAGTATAGATAAATGTGTAAAGCTGACAAAACAAGTCAACAACGATCATTAGGTGAGATGGGATTGGGAGAAAACGAAGACATAGTGACGACCGTCATTATTTTAATGATTTTATTTTACCGGTGCCCGAAACGAACGTCCGACTTATTTTGCGCGACAAAATATGTGGTCGCTACGACACACATCTGAAATTTCCGCAGCTTTTTCTTTTCCCCACGGGTTGTATTCAGATACTGCGGCTGGAATTCCGGCCGATTCGATTTGCCGCCTGAGCAGGAAGTCCGCGTATTGGAAGCGAAGCCTGTTGGCAAATCCAGTTACCGCCTTGACCGCTTACTGCTCCGCGACTTGTCGCCGCCGTCCCTGACTCGTTTATACGCCGCAGTAAACACGGGCCTTTCTTAAACTCATCGGGCCGTGCTTCCAGGATCTGTGCCACTGCAATGACGGCTGCCGCTGCGTGCTTTCGATAGCGCCACAGCAGTGTATATTCAAGAGTGCGTCAGTCTGTCTCCGCTGACAAAGAACGCTTTTGCAACGTACGGTACGAACGGGGCCGCAACGAACTTGTGACGTCACACTACTTACCTTGTCCGCCATACTTCGCGAACGCTCCGCTCTGTGCAGGGCTCATGAGAAATCAATATGAGAATGAAAAGGTACACACTAAAGGTCTTAAATTTTTCCTCTGCTATCGAGGGCTTGCATCCATTTAAACGCGCAGTTTAAGATTTATTAAACTCGTTAGAAACAGTTACTCGCTCCCTGCTGGAGACCGCTGCTGGCATTTGTACGACCTGCAGTCTCCTGTGCTCTGACGTACGCACTGCGAAGTGTCTTTCTCGTGGGCCTCTGATAGGAAGTAATTCGGTATAAAAGCAACAAATTGCGTCTCTCCGCAGCACTGCCATCTGGCGTCAATATTTTTTGCTACCACATGCTATTTTGTACCAAAGACACTTTAAATTCTTTTCCTGTCTACAGTGATTACAATTCGTTGTGACATTTCTGTCGAAATTTCACATGGTGACGACTTCTTTTTGAAAATGTAAAATTATTTTTAGCAAAAAGGCAAAACAGAAGCTAGTCACTATTAATAATGCTATTTACTCAGAACAAGTAGAAATGTTACTGGTTTCGAACGGACAGGTTCACCATCAGATGGCTGTTCATGTTTAAAATTACATTTAACTTATAGTACAAGGGTGAGTCAAATGAAACCTTAAATTTTTTAAAAAAATTAATTTATTGTGCAGAAGTGGTACAAAGCTGTATCACTTTTCAATATAATCTCCCCCACGCTCAATGCAAGTCCTCTAGCGCTTACAAAGTGCATAAATTCCTTCAGAAAAAAAATATTTTGGTAGTCCGCGCAACCACTCATGCACCGCGTGGCGTACCTCCTCAACAGAACGGAATTTCTTTCCTCCCCAGTAACGATTCTTGCAAGGAAGCCATCACTTTCTCGTTCAAAGCGCCGAAGAAGCTCTTCACAAGCATCAACACGTCGTTTTCTCATTTCAGGAGCTGCCTTTTTTTGGTTTTGTTTTGGTTTTAGGGCGCAAAACTGCTATGGTCATTAGCGCCCGGTCCGTGACTTAGGAAACAATAAAAACCGAAAATGGAAACCAGCAGAAATGGGAACGAAACTCAAAAAATTGGAGAAACTAAAAGCAGAAGGAAGGCTTAAAAATCCACTACAGAAAGGGGTTGGTGGTCCCCAAAAAAAGCTTCAAATGACTGACGTCATTTCACTGGCACTAATAAACTCGAGAACGCGATCGGCCGAGCGCGTGTCATCTGCTAAAATTGACGATATATCAGGCGACAGCTGTAGACGGGCGCGTAACGGAGTAAAATATGGGCACTCAATTAAAAGGTGTCTTACCGTCCACAGCTGAGAGCAGTGGGGACAGAGTGGGAGAGGATCGCCGCTTAAAATATGTCGATGGCTACAGAGACAGTGCCCTATCCGGAGTCTAGTTAAAATTACCTCCTCCCGACGACGCGTTCGGGAGGAAGAGGTCCAAGCACAAGGAAGAGCTTTCACGTACCGCAATTTATTATGGGGAAGTGTCGACCAATGTGCGTGCCATAAAAGAACAACTCGACGACATAAAACGCTTCGTAGATCGGTGAAGGGAATCGATTGAATAGCTGGCCGAAGAAGAGAGACTGCAGCCTTGGCCGCTATATCGGCCACCTGATTCCCACAGATACCAACGTGTCCCGGGAGCCAGAGGAACGCCGGAACGCCACCAAGACGTCCCCCCCCCCCCCCCCCCCACCAGGTGGAGCAAGCGCAGACAGTCCTGAATCCGGTGGACCAGAGGGCTGGTGTAAAAAGCTCCAGACAGGGTAAAGAGCTTGGAGACTGAGGAGAGAGCTGAGAGAATCTGAGCAGATAACATACTGTATCCGCTGATGGCGGCGGATGTAGTGGACAGCATAAAGCTCCGCAGTATAAACCGAACACTGGTCGGGAAGCCGAAATTGATTTGGGGTGTCGCCAACAATATAGGCACTCCCTACACCTAACGATGTTTTCGAGCCGTCGGTGTAAATAAATGTGGCTTCCGCCATTTGTGCACATAGAGCAGCAAATTCCCGACGATAAACAGGTGAAGGGGTACCATCCTTGGGAAATCGACAAAGGTCACGGAGCAGGCAGATCCGGGGACGGAGCCAAGGCGGTGCTGTACCCCAAGTTGTCAAGAAGGTTTTAGGAAAGCGAAAGGAAAGAGAATGGAGCAGTTGACGGAAGCGGACTCCCGGTGGTAGTACGGAGGAGGGGCGGCCTGCATACCCTACATCAAAGGAGGCGTCGAAAAAAAATGTCATGGGCTGGATTAGCAGGCATGGAAGACAGATGGCTAGCATAACGACTCAGAAGGACTGCTCGCCGATTGGACAGCGGAGGTTCAGCAGTCTCAGCATAAAGGCTTTCCACGGGGCTGGTGTAAAAAGCTCCAGACACTAAACGTAATCCACGGTGGTGGATAGAGTCGAGACGACGAAGAATAGACGACCGAGCAGAGGAGTAAACTATGCTTCCATAGTCCAATTTCGAGCGCACTAAGGCGCGATAGAGGCGGAGGAGGACCACTCGGTCCGCTCCCCAGGAGGTACCATTCAGGACACGGAGGGTGTTGAGGGATCGCAGACAGCGAGCCGAAAGATAGGAAACGTGAGAGGACCAGCACAGTTTTCTGTCAAACATAAGACCCAAGAATTTAGCGACGTCCGAAAATGGAAGGTTGACAGGTCTTAGATGTAAGGAGGGTGGAAGAAACTCCGTACGACGCCCAAAATTAACACAAACGGCCTTACTGGGAGAAAAGCGGAAGCCTGTTTCGATGCTCCAAGAGTGGAGGCGATCGAAACAGCCTTGAAGACGTCGTTCAACAAGGCTGGTACGTTGAGAGCTGTAGTAGATCGCAAAATCGTCCACAAAGAGGGAGCTTGAGACATCAGGAAGGAGACAATCCATAACTGGATTTATGGCAATGGCAAACAGTACAACACTTAGCACGGAGCCCTGGGGTACCCCGTTTTCTTGGGAGAAAGTACGGGAGAGAGTAGTGTTCACCCGCACTCTAAATGTGCGCTCTGCCATAAATTCGCGAAGAAATAGTGGCAGCCGACCTCGAAAGCCCCAAGAGAACAGTGTGCGGAGGATGCCTGTCCTCCAACAGGTATCGTATGCTCTCTCCAGATCAAAAAATATTGCTACTGTTTGGCGTTTCCGGAGAAAATTGTTCATGATATAAGTGGAGAGAGAAACAAGATGGTCAACTGCAGAGCGATGCTTTCGGAAACCGCATTGGGCAGGTGTTAAAAGACTGCGGGACTCCAACCACAAAGCTAAACGGCAATTCACCATACGCTCCAAAACCTTACACACACTATTCGTGAGAGAAATGGGGCGATAGCTAGAGGGGAGATGTTTGTCCTTTCCAGGTTCCGGAACAGGAACGACGATAGCTTCCCGCCATCGTCTGGGAAAAGTACTGTCGGTCCAAATTCGATTATAAATGCGAAGGAGGTAACGCAGACCATGGGTTGATAAATGCAGCAACATTTGGATGTGGATACCATCCGGTCCTGGGGCGGAGGAGCGAGAAGAAGAGAGTGCATGTTGGAGTTCCCGCATGGAGAAAACAGTATTATAGCTTTCGCGATTTTGAGAGAAGAAAGCAAGAGGTTGCACTTCCGCTGCACGTTTCTTCGGGAGAAACGCTGGCGGGTAATTTGAAGAGCTCGAAATCTCAGCAAGGTGTTGACCCAAGGAGTTAGAAATTGCAACGGGGTCCACTAACGTATCACGCGCGACAGTGAGCCCAGAGACCGGGGAGAAACTAGGCGCGCCAGATAACCGTTGAATTCGACTCCAAACTTCCGAGGAGGGAGTGAAGTTGTTAAATGAACTAGTAAAGAATTTCCAGCTCGCCTTCTTGCTATCGCGGATGACGCGACGGCATCGCGCACGGAACTGCTTATAGCGGATACAGTTGGCCAAAGTAGGATGGTGGCGGAAAACACGAAGAGCACGTCGCCGCTCACGTATTGCATCACGGCATGCCTCGTTCCACCAAGGAACTGGGGGGCGCCGGGGCAATTCGAAGGTGCGTGGTATTGAGCGTTCCGCAGCTGTAAGAATAACGTCGGTAAGATGTGTGACCTCATCGTCGACGCTAGGAAAGTGACGGTCATAGAATGTCGCTAGAGACGAAAAAAGCTTGGGC
Source organism: Schistocerca piceifrons (assembly GCF_021461385.2). Lineage (NCBI taxonomy): Eukaryota > Metazoa > Arthropoda > Insecta > Orthoptera > Acrididae > Schistocerca > Schistocerca piceifrons. The sequence continues at coordinate 61,971,185 of NC_060144.1, read as the reverse complement.
AAACTTCCAGCGTCGCGGGTGCACTCGAGTGTGTATCATCAAGGGCGAACCATTCGAAGCACCGAGCTAGCGGAACAGTACCGACCGCAAGGTCCAAATGAGAGAAATTTGTCGTGGAGGCAGACAAAAATGTAGGGACCCCAGTGTTGAGGCAAACTAGATCCGCTTGGCGGGAGACGTCTAGCAATAGTGAGCCACGTGGACAAGGATGTGGAGATCCCCAAAGCGGGTGGTGGGCATTGAAGTCCCTAACCAGCAAATAGGGGGGTGGAAGCAGACCAAGAAGATGAAGAAGATCAGCTCGTGCCATTGGTGTGGACGATGGAATGTATACAGTACAAAGAGAAAAGGTATATCCAGAAAGGGGAAGACGGACAGCGACAGCTTGGAAGGAGGTGGTTAAGGGGATTGGGTGATAATGGGGAGTATCATGGAGAAGAATCATGAGTCCACCATGAGCTGGAGAGGGGAGATCAAATCGGACAGACTGAAAATGGGGGAGAACAAAGTGGTCATGGGGACGCAGCTTTGTTTCCTGAAGACAGTAGATGACCGGCGAGTAGGATCGTAAGAGGATCGACAATTCATCCCGATTGGCTCGAATGCCGCGCATATTCCAGTGGATAATGGACATAGGGTAAACAGAAAGTGGAGGAATGTGACCAAGGTTGCCGTCAACTCAACGACTGCTCAGAGCTTGCGACCGACAGCATGGAATGGCATTCAGCCGAAGGCAGAAGATCATGATACATAGGTTGTTCAGGAATAGCTCCTCCCACCAGCGATCGGCCGGTTGATCGGCCGCCAGCAGTGCGCCTCGGCGACACAGAAGACGGCCGAGGGCGATTTCCGCCAGGTGGTGCTGTAGATGGGACACGCCTTGGCGGAGAAGGAGATGAACTGGGCTTCTTATTAGCCTTCTTGGAAATATGGTGTTTAGATGAAGGAGGAACCGATGGTTGTGAAGTTGGGGTACGTGAAAAATCTTCACGAGTATGCTCCTTTTTCGAAGTCTTGGTGTCTGACTTTTGGGCTCGAGATTTCGCAGAACCCGATGAAGGCTGAGCCATAGAGTGGGAAGGCGAAAGTAGTGAGGTTGAACAGGCGATCTTTGCGCTGGCCGATCTGACGACCGTGGCACTAAAGGTGAGATCGCAAGTCTGCGTGGCCGCCTCCTTTGTTGGCCGAGGAGAAGCAAGGACAGTGCTGTATTTTCCTGTCTGAGGCACAGTGGGCTGTCGACTGGCGAATCATTTTCGAGCAGCAAAGGTCGACACCTTTTCCTTCACTCTGATTTCCTGGATGAGCTTTTCGTCTTTAAAAATGGGGCAATCTCGAGAGGAAGCAGCGTGATCACCCATACAGTTGATGCAGTGAGTGGATGGAGGTGGACAAGCACCCTCATGGGCATCCTTGCCACACGTAACACATCTGGCCGGATTGGAACAGGAGTGGTGTGACTGAACCGCTGACACCGATAGCAACGCGTAGGGTTTGGGACGTAAGGGCGAACGGAAATTCTCATAGCCCGCTTTGAGTTTCGATGGGAGTTGAACTTTGTCAAATGTCAAGAAGACAGTGTGGGTTGGAATGATGTTCGTGTCAACCCTTTTAATAACTATGTACAGCCGTTACGCCATGGTCAGACAGGTAGTGCTGAATTTCTTCGTCAGACAATCCATCGAGGGAGCGTGTATAAACGACTCCACGCGAGGAATTTAAAGTGCGGTGCGCTTCAACCCGGACAGGGAAGCCGTGGAGCAGTGAAGTACGCAGCAATTTTTGTGCCTGGAGGGCACTGACTGTTTCTAACAACAAGGTGCCATTCCGTAATCTGGAACAAGACTTTACACGACCTGCAATTGCGTGACACCTTTCTGAATAATGAAAGGGTTGACCGTGGAGAAGTCGTGACCTTCGTCAGACCGAGAAACAACAAGGAACTGTGGCAACGATGGAAGAACCGTCTGTGGCTGAGACTCAGTGAACTTACGCTCGTGAGCGGACATAGTGGAAGGTTAGGAAACCATTGCGGAAGAATCCCCCATGATCACCGGCGTCTCCGATGGCGCGCTCCTCCCTTGTGGGGGCCCTCTCTGAGGGCACTCCCGCCTTAGGTGATTGTTCACACCTCAGGTCACACCTCCCGACAAACGGACGGAGGGACCAATCGGCACTTTCGGAAGGTATCAGCTCGGGCAATCACCCCTCCCTGGGCCTCGCCGTTACCAGGGGGTACGTACGTGTCCTACCTGTCTACCCGGGGCGGGGAATTACGCGTTACCCCGTCACCGGCTACGCATAGAAATGCGTGGGTCGGCCCTCAGACACGCACACAGGGAGGAAAAAAGAGAAAGGGAAAGGAAAGAAGAGGGGTCTCAAATGCCACAGCGGAGAAAAGGGCAAAGAGAAGAGGTAAGGAAAAGAGAAGGACAGAGGGAGGACGAAGACTTGCAAGCGGAGAAAGCAAAGAATTTGTTACTGTTTCGAGCGTCCGTCTCCGGATGTAGGCACAAACCATACTCCCAGAGGGGGAGAAAGGGAAGGAAAGAGCCAGAGTTGAGAGGGGGGGGGGGGGGCGAAGATGAGGGATGGGGAAGGATGCGGAAAGGGAAAGTATGCAGCCCGGAAAGGAAGGAAGGCCACATTAGCTCGGGGTCCCGTGCTCGCTACGCACGTATCCACAAAAGAGTAGGGACCCCCTGGGGGGGGGGGGGGGGGGGGTCAGCTGCCGTGGCACCCATCTTGCAGACAGTTTGTGAAACTGGAGCACATCATGCACAATGTGGTGTGCCGACCCATGACTCATTTGTAAACATGCTGCATTGTCATTCAGTGTCACTCGGTGGCCTTCCTTCGCTGTGGTTTCAACTGTTACAATGTTCTGTGGAGTCACAACTCGTTGTGTCTGACCTGGACGAGGAGCATCTTCCACTGAAGTCACACCAGTTGCGAACTTCCTACTCCATTCGTACACTTGCTGCTGTGACAAACATGCATCACCATATTGAACCTTCATTCGTCGATGAATTTCAATAGGTTTCACACCTTCACTACGCAGAAACCGGATAACAGAACGCTGTTCTTCCCTGGTGCAAGTAGCAATTGGGGCGGCCATCTTTATACTGATACTGCGACGGTGTGTGTGCATCTGCACTATGCTGCCACCTACAGGCCATTCTGCACGCTGTTCGTAGCACGCTTACCAACTTACAGGATAACGGCGCGAAATTTCGATTTCTTATCACACATTTAAGGTTTTCATTTGACGTACCCTCGTATCAAGCGCTGTCGAGGTGGACTACCACTTGGATTGATGACCATCCGGCCTGCCGAGCGCTGTTGGCAAATGGGGTGCACTTAGCCCTTGTGAGGCAAACTGAGGAGCTTCTTGACTGAGAAGTACCGGCTCTGGTCTCGTAAACTGACATTCGGCCGGGAGAGCAGTGTGCTGATCACATAACCCTCCACATCCACGTCCAATGACGCCGGTAGGTGAGGACGACACGGCGGCCGGTCGGTTCGTTGGGCCTTCGTGGCCTGTTCGACAGGATTTTAGTTTTATTGTGTCACTCAACACAATGTTCATTGGTTTTGGTGTGGCAAAAGTTATTTGGTGTTGTGGTGCCCCACAGAAAAAAATGTAATAGAAAAAACTACTTTAATAGGACCTAACAATGAATTACAACCACGTAAATAAATTTCTACGATAAGAACTGACTGAGTTTTGTGACAGATCGAAAATTCTGGGTCTTTTTACAGCATCTGACTGCTTTAAAAAAGTTTATGTCAGTATCGTGCAGAGATTGCGGTAACACAGCAAGACTGCAACGCACATCGATACAACACACATTAGCGGTGATTCGCTGCAATCAGCAACTACGAATGAATAGGCTGAACAAGACACGCCCTGTCTCTCAACGCAGCAGCACCCTCACACGTCAATATGGAGCTGAGTCTGGAAGTGCTCTGCCCCAGTTAAAGACCTCATCTGAAGCAGTCAACATCATCGAGTAGGGGTAAATAGTTATTCAAATCTGAGTTGGAAGTTTACTTTTGTAAATGTTGAAAATTCTACTTGAACAGAAGTTTGTTTAATTAGTGAATAAAGCCACGATTTAATAGTGACAGTTGTAAATCATCGTGAACTGTTGTGGCCAAGGACTGTAGCTAATGAAGTAAACCTTTTTTATCATTTTTTGGTAATAAATTCTTATGCTGTAGTTTCTACGAACCGTCTCCCGCAGCAATCAAAGAAGTCACAGCTAGGGCAAAGTGACTGTAAATTCGTGTGATCATAACTGCTTATATTACGCCGAAAGGTAAGCAAGATACTATACTTCGCATCTACAGAGTATGTCTATCACCACAAGTAAACCTAAATATTTAGGCTAAACAGCAAAATACACGTGGCACCTATGATAACATTTTGAGCAACGAAAACAACTTTCGTCACTGTTATCATAACGCAGTGAAAAGTCTTTTTCGAAAGCTACGAACTTAAATACTAGCAAAATGAAGTCATATACGCCGTTAAGGCAAGTGGAGATTTCGAAGCCTTGTCCATTCGGTGCTCCTGCCATGTATGGAGTATTAAGGGTATCGGAGCATGAGAATCATCTGGAAGTCCTGGCATATGCTTTTCCTTCTCCCTACTGAGTATTACGCAGTAAGGAACTCTGCAAGGAGCTTCCTCGGCAGTTTCGAAGCACGGACAGATTAGCCAGAATTCCAGTGTTGACTACAGAGCGACACGCTCCGTGCCCCTGACCCCTGCTTATCGCGTCGCCCCCACGCTGCTCACTGCGGAAAATATGAGGCCCTGCGCGAGCATCGCAACATCGCCGTACATTTTCCGAGAAATATTATTGCTCCGCTGTTATCACTTGCTCATCCTGCGGAGCAGTTTATGCGCGTTCACATATCTGTCCCATCCCTTGGTGATAATAACGACATACGAGGCCCAAAGAATGACGTACGCAACTCACAAGGGGAGGCCACGGCGTTTGGAACGCGGATTTCCTGCAAACTTCGTGCACTCGTAGTACTCCATTAGGACAACAAAATGTGTAAGCAGTAGCGCGTACTTCTCAAGCATTATTGAGGAAAAGATAATTTCGATCGTCAAATATACAGGATGTTACAAAAAGGTACGGCCAAACTTTCAGGAAACATTCCTCACACACAAATAAAGAAAAGATGTTATGTGGACATGTGTCCGGAAACGCTTAATTTCCATATTAGAGCTCATTTTAGTTACGGATGAGGCTTCATTCCAACGTGACCAAATTGTAAATTTTCACAATCAACATGTGTGAGCTGACGAGAATCCGCACGCAATTGTGCAATCACGTCATCAACACAGATTTTCTGTGAACGTTTGGGCAGGCATTGTTGGTGATGTTTTGATTGGGCCCCATGTTCTTCCACCTACGCTCAATGGAGCACGTTATCATGATTTCATACGGGATACTCTACCTGTACTGCTAGAACATGTGCCTTTACTAGTACGACACAACATGTGGTTCATGCACGATGGAGCTCCTGCACATTTCAGTCGAAGTGTTCGTACGCTTCTCAACAACAGATTCGGTGACCAATAGATTGGTAGAGGCAGACCAATTCCATGGCCTCCACGCTCTCCTGACCTCAACCCTCTTGACTTTCATTTATGGGGGCATTTGAAAGCTCTTGTCTACGCAACCCCGGCACCAAATGCAGAGACTCTTCGTGCTCGTATTGTGGACGGCTGTGATACAATACGCCATTCTCCAGGGCTGCATCAGCGCATCAGGGATTCCATGCGACGGAGGGTGGATGCATGTATCCTTGCTAACGGAGGACATTTTGAACATTTCCTGTAACAAAGTGTTTGAAGTCACGCTGGTACGTTCTGTTGCTGTGTGTTTCCATTCCATGATTAATGTGATTTGAAGAGAAGTAATAAAATGAGCTCTAACATGGAAAGTAAGCGTTTCCGGACACATGTCCACATAACATATTTTCTTTCTTTGTGTGTGAGGAATGTTTCCTGAAAGTTTGGCCGTACCTTTTTGTAACACCCTGTATACACCTGTGCGTGGCCGTTTTTACCATGAAGCGCCGGCAGCCGAGTGGTTAGCGTTCAAGCCCCGTAATCGCTGGATCGAGTCCCACTAGTCAGTTTTTTTTTTTAAATTTCTAACACTATTTATGTTACAGTCGATGTAATGGGAAAAATACGTGTAATCGGATGAACTTTTATCAAATTTACAATGTTATTTGGCAGTCTACAAATTTTTATTATCACAAATAATGTAATATTCATAACTACCGACTAGTAAACGACCAAACGCATAAAGTGCTACTGGAAATGTATGCTTGTCCGTGTCTTCAAATCGAAAGAGAACGAGAAATTGCTTCTCGTGAAAACGCTATCAAAATACATCCGATACTGCATGCCCAATTATCAGCGCCGATATTTAAGGAAATGCTGCGCTATGCATGGTTTGCTTCCAAATTATCGGCTGAAAGAGAGGTTTTTGAAAATGTTAACGAGGTTTGTTTTTGCACGGAAAACCTGAAAACACCTTGCGTGTGCGGAAACATAGCATTTATTCAATGCAGCTGGTGCCGGTTTACTTTGTTTTTCATGTTTTTACGAAAAATACCATCCCGCAACTTGTAATCGTAATGTCGAAAGCGACGATTAATTGTACATCTTTCGAAAGCCGCCTGTGCCGGTAAAAACAAGTCGTCTCGGGCTCCTTCCAGTGCACCCGTGGTCTAGGGGACGCCGGCACGGTAGCTCAGCGTGTTCGGTCAGAGGGTTAGCTACCCTCTGTAATAAAAAAAACTGAGTTAATGGATCAACGAACTGAAACGGGTGTCTACCGACGTCCGCCCTGAGCAGATACAAGGAACTAATACGAACAAAATGAGATTAAAAAAAAAAAAAAAAAAAAAAAAAAAGGGGGTAGCGTCTTTGATTCATAATCAAAGCGTCTTCGGTCCGGGGTTCGATCCCCTGCACTGCCTTAATTTTGATAAATAATCAGCATTGGCGGCCGAAGACTTCCGGCATAAGAAGTCAGCCTCATTCTGCCAACGGCCTTATCAAAGAAGGCGGAGGAGCGGATAGAGGTTCAGGGCACTCTCTTGTCCTAGGGGTGGGAAATTGCCCCTAAAGGCGGAAGAATCAGCAATGATCAACGACATGAGGATGCAGGAGGCAATGGAAACCACTGCATTAAAGACACGTAACGGGTATCCACAGGACATGTGGCCTGTAATTGAAGAAGTGTCATAATGATCTCTCCATTGGCAAAAGATTCCAAAATAGTCCCCCATTCGGATCTCCGGGAGGGGACTGCCAAGGGGGAGGTTACCATGACAAAAAGATTGAATAATCAACGAAAGCATAACGTTCTACGAGTCGGGGCGTGGAATGTCAGAAGCTTGAACGTGGTAGGGAAACTAGAAAATCTGAAAAGGGAAATGCAAAGGCTCAATCTAGATATAGTAGGGGTCAGTGAAGTTAAGTGGAAGGAAGACAAGGATTTCTGGTCAGATGAGTATCGGGTAATATCAACAGCAGCAGAAAATGGTATAACAGGTGTAGGATTCGTTATGAATAGGAAGGTAGGGCAGAGGGTGTGTTACTATGAACAGTTCAGTGACCGGGTTGTTCTAATCAGAATCGACAGCAGACCAACACCGACAACGATAGTTCAGGTATACATGCCGACGTCGCAAGCTGAAGATGAACAGATAGAGAAAGTGTATGAGGATATTGAAAGGGTAATGCAGTATGTAAAGGGGGACGAAAATCTAATAGTCATGGGCGACTGGAATGCAGTTGTAGGGGAAGGAGTAGAAGAAAAGGTTACAAGAGAATATGGCCTTGGGACAAGGAATGAAAGAGGAGAAAGACTAATTGAGTTGTGTAACAAGTTTCAGCTAGTAATAGCGAATACCCTGTTCAAGAATCACAAGAGGAGGAGGTATACTTGGAAAAGGCCGGGAGATACGGGAAGATTTCAATTAGATTACATCATGGTCAGACAGAGATTTCGAAATCAGATACTGGATTGTAAGGCGTACCCAGGAGCAGATATAGACTCAGATCACAATATAGTAGTGATGAAGAGTAGGCTGAAGTTCAAGACATTAGTCAGGAAGAATCAATACGCAAAGAAGTGTGATACGGAAGTACTAAGGAATGACGAGATACGTTTGAAGTTCACTAACGCTATAGATACAGCAATAAGGAATAGCGCAGTAGGCAGTACAGTTGAAGAGGAATGGACATCTCTAAAAAGGGCCATCACAGAAGTTGGGAAGGAAAGCATAGGTACAAAGAAGGTAGCTGCGAAGAAACCATGGGTAACAGAAGAAATACTTCAGTTGATTGATGAAAGGAGGAAGTACAAACATGTTCCGGGAAAATCAGGAATACAGAAATACAAGTCACTGAGGAATGAAATAAGTAGGAAGTGCAGGGAAGCTAAGACGAAATGGCTGCAGGAAAAATGTGAAGACATCGAAAAAGACATGATTGTCCGAAGGACAGACTCAGCATACAGGAGAGTCAAAACAACCTTTGGAGACATTAAAAGCAACGGTGGTAACATTAAGAGTGCAACGGGAATTCCACTGTTAAACGCAGAGGAGAGAGCAGATAGGTGGAAAGAATACATTGAAAGCCTCTATGAGGGTGAAGATTTGTCTGATGTGATAGAACAAGAAACAGGAGTCGATTTAGAAGAGATAGGGGATCCAGTATTAGAATCGGAATTTAAAAGAGCTTTGGAGGACTTACGGTCAAATACGGCAGAAGGGATAGATAACATTCCATCAGAATTTCTAAAATCATTGGGAGAAGTGGCAACAAAACTACTATTCACGTTGGTGTGTAGAATATATGAGTCTGGCGATATACCATCTGACTTTAGGAAAAGCATCATCCACACAATTCCGAAGACGGCACGAGCTGACAAGTGCGAGAATTACCGCACAATCAGCTTAACAGCTCATGCATCGAAGCTGCTTACAAGAATAATATACAGAAGAATGGAAAAGAAAATTGAGAATGCGCTAGGTGACGATCCGTTTGGCTTTAGGAAAAGTAAAGGGACGAGAGAGGCAATTCTGACGTTACGGCTAATAATGGAAGCAAGGCTAAAGAAAAATCAAGACTCTTTCATAGGATTTGTCGACCTGGAAAAAGCGTTCGCAATATAAAATGGTGCAAGCTGTTCGAGATTCTGAAAAAAGTAGGGGTAAGCTATAGGGAGAGACGGGTCATATACAATATGTACAACAACCAAGAGGGAATAATAAGAGTGGACGATCAAGAACGAAGTGCTCGCATTAAGAAGGGTGTAAGACAAGGCTGTAGCCTTTCGCCCCTACTCTTCAATCTGTACATCGAGGAAGCAATGATGGAAATAAAAGAAAGGTTCAGGAGTGGAATTAAAATACAAGGTGAAAGGATATCAATGATACGATTCCCTGATGACATTGCTATCCTGAGTGAAAGTGAAGAAGAATTAAATGATCTTCTGAATGGAATGAACAGTCTAATGAGTACACAGTATGGTTTGACAGTAAATCGGAGAAAGACGAAGGTAATGAGAAGTAGTATAAATGAGAACAGCGAGAAACTTAACATCAGGATTGATGGTCACGAAGTTAATGAAGTTAAGGAATTCTGCTACCTAGGCAGTAAAATAACCAATGATGGACGGAGCAAGGAGGACATCAAAAGCAGACTCGCTATGGCAAGAAAGGCATTTCTGGCCAAGAGAAGTCGACTAATATCAAATACCGGCCTTAATTTGAGGAAGAAATTTCTGAGGATGTACGTCTGGAGAACAGCATTGTATGGTAGTGAAACATGGACTGTGGGAAAACCGGAACAGAAGAGAATCGAAGCATTTGAGATGTGGTGCTATAGACGAATGTTGAAAATTAGGTGGACTGATAAGGTAAGGAATGAGAAGGTTCTACGCAGAATCGGAGTGGAAAGCAATATGTGTAAAACAGTGATAAGGAGAAGGGACAGGATAGCCGGCCGGAGTGGCCGAGCGGTTAAAGGCGCTACAGTCTGGAACCGTACGACTGCTACGGTCGCAGGTTCGAATCCTGCCTCGGGCATGGATGTGTGTGATGTCCTTAGGTTAGTTAGGTTTAAGTAGTTCTAAGTTCTAGGGGACTTATGACCACAGCAGTTAAGTCGCATAGTGCTCAGAGCCATTTGAACCAAGGGACAGGATGATAGGACATCTGCTAAGACATGAGGAAATGACTTCCATGATATTAGAGGGAGCTGTAGAGGGCAAAAACTGTAGAGGAAGACAGAGATTGGATTACGTCAAACAAGTAATTGAGGATGTAGGTTGCAAGTGCTACTCTGAGATGAAGAGGTTAGCGCAGGAAAGGAATTCGTGGCGGCCCGCATCAAACCAGTCAGCAGACTGATGACCCAAAAAAAAAAATAAAATAAAATAAATCTTTGCAGGATCTTTTTCCGGCCGCAGCGATGTCGGAGATTTGATGTTTTACCGGATTCCTGAAATTCACGGTACACTCGTGAAATGGTCGTACAGGAAAATCCCAACTTCATCGGTACCTCGGAGATGCTCAAGCGGCGACTATAACACCACGTTCAAACTCAATTAAAGCTTGATAACATGCCATTGTAGCAGCAGTAACCGATCTAACAACTGCACCGGACACTTGTCTTATATAGGCGTTACCGACCGGAGCGCCGTATTTTGTCTGTTTACGTATCTCTGTATTTGAATACGCATGCCTATACCAGTTTCTTTGGTGCCTTAGTGTATATTACGTGTGGCCCAAAAATAGCCATCTTGCTCCAATGTGGCGGAAGTAAGCTAAACGTTTGAATACCCCTAGCCTACACCACATCATCAGTCGTAATTGGGATCGAATATTTATTTAAACTGTGTTAAACGAAAACGAGACAGAAGCACTACACTGCAATGAACTTTTGAAAAAAGAAGAAGCAATCAAGATTAGGTTTAATTTCCCGTCGACATCGAGGTTGTTAGAGATGAGCACCTCCTTGGATTGTGTCAAGGATGGGGAAGGAAATTGCCCATGGCCTTGGAAAGGAACCATCCCGGAAGTTGCCTGTAGTTAATTAGGGGAATCACTACAAACCTAAACCTGGATGGCCGGACGCGGGTCTGAACAGTCTTCTTCCCGAATGCTAGTCCAGTGTGTTAACCACTGCGCCACCTCGCTCTGTAAATCAATTGAGAGCAGCACAGACTTTGAAACGCTTGTAGACAATGTGACACTATGCGAGCAATTGCTTGTCCGATACCTGAGTTCTGTAGCTCCGTAGTCTCGATGACGATGTTTAGTTTGTGTGGCGCTGAACTGCACGGTCATCAGCGCCCGTCAAAGTCCAAATTTTTCCACGGCCTAATTCTTTGATAGTCCAATCTAGCCACTGTCACGAATGATGATGAAATGATGAGGACAACATAAACACCCAGTCCCTGGGCAGATAAAAATCCCCAACCCGGCCAGGAATCGAACCCGGGACTCCGTAATCCAGAGGCAGCGACGCTAGCCACTAGACCACGAGCTGCGGACAGCTCCGTAGTCTCCATGACTGCCATAAACACGTGCAGTGTATTCTGTCTTGCTGATTATCATAATGACAGAGGGGAGTGGTGAATGTAGTTGCTAATAAAGCCAAGGTGGCCACAGAGCTTACCGTCTCGACTTAATGGCCGAACGTCACGTACCCATATTACAATCGACACTGAGGAGAGACCTGGGATTAAACCTAGGACACTGACCAAAAAATCTGGTTGTCTGGTAGTTAACGTCATCTTTCCGGCCAAATACGCGCGATTTTATGCTCCACCAAGACTCGAACTGGTTACCTTCGAGTCGAATGCCCCAAGAGTACGCTGCTAACGTCGAAAACGAAGAGGAGAGGAGCTAATTGTAAAAGACAACCTGATAATCTTTCAGATGTGGTGGGAAGCAGTAAATAGATGTCAAGTGGTGACCGGAATCGGCACCAGTGTTCCTGATAACTAACATCGGAGAAAGATTATCTGCGCGAGATTTAATCTGGTCAAGAAGTGTGTCGGCAGCATAATGCGTACTGTGGTCAAGCGTGAGAGACTCTTCACAGGCCAGGTGACGAGGCGAGTGGCTGACAGAAAGAGAAAGCACTGCTTGTTCTACAGGGCATCGGCCTGGCGTCGCGCGTGCTGCGTCTGAGTGTCTCTGGGATGAAACGCCGGGCTCTCGCACAGGCCGTGGTGGATAGCGATCAGCGCAGGCTCTGTTCAGGGAGAGCGTGGAGACCCTCTGCTGGGAAGCAGGACAGGAGAGGCTGCGCTCTCCCCCCCCCCCCCCTCCACAACACACACACACATACACACAAACACACACACAAACTCGACTTCCAAGCCGAAAATATGATTTCTTGTTGAAAGAAATTGCTACGATGTTAACTAATCAGCAGATACGTCCATTCCACCATGCGTGCAGAATCTAAGGCTGAATCAGATGCTTCGAATATAGAAGGAATCATTATATATATATGTTCAAATGTGTGTGAAATCTTATGGGACTTAACTGCTAAGGTCATCAGTCCCTAAGCTTACACATTACTTAACCTAAATTATCCTAAGGACAAACACACACACACCCATGCCCGAGGGAGGACTCGAACCTCCGCTGGGACCAGGCGCACAGTCCATGACTGCAGCGCCCTAGACCACTCGGCTAATCCCGCGCGGAGATATATATATATATATGTGTGTGTGTGTGTGTGTGTGTGTGTGTGTGTGTGTGTGTGTGTGTGTGTGTGTGTGTGTGTGTGTGTTTCAAAATAACCTACTTGATCGATTTCAACCGAACTTTAACATGCACTTCCCTTACCGTCCGGCAACAATCGCTATCGGCGTCAGAACCACCTACCTAACATAGCTGTGATATGACGTCATAAACAATGAGATGCATGAAAAATGAGATGCATGACGCTTACATTTATTGCCTCTTTGGTATTAACTACATTGCCGGGCGGAGTGGCCGAGCGGTTCTGGGCGCTAGTCTGGAACCGAGCGACTGCTACAGTCGCAGGTTCGAATCCTGCCTCGGGCATGGATTTGTGTGACGTCCTTAGGTTAGTTAGGTTTAAGTAGTTCTTAGTTCTACGGGACTGATGACCTCAGAAGTCCCATAGTGCTCAGAACCATTTGAACCATTTTGAACTAACTACATTCTAACATATTTCACTGACAGTATCCCCAGAGGTCGCTGAATGTACACCCCTACATAAGCAAACAGTCTTGCCTCATGGTACGACACATTGTTCAAGACATATGACGTAATATGCATGGAAAAAATGCCACACCATGCCTGAAGTTTTAATACATGTATTCCTTACTACTAAGACGCTCCTACAGTCAAGTCAACTTAAGAGGAATTAGAACGGAAATTTTTTTTCACGTTTTCGAATTCTAGCTCATTATAAAATTTGCAATTTTCCGAATACAATGATATATCACTTATAAACTCACATGGGAAGTATTTTATTTTTTAAAATATAATTTACACTGGTTGAAAATGTCAAAATTTTTACGTGCATTACTTAAAGATCTAATAAAATCGGTAATATTTTTTATACAGATGGCTGTGGATTGCTGTGTTGTGAAGGTTAACAATGTTGGTCATGTCCAGAAGAGACTGCGCATCAGGTTGAGGAAGTTGAAACGAAGTTTGAGAGACAAGAAACTTTCTGATGGTAATGCCATAAGAGGGTGGCTGACAGACAAAATGATCGATGAACTACAGCAGTATTATGGGATGGCCATTACAAATAATACTGAGGATTTGTTGAAATTAAGCAGGCAGTGTGGGCTAGCTTCTTCCACAGACTGTCAATTGATGAAAAACCAGTACACCACCTGTGCCTTCCTGGACTTCATTCATGGCGCAATTACCGCAATGTCCAGTACTCAAACTGGTCATAGAGCCATAAACATTCCATCCCAGCAGCTGTCACGGATATCATAAAACATATTTACAGAGATTTTGCACATCCTGAATTACTGAAGAAGTGTCTGCATGGTCAGACTCAAAATCCCAATGAGTCGTTCAGTAACCTCATATGGACTCGCTTACCAAAAAATGTTTTTGTTGGAATGAAGACATGGAGGGGGGGGGGGATGTCAATGATGCTGTTATTGCTTTTAATGATGCAACATTGGTAGGCTGAAAGTTCTACAGCATATGGGTGTTGTGTTGGCAGAAGAGCCAACACCGTGTTACTAGTGGAGGCCGAAATGCACGCGTTTTAAGCTCACGCAGGCTGGCGTGAGGAGGGAAGAACTATACTGACGTGAGGTCTGGAACATGACAAGGAATGAGAATTCAGAAAGCGGACGTAATTAGTTTGATGCTTAACTTTAATCCATTAATGATGAACGTCGCTCTTGACGGTACATGATTCACAATATTATCTGTTCAGAACTCATTCTTGAAGATATGGCGCCTTGCTAGGTCGTAGCAAATGATGTATCTGAAGACTATGCTAACTATTGTCTCGGCAAATGAGAGTGTGATTTGTCAGTGAACCATCGCTAGCAAAGTCGGCTGTACAACTGGGGCGAGTGCTAGGGAGTCTCTCTAGACTAGACCTGCCGTGTGGCGGCGCTCGGTCTGCAATCACTGATAGTGGCGACACGCGGGTCCGACGTATACAAACGGACCGCGGCCGATTTAAAGGCTACCACCTAGCAAGTGTGGTGTCTGACGGTGACAACACAATGGGAATTAGGGAATTGATGCTGGAGAAAACTGCAGCGGAGAACTTGAACGGATGGATAAGGTTCGCACTGACAAAGCAGAGTATGCAGCACAATTGGCCACTAAGGAGTCCAGAAACAAGAAAAGAAGAAAAAACTTGGAAAAAGATCAAGAGGGTGATATAGAGTATGCTGCAGGGTGCTTCTGAGTAGTAAAAGTAAAAAAAAAAATTGAGCATATATTAAATGAATTACAGTCTTTTGCAACTTTAGAAGCTGTTCCTGAAAATTTACATTTTCTGTTGCATTTTTTCCGAAATCTCAGAAACCACTTCGTGTAGAGTATTCAAATATTCAGGGAGTAATAGCATACATATCCCGAGTCTACTGAATTAAAAGAAGATCATAATATTATGTATAATTAAAATTATTTAGGATAACTCACAAAAAGTACACAAAATTTTAACCGTGTAAGTACAAAATTGCATTTCCGAAGCGGTGGCTGAAATGCTGTTATTGTCGCTCAGTAGTGTCAGAACATACAGTTTAATGACCTGTAAAAGTTTCATGTCAATGGCTACAGAGGTTCCTGACATACAGGGGAGCCACGTCACCAAATTTAGCATTGTCGGGCTAGGGCATTCCAACTCCCATTAAGGGGGGTAGGACGTCAAACGGTCCGACTTGGAGCAGGAGAGGCACCACAGGACATTTAATTTTCTACTGTCTATACTTTTACAAATAAATTCGTAAAACTTTGTCAGTATGACCAGGAAGGATTCAGGATTCACACTCATAGCAGTGGAAGTGCAAAAACATAACAATATAAATTTTTTTTATATATGAAATTTCATCATTTTTTCACTTACTGTTGGCCGCATTTGTTGCTATAGGTACACTTTTCTTCACAAGTAAGAGATTCTTTGATGAATTTTGCACAGCACACAAACCATACTTACAGATGTATGAAACTATAATTTTCGAAATCTATTAAAAACTGTTGGAAAAATTGAGATAATTAACTACAAAATTTGATTTTTTTCTAAACATGACGTTTAAAACGTAACAGCTCATTCATTTTTTCATAAATTAAATAGAGTCTATAGTTTCCGACACCTTAAGTATGGTTTGTATGCTGTGCAAAATTCATCGAACAGTCTCTCTTACTTATGAAGAAAAGTGTACCTATAGCAACAAATGCAGCCACTAGTAAGTGGAAAAATGATGAAATTTCACATGTAAAAAAAATTATTTTATTATGTTTTTGAACTTCCGCTGCTACGAGTGAATCTTTCCTGGTCATGCTGACAAAGTTTTATGAATTTACTTGTAAAAGTATAGACAGTGGAAATTAAGATGTCCTGTGGTGCCTCTCCTGCTCCAAGTCGGCCCGTTTGACGTCCTACCCCCCCCTGAAGGAGATTACTGACACCTGCCAGTGCTATTGACAGCTTTCAACTGCGAAGCGCAAACGGGTGTAGACGAAGCCTGAGGCACGGTGGAAAGCCATCTTGCCACCTGGCGGCTTGCCCAGCGTCTGCCTTCCGGGCGCTCCTGAGAACAGAACAGCGAGGCCCGGCATCCGCCGCGAAGCGGGTCGAGTAACGGGAGTGTCTGTAGAAAGTGAGTACAGGCGGGCGGCGGCCATAGCCATAGCCGCCGTCTGTACTGCCAGCCGGTTTCCCACGCCCGCGCTGGCAGCCGAGACCGGAGGTCGCAGTCAATTCCTCGCATACCTGTCTCTGGTCGGCAGGCAGCAGGAAAGCGTTCCTAGCGGAGAGAGAGGTAAGACAAATGCAAAATCAGGAAACACTGGCGCACGTTAGGTGCAGGCTGATGTTTGGTTTCAGTTTACTGCAACAAACGTTTCAATTGTTAGTCGAAGAGATGACAAAGAATGTGAAGTAAAACTGCGAGAGAAAACAATGTTGAGTTTCGCAGATGATATAGGCCTTCAGGAAACTAAGCAAGAGTTAGAAAACCTGGACGGCTTACATCGAGCTACCAAAAGTCATGGGCCAGCGATAGACAGATGGCGGCAGTAACGCGTATACAAGGTAGAAGCGGCCAGTGCATTGGCGGAGCAGTCATTTGTACTCCACGTCATATATAGCAACGACAGGAATTAACACACTCTGAAAGCGGAAGAGTAGTTGGAGCTAGATGCATGGGACAAATGGATCTGACCACTTTGGGACTTAAAATCTGAGGTCATCAGTCCCCTAGAACTTAGAACTACTTAACGGTATATTAATAATTTTTACTTATGGACCGTCTAACAGCAACTGAATAAAACACAATTTTAGTGCCATACGCGTTTCGCCTTTATTTTCTGCAAGGCATCATCAGAGGCCTGGAATATGTACATATGTTAGCTATTTTATTTACATTTTTGTCATTGTGCCTATAGGTTATAAACAGTTCTGGTGGTTGGTATTTCCTATTAAGTAGTAATGTTTTGAACTGTACTTACAGCCGGCCGAAATGGCCGCGCGGTTCTGGCGCTGCAGTCTGGAACCGCGAGACCGCTACGGTCGCAGGTTCGAATCCTGCCTCGGGCATGGATGTGTGTGATGTCCTTAGGTTAGTTAGGTTTAACTAGTTCTAAGTTCTAGGTGACTAATGACCTCAGCAGTTGAGTCCCATAGTGCTCAGAGCCATTTTTTTTTGTACTTACAGGTTGCGTGGACAAGTAAATACAGTTCAAAACATTAGTACTTGATAGGAAATACCAACCACCAGAACTGTATATAACCTATAGGCACAATGACAAAAATGTAAATAAAATAGCTAACATATGTACATATTCCAGGCCACTGATGATGCCTTGCAGAAAATAAAGGCGAAACGCGTATGGCACTAAAATTGTGTTTTATTCAGTTGCTGTCAGACGGTCCACAAGTAAAAATTATTAATATACCTTAATATTACATGCAACTGAGGAACACAGGACTATAAAAGTTGATGTTAGAACTACTTAAACCTAACTAACCTAAGGACATCACACACATCCATGCCCGAGGCAGGATACGAACCTGCGACCGCAGCAGTCGCGCGCTTCCGGACTGAAGCGCCTGGAACCGCTCGGCCACCGCGGCCGACTCACGCAAGGGACATTCCATTTCGGAAATCGTTAGGGAATTCAACACTCCGAGATCCACAGCATCACGATTGTGCTCAGAATATCGAATTTCCGACATTATCTCTCACGACGGGCAACGCAGAGACCTACGGCGTTTGCGTAGTCAGTGCTAACAGACAAGCAACACACCGTGGAATAACCGCAGAAATCAAAGTGGGGCGTACGGCGAACGCATCCGTTAGGACAGCGATGTCAAATGTGGCGTTAATGGGCTGTGGCAGCAGTCGAGCCACGCGAGTGCCTTTACTAACAGAACGACATTGCCTGCAGCGGTTCTACTGGGTTCCTCACGATATCACTTGGATACACGACGAATGAAAAGCCGTAGCCTGATCAGAATCCCCTACTTCAGGTGGTAAGAGCTGATGCTAGTGTCTGAATGTGGCGCACTCCCAACGCCTTGGACCCGAGTTGCCAACAAGGCACTGTGCAAGCTATTGGTGGCTCCATAATGGCGTGGCCTGTGTTTACATGGAATGGATTGAGCCCTCAACGGATCAGTGACTGGAAATGGTTATGTTCCACTACTTTGAGGCCATTTGCAGCCGTTCATTGACTTCATGTTACCAAACAACGATCGAATTCTAATGGATGACAATGCGCCAAGTCAGCGAAAGAACTATTTGACGACCAAGATAGCCCGACGTGGGACACAGTCGAGATGTCAGTTCAGCACCTGCAACACTTTTGCAGTTATGGACGGCTGTGCAGGTAGCAGGGCTCAATACCACTGAAGGGGACTTCCAACGACTTGTTGAATGCATGCCACGTCGAGTTGCTGCATTGCGCTGGACAGAAGTACGTCCGACACGACTTTAGGAGGTATTCCACGACTTTTGTGTCCTCAGTGTACTTAGGGCCTGACTCAAGGAGAAACAGAACAGGGACGATGCATATGGTGGGAATTAGCAACGAGAACATTGACTACTTCAACATAAAAACTGTGCAGGACGCTTTTGAACAGAGAATAGAATTTAACGTATGATCGACGGAAGAAGAACTCAGACGCGGGTTGACACACTGGAAGTAATACACTACTGGCTATTAAAATTGCTACACCACGAAGATGACGTGCTACAGACGCGAAATTTAACCAACAGGAAGAAGATGCTGTGATATGCAAATGATTAGCTTTTCACAGCATTCACACAAGGTTGGCGCCGGTGGCGACACATACAACATGCTGACATGAGGAAAGTTTCCAACCGATTTCTCATACACAAACAGCAGTTGACCGGCGTTGCCTGGTGAAACGTTGTTGTGATGCCTCGTGTAAGGAGGAGAAATGCGTACCATCACGTTTCCGACTTTGATAATGGTCGGATTGTATCCTGTCGCTATTGCGGTTTATCATACCGCGACATTGCTGCTCGTGTTGGTCGAGATCCAATGACTGTTAGCAGAATATGGAATCGATGGGTTCAGGAGGGTAATACGGAACGCCGTGCTGGATCCCAACGGCCTCGTACCACTACCAGTCGAGATGACGGGCATCTTATCCGCATGGCTGTAACGAATCGTGCAGCCACGTCTCGACAGATGGGGACGTTTGCAAGACAACAACAATCTGCACGAACAGTTCGACGATGTTTGCAGCAGCATGGACTATCATCTCGAAGACAATGGCTGCGGTTACCCCTGACGTTGCATCACAGACAGGAGCGCCTGCGATGGTGTACTCAACAACGAAGCTGGGTGCACGAATGGCAAAACGTCATTTTTTTCGGATGAATCCAGGTTCTGTTTACAGCATCATGATGGTCGCATCCGTATTTGGCGACATCGAGGTGAACGCACATCGGAATCGTGTATTCGTCATCGCCATACAGGCGGCACCCGCCGTGATGGTATGGGGTGCCATTGGTTACACGTCTCGGTCGCCTCTTGTTCGCATTGCCGGCACTTTGAACAGTGGACGTTACATTTCAGATGCGTTACGACCCGTGACTCTACACTTCATTCGATCCCTCGGAAACCCTACATTTCAGCAGGATAATGCACGACCGCATGTTGCACGTTCTGTACGGGCCTTTCTGGATACAGAAAATGTTCGGCTGCTGCCCTGGCCAGCACATTCTCCAGATCTCTCACCAATTGAAAACGTCTGGCCAATGGTGGCCGAGCAACTGGCTCGTCACCATACGCCAGTCACTACTCTTGATGAACTGTGGTATCGTGTTGAAGCTGCATGGGCAGCTGTACCTGTACACGCCATCCAAGCTCTGTTTCACTCAATGCCCAGGCGTATCATGGCCGTTATTACGTCCAGAGGTGGTTGTTCTGGGTACTGATTTCTCAGGATCTGTGCACCTAAATGGCGTGAAAAAGTAATCACATGTCAGTTCTAGTTAATACATTTGTCCAATGAATACCCGTTTATCATCTGCATTTCTTCTTGGTGTAGCAATTTTAATGGCCAGTAGTGTAATTTCTGCGGCATTGGTGCTGTACCGGTATTAAATATTTACAAGGGATTCTACACCGAGTTCCTGAAACTGTACGTCTGAAATGAAGTATTGCACTGATTTATAAAGTGAACTGCTTTAAGACCAGAAAACGAGGAACTGGAAGCCTATGAAATTTGTTTTTAACAAACCAGTTGCATGTAAAAATTTTTACTGCAATTATCTTCAGTCACTGATTACAGATTTCGGCGTTAGCCATTTTCAGGTCAGTTACAGCTAGGGCTAACCTTATGTCCGGGTTTCCCTGGATTTGTCCAAGTTAAGGCTTAGGAAGTCCTGGAGGGCAAGGTGGGGGGGGGGGGGCGGCGTGTTTATACAACTGTCCCTGATACACACGTACTTTTTTGTATCTGGAGAAATCAGAGTCATTGAAAAAAAATTAATAAATCTTTACTAAAATTTATGGAATGACCACAGCGGCGTAGGTAGTTTCCCTCGTTTTGTTTTAAAAAACGATTTCACCCGCATGTCCGGCGTTTTCAATGTCTTTGTCCAGGATCGGCAGCTTAAGTGACGACGGGCCTAGTAACAGCACATGTAAAATAAAAAACTACAGTTAACAATTATATTACAACATACGTAAATATATTTTGCATAGCGTCCATAATGTAGGTAAGATATGCAAACATTACAAATTTTTCGCGCTGCTCGATTAAAAAAAATGTCCCGCGTTACGCTCGTTCCGTACATCACGTACACGTCACAGTTCATAAGTGCAGCAGATGGATGGTACTCGCGTCTTTGCGTTAGTCGTAAAAGAAATGTCGGGTCAGCAATTTTTGTGACAGTCGAGAAAAGGCGATTGTAATGTTTGGATAGCGATTACATGAACACGTAAGAACACTGAATACTTTTTTATTTCATAAATTGAACATCTTGGGTGTATCGAATGTGGAATAGCGCTACTGGTATCCGGAGTGTTTCCAGAATGAGGCAACTTCCAAAAATATAGTTAGACGTCACTCTGTAAACGGAATGAAACAGACGCAATAATTCTGTAACACTCATGAGTTGAGACAACACAGCAACAGTATTCATATGACTTATATTTAGCTATAGGTCGGCTGACTGAAAAACATCACAGCACTAGAACGGAAAACTCTAATAACGCTTTACAATTCTTTATGTATTAGTCTGGGAATTGCTAGGAGAACTAGAATACTGAACGGAATTTTTCGACACAGATTTCAGCGAACAGAAGATAACTGCATAGCTACAGTGTACTAGGCAAGTAAGGAACCCTGCAGTTAAACATACCATTCTAAGCAGGTATGGGCAGTTCAAACAACTTATCCATTTATCTCTATTGCAATGGTGTCCTTCTGATGCCAACTTGTATTTCTCAGTGATAAGTTGTTTAATGGTTCAGTACACGGCAGCGGCTGGACTCAGATGATGTTATCTTAATACACAGGGTTTTGAATGAGTATTTTGCAGCGACTTTGAGCCAACAGTATTTCCATTTGCTGATTAACCCCGACCACAGTCAAAGGAGATGGATTACATCTGGATGCTTCAATCATTTCCATGAAATCTTCAAGAGTTTCCATTAGTGCCTTTGCACTTCATATTCCAACATTTTTATTTACGACCACGCACTGGGAATGTAATTTTTATCTTCTTCAAGCCACCAGCAGAATCACAAGATTTACAGAGTATCCAAGCAGGAACGGTCAGTATTCATGGATGTGACAGGAACGATCATTCGAAGCAAAGACGTCCAGTAAACATGGGATCTAAAAGTTGTCTTAAGAGCTATGAACACTAACATCTTCCTCACTGTGAAACAAATCTCTTATACTGCACGCTTTTTACTTTTCATGGGCTCTTCTACATCTACATCTTAAGTGCATATCCTAAGACCAACGAATACTTGTTCATCTTCGCTATGTGAAACATCTCTTCCATTGAACAAGTGCTCATAGGTCTTAAGACATGCATTCCATAGCCCATGTTTACCAGATTTTTTTGCTTCGAGCGAACGTTCCTGTCTGTCATATCCCTAAATATTGGCCATTCCTCTTGGGACACATCGTGAAGGGAGATCTTCAGCGTCCACATGAGTGACGAAGTGAAAAAGGAATGACCTCACTTTATTTGCTCACTTTCTCGCAACGCATTCAGGATAAACGTAAATAAAAGATTCGCCTGTTGAAAGAACACGGGTATTGAACGAATACGTCGAAAACTGCTGCTTAATGTACGCTAAACGTCATTGGTTGCTATATTTGGTAGGGATATGCTTTTGCAAAGTCTATGCAGATAGCTACCTTCTTTTTACTTTTCCTTGCAACCAATTTACTGCATCAAAATTCTGTTTGCTCTGCCCTCTCAAGGCGTGATGAGTCACCACTGAATTGCCTGCTTCTCTCCCCTAAATAACTTAAGTGGTTCTTTCCCTTTACAGCAACACTTTGAATGCTAATATCTCTGGACTCTATCTTTTTTTCAGCTTCAGCCTCTCAACAGATGCGTATGATCAGTCTGAACCGAGCTGCAGCAATAACTCAGTTTCGCAAAGAAAGACTAACGTATTTCTTCATCCTGAACCTTCTTATACAGATACATTTAGATCATCCTCAGAACGTGTTTCTTGACTCCATTTTGAATGCTGCAGCTACCTTCCGTTCTACAATTTATGGCGCAACTTGTCTAAATGATGAGAGTCAGTTTGATAATGAGAGGAACTGTGGGACGCAAAAATTGTACAGGCAGACCAAGACTTGTATACGGTATAACGAACTGTACGTAGCAAAAGTATCCTCTGCCAGGCGTCTTACAGTGATTTAAACAGTATAAATGTACATTACGTTGAGCTGCAGTTGCGAGGAAAACACACATAAGAACACTCCAAATACCTTAGCGGCGATTGTGTAAAGTTTGGATGCGTGCCCGTCGCCTGCAAACATGTATTCCACTCTGTAAAACTGTTGGTGCTATGCCGAACGCCTGTGAACGGCAAATATTGGCTACGGCCACCAACAAACTACGTTGGGGATATTTAGCTCTGCAAATACCTGACATACACGCGAACGACCACTTCGCACTCTACGCTGCAAGAACGTGGCCTTCGGTTGCCTTCTCCAATCCCTTCCTCTACTATACTTGGTTTCGTTCCCAAGCTCTGCCTAGTCTCTTTTGACCACTTGCAGCATTATCACTAATTACATAACCATAACGCCGCAACTTCATTCCCTGCGGCTAATATTAGTTTCATAAATTCGCAGATGAACAGAATGGACAGTATCTTGAAAGGACGATATAAGGTGAACATAAACAAAATCAAAACGAGGATAATGGAATGTAGTCGAATTAAGTCGGGTGATGCTGAGGGAATTAGATCAGGAAATGTGACACTTAAAGTAGTAAAGGAGTTTTGCTATTTGGGGAGCAAAATAACTGATGATGGTCGAAGTAGAGAGGATATAAAATGAAGACTGGCTATGGCAAGGAAAGCGTTTCTGAAGAAGAGGAATTTGTTAACGTCGAGTATAGATTTGACAGGAAGTCGTTTCTGAAAGTATTTGGAGTATAGCCATGTACGGAAGTGAAAGATGGACGATAAATAGTTTAGACAAGAAGAAAATAGAAGCTTTCGAAATGTGGTGGTATACAGAAGAATGGCGAAGATTAGATAGCTAGATCACATAACTAATGAGGAGGTATTTAATAGAATTGGGGAGAAGAGGAATTTGTGGCACAACCTGGTTAAAAGGAGGGGTCGCTTGGTAGGACACATTCTGAGGCATCAAGGGACCACCAATTTAGCATTGGAGGAAGCGTGGGAGGTAAAAATCGTAGAGTGAAACCAAGAAATGAATACACTGAACAGATTCAGAAGGATGTAGGTTGCAGTAATTGCTCGGATATGACGAAGCTTGCACAGGATACAGTGACATGGAGAGCAAACCAGTCTCTGGAATGAACACCACAACAGCAACAAAAAATTCGCTTTCAGATATGCTGCTGTCGACAAATTGAAAAGGGCAAGTGAGGAAGAAATGATAGGAAACAGAAAGTGGCTCACAGTCCAATTAACATTAGTGGGCATTTCAGAACGAGCTTTCCTGTCTACAATACAGCAACGGCAGACTGAGTTTTCGAAACTCCCCCATAGCAAACATAAAATGCCCAAAAATGATACCATTTTGGCAACTTTTCCCCAAATGTCTTAAACCTATTTATTCTTTTAAACTATTGTTTGTTAGCAGTGTTGGCAGCTTGAAGAGATGGAGTTGTGTATTTAGGGCCGTGAAATTATCGCACATATCAGAAAATTATATCTAAACTAAAATTTTTAATTTGTAAATCGGAAAAATACCTTGACCAGAAAAACAAAAAAACCTGCTCTAGGGGTGCCACATTTGCTTTCGTCGTTGTTCTACTGATTTACCATAAGAGCACCAGTTACGCCTCAGTTCGCAACTGGACACCTCTATCAACTATACTACTTTGAACACACAAAATCCGTGCCCGTGATATTTATTCACATCTCCTGAAGGCTCTTAACCGCCACTCTCTCATTACCTCAACTTTAATTGTAACATTCTCAATCATCGAAACGGCGTATATTCATAGAACATACGTATAATATGGAAAGCCATCAAATAAAAGGTTCAACTAAAACGACGAAATCCAACATAGCACCTCATCAGAACTCGATACCACCACGAGAGTCGATAGATAATCCAAATAATCGAAACTGCGTATGTACACGCTATTGTTATGTCATTGAGAGGTGACATCGTGGTGAGCCAAATGTCTCCCACAAAAGCAAAGGCGCATCTGTTAATTTGAAGAAAGAAAGAAAGAAAGAAAAAGAGAGAGAGAGAGAGAGAGAGAGAGAGAGAGAGAGAGAGAGAGAATATCTAGAAACCTAAGAATGAGTTATTTGAACTCAAATATCAGAGACGGCATTAGTGTAAGGCTAGGAAGATAAATGCTTCCTCAATTTCCCCACTATGAAATTTTATTCCCCAAAAAATTCCAGAAGGTTTCCGTTTTCTCAAAGAAATTTTTTCCACGAATTTGCGGAAAGAAACCAGTCTGGAGTCGCTGACAAACGCTAGTTATACTAGTATTGTTGGCATCGACTATGTTGCCACGCTGATAAGGGCCCCAGATTTTTATTTAAAAATTAGGAGTATGAAAATTAAACGATCCCTTATAATCAATTTAATATTATTAGTTATTTATATTTTAAGGTGAACATACATATAATGAACTGCAAACATTTTCTTGTTAAATATTATCAAGTAAAAAATTATATGTACAACGAATTTGTGTGTTTTACCTCAAAAAACTGTTGAAATTCAGATATTATTAATGGATTATAAGAACTGGAACTTTAGCAATGAAATAACGTAAATTTTAAACTACTTTAACAACGAAGCAACCAACCACACACGAGTTTTATACACAGTCCTGAAAAACACTTCTTGCGCAGTTACTGCGTATTAGTGTCACAGAACTAATATAGCAAAGTTTTATTTTCCTGTCTTTTGCTCTAGTTGCTCCTAATACCGCTTCCTTTTCCACCTCTTATTCATTTATCTCTTCCACGCCTTATTCTGAATAACTGTCTTGTTCGCTTCGGTAATCTAGACCAAGATCCAAGTCATGGGCGCAGCTGAACTCACACACAACTTCACCGAGCATATGACCGTACCCATTCACACAGATTAGGGTCATTTACTTTCACTTGATTACAAGAACGTCGTTCAATCTAGGATACCAGAAAATACTTCGTTAGAAAAATCTCTTACACAGTATCATGGGGTCAATCTTGTTTCACGGGCACAAACTTACCTGCTGTTAGTACAGCCATCTGGGTTGCCAGGTGTTGGGTTTGTTACCCAACTGCTCGGCATTTCAGCCCTGTATTTGACGATCGGTACGGAAGCATGAAGCAAGAATTGCTGTGTGTTTTTAAGAACTCCATTCACATCACTAATTTTGGCAGTCTGTGTGAAGACCCGTATACTAAATAAAACTTTGGAACAATTAAAAAGTCAAGCTTCTAAGTTCATAAACTTGCTTTTGTGGAAAACGTTTTTAAACTGATAAACGCCTTATCAAAACGATAATGGCGGTTCTATGCCCATGTAGAGAGAGTCTTATGTACATGAATCATTGATGGCTTGACGATGGAGAAACAAATTGTATGTTGACAGGATGAAAGTTGAATTATGCAGTCGTAATTTGAAGTTTGAAACTTCCAACGACTGTTATCAAGAAGTTAAAGGTAACAAAGATTCATTGAATGCGCTCTAACTAGCAATGATAAACGTAATTTTTTGATATTTTCTAAATTTTTATTGTGTTCACTGTAAGGTCAGTAAATCCTTGCGCCAGCCAATGTTCCGTAACTTTGTCGATTTAATCTGCCGTAAGTTCGGGCTTCCTCGGATCTGTCCTAGTTTTATGGGCTTCCGGAGGAGTCCTTGAGGGAGGGTTATTTCTTCTTGTATCCGGAGAAATTCGACTGCCTGGAATAGATTTTAATAAATCAGTTAAAATTCACTAATTTATAACTACCGCGTACAGTTACCTTCGTATTATATTAAAAACCAGCGGCAAACACGCTTGGTCGCTTTCCTATACACATATTTCCATACTTTGTTGCTGAGAACTCTGAGAAGCCACTGACAGTCGACAATCGCATGCACCGTGCCCGCCACACAGTGTGCTCAGTCAAGTCGGATGCGCAAGTGTACACGTTGCACACCACATATCCATGCTGCAAACGTATCTGGGCACTGCAGTATAGCGACTTCTGTTAAGACAGTATCCGTGTGGGACAATAATTCGATTTGACACGTATGCGCGGGCTTTTCGAAGTCTTTGTCCGGGAGCGGCAACTCAGATGAGGCTACCTGCTGTTGAAGCACAGTCATTGTGTTCCACAGCTCAGTGGAAACTGGAAGGTACTGGCAAGGGAAACTCCCCGTCACATTCCCCTTAGATTTAGTGGTAGCATCAGATAAAAAAAGCCCATCAAAAACTGAATACAGATCAAGCATGAAAACAGAAAAAAAGCAGTACTAAACTGTAAAAAAATAAAATAAAAAAAATAAAAACAGAAACAATGAATGGTCGAAGCTTACCAAGAGCAATATTGATGGAAGGTGAACAGCAGTGGCATCGTGGTTAAGATTTGAATTCCACCTTTGTTGTTGTAACACTCAGTTACTAGAATTCTCATTTGTACACGTTTCCTAAATGTAATCATGTAAAAAATAAATACATAAATAAAAAAAATAAACTGAGGGAATAGTTAGGGGCAACGCCTGAAAAGGATTATTTCATTTCTTTTTTTATGGCAGAGTTAAAGTGGCGGAGCCGGCCGGGGTGGCCACGCGGTTCTAGGCGCTAAAGTCTGGAACCGCGCGGCCCTACGGTCGCAGGTTCAAATCTTGCCTCGGGCATGGATGTGTGTGATGTCCTTAGGTTACTTAGGTTAAAGTAGTTCTAAGTTTTAGGGGACTGATGATCTCAGAAGTTGAGTCCTATAGTGCTCAGAGCCTTTTTAACCTAAAGTGGCCGTGCCAAGTAAGAGGTGATTTGATTTAGTTTCTTTTATTTTTGGAGATTAAACTTGTCTAAATGAGAAGATAGGTCCACAAAAAAAAGAAAAAAAGTGGTAACTGTGCTGAACTGTAAAGCAGTTCAAAACTACCTCGTGCCACATATTTGTTTATTTTTTCGCAACTTTATGAAACTTTTTTTCACAACTGAGAACTGTCCGTCCTGTCATTGAAATGTGTGTTTTTCTGTAGTCTTGGCAGTTACACTGGTTATAGAGTATGGGTAATGTGGGAGGAATAGTTATCGTTGCACGTAAACGTGATGAATAGTGAGAGCAGGCGAGGTACCACATAGACGCCTCACGGAAATGAAAACAACAAATGAACGGGTGTGAACTACGTAACAACAAAGGAATTCAAGATTCAAAACTTTCAAAACGGAAGGAAACTTCAAAAACGTCAGAAACGTATGTTTTGACAGAGCATAGAGAAACCGTGTGGTTGTGAAACTATTGCGCTGATTTGTTGCAGCTTATGTTACAAACTATTACGTTTTCATCATTTCCTTGGGAGTGATCACATTCACATTCTTACGATCATCTAAATCGGGCAAGGAGGCGTATCTCACTCACCAGGCTTACAAATAAAGTGCGCCGGCAAGAGATTCCTACCATACGACACACACTGTCATGTATGCCGTGTATGACGCGGCTAACTTGTTTTCCGGAGGAGAATTTGGTTGACTTGTCGCCTTGTCACGAAACGTCTGCGGTTCCCATTCGAAAGCCACTTCCTTTCGGCTGCTGATTGAGTAGTTGTGCACAATCAACTATCATTATAGGTCCCTTCTTTACACCTCGCTGTTGCAAACTGACGTTACACCACAACACAGACACAAATTTGAATAAAGCGAACAACGAGAAAATTGGTAAGAGGAAGGCGTGACAGTCCAACAGCGTGACCACTTAACCACGACGCCACTCCTGTTACAGCTTGGTATACTGTATATTGGACTTCCTGTCCTTGGATCGTTCACTGTTTCTATTTCGCTCTTTTTCGCAGTTCTGTGCACCTTCTGCCCATTTTCAAGCTTGATCTGTGTTCTGTTTATGACGGGCTGTCCACTGGGACCTCTTACCACTAAATCTGAGGGGGGGTGGGGGGAAGGCGGGGGGGGGGGGGGTGCGATTGAGAGTTTCCCTTGTGAGAACATCCAAACTAAAAACACACACACAAAACTCCCTGCAGTTCGCTTGAAACCGCACGCTGGTTTGCGGGTTGAGTATGAAATTTCTACGGGCGCCAAAATTTCACCCATTTCAAACGAAAACGTACCTCCAGCTCCAATAAAAGTTAAGGACAGACATAAATTTCTGAAGTTTTATGTGGTTTTTGTAGATCGCAAAAAAACGCCGTATCTTGAAGCAAACGCAATTTTATACGAAGCTTTTGAAAGGCGAGTTGCTGAGTGAGATAATTTCGTAATCAACGGAAACAAATTTATTTTGAAGATTTCAATAGCTTGGGATACATGACTCGATTAATCTGAAAGTGTTTCACAGACAAGAATACACCCTCCTTTAAGAAAGAAAAGTGAGGGAACCCATGGCTCTACTTAACTATAAGAACCACCGAATTTTTACGTGCTTAGAGCCACGACAGGTACCTATACCGTATGTGAATTTAAGATTTTTTGCGTGACTTTTGTAAGTGAAAGATTTTAAAGCAATTTTCTTTCGCCCCGAGTCTGTGTCTCATAGCATAAGCAAAACCGTTTCTGCTCTGCGGAAGGCGCTAAACGCGAGGGGTATTTTGCAGCAAGCCCTGAAGTTGTGTCTTCCGCAGCCGTTATCTTCGCGCTCGACTAGCGCCCTTGAGCGCCGAGAAGTGCAGGCGGTCCAGTCCCGCCCGTGTGTTGCGTTGCGCGCAGTTTCCAAACACCGGGGCCAAGGTCAACCGACCAGCATCTGGCCAGCACACCAAAACACAGGCAGCACCAGCGCCAACGACGACGGCGCTCCGAACTATCGCTGCATTCCGTGAGGACGAGTGTGGGTGGGGATAGGTGGGGGGCGGCGAGCAAGGGAGGGGAATCACGATGCTTCGCCTTATCCGCGTAAACACAAGAAAGGCGTCTCAGCTGATGTCACGCGACATATTAACACATCGGTAAGGAATCTCGTGCTTACATCTGAACCTCTGAGGCCTAACGGGAATTACCGACAGGACATCGTGGACAATTTCTTTGGTGTATCTAGATTCCGGAGGCCCTGTTACTCAAACGTTCAGTGCGGTATGTTCTCTCACGTACAACGTGAGCTCTTTCCCCAGTATAGACACGCTAGGCAGGCTGCGATCACGTCATGTGGTGCACTATAAAAATCACTCCAAAGGTCGCCAGCCTCACTTTGACCCGCGAGATACAGTTGAACACCACGACTCTGAAGTCAATAATTGAAATCCCTTTAGCTATGTAACTACGTTGACGAAGGATACCGAGATCCGACCACTGGGCTGGAATGTGTCCAGCGCCAACAGCTCATACACCGCCTCCACCGGGACCTATTTACTGCCGTCGATAGTTTCCACTGAGCAATCAGTAATACAGCTCAAATTCAATAGGGAAAAAGTCGCACCAAAATCTCTCTCTCAAATTAGCAACAAATAAACTGAAATTTACTTGGTATCAATTAACCCCATCACTTTTATCCATCACCACCTCCAGCTACTGATGCATCCACACGCTGCTCTGACGACTCTTTCTACCGCACAAGTCGATGCTCATTAATTCGAAAAAAATCGCGGAGAAAAATGGGAAAATGCTTGCGCAGAATCCAATGCCCGCGCACTTTCGAATTTTTGCACCCTTTGCGAACCGAAAAAATAGCCTCGTTGATCACTGACTCCAGACTTCCAGAAGGATAAGCGCTTTAAAAAACACATCCGCCGGAGAGCGACCACCACTTGCCATCTCAACCCCATTGAGAGCTGGCAGCCGACTTCTCAACTTCACGAACTCCACATCGCTCCGCGACATTGCTTACCCTTTACGCATTCCAGCCAATCAGGTACAATGCGGCCTCCTGCCAGGACACTGAGAAGCTTTTCTGCAATGGACTGTGGAACTTACAGCCGTCGTGGGGAAATAACTCTTCCTGTTAAGTGCGATATGCAGTCCCCGGCCACAGCCCATTTACGAGGATTAGGGAAAGATCGACCCATCAGCTGCAGGCTGAGAGAAAAGCGTCTCGTCCCTTCAGCCGGATTCAGGCCCGGGCGGCAACAATAGAGAGCAGGGGTAGTATACATGGCTGGTTGGGAAACATGTTCTAGTCTTCACACGGCTGTTTGCACTTTGAAAAACAAGTTGCAGTACATTCTCCTGTCAGAGATTAGAGTTTGGAGGGAAAATATCTGTCCAATAATCAGTGTTGTTCTAACTGTACAGCATACACTTTTTTTTACACCACGCACAGGCCTTTGACGTAATTGATGAGTAGGAATTTCAGACCTCCAGAGAAGGCTGTTTTGTGAGATCCGTACACCCATAATGCTGTGTGTTTCCATCATAAAAAAGGAAGCGTTTTGTGATCAACCCCTCCATCGTTCACAGACTGCAACAGCCACTCTCGTTATATCTATGTTGGGCAGCAGTGTAAGAACGGTTACGGGAGAATAGTTCGAGCACAGCTCCGCTAGCAAGCGCTACTGGCTACAGGATGCAACGATTTTCTCACGCTGCTGTACAAGGCATTCTCAGCTCGTCTAGAATATTAACCTGTGGGCGAAAACAGATACGCCACATGCCAAGTTGAAGCAAAGGATCACAAATAAGGAAATTGTTCATCCACGAGACCTTCGTAAACAAGTTTACACTTGCTCAGGAATGTTGAAACAGTATGTTGAAAAGTGTGAAAGGCGCGGAAACATTGACGAATATAGCGAACATTTATCGTTCAGAAGTCTTCGCTGACGTGTTACAAATCGCGTAAGTGGTCTAAGGAAAACTCAAAACATGTCAGATCTGTTTATTTCTGTAATGTTACTGGTGTTACAATCACATCTATACTAAGCTCGACTGTACCAAAATGTGTTCGAGATGAGTCCAAGACATTACAAAAATAGAGTCCGCCTCCAATGCACAGTGAACTTCAGCCGGTGTCACGGGATGTCCGCCCCGAACAAATGCAACTAACAAAATATTTAAAAAAGAAAAAAATTAACAAAAGGTGATCAGCGTGACAGAACGTCAATCCCAAGAGCCCGGGTTCGATTCCGGCTAGGTCGGAGATTTTCTCCTCTCAGGTACTGTGTGTTGTGTTGTCCTAATAGTCATCATTTTATCCCCATCGATGCAAAAATACATCCGAGCTGTTCGAAAGAACACACACCATTTTGATCTACCAGCCAATATGAATTAAGACACAAAGCAATTACAGACACTGACTGCGACTGGGCATTGATTTAAATCAATCAGGAAAGTTGACAAATTGTGCCGGACTGGGATTCGAACCCGGGTCTCCAGCTTACTAAGCAGGTGCGCTGACCACTGCGTTATCAGGACACAGAGGTCATCGCAACTGCACGGAATATCATAGCCCGCCTCCTGTCTCACCCAAATTCTCGACTTATCCACATGCTACTGATGTAGTGCCTCTCGCACATTATCCTCGTTTCTCGGGGGCATCGTCGATTCCAGAGTTCGAGCCTGGTGTCCATCCGCTCCGAAGACATCGCTGGCCGACCTTGTCTTAATTACATATATGTAGTGTCTGTTCTTTCGGACAGCGGCCTCTACGCATTAATACACACAGACATCACAGCCACTGTCGGAGAGTGGGCATTGATTTAAATCAATAGGGAAAGTTACAGACCTCATTATATCATGCGATAAGTTAGTGATTCCCACTAGAGCTTCAGCCTCTAACTTGTGCACCTAAAAATATAATACATAAAGTCTGGGTCGTCAGGACCTACTTAGTTTTGGTATATTTTGGCAAAAAAGAAAACAGTTTGGTGGCATTTAAATATGGAACATTTAAAAACGTCTTTGGAACCAAGTGAATGTTTTTAGCTGTTGAGTTTCGCTTCTTTTATATACCAAGCATCTTCAGTGGCCTGTAATACACGTTTATTTTTATATACATAATAACTGCAACACGTAGTATTTACAAGTATGTTACTATGTTACATTTTCTTATGCATTTCTCTTGTTTTTCAGGTTAGAAGCAATTTTTGTACCAGGAGTTTCGCTAGGTTAAATTATCATTTGGTGTTACTTACAATTTCCAATGTTGTTAGTCTGTGTGTGTGGTCTTGGATATGTGTTTACTTGGTCCCTGTACCCGAGATGGTCTATTTCTGGCGTTTTTTACACACATTTATTAAAACACTTCACTTTCGCTCATCAATGTGTGTTGAACGTGTGTATATTTACCAGTGTAATGTTGCCAACTGACTGTGTGTTCATCTTTTGTCTTCTGTTTTTGTTATGTTTGGTTTTATATTTGTTCATTTGTTTTGTGTGTGAGGGAGAGAGAGAGAGAGAGAGAGAGAGAGAGAGAGAGAGAGAGAGAGAGAGAGAGAGAGAGATATATATATATATATATATATATATATATATTTCATTAATTATTTATTATGGTTTCGTTTCCATTTCTTTTTGTTATTTTTGTGATTTATTGCTCATATTGATTTGGTCATTCATTACTTTCTTTTTCATTACAAGGGCTCTTTGTATATGAAAAACTTCCTTTAATGTCTGGAGTTTTTTGTTGTACCTGTTCACTCTAATAATTTTCACGCGCTGTTCCATGCTGGGTGGTTCATTTCCATGTTGTATCAAGTGTTCAGCAAATGACTATTTTCATACTTACATATTCTTATACGTTCTTTGTACCTGGTTTTGAAATTTCTGTCTATCTTCACAGATGTACTAATTGACGTTCTTGACATTCGAACGGCTACATACCTGCTTCTTCGTATTTCGCTGGTTTGTCTATTGTCGTTTTTAAATGTGACTTGAGTGTGTCTTGTTCTGTAAGCAATGGTTAAACCTTGTTTCTTTGGTATATTTGCTATTCTGTGTGTTGATTTGTGTTTGTATGTTAAAATGTACCATTTCTTTCTGTTAGTTATATTATGAGTGTTGCTGTTTTGTGCTGCTTTGTGACCTGTAGTGTGTGTATTCGGCGGTTTGTCTTCTCTGCTTGTTTTCATTTTTCTTTGGTTGTGTTCTGATTTTGTGGTTCAGTCTTTGTATTATATGGGTGTTATATCCATTGTTTGTAGCTATGAGTGGTTTTGTTTGTAATTCTTTTCCATAATTTTCTTTGCTAATTCGAAGGCAGTCTTTTTGTAAGTAAAATTCCTTTTCAAATTGGAGGTAGTTTTGTGATGTGATTGCTTTGAGGGTTTCGGTTATTTCTCTAACATTATCTGCAGGTAGTTTCCTGTATGTCAGTAGGTTTTTTTCAATTAGTTTTATCGTGTCTGCGTTGGGTATCAACGTGTACATTTTCTCTATATCGAAAGAGATGAGTGATACTATTAATGGAATGTGTTAGTCTCATTTGTGTTACGAGTTTATTTTATTTTTCACCGTTCTGTGCGTGAAAAAACGCCAGAAATCGGCCATCGAGAGTACGGGGACCCAGTAGACATCTCCAGAATCACACACATGAACTAACAACACTGAGAATCGTAATTAACATCAAATGATGATTTAACATTCCGAAACATATCCCGTAAAATTTGTTTCTAACCTGAAAAACAAGAAAAAGATGACATTTGTAACATTAGTACCAATGCAACTGAAACCAGTCACTTTTCTGAAACGGTTATTTATTCCCTGAATTGGTTTTCGAACCTTTTTAGTCTCCTCTTCAATCGGTGTACAGGAGGTTACAGAAGGTTACAGAACTATTTCAAAACGTAATGCTGGGTGCTGTCCTGCGACAGTACGGGCGGCTGTTGTCAATTTCCATCTGCCCGCTTCCTTTGTGATGGACAGTTGGTTAGCACATCACTGACTCCTACAGTGTATGTACGCCTGTGCGCTTTAATATGGAAACTTTGCCAGCATCCAGCATGTGCTGTACAACTTACTTGTGCATTTGTAAGATTTACATTAGCAACATACTTGCAACTACTACATAAAGAATTTATTACATATGTGAAACCGAACACGTATTATAGGCCACTGAATATGCTGTGTAAATAAAAGTAGCGAAACGCGTATGGCAAAAATCTAACAGTCTTTCATTTATTTACAAAGGTGGAACTTATCTCCCTGAATTTTGAAGCAACTAAGGAACGACGGAGAGCGGAAAAATGACGGTTTAATAACGATTTTTTACTACCGTTTCATAAGCGTATTCATCATTTCTGATCATATCTTATAGACGTCATAAAAACAGACACTGAAGAGCATAAAATAAAGAACGTGAAAAATATAATTTTCCAAAGTCCTACAAATCACCTACAATTACTAACCTAAACAATTGAAACTTCACATTTAAACACAGAATAGAGGGTGCTTCAGAACTGTAAACCAAAAGAAAAGTTCAAATTCAGAATAAAAATTTCTACAGGCATAACTTATGGGGGGGGGGGGGGAGGGGGGATTTTATTGTTAGTAATGTTAGTGTCTTTACCAGTCAATTTCTGTATTTTTATTCATTCGAACTACCGAAACAGTTTGGACACAAAATAATGAGACATTTCAAACACGACGGTGAGGTACAATCTTGTGAATCATTTCTGTCTTTCCAGTCTGTTTTATTAAGTATGTTGGCGGAAATACAGAACACTGAAAATGATGCCGAGAAAAAACTATTTTCACTAAAGCTACACCTGTGTCCCTGGAACCCGATCACCTTCATAGAAGAAAAGACACGCCTGTAACGATGTTGTGGGCTGGTAGCCACCAGGGAGAAGCTGGTGAGTGTTATTACAGATATTGCGGCGCTGGATAAATTGAAGTCCCCTTGGGTTCCTAGGAACAAGGTGTACCAGTAACGGATCAGTTCCAATAGCAAATTTTTGAATGGAAATATCTGGATCCGCCACTGCGAAACAATTCAAGTCTCACGCGTCTGCCAGGAAATTACGTTAACGGACTTCTGAAACTTCGACCTGAAACAATATTCTGACAATGCGCTGTGAACAGTAACTTTCCAACATGCTTCAATAAAATGAAACCTGCGGTGAGAATATAGCGCCGAGTTGCTTCACGACAACTTATGGCCACAAACAGCTCCGAGAACGGGAGACAAGCGAAAATATGGGCTCGGTGGATATTGCCGGCTGCATGTTACACTCCAGATCTCGGGCTGTTCAGTTATCATTTGTTCGTGTCCAGGGAAGTTTCTCATGCAGCACCAAGCACGGAGAGAACAACGAACGTCGTCGAACATGCCATACAAGAGTGGGTCCGGCATTACGGTCAAGAATTCTTCGCCTGCGGAATTGGAAAGGAAAGCTCACAGAGCGACGGGGTTAAAGCCAAAATGCTGGCAGAGACAGCAGTGAAAAGTAACGTAAGCTCCATTAGCGTTGGTCTTTCTTTTTTTATCTTTCTTAATTATTGAAATGAAATGTGAGTGTACCTTCGACCTGCCGACGGGCAGACCGGTCGCTTAGCGTAAGTTCTTTTTAGCTGATGCCGCTTCGGCGACTGACGTGTCGATGATGAAATAATGACGAAGACAACACAGCACCCAGCCCACGAGGAGCGGAGAAAATCTCCGACACGACCGGGAATACAACCCGGGCCCCTCGCATGGAATTCTGCTACACTGATCACCAAGCTACGGAGCCGAATCGTTCATTACTGACAGCGGTCAAATAACATTATGTTACGAAACTGAAACGGGAGGTGCAAGTTCATATATAAAATTACAGATGCAGACACATTTTTTAAACACCGTGAGAATATGTTTCTACCATTCATTTACAGCAGTGCATAGCCAGAAAATAAACAGTTACACGTGTACTTCTGGCTTTTCACAAAATTACTGTGTCATTTTGTGCAAAAACACCGGTAACCGCACATAAAATACATGTATTTATGATAGTACAACAAATACCTAGTCATTTTATGTAAACTAAGTCAACGTTTCCGTACTTCATCGGGCACAAGTATTTCAAATGAGGATATGTACAGTGTCAGAACAAAACTGAGTTTAGTTTAACGAGAGAAATTAAGAAATTTTAATAGAAAACTTCTTGTTTTCTCTTTAGGCTAAAGAATAATTCAAAGTCTCACGGCCAGTCTGAGCACTTGTGATGTAAATAGAGATTACATTTCTCCAACGATCTTACCATTACTGATGTTTTCTATTTAAGTCGATATTAAGGCTGGGACTTATTTTCTTTGATACATCAGGAAGCAAGATGCTAAAGCGGAGTTTTACATGGTTCCCGATAGGTGGCAGCAGTGTGCGCCCACTTCACTCCTAGTAAAAATGGTGTCTGGACAACAAGAAGAGTTTTGTGTTCTACGTTTTGCGCAGTGCGGGTCAGTAATAACTGTTCAGCGTGACTTTCGTACTGGGTATTGTGTGGATCCTCCTACAGTACAGAACATTACACGATGGCATGATCAATTCCGAGAAACTGGTTGTTTGTGTCATGATGTGAGAATATGGGGTACGGAACAACCACATGAAATTTTACAACATGAGAGGGACTCTCCAAAATTCACGGGAAAACGTGTATGATTTTCCTCTGCCGAGAACACTTACAGGAGGCACATATCTTGATATGCTTGAGAACTTTCTTTTCCCACAGTTGGAGGCTGATTCGAACGACATCGTTTACCAACAGGATGTGGCACCGCCACAGTAGCATCTGGAAGTGCGGGAATTTTTAAATCAAAAGAGTACTGAACGACTGATCTGTCGCACTGGACTGGATGATTCAGCCTTACATTACTGACCTCCAAGGTCACTGGACCTGACTGTATGCGATTATTTGTTGTGGGGGGGTATATAAAGGACTGTTTATGTGCCTCCGTTACCACAACAATGAATGAACTGAGACGTCGCGTAACAGCAGCTGTGGAAGCTGCAGCTCAAGACATGCTCGCTGCAGTGTGGGAACATCTCATAAGGGGGGGGGGGCATATTGAACACCTATGAAAAGGTGTGAAAAAGAACTGAAAAAACTGAGTTTCCCGTTCATCAAAAAACAAAATTCATTGTATATGTATATTAGTTTTAGATATATAGACGTGCCAAATCGGATGATTCTTTTTGATATACCCTGTAGCACCCGGTGGTCTGGATAAACACGTCTTTCATCAAACGTTTTGTCATTTCCTCAAGTATTTGCTGAAAGCAAAAATTTGCAAAGCGACAGAATCTTTGTTTCTTATGCGACCTCACAGAGTGGTGTAAGACTTGATGTCAGAGGTGAATCGAAGGTAGGCTAACAGCATGTACCTCACACCTCAGCATTACCTGACCTTGATCGCTTGACACTGATCTCTAGATACGGTACACATCCCGCGAGC
Organism: Schistocerca piceifrons; assembly: GCF_021461385.2. Classification (NCBI taxonomy): domain Eukaryota; kingdom Metazoa; phylum Arthropoda; class Insecta; order Orthoptera; family Acrididae; genus Schistocerca; species Schistocerca piceifrons. The sequence continues at coordinate 61,932,753 of NC_060144.1, read as the reverse complement.
AACAATGTCGACTGACACCCGTTGTTTTTTGGCCGAAAGCACTGTGAATCATTACCAGTAATCGGACGCAGGGCAGTGAAGTATATTGTATGAGGGGCCTTTCTGGCCTAATAAATAAAAAGTGACGAATTTCACAATACCAATTTATTTTTCAATTTAACACCGGTGTACGCTAATACACTTGCGGGCACGCTCAGATAACTTCTACAAACCATTCATTCAAATATAAGCTCTTCGATTTCGAGTCCAACCAAGCGTTCACACCATCAAACACTGTATCATCATTGTCAGATCGTCGTCCTTTGAGATCTTTTTTTAGGTTTGGAAGAAGAAAAGTCTGATGGAGCCAAATCAGGAAAATACTGCGGATGACGTAACAATTCTAACCCGCAGTCACACAGAGTTTCGAGTGTTGGAGGGTTCTGTACGCTGGTGCGTTGTCCCGACGCAAAAGAACTCCGCGCGCCAAATTTCCGCGCCGTTTTTTCTTTATCTCTTCCCTTAAGAGGCGCAGGAGGGTGCAGTAGTGCGATGCATTGACAGTTACGCCCTTTTGCAAGCAATCCACCATAATTACCCCTTCTGCATCCCAGAAGACCGATGCCATCACCTTATCGGCTGATGTTTGCACCCGGAACTTTTTTTGGGGTAGGATGTTTCCATTGTTGTGACTTGTTTTGTCTCAGGAACAAAGTCGTGAACCCACGTTTCGTCCATTGTCACATACCCTGCCAGAAAGCCATCTTCATCCGCTTCAAACTGGCGGATGATTTCTTTACAACACTACACACGCTCCCACCCCCGATCCGCATTCAAGTCTTTCGGCATCCACTGAGACAAAACTTTACGCATTCCCAAAATATCCACAACAGTGTCATGACCACGCCCATGGGAGATTACAAATGTGGTTTCGATGTGCTGCAACACTGTTCGACGAACCTGCAAAAGCATATAGTAAATTGCAGTCTGTTTCATCAGTGGCAACGGTGACACGCCTTCCGCTCCTAGGCGCACCTTCCACATTCGTTCTTCCACGTTTGACGCGGACACACATTTTCACTGTTGCATAAGACGAAGCACTGTCTTTAAATGTATCCCGCATGTCCTCCGCAATTTCATTGGGCGTCACTCCCTACAAATGAGGATATTCAGTTACAGCGCGGCTCTTGATTCTCTCGATATTCGCCATTTTGCTTTCACTACGGTATACAAAGCTTCCTAGCGACAAAATAACGACGATGGAGCCGCGAAATTTGACTTGCTTATGCACAGAGGGTCACTACACAAGTCGGCGGTGGTGTCTGTGCGAGACATTACGGTCAACTATTTCCGGCTAGCAACTTTTCGACCACCCCTCATGATTATCCAATAAAGGAGTGTAACGTTGTTCCAGAAATTCATATGTCCTGTCTAGTATAAATTTCCAATGAGACAATAGATCGCCACATTTCCGTAAAGAAAATCATAGAAATGGAAACAACATATTACCTCCTCCCATATCCGTCTCGCATAATGACTACGGCGTGGAAATCAGAACTTACGGAGTCTTAAGGTGTGCTTAAATGAGCCATATTTTACTTCAATATATGGCCGCAATAGCTTTACCATCAACAGTGCTGCTATGTGGTTATAATAGAAGGCACTTTTGAAAAACGGGGGGGGGCAATATTGCTGTTGCGGGTAGTCAACGACGTATTGCCGAGAGGTTACCTGGGTTCTCCACAAAGGGGGAGAATATTTCGTATTGCAGGGCAATATCTCTCTTTGTCCTTGTTTGTATATTTCGTATTGTAGGGCAATAGCTATCTTTGTCCTTGTTTGTACATGCTTCATTCTCGCTCTTGACTTCGTTTCCTACTTCTCTCACCGGCAGCGCTACAGTCACTTCTCTGAGAGACAGCAATACTGTATAGATTCGCGTTTGTTCGGAAGTTTGCTCGCGTGCACATAGTCGCATAGCAGTTGTCTGTTGCGGTATGTTTGTTGTACGCAGCAATGGAAAAGCGGCCAAACGAGAGAACTATAAATATTATAAATGTTATTCATCTACAGTCAGAGCTACGGAACGTGTACATAGAGCTCATCACCATTTGTTGAAAACCGAAATGTGATTGCTAATGCATTGAAGTATACAATGTTACAGATCGATTTTAGCAATTGTCGGACCAACTGCTTTTACAACATATGCGCAATCACGTTTCGATATTCTGGAACAGGTATACATGCAACATTAGTTAACTATTTAAATTTTCAGAAGCTTTCTGCCAGCTTAAAAAAGAACACGCATCAACAAAGCCCGATTTCTGTTGTTCTTACTTGACATCTTGTTCCATGCAAAAGCAGTAGAGGCGTACTCCCTGTCACCACATGGCGTTCGCCCATTTTGTAGCAACAGTGTGTCCCCTTATAAATATCGGCCCGGAATTGTATTACCCCGACAATGCCGGGTAATAGAGGCTGGAATGTTGTATTACATGTGGTCGCAGTTCATGTGCCCGCAATGTTGCCGGACAACATTGTCGCCAATAGGCAATGAAAAGCTGAGATTCTCCACTCTCCGTATCTATTCCTTTCTTCGGCGACAGTATTAATACAACCTAAAAATAAAATTAAGGCAATTGAAATTATTTGTCATAGCACCAGGCTCGTCGACTGTTGCCTTTAGATTCAATACAGCGTTCTACTATCACATACGTACAACTTGCCAAATTTCACTGTCAGCAAGTCGTCATTCTGACGATTGTAGACGCAGAAATGACATGACCGACTTTTCTCTTCCTTGGGCAAATGGATCGTCATGAACAATGTTGGAAACGCCGTGTGGCTAGGACCTCCCGTCGGGTAGACCGTTCGCCTGGTGCAAGTCTTTCGAGTTGACGCCATTTCGGCGACTTGCGTGTCGATGGGGATGAAATGATGATGAAAGACACGCAACACCCAGTCATCACGAGGCAGAGAAAATCCTTGGCCCCGTCGGGAATCGAATCCAGGACACCGTGCGCAGGAAGCGAGAACGCTACCACAAGACCACGAGCTGCGGACATGAACAACGTTAATATACAGAGACTGCAATAGTACTATACAATTTTATCAACTCGATACTGGATTATCCATCTAAGGTTCTTTCAATTGAAAATTGCAGTAATTCAAAACAAAACCGCCTTTTGCATGCAGCACATGAAGATTTCTTAATGTAATTTGTGCACCCAGACGCGTTTCGCCTTAGCTACAAAACGTCTCCAGTGAGTGTCCTGAAATATTACACGATATTTTCGCCTGCATATATGGGTCATAGTTTGCGCTGCTTCCTGGACTCGGGAAGGCGCCCGGCCCCGGATCGAATCCGCCTGGCGGATTAATGACGAGGGCGGGTGTGCCGGCCAGCCTGGATGTGGTTTTTAGGCGGTTTTCCACATCCCCCTAGGTGAATACCGGGCTGGTCCCCATGTCCCGCCGCAGTTCCACGTCTCGTAGACATCTGAACAATTTCGCACTATTCCATGGATTACACTAGTCGCAGACAGTTGGGGTACACTAATTCCTGCCCAGGGGGTATGGGGTGGCGGCAGGAAGGGGATCTGGCCACCCCTTCAACTAATATTGCCACATCCGATTAACCGTGCCGACCCTGAGTATCCGCGGGAAAAACGGCACAAGCAAAAGGCAAAAGATATTGGTCATCAGTTGCATGTTTAAGTCAGATTTAAAACAATCCACTGAAGTTTTTATAATAAAATGGAAAGCTACTTACAGATCAGCATCTAATTCATTATTTGGAAGCAAAACAGCTTTCTCTCATACGGCAATCTGGTTGAGAGTTCGCTGTTTTCCTTATGGTCACTATTTCCGAAGTATAGCTCCGTAAGTGCATTTTTCTGTGCCTCGAGTGTCGTTCGTTTCTGCAAATGTTATCGATTCTCTCTCTCTCTCTCTGTGTGTGTGTGTGTGTGTGTGTGTGTGTGTGTGTGTGTGTGTGTGCGTGTGTGTGCGCGCCTTTTTATAATTTATTTTTTCACATTTTTTCCGTTTTATTATTAGTTCATTTTTCATTTATAAGCGAGGGAGAGAAATGGGATTTGTGATTATCATTGCATGATTAATCAATGTAAGTTGCGAGTGGTTAGTCACATAATCTAGACAACGATTTAAGTTCGGAGTCACGGCCACTAGAATCGCCTAAACCACTTTTGCGTCTATGTTTTTCTAACTGCCCACCGGTTCTACAGTAATGACGATTTATAAAGTACTTACAGCAAGTTAAAATAATGAGTACTTAGCAAATTTTTTATGTAAAATTTTATGAAAACCTAATGAAAAAGCTTTTAGTATCTCTACTGCCCACTATGAAAGCTGGAAAGTCCTCTAATGGGCTGTAGGGACCAGGGTGACTACCATTGGCCTAGCTTTAACGATGAGCAACGCAATTAAATACACTGACCTGATTGCGTGTTCATACCGGGGAAAACGAAGAACCGTGGACGGCGTATTCTGGTTTGAATTAACGAGGCAAGTTTGGAAATTGCATCTTTATTGTCTTTGATCGTGCAGTGTCTCCGTCCGCTTCTTATATAGAAAATTCTGCTGCACAGAAGGCAACAGCACCGCAGCTGAGAATTGTGGAGCAGTCGAGTTACTAGCAGTGGAGCGCCCATTATCCAATTCGAACGGATCATTGGACCAACGAGATACAAGTTAAGATGGGCCTGCCAACAATGGCGGGAGGAGAAGGGGGTGCCAACAGGCGCGAACGCAAGCGGCATCACCAAAGGAAGGTCACCGTTGTCTCCGCACCGTTTATTTTGACAGTCATCGGCACTTCAAATCGCAAATTTCTAGTAATGAGTACCGACGACTAAGCAAAACTCTTCGAAGAAATACCTGTATCTGTATACGAAAATTTGAAATTTCGGTCATACTACTTCTGAGGATGTCTAAATACAGACGGATCCAAAGCAATGAATCGCTCGAGGAATTTGACAAACCTGCTAGATACTACAATGGGATCACAAATTCTGGAATGCAGACGCATTGAAAATGTAGTTGATAAAGTTTCCGTTACAGACGACAGAACTACACGGCTGCAGAGGTCACGAAAACAAAAACTTTTTGACGAACACACGACTTCTAGAAAACCGTAGAGGAGGAAAAGGCAGCGAAATAATCAGCCATCTCATGTTCCAACTAAAGGCTTGATGAATAAGCAGGAAATCCTTGCGAACTTGCTCCTGTACAAAAACTGTCATTGATGGAGAAATACCTTATAAAGCGGAAGAAACAAGTCTGCAAATCTGAAAGGCGGGTGAACTAAAATTTTAAAATGAAACAGTCGCTGGTGGTACTGGCAAAAGTCCCGAGTTAGAGTCTCGGTCCGGCACACAGTTTTAATCTGCCACGAAGTTTCATATCAGCGCACACTCCGCTGCGGAGTTAAGATTTCATTCTGGATACTGTGCTATTGTCTAGCAGTGCGAAATATTAAAATTAATATGGCAGAAATTTTCTACAAGTCCGTATTAGGGGTATGACATAACATGTCATTCGACTCCATTCAGTCAATAAGAGCACGTTTAAATAACACATTTCTTATTGCAGCGCGTTTATAAGTGGTAATATTTTAAAACTCCAAAATCGTCACTTTCCATTACATTCATGTGGTATCACTCGTCTTATCACGCCAACTTTCTGACAACACCAAACAACCATACATGTAATGAATCACAAAGAAGTATACTTCGAACACGGGTCGGAGGTTTATGATTACTATCGGAAATACTTTCTGTAGTAAATAATATTTTAGGTTCAGCACTTCCGAACAGATTTCACAATTTCATTTCAGCTACGTTCATTTCATCCACATAACGTCTATTCATTTAATCTCAATGAAATAATTGTGGTTAGTGGCTGTAACTGAAACAAAGATCACATGTATTCCTCCTCCGATATAACGCAACACAGCACACAGCTGTCAACATCCCTCTACCCTGTGTAATTTCTTTGTAGAAAGCAACTTTCTTGCTCGAGAACGCTACATTCATCTTTAAGTGGGCAGCATTGTATCAGTTCTCTATTATTCTTAGTATATTTGCTGTCAAGAAAAATTGCAAGTGCTGTATACGAATACCGTTATTTTCTAGTTTGCTGCAGATCTCCACACAAGTATATCCTGTACAAGCTTCTTCATTTCAGTATAACTACCGCAATCTACGTCTATTTCGACCTGTTTACTGTATTCAATCCTTTGTTTCCCTCTACCATTCTTATTCCCATACCTACTTCCACTACCGACTGAAAATGCCTCGATCCCCCAGGATGAACCGATTCCCCGTTTCAGTAACATTGTGCCACAAATTTCTTTTATCCTAAATTCGACTCAGTCCCTCATTTGTTAGTCTATCTACCCATTCAAAAGCTTCTTATCCGAACTCCATATCGTCCACATTTCACTTCCGTACAAGGCTACACGCTTGTGAAAACACTGCCTAATACCGAAATTGATATGAGATGGTTGCCTTTCTTGCTATTGCCAGTCTGCATTTTTATCCCCTCTGCTTATCCCGTTGTCACCTGTGTATTCAGAATCTTGCCATTGTACTATGTATGCATTGTATCTTCAGTTTCTGCAAACACAATCAATCGCAGTTACTTATTAGCGTCTCACGTCGTTAAATATCGACATCTATAAACTACAAACATGAGAGAGAACGATTTCACTTATTTCTACTACGTCTGTATATCAAAAAATTAGCGTATCGTAAATTTGGCACTCTGCTGTGTGTGTGTGTGTGTGTGTGTGTGTGTGTGTGTGTGTGTGAGAGAGAGAGAGAGAGAGAGAGAGAGAGAGACGCATATGTGAAATGCATGGGCATATCCTATGACTACTATCTTACATGCTAAAGTTGGCAACTGAACAGTGTAAACAAATATTGTAGCTCCTTTATCTACATCCTGTTTTGCTGGTATTGACAGTTTTCTTGTTTGGTATTTAAAATTATGAGCTAAGAATAGGCACAAAAGCTGCCAAAACACTTAAGGCATTTTCTTCCAAATGTGATCACTGCCTCGGTTTGCAATACTTCCGTGCTAAACTCAAATACTGGCTACATAACAGAGAACTATCCGTCAGCGCCGGAAATGTGCATCCCAAACACAAACATAAACATTGCGAAATGTCAGATCACACATGTAAACAAAAATAGATTTCAGTTTTTTTTTAATATCGACAGTGATGCGACGGTATGAAATCATTGATAGAACCAGCTGCGTACTTACTAGCAGAGGAGAATCACTGCGTTCAGGCACAAGACGCCTGAAGGGAAATTCCGCGCACAGACACTGCAAACCAAACGCACGACCGTCCTCCAACGAGGCTGGTCAAACTCTGCGCCCGCGCGACCACGCTGAGCCCGGGCCGCATCTCCCCTCCACGCGGTCCCGTCGGCGGCCCCGAATCGAGCGTGGCAATTGAAACAGCGGGGACTGCGCAGGCGCACAGGCGACGAGTCCCGAGGGCATTTAAACGGTGCCGGCGAAAGATGGTGCCCTTCTGCACTTAAAAGGTCAACTCGGCCGGATGAAAGGAGCACGTGCACAGAATATGTACTACTTTCTTTGTTTTCTTCCTTCTTTGTTTTTCTTGGAGGCAATACCTGATTATTCTGTTTAACTGGCGGCTTGTGTGTTTGTCTGAAACACTTTCTTTTGTTCGCGTAGGTAATGGTGACGCACTTTACCATTAGAAATTTCATGTCGTTGTGTAGTGAAAATAGCTGTTGTTAACGTATTATAAGACAATTGTGTAAGCGCAGTAGCAGTTTTTAAAACTCAACACTTATTTCTGGACACATAGAGAATGGTTCTACATCCTAATTTGATTTCTGACAAAAAGGCTTCCTCTGATCCATTCCTTATTCTTATTTCATGTTAATCGAATTTTGCTATCCGGATAAAACAATAACATGAACTATAGGTAGATACAGAGGTAAGCAATCATCACCTTATATTTCACTGTTGGAAATGTTATCCGTAACAACCAAAGGATACATAATCCCGGATATAAAATCTTCACAAAAATCAGCACAACTGACATACGAAGATAAAAAAGATTGTAAGCAGCAAGAGGAATCCCATTATTAGTTCCTAGCCGTCTGATTGACACACAGCGCAAGTAATACTGGAAAATCTCAACTGGCAGGCACTTTAATCTTGAAACATATCGCTCGAAAGTTCCAAAAATCGATTTTCGGGATGGGATATGTTCGTGGTATATAGTCACTGTAAAGAAACACAAAAGACTACAGCCGGTCGGGGTGGCCGAGCGGTTCTATACGCAACAGTCTGGAACCGCGCGACCGCTACGGCGCAGGTTCGAATCCTGCCTCGGGCATTGATGTGTGTGATGTCCTTAGGTTAATTAGGTTTAAGTAGTTCTAAGTTCTAGGGGACTGATGACCTCAGCAGTTAAGTCCCATAGTGCTCAGAGCCATTTTAACAATTTTTTTTTGAACAAACGACTACATAATAGATGTAAAACAAAGGTTAGGGCTATAGATAGAGAGATGCCGAATGAAAAATGTTTGGCTGCCGAAGGGGCAGTGCGTGAAGTATTAATCGACTACTGTAGCAGAAGACTGTCGGAAAAATTTCTCACAAAACTAAAAGACATTCTCATCGTATGTCAAGGCTGATAGCGGCACCTAAGTTAGTGTACAGATGCTCACAGACGAGACGGGAACTGAAATAGTGGATAGCAAATCAAAATCAGAAACGCTGAACTCCGCTTTGAAAGGTTCTTTTACAAAAGGAAATCTTTTAAGCAGCAGCAAGTAAATGCTGCCATTGTGTCAGTCCACTCCACATAACTTCCTTAGCCAACAAACCACCGTGGGCGAGTGTTGGACGTGTCACTAAGACGACGAGACAAAAGAGCTGAGCAAAGATTGGAAACTTATTGACTCACTACCGCCGAAAAAAGGCGAAGATGAAACCATCATCGGGAAAGGTGATGCCAAGTGTTCTTTTGGACTACCGTGGTGTGGAGGAAACAAGATTATGCTAGTAAGGGGCATACCGTCACAGGAGAGTAACACCGAAATCTCGTGACGAGTTGCGGGAGGCCGTGAAGGCGAAGCGTCACTGGAAAATGTCCAAGGAGATGTACGTGTTCCTCCACAGCCTCATCTTACTCTGCTCGGTACACAGTCACACAACCTGCTTCTTTGAGCTATCAAAGTTTGCCTCGTCCTTCTTTGTTCTCCTGACATGGCATTCAGCGACTTCTTACTCTTCTCTCGGATGAAGAAACTATGGCGTGTCAAGTATTCCCACAATGGGGACGTGGTGATTTTCGAGTTGAGATGTTTCCCGAACAAAATGCAGAGTTCTGCAACCGAGGTCTCCTCCATAGTTGTGAGAAATACACACATTGAACGGTGAACATGTAAAGAAGGGCTAACAGCATCATCAACTTTCAAGGTCGCAATTTGATATTTTCTGGGTGATAATTAAAACTATGTGATTACAACTCGTAAACAAACAGCGTTATAAAAATTCACGTAATAATCCCAGCTTGATCTTTGCGAGATGCACAGTGCACTTTGCTCACTCTATAGATACCGTGTTTTACGGACTATAAGACACTACGGACTATAGACGCACCTTAATTTTAAAGCAATTTTTAAGTGATATTTTTACCATTCTTATTACTAAATTGCAAAGCCAAATTTAAAAAATTCCTAGTTTATAAAACCAAACTACCTCTAAAACCACTGAAAATTGTCATCTAAACTTTATTTTTCTTCTTCTTCCTCCAGGTCGTCGCTATTTGAACCATTCTGAACAGACGTATGACGCAAGTGACACCCAGTCACTTGACCGCGTTCGAAGTCCGTGAGTTCCGCGGAGCGCCCCATTCTGCTCTCTAATGACTGCTGAGGTCGCTGATACGAAGTGCCTGGCAGTAGGTGGCAGCACAATGCACCTAATATGAAAGACGTGTGTTTTTGGGGCTGTCCGGGTACTTTTGATCACATACTGTAGCTCCAAATTAAGTCGAGCATAATCAATTTCATCCGTTTTAGACCTAGACATAGTTTCAAAACATCCACTGCAGATAGAATTAAGCTATTGTTCTTTTCTACCGAGACAATGTCTGACACCTGCTCCCAAACAAATTTCATCCCTTGTTTCCGGAGATATTTGACTTTACATGTTGCATCTGAATCACTGCCTGAACGGCATCAGCTCGTACTTGGAGAAACGTATGACTGACATCTCTTTTTCTTAGTTGTTGGCATATTAGCAATCACAAATGGGCCTTCATCTGTTTGTCGATGGTTAATGTATGTATTCCTTAGTTCCACGCTGTAATTGACATCATATTGTTTAATAAATTGTGTATCTGTCGTTATGGAGTAACAGTAACCAGTGGTCAAAGTAACCTCGAAACAGACAAATCATGCACATGACCTCAGGAATCGTAATATAGTGGCAGATATCTACATACGAACAAAAAACTAATCAGTGGCCTGTTATGAGAATTAATAGTTACATACAGTTAAACGATATCTGTGGATTTTACACAACCTGATTTTAACACACTTTTTGTATCGTTAGTTATAAGACGCAACACGTTCGCCAACTGTCAAGCAGTATATACACACATCAAAAAAAGTTTTGCATTACCGCGGTTCCGAGAGTTCTGGAACCTACACAGAAAATTGGAATAGAGATAAATATAAACATCATTTCCGCTCTTTTTATTGCTCATGAAAACCACACATTGCATGTTGTACTACCATACAGCGAGACCTTGAGAGGTGGTGGTCCAGATTGCTGTACACACAGCCCTTTTCAATCAATACCAGGTACGTTTGATAGGGTTAATGTCTGGAGAACATGCTGGCCCCTCTGGTCGAGCGATGTCGTTATCCTGAAGGAAGTTATTCGCAAGGTATGCACGATGGGGACGCGAATTGTCGTCCATGAAGACGAATGCCTCGCCAATATGCTGCCGATATGGTTGCACTATCGGTCGAAGGATGGCATTCACGTATCGTATAGCCGCTACGGCGCCTTCCATGACCACCAGCGGCGGCCCCACATAATGCCACCCCAAAACAGCACCTTGCTGCACTCGCTGGTCGGTGTGTCTAAGGCGTTCAGCCTGACCAGGTTGCCTCCAAACACGTCTCCGACGATTGTCTGGTTGAAGGAATATGCGACACTCGTTGATGAAGAGAACGTGATGCCAATCCTGAGCGGTCCATTCGGCATGTTGTTGGGCCAATCTGTATCGCGCTGCATGGTGTTGTGGTTGCAAAGTTGGACCTCGCCACGGACGTCGGAAGTGAAGTTGCGCGTCATGCTTCCTATTGCGCACAGGTTGAGTCGTAACACGACGTCCTGTGGCTGCACGAAAAGCGTTATTCAACATGGTGGCGTTGCTGTCAGGGTTCCTCCGAGCCATAATTCATAGGTAGCGGTGATCCACTGCAGTAGTAGCCCTTGAGCGGCCTGAGCGAGGCATGTCATCGACAGTTTCTGTCTCTCTGTATCTCCTCCATGTCCGAACAACATTGCTTTGCATCACCCTGAGACGCCTGGACACTTCCCTTGTTGAGAGCCCTTCCTGGCACAAAGTAACAATGCGGACGCCATCGATCCGCGGTATTGACCGTCTAGGCATGGTTGGACTACAGACAACTCGAGCCGTGTACTTCCTTCCTAGTCGAACGACTGGATCTGATCGGCTGTAGGACCCCCTCCGTCTAATAGGCGCTGCTCAGGCGTGGTTGTTTACATCTTTGGGCGGGTTTAGTGACGTTTCTGAACAGTCAAAGGGACCGCGTCTGTGATACAATATCCACAGTCAACGCCTTGCTTCAGGAGTTGTGGGAACCGAGGTGATGTAAAACTTTTTTTGATGTGTGTGGTCTCAGCTTTAGTACCTTTCATGGCAACAGTTCTGTTACTCAGCACATCAAATGCCATTTGGCTTAGTTCCACCTTGGTTTCCTTTGGATATTGAACAATAAACCGATGGAAAGGTAATATTTTCTCTTAGTGCTCTTGTGGCATTTTCTTAGATATTATAATTTTGGTTCGCATACTAAGTCCATGACGCTTCGTAAACCTATAGCACCAACCAACTGCACTCTTATTAAAGTCTGTTAAGTTCCACTCTAGCGCTAGCTTATGAGCGTGTATTTGAATCATTTTTGTATTAATTTCAGAGCCATTTTGACGGTGTCATTGAATCTACACTATGTGATCAAAAGTGTCAGAACACCCCCCGAAAAGAAACGTTTTTCATATTAGGTGCATTGTGCTGCCACCTGCTGCCAGGTAATCAGCGACCTCAGTAGTCGGTAGACATCGTGAGAGAGCAGAATGGAGCGTTCTGAGGAACTCACGGACTTCGAACATGCTCACGTGATTGGGTGTCACTTGTGTCATACGTTTGTACGCGCGTATTTACACTCCTAAACATACCTAGGTGTACAGTCTCCTTTCATGAAAGTGACGAAACTGGACTGAACAAAGGTTGGGAATTTGAACAGGCGCTGCTAACTGCGCAGTTTAGCGCCCCATAATCCAAACATCATCATCATCACCATCATCTACTGTTTTCGATGTGATAGTGAAGTGGAAACGTGAAAGGACAAGTACAGCACAAAAGCGTACAGGGCGACCTCGTCTGTTGACTGACAGAGACCGCCGACAGTTGAAGAGAGTCCTCTGTGTAATAGGCAGACATCTATTCAGTCCATCACACAGGAATTCCAAACTGCACCAGGACCCACTGCAAATACTATGACAGTTAGGCGGGAGGTGAGAAAACTTGTATTTGATGGTCGAGCAGCTGACCATAAGTCACACATCACGCCGGTAAATGTCAAACGACGCCTGCTTGGCGTAAGGGGCGTAAGCATTGGACGAGTGAACAGTGGATAAACGTTGTGTGGAGTGATGAATCACGGTACACAATGTGCCGATCCCATGGGATGGTGTCGGTATGGCGAATGGCCGTTGAACGTCATCTGTCAGCGTATGTAGTGCCAACAGTAAAATTCGGAGGCTGTGGTGTTATGGTGTGGTCGTGTTTTTCATGGAGGTGGCTTTCACCCCTTGTTTTGCGTGGCACTATCACAGCACACGCCTCCGCTGATGTTTTAAGCACCTTCTTTCTTCCCATTGTTGAAGAGCAATTCGGGGATGCTGACTGCATCTTTCAACATGATCGAGCGAGCACCTGTTCGTAATGCACGCCCTGTGGAGGAGTTGTTACACGACAATAACATCCCTGTAATGGTCTGGTCTGCACAGAGTCCTGACTTGAAACCTATAGAACACCTTTGGGATGTTTTTGAACGCCGACTTGGTGCTAGTCCTCACCGACCGACATCGATACCTCTCCTCAGTGCAGCACTCCATGGAGAAGGGGCTGCCATTTCCCAAGAAACCTTCCAGCACCTGATTAAACGTATGCCTGCGGGAGTGGAAGCCATCTTCAAGGCTAAGGCTGGGTCAACACCATACTGAATTCCAGCATTACCGACGGAGGCCGCCACGAACTTGTAAGTCATTTTCAGCCAGGTGTCCGGATACTTTTGATGGCATAGTGTATGTCCGCAGTAACAGCTTGTCTGTGAGGAAAAGCCTGCGACAGTGCTGATATATCTACTGATACTCGCAGTAATAATTACTTTGTCATAAAAAATTACCGGACATCGTCATCATTAAGATTTTCGACTATCTGCATTAAAGTCGATCAATGATGTTATTATTGTTGTAAGCCACTGTTGTTACCCAGTGGTGCTAGAGTGCCACTATTTTAGGTTGGACGAAATGTCTCTGAGAAAAAGGATGTTGTAACGGAGCTCCTTCCTAATTTACTGCGCTCCAAACATCAGTCCTGTTCCCTTCATACTAACATTACACGTACCCTGTTTCGTTCGCAGTAATAGATGTTGCTTATGGCATTATTGAAACCTACCACAAAAAGATATATACTCAGATCACAATATAGAAGTGATGAAGAGTAGGCTGAAGTTCAAGACATTAGTCAGGAAGAATCAATACGCAAAGAAGTGGGATACGGAAGTTCTAAGAAATGACGAGATACGTTTGAAGTCCTCTAACGCTATAGATACAGCAATAAGGAATAGCGCAGTAGGCAGTACAGTTGAAGAGGAATGGACATCTCTAAAAAGGGCCATCACAGAAGTTGGGTAACAGAAGAAATACTTCAGTTGATTGATGAAAGGAGGGAGTACAAACATGTTCCGTGAAAATCAGGAATACAGAAATAGAAGTCGCTGAGGAATGAAATAAATAGGAAGTGCAGGGAAGCTAAGACGAAATGGCTGCAGGAAAAATGTGAAGACATCGAAAAAGATATGATTGTCGGAAGGACAGACTCAGCATACAGGAAAGTCAAAACAACCTTAGGTGACATTATAAGCAACGGTGGTAACATTAAGAGTGCAACGGGAATTCCACTGTTAAATGTAGAGGAGAGAGCGGATAGGTGGAATGAATACATTGAAAGCCTCTATGAGGGTGAAGATTTGTCTGATGTGATAGAAGAAGAAACAGGAGTCGATTTAGAAGAGATAGGGGATCCAGTATTAGAATCGGAATTTGAAAGAGCTTTGGAGGACTTACGGTCAAATAAGGCAGAAGGGAGAGATAACATTGCATCAGAATTTCTAAAATCATTGGGGGAAGTGGCAACAAAACGACTATTCACGTTGGTGTGTAGAATATATGAGTCTGGCGACATACCATCTGACTTTCGGAAAAGCATCATCCACACAATTCCAAAGACGGCAAGAGCTGACAAGTGCGAGAATTATCGCACAATCAGCTTAACAGCTCATGCATTGAAGCTGCTTACAAGAATAATATACAGAAGAATGGAAAAGAAAATTGAGAATGCGCTAGGTGACGATCAGTTTGGCTTTAGGAAAAGTAAAGGGACGAGAGAGGCAATTCTGACGTTACGGCTAATAATGGAAGCAAGGCTAAAGACAAATCAAGACATGTTCATAGGATCTGTCGATCTGGAAAAAGCGTTCGACGATATAAAATGGTGCAAGCTGTTCGAGATTCTGAAAAAAGTAGGGGTAAGCTATAGGGAGAGACGGGTCATATACAATATGTACAACAACCAAGAGGGAATAATAAGAGTGAACGATCAAGAACGAAGTGCTCGTATTAAGAAGGGTGTAAGACAAGGCTGTAGCCTTTCGCCCCTACTCTTCAATCTGTACATCGAGGAAGCAATGATGGAAATAAAAGAAAGGTTCAGGAGTGGAATTAAAATACAAGGTGAAAGGATATCAATGATACGATTCGCTGATGACATTGCTATCCTGAGTGAAAGTGAAGAAGAATTAAATGATCTGCTGAACGGAATGAACAGTCTAATGAGTACACAGTATGGTTTGAGAGTAAATCGGAAAAAGACGAAGGTAATGAGAAGTAGTATAAATGAGAACAGCGAGAAACTTAACATTAGGATTGATGGTCACGAAGTCAATGAAGTTAAGGAATTCTGCTACCTAGGCAGTAAAATAACCAATGACGGACGGAGCAAGGAGGACATCAAAAGCAGACTCGCTATGGCAAAAAAGGCATTTCTGGCCAAGAGAAGTCTACTAATATCAAATACCGGTCTTAATTTGAGGAAGAAATTGCTGAGGATGTACGTCTGGAGTACAGCATTGTATGGTAGTGAAACATGGACTGTGGGAAAACCGGAACAGAAGAGAATCGAAGCATTTGAGATGTGGTGCTATAGACGAATGTTGAAAATTAGGTGGACTGATAAGGTAAGGAATGAGGAGATTCTACGCAGAATCGGAGAGGAAAGGAATATGTGGAAAACAGTGATAAGGAGAAGGGACAGGATGATAGGACATCTGCTAAGACAAGAGGGAATGACTTCCATGGTACTAGAGGGAGCTGTAGAGGGCAAACACTGTAGAGTAAGACAGAGATTGGAATACGTCAAGCAAATAATTGAGGACGTAGGTTGCAAGTGCTACTCTGAGATGAAGAGGTTAGCACAGGAAAGGAATTCGTGGCCGGCCGCAACAAACCAGTCAGTAGACTGATGTTGTTGTGGTCTTCAGTCCTGAGACTGGTTTGATGCAGCCCTCCATGCTACTCTATCCTGTGCGAGCTTCTTCATCTCCCAGTACTTACTGCAACCTACATCCTTCTGAATCTGCTTAGTGTATTCATCTCTTGGTCTCCCTCTACGATTTTTAACCTCCACGCTGCCCTCCAATGCTAAATTTGTGATTCCTTGATGCCTCAAAACATGTCCTACCAACCGATCCCTTCTTCTAGTCAAGTTGTGCCACAAACTTCTCCCCAATCCTATTCAACATCTCCTCATTAGTTATGTGATCTACCCACCTTATCTTCAGCATTCTTCTGTAGCACCACATTTCGAAAGCTTCTATTCTCTTCTTGTCCAAACTAGTTATCGTCCATGTTTCACTTCCATACATGGCTACACTCCATACAAATACTTTCAGAAACGACTTCCTGACACTTAAATCTATACTCGATGTTAACAAATTTCTCTTCTTCAGAAACGCTTTCCTTGCCATTGCCAGTCTACATTTTATATCCTCTCTACTTCGACCATCATCAGTTATTTTACTCCCTAAATAGCAAAACTCCTTTACTACTTTAAGTGTCTCATTTCCTAATCTAATTCCCTCAGCATCACCCGATTTAATTTGACTACATTCCATTATCCTCGTTTTGCTTTTGTTGATGTTCATCTTATATCCTCCTTTCAAGACACTGTCCATTCCGTTCAACAGCTCTTCCAAGTCCTTTGCTGTCTCTGACAGAATTACAATGTCATCGGCGAACCTCAAGGTTTTTACTTCTTCTCCACGAATTTTAATACCTACTCCGAATTTTTCTTTTGTTTCCTTTACTGCTTGCTCAATATACAGATTGAATAACATCGGGGAGAGGCTAGAACCCTGTCTCACTCCTTTCCCAACCACCGCTTCCCTTTCATGCCCCTCGACTCTTATAACTGCCATCTGGTTTCTGTACAAATTGAAAATAGCCTGTCGCTCCCTGTATTTTACCCCTGCCACCTTCAGAATTTGAAAGAGAGTATTCCAGTTAACATTGTCAAAAGCTTTCTCTAAGTCTACGAATGCTAGAAACGTAGGTTTGCCTTTTCTTAATCTTTCTTCTAAGATAAGTCGTAAGATTAGTATTGCCTCACGTGTTCCAACATTTCTACGGAATCCAAACTGATCTTCCCGAGGTCCGCTTCTACCAGTTTTTCCATTCGTCTGTAAAGAATTCGCGTTAGTATTTTGCAGGTGTGACTTATTAAACTGATAGTTCGGTAATTTTCACATCTGTCAACACCTGCTTTCTTTGGGATTGGAATTATTATATTCTTCTTCTGTCTCATTCATGTTGCTCACCAGATGGTAGAGTTTTGTCAGGACTGGCTCTCCCAAGGCCGTCAGTAGTTCCAATGGAATGTTGTCTACTCCCGGGGCCTTGTTTCGACTCAGGTCTTTCAGTGCTCTGTCAAACTCTTCACGCAGTATCTTGTCTCCCATTTCGTCTTCATCTACATCCTCTTCCATTTCCATAATATTGTCCTCAAGCACATCGCCCTTGTATAAACCTTCTATATACTCCTTCCGCCTTTCTGCCTTCCCTTCTTTGCTTAGAACTGGGTTGCCATCTGAGCTCTTGATATTCATGCAAGTGGTTCTCTTCTCTCCAAAGGTCTCTTTAATTTTCCTGTAGGCAGTATCTATCTTACCCCTAGTGAGACAAGCCTCTACATCCTTACATTTGTCCTCTAGCCACCCCTGCTTAGCCATTTTGCACTTCCTGTCAATCTCATTTTTGAGACGTTTGTATTCCTTTTTGCCTGTTTCATTTACTGCATTTTTATATTTTCTCCTTTCATCAATTAAATTCAATATTTCTTCTGTTACCCAAGGATTTCTATTAGCCCTCGTCTTTTTACCTACTTGATCGTCTGCTGCCTTCACTACTTCATCCCTCAGAGCTACCCATTCTTCTTCTACTGTATTTCTTTCCCCCATTCCTGTCAATTGTTCCCTTATGCTCTCCCTGAAACCCTCTACAACCTCTGGTTTAGTCAGTTTATCCATATCCCATCTCCTTATATTCCCACCTTTGTGCAGTTTCTTCAGTTTCAATCTGCAGTTCATAACCAATAGATTGTGGTCAGAATCCACATCTGCCCCTGGAAATGTCTTACAATTTAAAACCTGGTTCCTAAATCTCCGTCTTACCATTATATAATCTATCTGATACCTTTTAGTATCTCCAGGATTCTTCCAGGTATACAACCTTCTTTTATGAATCTTGAACCAAGTGTTAGTTATGAGTAAGTTATGCTCTGTGCCAAAACCAAAAAAAAACACAAAAAGGAGATATGCTGCTCTATGACGCTCCATTCATTGGAAATTCAGTTGAAGGTCTGACTAATGTTTGTGTGACAGAGCCAACACAAATAATCTTCGGTAAAAAATCAATGTCTGTCATCAAGGTCTGTCATCAAGCCTAAGGCTGCACCAACACCATACTGAATTCCAGCTCGCCACGAACTTGTAAGTCATTTTCAGCAAGGTGTCTGGATACTTTTGACCACATAGTGTATTGGAATACGACATCTTATAGCTTTGGTCATTTTGCGTTGAATCCTATCCGTTACGAAATTGGTTGCTAATAACAATATTGTACTGTTAGCGGTAACACAAATCACTTTCAGGTCAAGTTTACTGGCACCGTAGACTGCAATGATGCATCGTAGGCTAGACGGTGTTCCGGGTTTGTGATGGCGGGGCGGGAGGGAGACAGCGTTAGCCAGCTTGTGAATTCCCGCAACTCATGTTCGTCGCACCGGTGCAGTGCTGCTGCCAGTTGAGTCCAATGTCGCCAGACAGAGATAGCTTTCCCGCGACATACACTACTGGCCATTAAAATTGCTACACCAAGAAGAAATGCAGATGACAAACGGGTATACATTGGATAAATATAGAACTGATATGTGATTACATTTTCACGCAATTTGGGTGCATAGATCCTGAGAAATCAGTACACAGAACAACCACCTCTGGACGTAATAACGGCCATGATACGCCTGGACATTGAGTCAAACAGAACTTGAATGGCGCGTACAGGTACAGCTGCCAATGCAGCTTCAACACGATACCACAGTTCAAGATTAGTGACTGGCGTATTGTGAGGACCCTGTTGTTCGGCCCCCATTGACCAGACGTTTTCAATTGGTGAGAGATCTGGAGATTGTGCTGGGCAGGGCAGCAGTCGAACATTTTCTGTATCCAGAAAGGCCCGTACAGGACCTGCAACATGCGGTCGTGCATTATCCTGCTGAAATGTAGGGTTTCGCAGGGATCGAATGAAGTGTAGAGCCACGGGTCGTAACGCATCTGAAATGTAACGTCCACTGTTCAAAGTGCCGTCAATGCGAACAAGAGGCGACCGAGACGTGTAACCAATGGCACCCCATACCATCAAGGCCGGTGCCGCCTGTATGGCGATGACGAATACACGCTTCCGATGTGCGTTCACCTCGATGTCGCCAAACACGGATGCGACCATCATGATGCTGTAAACAGAACCTGGATTCATCCGAAAAATGACGCGCAGGCGCTCCTGTCTGTGATGCAGTGTCAATGGTAACCGCAGCCATGGTCTCCGAGCTGATAGTCCATGCTGCTGCAAACGTTGTCGAACTGTTAGTGCAGATGGTTGTTGTCTTGCAAACGTCCCCAACTGTTGACTCAGGGATCGAGGCGTGGCTGCACGATCCGTTACAGCTATTGTAGTGGGACGAAATTAAGCGTCACCCATCCACCAAAGTCAGCCCAGTTTGCAGGTGACTATAAGTTTAATTTAGTTTTGTTTATGTGTTTTCTTATTATTTGTAATAGATGTGAATTATCTAAAAGTTTTGTATTTTTTTTATGTGTTTCATGTACGGAGAGGTCGGCGCAACGAACGGGGACAGCATCTTCGTTGCCGCGACCAGAGAGGAAATTGCTGGCCGCTATACGTCGCGGGTCGACAGCCAAGGAGCAACAGAAGATCCTGGAACCGAGTTGTTGCGTCGTGTTTCTAAAAAATTAAAAATGAATTTTTATACTCTTTTGGTACAACAATGACGTCATATAGAGCTTAGTCTTATCGAAATGTCAGTCACTAACTCTCAACGCTCAAGTTCACATCTGTATGTGTAGGAAGCTAATAAAATAGTGTATGCTACTAAAGTTGGACCACGTGTCTTGAAGATTTATTTATGAAGAATTACGTCAACGGATTAATAATATATTTGACAAGATTCGTGATTCTTACGGCGTTCGCCGAAACTTTGAATCTAAAAGTTTATTTAATGTGTGATTCTGATATCGATTAGATCAAGATAACGTGTGTCAATATAATTTCTGAGGAGAAACAAACGAAATTTAAATTCGGAAAAGTTACAAAAACCAATTGGCCCAAGTGATGTAATTCTTTGCACACGACTCAACGGATGTTTTACAGTTTCGTTCAAGAACCATCCTATGACAATTTAAAAGAATATGAATCATTTTTGAAGTGGGTTGTAACTGACGTAGGTGACGAAGTCTGCACATGGTCATACATATATCAAACGAAAACTAATACGTCGTTACACTACACCGTGGCGACCTTAGAAACAAGACTTGTGTGCAACTAAGGCACACAGGTACGAAACAAAACATCAAGAGTCCTTCGGAAGTCAACGCGAGTTTTCGTGGAGCCTTCACCAGCCAGCGGCGACTTCGTGGGTGTGGGCATCTGACGGAGCCGCAGCCAAGCAGTACGGTCACGCAGTTGTTCCACGAGAAGGCGCATCTGTTGGGCAGCAGCTGAACGCTGCAAACCCCGACAACCTTTTTTCTCCCTAAACTAATAGGCCCAGTACGTCAGCTGCGGGGCGTTCCTCCGGCTGGTATTAGAGGTGTTGCTGAGGGCTTCGCCTGTCTACGGCGGTGCCGGGCGTGGTTGCAGCCAGCGACGTTTCCGGTGTTCGACTCAGCGTCCTGCCGGTTGCGGAAACGGGGTCGCAGCATCTCAGCGGCTGCATCGACGGCTGTTACATCTGCAGGCCATAGCAGCACACTGATCATCGAGAACTACAAATTACAATATTAAGTGTCCGGTGAGTTTGTTTCAAGTTGGAAGTGGAGTGTTGTATATAGCGAGTGTGCTTTTATAGGATTGTTGATTCCAAGTCTGCGTGTGTAAATAGTTAATATCTTACAATAATGTCGGGAAGTGAAATGTCAGATGAAGAGCAATCTATGTCCGATAGGAGCATGAGATCCCTTTTTAGGGCGATCGCTAAATTAAAACAATCTAACGGGGATTTCCTAGCTGAATTAAAACAGTCTAACGAGGAATCTACTGCTAGATTAAAAGAGGAACTAAAACAGGAATTAAAACAGTCTAACGAGGAATCTACTGCTAGATTGAAAGAGGAACTAAAACAGGAGTTAAAACAGTCTAACGAGGAATCTACTGCTAGACTTAAAGGGGAGCTAACAAAATCTACAGACAGGTTACAGGAATATCTTAATGAAACCAGTCGAGAATTAAGTGATAAAATAGAGTCTTCTAAAGTTGAAATGCAGGAAAAATTAGTAGGACTTAGTAATAAGATTGCTGATAATTGTAAAAGGTTAGAAGAACATATCCAGGAATCGCGCGAGGAAAAAGCTCGCATGCGAAACGATATCACTGACTTAACCGAGAGACTAGATAGTGTCAATATCTTAGTTGTAAATGAAATACAGAAAAATAACGATATGTTACGAGATGAATTTTCTATGCAAACAGAAACTGTTCGCAGAGAATTATTGAAATCTATTAAAGAGGTCTCTACCAAACCTGTAGAGATTTCTTCAATAGATAATGTAGAACTAGAGACATTAACTCATCAAGTAGAAAAGGACCATACCGAAATCGAAAACATGAAATTTTTAATTACTGAAATATGCAGTAACCTTGAGACTGCCAAAGATAATAACATTGATGAAGGTACAAAGCGTTCACATCGTGAGCACAGTGAAGAATCGATATTAGCTAATCGCGTATCCAATACAGAAATGCGGATACAGGAAATTACTAAACGGTTATCGGAATTAGATAATAACGAGAACATTTCAGGTAGCAGAGGTAATAACATAATCAGAGACAACAGTCGCATCGAATTTGCTAGCTCGGACGACAACAATATGAATAAAGCAATCACGGCAAGCCAATCCGATGAAACTCCGTCTCTGCAATCTAAACAAAATCCGACTATTTCTCTCGCAGAATGTCTGGATGACATAACGACAAATTCAAATGTAGCAAGTCGATTTCCTGTATTCAAACCAGGAGGCGAACTTCACCCTATAATCTTTATAAAAGCTTTTGAAACATCATTATCTCCTAAATGGAGTAATGAAAAACGCATTCAATTTGTAATAGGACATTTAGAAGCAGAAGCTGCGGAATGGGCAGTACTGCATAGAACTGAATTCAGGGATTGGGATGATTTTGTTAAGCAGTTTAAACAAAATTATTGGTCAAGAGGAAAACTACAACACTTAACTTTAGAGTTGTTAGACCCTCCTCCATATTCTAAACGGTGGGGAGGTTATGGGAATTATTTTGAATGGCATTTAAACCGTGCTAAATTAATTGAAGAACCAATTATTGAAAGTCATTTAATACGAGTCCTAATTAGTAGGTTACCGTATTATATAAAGGAAAGAAAAATGTTATTCTACGAATTATACAAAACCTTAATAATGGGGACGAAACAGTTAACACCCGGGGTGTGTGGTTATATTTTAACGACTTGTTGTATTGGAAAGCACAGAGGGAACACCAGAGATGGAAAATCTGCATTCCGAAAACTGTTGTGGACGAGTTAATTACTTATATTCATGAAGGTTACGGGCATTTTGGAATTCATAAATGTATTAAACATCTATTGAAGTATTATTATTTCAAAAATATGTCCCGTATTGTGAGAAGTATTATTAGGGCTTGTGAAACCTGTCAAAAGGTTAAAGTTAATAACAAATCTAAGCCTTATAAATTATATGCTGTAATTCCTCGAGGTTTGTGGGATCTACTGTCATTAGATTTTTTCGGCCCTCTGCCTCGTAGTTCAGGAGGATTAACTTATGTGTTTGTTGTAATGGAATGTTGGTCCAAACATGTGAAGCTATATACTTTGAAACGAGCGAATACAGCAAGCGTTATACGCTGCCTCACCCGAAATTACTTTGTTAACTGGGGCATTCCTAAACGACTTATGTCTGATAACGGTAGTGCCTTTATTAGTCAAAGATTTCAAGATATAATAAAACAATATGGAATCAAACATATCTTAATTTCGAAATATCACCCTCAAAGTAATTTAGTAGAAAGAGTCATGAAAGAATTAGGACGATTATGTAGAACTTATTGTGCACATAAACATACTCGGTGGGCCAAACTAATGCCTGAATTCGAAAAGATATTAAATGAATTGCCTCACCTAACGACGGGATTATCACCTATAGAAATTTTAGGCAAACGAATTATAGGTGAGCCTTTACTAGCTGCTCTACCTTGGCCACCGGTAAATGAGATCCAACAATGCATTCCAGACGAAAAAGTTTGCGAACAGATTGTAAAAAATGCCGAACGGAGAATTAAAAGTTATAATCAA
Source organism: Schistocerca piceifrons (assembly GCF_021461385.2). Lineage (NCBI taxonomy): Eukaryota > Metazoa > Arthropoda > Insecta > Orthoptera > Acrididae > Schistocerca > Schistocerca piceifrons. The sequence goes on along the minus strand of NC_060144.1, from coordinate 61,908,968 downwards.
CAGGCTATAGAACCCTCATTTCAGGTAGGAGATCTTGTGTTAGTACGATCTCATCCTAAAAGTTCTAAGATCGGTAAGGAATGTAGAAAATTTTTTTTTATCTTTGAAGGTCCATATGTTGTACATAAGATTGTACATCCCAAAGCATTACTTCTTATGAAACCTTCATCAGGTGTAATTAAAGGATTATATAGTGTTGATCAGATGAAACCCTTCATTCCTAAATAAGTTAATATTTAGTAGATGTTACACACGGAAGAGCGTTCATAGTTTATTCATGTGAAGTTTTCGTGATAGTTACGTATTATTTTAAAGAATGGAACAGAAAGCTTAAACAAGTGTTCTACAATAATCTACTGGTACTTCAAAAAGAGAAAGATAACCAAAAGGGGGATTTATATGGAAGAAATTTTGCTCTTAGGTCAAAAGGAACTTTGCATATTTTAAATTTACTCGGATAGTAGGAACCAAAGGGGATGGTTAATACACTCCTGGAAATGGAAAAAAGAACACATTGACACCGGTGTGTCAGACCCACCATACTTGCTCCGGACACTGCGAGAGGGCTGTACAAGCAATGATCACACGCACGGCACAGCGGACACACCAGGAACCGCGGTGTTGGCCGTCGAATGGCGCTAGCTGCGCAGCATTTGTGCACCGCCGCCGTCAGTGTCAGCCAGTTTGCCGTGGCATACGGAGCTCCATCGCAGTCTTTAACACTGGTAGCATGCCGCGACAGCGTGGACGTGAACCGTATGTGCAGTTGACGGACTTTGAGCGAGGACGTATAGTGGGCATGCGGGAGGCCGGGTGGACGTACCGCCGAATTGCTCAACACGTGGGGCGTGAGGTCTCCACAGTACACCGATGTCGTCGCCAGTGATCGGCGGAAGGTGCACGTGCCCGTCGACCTGGGACCGGACCGCAGCGACGCACGGATGCACGCCAAGACCGTAGGATCCTACGCAGTGCCGTAGGGGACCGCACCGCCACTTCCCAGCAAATTAGGGACACTGTTGCTCCTGGGGTATCGGCGAGGACCATTCGCAACCGTCTCCATGAAGCTGGGCTACGGTCCCGCACACCGTTAGGCCGTCTTCCGCTCACGCCCCAACATCGTGCAGCCCGCCTCCAGTGGTGTCGCGACAGGCGTGAATGGAGGGACGAATGGAGACGTGTCGTCTTCAGCGATGAGAGTCGCTTCTGCCTTGGTGCCAATGATGGTCGTATGCGTGTTTGGCGCCGTGCAGGTGAGCGCCACAATCAGGACTGCATACGACCGAGGCATACAGGGCCAACACCCGGCATCATGGTGTGGGGAGCGATCTCCTACACTGGCCGTACACCACTGGTGATCGTCGAGGGGACACTGAATAGTGCACGGCACATCCAAACCGTCATCGAACCCATCGTTCTACCATTCCTAGACCGGCAAGGGAACTTGCTGTTCCAACAGGACAATGCACGTCCGCATGTATCCCATGCCACCCAACGTGCTCTAGAAGGTGTAAGTCAACTACCCTGGCCAGCAAGATCTCCGGATCTGTCCCCCATTGAGCATGTTTGGAACTGGATGAAGCGTCGTCTCACGCGGTCTGCACGTCCAGCACGAACGCTGATCCAACTGAGGCGCCAGGTGGAAATGGCATGGCAAGCCGTTCCACAGGACTACATCCAGCATCTCTACGATCGTCTCCATGGGAGAATAGCAGCCTGCATTGCTGCGAAAGGTGGATATACACTGTACTAGTGCCGACATTGTGCATGCTCTGTTGCCTGTGTCTATGTGCCTGTGGTTCTGTCAGTGTGCTCATGTGATGTATCTGACCCCAGGAATGTGTCAATAAAGTTTCCCCTTCCTGGGACAATGAATTCACGGTGTTCTTATTTCAATTTCCAGGAGTGTAGTTTAGGGACCATGGGCGTCCAGAGCTATATGGCTCACGAGAACATAGCAGAGTGCCTTTAATAAAGGTTTGTAATAGTGTTAATATAGAACACACCAAACGGGGCTCTCTCGCTTGTTTCTCCTAAATAAATGGCCATTACCCAACAAGGTGTACGAAGGTAAAGAGAGCCGTGCCGAGATTCTAAAGAAAGTTTTGCTTGATTTCTTCTTGACCTCAGGCATAAATAAGGCATTAGGGAAGAGAATGACGTAAAGTAAATAGTACTATTAGTTATTGTGAGAAACTTATTAGTAATATACATTCTTGGAAAGAATAACTCTAGTAAATAAATGAAACTGAAACTAATCTATCACAATTTGAACGCTCTGTCCTAATGTACAACGTTAAAGAACGTACTAAATTAGTATTTATTAGCAACTATTAACTGAAGAGGAGCAATCTCCCTATATTCGGTTACGAATTACCATAATAGCACAATTAAGAGTAAGTGACAAATAGTCACAACAATATCGTATTAAAAGGATTAAATCTATCTAATAGCAAGGACTCTAGGTTACGTAAAATGTGAGGAAA